>NW_027204492.1:68668955-69311455 GCF_024711535.1 Dipodomys merriami
TGGATTCTCCCCTTGAATCTCCAGAAAAGAACATCCCCCTGCCAATGTCTTGATTTAAGCCTTGTGAGATCAAGCCAAGCCTGCTGAACTTTTGAGCCACTTAATGCTAATAAAGCATTAAATATGTGGTAATTTGTTATGACAATAGAAATGTAATAAACCCTTCATGAATGAGTCCGATTCAACATCAGGTTACAAACTGAGAATGTACTACATGTGCTATTGTTTATGATTCCCTAATTTGGAGTGGTGTTTTTGTGTTCCATTCAAGTTACTTGTCAGTATTTCATACAAAAATCCAGATTTGTGGATTCTCTTGAAATTTTGAAAGTTTTTTGAGCCCTGAATATTAATGTATTTATTGTGTATGTGTGTGCGCATAAGTGTGCACTTGTGCACGTGTGCACATGCACATGCATGCTGGTACTGGGTCTTGAACCCAGGGTCTGGCCATTGTCCTTTAGCTATTTCGCTCAAGACTGTGTCTCAAGACACAACTCCACTTCCAGCTTTTTGATGGTTAATTGGAGAAAAGAGTCATACAGATTTTTCTGCCTCAGCTGGCTATGAACCTCTATTTTCAGATCTCAGCTTACTAAGTAGTTAGGATTACAGATGTAGACCACCAACATCCAGGTAAATGCTCTTCTTTTTTAAATTCATTTTTTGCAATTTTTTGTGATTAAGTAATTATATAAATTTCACAAATTTCACAGTATTGTAGGATAGTGATACTTAGTTAAAGTCACAAACACATTCTAACCCTCATTGGACAAGTTGTGAATATTCTTATATGGTAATAAAGAGCTGGAGCTAAGTACCAGATTCCCCTCCAGAAAGAAGATGGTCTTTCTAGTTTCTCTATTTTTGTCTCTCTCTCCCTTACTTCTTCACTGCCTGCCTGCCTCCTTTCCTCCCTCCCTCCACCTCTCTCTCTTTCTCTCTCTAGTTTGCTGTGACAGCTTCTATTAGTAGCCTAAGCTGATCTTGAACTGGCTATGTATCACCGGGTGGCATTCAACTCTGGCCTCAGCTTCCAATATGATGGGATTACAGGTGAGCATCACTAACTATTCCTTTTTGTGGAAGCTTACTTTGGATTTAATTCCCATAGTGGTCTCACCTACATAGTCCAAGTATATTTGTAACTCAGTGACTATTTTTGTGTGTGCAGTACTGGGGCTTCAACTCAGGGAGTGCTGTTCCTGGGCTTTATTTTGTTCAAGGCTAGCACTCTACCACTTAAGCTACAGATATACCTCTGGCTTTTTTTGGTATTTAATTGAAGATAAGAGTCTCATTGGCTTTCCTGCTAGGGCTGGTTTCAAACTATGATACTGAGAGCTCAGCCTCATGAATAGCTAGAATTACAGGTGTGGGCCACTGATGCCAGTGATTCTTGATAATCAACATCCCCACATTGAGCAAAGGTCTAGTGCTCCCTTCCCTTTTAGAGAAGTGAGGAAGCCACCTGCCCTCATATTCCCAGAAAGTTACAACAGAGAATAGAAGGGAGTAGAAAAATGTACTCTTCTCTTCTCTCCTGAGGAAGGTGGAGGGGGAAGATGGGCAGTTATCAAATATTCTCTCATATTAATTTTGCTGAGCTCTGGAACCAAAATACTCCATTGTTCATATTTCATACCCATACTCAGGGAGTAGGCAACAGCTTTGATTTCAGATACCATTTTCCAAAGTCAGAGACAGGATGGCTCTCCCTCAGCCACAGTATCCCAGGAGGGACCAAAGAGTAGAGAGATTGAAATACAGTTTGAGAAGGGTCACAAAGAGACAATAGTAAAAAATGTAGTGCATGAAATGTGCTACATTCATCTCTAAGCCAGGGGCACAGTCAAATATAACTATCAGGCTTTTTCAAGATCATTTGTCTGATCCCAGAGCTAAACAAAGACAGCTCTAGATAAGTGTGATTTTTCCATTTAGAAAGAGCAAGGCTTAAAAAAATCCCATTTCTTGGGCCCAGTATCCAGTAGACTGCAATCCTGAGCATCCTTGTATCTTTCATAATTTATCCATCCCACAGACTCTTCTTACTAAGTCAACTTCATTCACTAATAAGTTCCTATCTTGGTGTCCCCTTGTTAGCTCTCAGATCCCTTAAATTCAATGAAGCTGCATCCAGCCTTGGTAATCTTGGAGGTCTAACATCTTGCTTGGTCTTAATCAACCATCCCCTCCTATGTATTTACCCTCAGTGATTTGTACTTTCTGTGTCACATTATTGGTTAGTGGATAAAGTTGTGCTGAAAACAAATTACAGACAGGTGACAGTAGCTCACATCTATAATCCTAACTATTCAGGAGGTTGCCATCTGAGGATCACAATTTGTTGCCAGTCTGAGCAGGAAAGTCCGTGAGACGTTTATTTCCAATTACCATCAAAAAAAGAGCAAGAAGCAGATCTGTGGCTCAAGTGGTAGGATGTTAGCCTTGGGCACAAAAGCTCAGGGACAGTACCCAAGTCCCAGGACCAGCATACATACACACACACACACACACACACACACACACACACACACACACACACACACACACACACACACACACACACACACACACACACACACACACACACACACACAGAGATTAGTGTTATTGAGACTTTAAACTTGATCTTCTATCTAATTTCACATGACATTCTCTCTGGGATAGATGTCACTAGATAACAATATTATCTGGGAGGAAAAGGTCTGTCAGCTATACTATACTTTCAGTTACCATATTTTGGGAAATTACTATTACTGTAGCACCAATATTAGTTGCCCTAGACTTCATATAGCCAAGCCTTCCTCCATTTTGACATGTTCCAGAATCTACGGCTATTAGTACAGATATACACAATTGCAAAATAACTTTAAAAGCAACTGATCTTGTCTTTCACTTTAAATATTCGGGAGAAAGAAGCTCAAAGAAGCCATATGACTTGTGTAGAGTTACTCAGTGATTGAGAGGTAGATTTAGATCCCACCAGATTCATTTCCCAAGAGATTTTTCATCATGCCATGCTCCTTTCTGATGCCCTAGAACCCAATGAACAAGGTTCCTTAACAGGACATTTTTGAAGTCCCATAATTTCTATTGCCATCCCAGATAGTTCCCCAAGTTCATTAAAAGACCACCCTTGGGATTTTCTAGTGTGGGAATTCTCAACCCTAAGAAACTCCTCTCTTTTGCTAAAAATGCCTTCCTTCTGATTCATGTGAAATGTGAAACAGCAACCCTTACCACGCTGGCAATGCCTGTTGAAGAATTGCTTGCAGTAGAGGTAGAAGAGCCCAAGGAAGGCCAGGGTAAAAATCACTAGCAGACTGCTCACCAGTACAACAAGTGTGGCCTCCTGAGGAGGCACAGTAGGTGCATCTGCCTTCACCAAGCTCAATTGGAAGGCACCTGTGAAGCAAAAGAAATTGAGATCCATTAGTGTGGGAAGTCAATAATCACCTTGTCCTTTCTCAGGCCATCCACATTTGGCTTAGTCCTTCCTCAATTAGTGATGCTTTGCTGTTTTTTCTTATTTGTATCACAGGCAAAATTATATGTTGGGAATGAGTAGGGGAAGAATGATGAAACGCACAACAGTGAACAAGATGACTCACAACATGTCATGGTGAATTGAAACTTCTTTGTACAACCACCTACAGGTAATAGTATAATAATAATAATAATAATAATAATAATAATAATAATAATAATAACAAAGAAAAAAGGTACTTTGTACTCATAAATGGGCAAATTAAACTGAAACCTCTGTGTACAACTACATAATGATATGTAAGAGAGAAAAATTCAGCTGGATGCCAGTAGCTCACATCTGTAATCCTAGGTACTCAGGAGATTGACATCTGAGGATTATAGTTCAAAGCCAGCCAGAGCTGGAAAGTCCATGAGAGTCTTATATCCAATAACCATCAAAAAGCCAGAAATGGACATGTGGCTCAAGTGGCCTTGAGCAAAAATGCTCAGGTTAGAACCTAGGTTCTAAGTTCAAAACCTAGGAACAGCACACAGAAAAAATTTACATATGCTCCAGGCATGACATAAATTAGCAAAATTAACTGAAAACAACCATTCCATACCCTGCCTAGTTATTATATAACCTAGATAAATGGAACTAAATTAAAATGCTCCTCAGCAATGGATAAATAAAACATGAAATAACTCTAAGATAAAAATAAAATACCTTTAATGGACTTATATAAACAATCCAGAGGGAAAAACTGGACAGAGTATATAACTTAATGTCACTGATATATAACATTATAGAATAGCATATACTGCTATATTGCTATTACATATATGAATATATATGGCAAAAAGGATACAAATACTACATACAGTGCCAGTGGCTCACACCTGTAATCTTAAATACTCAGGAGCTGAGATCTGAGCATCACATTTTATAGCCAGCCCAAGCAGAAAACTTAGTGAGAATCTTAAGATTTGTATCACTAATTAATCAGCAGAAAGGTAGTGCAGTTGTGGCTCAAGTGGTAGAGTGTAAGTCCTGAGTTAAAAAGGCAAGTGAGAGAGTAAGACTGAGTTTAGGCCCCAGTGCACACATGTACACACAGAGAAAGAGTACAATTATTAAAACACTAGTGGATAAATGGGCAGAAATATAGACTCATTAATTATTCCCATTCTCTCCTGTATCCATGAAGTAAGTCCATAAGACTACTTCTGGCCAATGGGCTGTGAGTAGAAAGAAATGTATGTTACTTCTAAATTGGAGCACTTAAGAGCCAGTATATCTCATTTATCTCTCCCCCTGTGCCAATGACGTGGAATCTGAATTCTTGAAAAGGCAAAGTTACACAGTGAACAAGTCCTTTACATAGTGAACATAAACCTTTATTGTATTAAGAAACAGTTTGTTGGTGTAAGGTCCATTCCTGGACTACGAACAGACCTCGCCCAGTACCTGCGTTACCTAGGCAACTGGGACACCTGGAAGAGGTCACATCCGCATCCGCTGAGGTCACATCCTAACCTGATGTGGCCACACCTTTCTCCCACCTGATCCCACTTCCCTTTACCTGGACACACCCTTCCCCGCCCCCTACCCTATATAAGGCCTAAACCGCCGCCAGACCGCCCTTTTTTTTCCTTTGCCAGCCGCGTGGAGTGCCAACCTTGCCTGGTCCCAGCAGGTCTACTGAATAAACCCCTTACCTGAATACCACGTGCGTGGTGCAGTTCTTACTCGGCTACCTCTTTTTAAAAACCTAACAGTTGGTAGCCAGGTACTTTTGGAAATCTTCACATTTCAGGAAGCTGAGATATAAAAATCATAGTTCAAGCCAGTGAAGGCAGACAAAACTGAATTGTTTTAAATCTTCAATTAACCAGCTGTGAGTGAGGTGGGGTGAGGGAACAAGGCATATATTTCAGGACAGTGCTTGTATCTGAGGAGATTTAGAATCTAAAAGGGAATTTGTCATACTTGTGGAATCTTTGGTCCTTATTTTAAAAAAATGAAGAAAAAATATGTGAAATGTTAATTTATTATCTAGGGATCTGAGGCAACTGAGCATGTTTAACTTTTCTACTTTTATACATTTTAATTATTTCAATGTCTTACATATTTCATTATTTTTATGAAAATGTCAATAAAGAATAAGTGAACAGATAGATGGTAGACAGACAAAAATGATAGAAAGACAAAAAAACACAGATAAATGGGTAGTTACATAAACAGAAACTTATAGTCATAGATCCCTTAATTCTTATTCAGCTTTTCATGAGTCCAAAGATCTAGGGAATCCTACATACCTTGCATAGTGTTAATAGTAGTAATAATAGTTCATAACTGTATAAATGTTTTTTATTGTGAAAATACTGTACAGAGGGGTTACAATTACATGGGCAAGATAATGAGTACATTTCTTATCAAGCATGGTAGCCTCCTCCTTTGTTTGAATAAATGTTATACAGTGCTTTTCAACATCCATTATTTAATTAGACCTAGACAACAATCCCATAAGGTATGAAGACATCATGAGTCACAGCTTTTCACATGAGGTAAATGAGTTTCAATGAGTTTGAATCATTTGTTAAAGATTACACAGATACTATGTGGTAAAATTAGAATTCAGACCTAATGGATTCACTTGCCACAGTACTCCACTCAAAGAGCTACTAGTGACTAGTTAATTCCTACAAGAAAAGAGACCTTTTCTTGTGCTGATATAGGCACTTGAATTCAGGGCTGGGACACTGTTTTTGAGCTTCTTTGGCTCAAGGCAAGCCCTCTACCTGTTGAGCCACACCACCACTTCCAGATTTTTTTGAGTAGTTTATTGGAGATAAGAGTCTTATGTACTTTCCTGCATGGGCTGGTGTCAAATTGTGATCTTCAGGTCTTAGCTTCCTGAGTATCCAGGATTGTAGGCATGAGCCACCAATGCCAAGTGAAAGAGAAATATTACCTGATTTTGCTGCCACCCAATAGGTTGGGGAGAAAAGAAAAGAGAAGAAGTAGACACATTATATGTGAACATGGATCTAGAAAAACTGAGGGGATGAGTGGATTTGGTAGAGGTGGGAGAGAAGGATGAAAGGGGTGACATTGATCAAAATGCATTGTTGAATCAAAACCCCTTTGTACAACTGCATAAAGGTAATAAAATAGAAGTTTAAAAATTATGGATACACACACTGAACCTCAGAAGTGGGGGTCTGCTTCGTGCATGGGATGCACTCTTCGTCCTGCAGGCCTCCAATGCGTGTCTTTCGATAGAACCTATGATCAGAGTAGTAAGTGATGTCAGAGTGATGGAACAAACAATGCACATAGGGTAAAGTGGTACTTTCTGGAACCACAGGTAGCTTTGTAGAGTTTTGCCCTTGGGGAAGCCAGTGCCTACCCCTCATAAGCATTCAGTCTCCATGTGTGATTCTGATTCAGGGGGCCCGTCACTCCACCTCTTCCCCCATTCACCACACACGATAGCCAAAATGGAAGCTAATGCAATGAGACAGAGGAGCATGACTATGATACCAACTGCTTCATAATTTCTTAAGTTTCCAGTGAGATTTACCTTAAATCTTGGGCCTGGGCTAAGAGTGCCAGCATGATGAAAAAGCTGTTAAGTGCTCATCTGTGGAGGACAATGTGCTGGACACTTTATAGAGGGATCTTGGGAAGACATTGTTTCTACCTTCTGGGAGCTTAAATGGAATATGACATGGATAGTTAGAATACTTTGACTAGATTCTGTGAGGTAAGGATTATAGACATCAAAGGGCTAAAACAAAAGGCACAGAGCTGTTTAGACAAATTTAGCAGACTCACCTTGGCAGACAGTCTCCACAGATAGCATTAGAGGTGGCTGTGCAGTTGGTCTTCTGGACCCGATTGATGACAGCACAGTTGATGCAAGTCTGGCATCTGTGGTGGCCTGAGCTGCTTTTGAACTTTTGAGGAGGGCAGTCTACACAATATGCATCTCTACCTTCTCCATAACCACAGTCCTGCAAAGACAAGAGAGTTAACTTTTCTCTGTAGGAGATTGGAGAGATGCTCACCTCTGAAACAGAGTCGTAGTTTTCAAACTGGAAGTTGCCCCTCAATCCTCAGGCTCTAAAATCAATTAACTGAGTTGCCATCAACAATGCAAATTGAAATGGAACAAAATAGAATATATCAGCCAGGATAGATGGACTCAAATTTCAGTGATTTAAAAGAACAAAAACTTATTTCTCACTCACACTAATTGTCCACCAAGGATTTTCTGAGGGCTACATTATCCTCAATAGGACACCTAGGGTAATGGGCTTCATACTCCTTCTGCCATGATTGGGGCACCAGTAAAAACTAAATAAATAAAAAGAACGTTGTGAACTGTATACTGGTACTTCAAAGAATCCCCAAAAATAATCGGTTTCACTTAAATTATATATCCTTAGCCACAAATACCTACTGATTGTTACTACTACAAAGGATGTGAGAATGTAATTTTACATTGTTACAGAAAATGAGGAGGTGCAAAGAGCTGACAAGTAGCTGTAATTATTATCCACCTTTGTTTTAGAAAACTTTTAAAATATAATGTATGTAAATATGGTTGGGGTAATAAAGAAAAATTATTTCTAGGCCATGGTAAGAAATGTTTGAAATACGGTATAGAGAAGAGAGAAATGATTGGGCTTAGGCTTGCCTAAGATCTGTCATCAACACAGTGTTACTCTGGGAAGTTTTTCATACCCATGCTTTCTGGGCATCAAAGAAATGAGAGATTGGAATAGATAGTCTTCAAAATTTGTTTCTGCTCTGATAGACTAGCTTCAATAAGAACAAGGCTCCTACCTGCTATGCTACAAGCCATAGCTTTTTCTCAAGTTATTACTTAATGAATACATAATTTCTGCTTAGGATTATGAAAAAGTCTTACAACTAGACAGTGCTAATGATGGTGCAACATTATGCTTGTGATTAATGCCACTAAAGTGTATACTTAGTTAAGCAGCACATTTTATGTTACATATTTACTGTAATTAGAACGTAATAATGCAGTATACTAAATACACTTTCAATGGGTAAATTGTGTTCCGTACTTCAATAAAGCTGTTAGAAACATGACAGAGTCTTCATAAGGCTGAGTCCCTCAATGAAAATAACCCTCCTCACTCACTAGAGGTAATGTCTGAAATAAGCCCTTAATCCTTTATCTAACCAAATTTTAGTATAACAGAATTACTTGTAGTAAAATAATTCCCATGGGGAGGGAAAAATGAGCATATTCTACCTGTAAATAAATACTCCTGCTAACTTTTGCCTTTACTTACCTACTCTGCCCTTATTCAATGCCTCACGGCCCCATTTGCAATGACCTACCCACCAAAACCCAACTCTTGACACCAGAAGCCTCATATGGGTTCTAGGTATTTTACTCATAATCTAGATTTCCTGGGAAGGCAAAGGACTTACTAGAGCCTCTGCTACCTTATGTGTAGTGTTAGAATGATGATAGTTGCCATCACTTGCTGCACATGGTAAGCTGAGGATCAACATAGCAAGAAATACAGGTCTATGATGAAACACTGTTCCAGAGGCAGAGAGAACTAGCTTTAACTCCCACTGACCAGCCATGTAACCTCAAGAAAGATCCTTAACCATTGTTTAAAAATATTATCACCTAGCTCATACCACTACATAAGCTGACCAAATGGACCAAAAACATCTCAAATGGATGAAAAAAAGCTAGCCTTTTAAATAAACAGGTTGAACAAAAACAACCATGTAAACAACAATAAAATTTGATCAACTTTCCTAAAATTTCAAATGAATCACATATTTAAATATTAAAATGAAAATACATAAGTACTAAAAGAAATATATATATATATATATATATATATATATATATATATATATAAAACTTTCTCTTAGAACTGGGAATGGATTCAGAGAGATACTCAAAACCTTATTCTGTAAGAAACAAAATTTTATAATGTCTAGGGCAATAGAATCAAAAGATCTGAGTGTGATTCTTTACCTCTTCACAGATTCACGTACAAAAGAGAGAGATTGTGGAAGTTACCTGGCATTTATGGAGAATCAATTAATAGACTGGTTAGATTAGCGCTGTGTTTTTATTTTATTAATTCATAAAACACCTGGTAAAGACAACTAAGTTTTATGTTAGGATGCCATCTGATATATTGTACATAAATAACTGAAGTGATAAGAGAAAAATCCCTGCTCTCAAAGACTTAAATAATTTTATATTCTCTATAAAATCATCTAAAGTCACACGGGCATCCCTATTTGAAAAATAAGCAAATTTGTCATCCAAAATGGTGTATCATTGATTTCCTATGGGTCTAATATTCCAAAGCCATAAGCAGAGATATAAATTGTCAGCAGGAGCCAGCAAAAGGGACTTTGTTCCAAGTATATTTTAGATATGAGACCCTTACCCGTTGTATGGCTAGTGAAGATCTTCTCCCAATCTGTGGGCTTTCTTTTTTATTATTATTTATTACTGTGAAAATATCAGATAGAGGGGTCACAATTACATTTCTTATCAAGCCTCCTCCTTTCTACTGATCATGCTAGCTATGCACTTTGCCAGGCAGAAGGTCTGCAGCTTCATGCAATCCCATTTTTTCAACCTTTCTTTGATTTGTTGTGTTTCTGGATCTCTATTAAGAAAATTTTGGCCTGTGCCAAGGTGACCTAGGGTTTCTCCTATTCCATCCTGTAATGTTTTCAGAGTGTCTGCTTTGACTCCAAGGTCTTTGATCCATTTGGAGTTGATTCTGGTGCAGGATGACATATAAGGATCTAGCTTTAGTTTTCTACAGGTGATTAACCAATTTGCCAACACCTTTTACTGAAGAGGCTGACTTTCTTCCATTCTATTTTTTAGCTCCCTTATCAAAGATTAGATGGCTATAGGTCTGTTGGTTCATTTCTGGGTCTTCAGTTCATTCCATTGTTCCTCAAATCTGTTCTTGTGCCAGTACCAAGCTGTTTTGATTACTATGGCTTTGTAGTAGAGTTTGAAATTTGATATTGATATTCCTCCAGCACTGTTCTTTCTGTTAAGGATCATTTTTGCTATTTGGGGTCTTTTATTGTTCCTATGAATTTTTAGATTGCTTCTTCTATTTCCTTGAAGAATGAGGTTGGAATATTGATAGGTATCACATTGAATTTGTAAATAGCATTGAATTAGATCCCCCAACAACAAATCCTCAAAGAAACAACTGCCTAATAAATAAGTGGGCTAAAGACTTAAAGACAAACTTTTCTGAAGAGGAAAGAAGGATAGCCAATAGACACATGAAGAAATGCTCAACCTCTCTAGCCATAAAAGAAATGCAAAACAAAATAACAACCTCACCAGTTAGAATGGCTATAATCAAGAACTCTAATAACAACAGGTGCTAGAGGGGATGTGGTCAGAAGGGAAGCCTAAGGCACTGTTGGTGAGAGTGTAAACTTGTTCAACCATTTTGGAAAGCAGTATGGAGGTTCCTCAAAAGACTCCACATAGAGCTCCCTTATGACCCAGCAATCTCACTTTTGGGCATTTACCCAAATGATCACAAACAAGACCATACTAAAGCCACCAGCATTACTTACCATAGCTAAAATATGGAACCAACCCAGATGTCCCTCAGTATCTGTCTAGGACAAGTAGAAAAGGTCAAAAACGATGTTCATATGACCAGATAAGATGATGTTAAGTGAAATGAACCCCAAGATAGGGACACAATGTTTTTTCTTTCTTGCTATTGTTTCTAACGTATTTATAATGTACCATGTGAATGTTTTTTTGTTTTGTATGTTCCTCCCCCACGGTATAACCCGTTTTCACTGTATTTGATGTCGGTCTAATTTGGGGAGGGGAAGGGAAAAAACAAATATTTAGATAGAGATACAGTTTGACCCACTGTAACAATGGGATGTACAAGACACTATGTTGAAAAACGAATTTACAATTTAGGAGTAGGGTGAGGGGGAGGGAGTAGGTGGGGAGGTGGGGAGGGAAGGGATGGTAGGGGAAAAACAAAGGAGGAGTCAACAATGCTTGATAGGAAATACTCATTACCTTGCTCATGTAACTGTAACCCTCCTGTAAAGTGTTTTTACAATAAAAAAACTTATTTAAAAAAAACAAAAAATAAAAAAATAAAACTTTTATGGCAAGCAAAAAAAAAAAGGAGGGGACTTTGTGCTTGTGTACCTAGCCTCTTTGTCTTATGGATATGAGAGTACTACACTGAGACAGATGGTGTGATGCATTGTCAATTGGTGTCCTACCATGAAACAAGTAGTTCAGCCTGGAAATCATGTGGCTACTCACATCTTAGAGTCACCTTAATTTCAACCATTACAAATAAGGAGACATCACCCAGGAAAATCTCCAAGTATCAGCTATCACACTCACAGCAGAGGGAGCCGCCACGGCATCAGAGAAAGACTACAGATTAAAAATTGTACCACAAGCCGGGTGCCGGTGGCTCAAGCCTGTAATCTTAGCTTTTCAGGAGGCTGAGATCTGAGGATCATGGTTCAAAGCCAGCCTGGGCAAGAAGGTCCTTGAGACTCTTATCTCCAATAAACCACTAGGAAACTGGAAGTGGCGCTGTAGCTCAAGCTGTAAAGTGCTCGCCTTGAACTGAAGAGCTGAAGGACAATGCCTAGGCCCAGAGTTCAAGCTCCACAACTGACAAAAAAAATTGTACCACAAGGACACTGAAAATTTCCAGGCACTGTTGGGTGGCTCAAGTCTATAATCCTAGCTACTCAGGAGGCTGAGTGCTGAGGATTCTGGTTGAAAGCCAGCCCAGGCAGTAAAGTCTATGATACTCTTACATTCAATGAACCACCAAAAAAATTACAAGTAGAGCTGTGGCTCAAATGGTAAAGTGCTACCTACTTGCCTTTCATGCATGAGGCTCTGGGTTCGATTTCTCAGCATGACATAAGTAGAAAAAGCCAGAAGTGGTGCTGGGCTCAAGTGGTAGAGCGCTAGCCTTGAGCTGAAGAGCTGAGGGACAGTACCCAGGCACAGAGTTCAGGCCCATGACAGGCAGATAAATAAATAAATAAATAAATAAATAAATAAATAAATAAATAAATAAACTTAAATAGATGATTGTTTCCTAAAATGAAAGACTTAAATAAACTTTCTAATATAATTGAAAAAATATCCAGGGTACAGTAAGACATCACCAATCACAACAAGAATTAAGAGAATCACCTCTTTGCATAACTATTTAAAAATAATTAAAAAGAAATTAATTTATAAAAAATAACCAAGAAAATCCATATACACACAGAAATGCAAGCAATTGATACCAGCAGTTAAACAAATGTGATAATGGAATTATCTGACAAGGATTTTGAAAGCACCCATAATTAAAATGCTTCACAGCAACTATAAATTGAAAGAATGATAAATAGAATACCTCAATAAAGAAACAAATTATTTTTAAAAGGAACCAGATGATAATTACAAAAATAAAAAAAAAATCGCAAAAAGTTCCTAGATGTGCTCAATATTAGAGAAGAAATGGCAGAATCAGTGAATGTGATTATAGAATAATAGAATATATGCAATTTGAACAATAGGGACCAAATAAATTACTAGAAATAAAATGAACAAAAGCCTTGGAGAACTATGGAAATACCAAAAAATATCAAACAATCATCTGTCCCATGAAAGGAAAAACAATTCAAAAAAGCTGAAAACCAACAGTGCTATAAGAAATTATTTATTCTAAACAAAAGACTAACTTACATAACATATAAGGGTATTTAATGACAGGTAACAGTGACAGTGGCCTATGCCTGTAATCTTAGCTACTCAGGAGACTGAGATCTAAGGATTATAGTTTTAAGTCAGCCTGTGCAGGAAATTAAGCAGAAAAATGCTGGAAGTTAAGCTGTGGCTTAACCAACAGCCTTGAGTACAAAGAGCTAGGTGACAATGCCAAGGCCCTGAGTTCAAGTCCCAGGACTGAAACAAAAAGAGGGATATGGTAGTATTTAACTCAAAATACTAAAATATGGGTCATCCAAGGGAATGTACAGTATTTTGATTTTGGATTTTACCAATCTATGTCAAAAATTAATGAGAAAGATAAGTATATGAAATGATAAAAAATTCAAAAATCTTTCTAATTTTAAATATATTTATGTGCACAATATATAAAGAATTTAAAAATTCTCTCCATTCCTCAATATGTCTGCCAATTCAGGTGACTTATAAGAATAGATAATGAACAACAAACAATGAATATTCAGAACAGAAAAAAAATCAGACACAGGAAAATTGGAAATGCAAATGGACAAAGAGAAAAGGTTAGTATATTTCCCTATCAAATGTAAAAATGTAAAAACAAAATTCTCATAAAGTCCTCATAAATTAGGAATTTAATATTACAGAGGGGAGCATAAAATTAATAGACAATGGAAATGCATTATTCATTTTTGGTTAGGCTTTTGGGACATGGGAATTCTATGTGCAGTTGAAAATAAATGCAATTGTAATGGAAATTAGTGAAAAAATTCAAAAGTGTTATCTGTTAATATATTTCAAGAATCTCAAAATTGTATTTAGCTTAGCAATTATACTTCCAGAAAAATGTCCTCAGGAAATAGTGTTAATTTTCTGCAATGATTTATTTACAGTGGTATTTATTATTCATGAGTGAAATTTAAAAATAAATAGAGATAACTGAAAAAAAGTTATCTCATATGTTGTTAGCTACTTATCCAAACATCACTAGGCCTCTGCTTCCTTGCTAACAGAACATTGATTTCATTCTAGGTGGCATGATCAGCCTCAAGAACGGATTCTTAATTTATTTTAGTCAATCATGGAAATTCCACTTTTGTCTGCCAGATACTCATTTCCTACTCTCCCATCTAGAGATAGGAGCTGTATCACTCAGATCTGGACCGTAAGAAACAAGGGGAAGTATATGAGGAAAAAACATTTCTTTCCTAATAAAAGACAAGCTATTTTAATCCTGCCTCTGCTTTCTGTTTTTCTTTATGGTTTGAAGTTTGAGCTTTGAGTTGTAGCAATCAAAAAGACACAGGTGCCCAAGAAGGATAAAAAAAAAGAGCCTGAGTCCTTGTTGGCTGTTATATCTGTTCAACAAAAGACAGGTTGCCTATCTCCAGACTTCAATATGTAAATATATGTGCTTATAGTTCAAGTCACTGTTAAATTTCAGGTTACTGTTTTTCATTTAGTTTATTGAAAAGAACTTGATGAAGATTTTGAACTAAATTTTTATTGGTATTCAAAGCATAAACATTGCACCTATTAATTCAATAGTTGATACCTTGTTGATTTCAATAACGTTAAGTTAGTGTCTGCTCAAACAATATGGTGAAAATTTTCAAATTTTTCTCACTTTTTGAAAAGTACAGTGCATTATTGTTATCCATAGACACCCTATTGTGTAATAGCACACCAGAATTTGTCCCAGTCAAAGTATAACTTAGTACCTATCTATCAACAGTCCCCCATTCCTCCTTTCTCATTACTGCTCCTCAACCTCTGTTAGACACCATTCCATCTTGAACTTCTCCAACATCAACTCTTTTAGAGTTCCTCATATTGTTGAGAGCTTGGTATAGTTGTTTTTCTCTTCCTGGCTTATTTTACAAAATTTGATATCCTGCAGGGCTCTGGTGGCTCATGCCTGTAATCTTAGCTACTCAGGATGTTTAGATCTGAGAATCATGTTTCAAAGCCAGGCCTGAAAAAAATCTGCAAGACTCCCAGAAAACCAGAAGTGGCACTGTGGCTCAAAGTAGTAGAGCATTAGCCTTGAGCAAAGGATCTCAGGGAAAGCCCACAGGCCCTGAGTTCAAGCCCCACAACTGACCACAACCACACACACACACACACACACACACACACACACACACACACACACACACACACACACACACACACACACACACACACACACACACACACACACACACACACACACACAGAACTTGATAACCTACAGTTCAATCCATTTTTGTTGCAAATGAAAGGATTACATTTTTCTTTATGGCTAAATAGTATTCTGTGGTTTGTTTGTACATTTTCTTCATACATCTATTCATTGATAGATATGTAATTTGTTTCCTGACTTTTGTAAACTTTTGCAGATGTTTTTGGAACATACTGATTTTTTAAATATGTATCCGGAAATGGGACTGATGGATCCTAACATGATTATATTGTTAATCTTTTTTCTCTTTTTTTATTATTATTAATAATTTTTTATTGTGAAAATACTGTACAGAGGGGTTACAATTACATGTGCAAGGTAATGAGTACATTTTTTATCAAGCACTGTTGCCTTCTCCTTTGTTTCCCCTTACCATCCCTGCCCTCCCATTTCCCCCCCCCAATATTGTTAATCTTTTAAGGGTACTGTTTTTCATATATTAATTTACATTCCCAGCAACAATGTACAAGGATTCTCTTTTTTCCACATCTTTGCCAGTATTACTATCTTTTGTCTTTTTTTTATTAGCCACTTACTGGGCTGAGGTTTATCTTATTACAGCTTGTTTGTTATTTCACTGACCATTAGTAATATTGAGATTTTTTTCATTTCATTTATATTTCTTCTTTTGGATAATATGTTAATTTCAACTTTGTACATCTTATTTGATTCATGGTCAAATTAATTTTTCCATAGCAAAGATGGACTTTAAACTTAGTAATATAGGGGTCCCAAGATCTTGTATTTATTTTTACTGTACCATGCTTCTTGAGCAAATCATATATCCTCTTTGAGCCTTAGTTGTCTCATCTATGAAATGAACTAATAATGCCTTTTGCTGGCCAAATGTGATAATGCAAATGAGAGCATTTTTTAATGAAGGACAGATACAAACTACATATATGTAAAACTTTTACAGAAGCACAATATTGCAGTCTATTTTCTCCAAGTTTCTAGTGGCACTGAAATAAATGGCAGTTACAGAGGGATGAGTTAAATGTGCATTTCACGAAGGAATTTGTAAGTTTAATAACAGCAATTTTATAGATAAACAAATGTTGGTTTGTCTGTTTTGCCCTTGAAGAAATTCAGTTTTGTAAATATGGAAGGCTTTAAAGAAAATAGCTATTTTTTACATGATAGGAACATGTGCAAAGTTTTTTTTTATCATAAAGCTTGATTTATTTAGCCAAGCTAAGCAGCTTATTCGATTTGGTCTTTCTATGGTGGACTTCCCTTGGTACCAGAATCTCTTATCAGTCCTGTGGACATCCCAATGTGGGGTACAATGTTATATATCAAGAGTTCAAATTTATGCTTATGTCTTTTTTTTTTTTTGGTCGGTCGTGGGGCTTGAACTCTAGGCCTGGGTGCTGTCCCTCAGATCTTCA
Organism: Dipodomys merriami; assembly: GCF_024711535.1. Taxonomy (NCBI): domain Eukaryota; kingdom Metazoa; phylum Chordata; class Mammalia; order Rodentia; family Heteromyidae; genus Dipodomys; species Dipodomys merriami. The sequence continues at coordinate 68,685,848 of NW_027204492.1, forward strand.
ACTCAAGACCAGCACTCTACCACTTAAGCCACAGTGTCACTTCTGGCTTTTTCTGCTTATGTGGTACTGAGGAATCAAACCCAGGGTCTCATGCATGGGAAGCAAACACTCTACCACTGAGCCACCTTCCTAGCCCTATGCGTATGTCTTTTAGTATCCCTGGGCAAATATTCTTTTGATTTTTTTAAAGTATAAAGGGGAGAATGGGTGGAGATAAATAATTTTTTTTCCTTTAGTGACAGAAATATGTCATTCCTACGTCAAACCCTCCATAAGGGTTCTTGTATATTTTTAAAAAATGAAAATTTCTCCTCATGGAATTCAGATATCTATATTATCTGTCCCATACAGACATAATCATCTCACTCATCATATACCAGTTGCATGAAGCTTCTTTGTTTTCATTAAACATACCTAATTCATGTCCATCTTGGGACTGTACCAGCTATATCCTGTCCCCAGAGAGGATCTCTTTAGGATGCTCTTCCTTCATTTCATGATTAGGAATAGCCACCTAGTCACTCAGTATCAAACCATTCTTATTTTGTTCTTGGCATATCTTTAGATCTCAACTCCTTAGTTATCTCTGCCTTGATCTTTCTTCTGTTGCCTGTCCTGGGGCTTGCAGTCAGGGATCTAAGATCTTTTTCTTAAGGTTAGCACTCTACAATTTAAACCAGAGTTCCACATCCAGCTTTTTGGTCATTAATCGGAAAGAGTCTCATAGACTTTCCTACCTGGATTTGCCTTTGAACTGAGATCCTCAGATCTCAGGCTCTTGAGTAGCTAGGAATTCAAGTATGAGCCACTGGTGCTCAGCTCATTCTTTTGTATTTGTGTTACTATTTAGAAGGCAAGGCTCATGAAGGCATAGACTTTTGCCTATTTTGCCATATCTGTGATGTCTACAGCCATACTTGCCACTTTGGAAGCACTCAACAGGCAATCGCTGATTAAATGGAATTGTTGTGGGTTGTCTACTTCCAGTTTCTGTAGCATACATTTAGTATGATCTCAGGTTCAAGGACCAACAAAGGCCCCCAGGAAGGAACAGTTAAACAGTCTAACCTTGATGTCACTCTGCATTGCTGTTCATTTTGTTCTGACCCCTACATCCAAATGGGATTATAGTGCCTCAAGGCTGGTGCCTCATACCTGCGTCCTCTTTTGCACAGTATTTTCTTTAGCTTAGACACTCTGAACATGAGGACACATTAACTATCTTGGCTCGTCGCCTTTCCTCCTGGGCCTCTATATTCCACACCTCTTATGAATATATCATGAAACCCATCCTTTAACTTGTTCCTTCTAGGCTGACCTTTTGCTGTAACAATTATTACTATCCTTTCTGGATCCCATGTTTTACCTACCAAACTGGATCATTCACTGCTAGAGGGGGGTTCTCCTACTAATCTTGTTCCTTCCCAGTTGCTGATCTGGTTCCTAAGATGGGAACAACTAAGTGCAATGATTAGGACTTACCTTGGAGAGCTCCTGTCCAGGAGCACACTGTTGGCAGGTGACACAGCATCCCCATTGGTCCCAGTACTCATTTTCTTGGCAATCCATGGTTAGGAAGCTATGGGCAAAGAACACAACAACTAAGAAATTAATATAATGAGACTACAAAGTAAGTGGTGGCTTCCATATCCTCTTAATGTCACCCCTAAGAGGGGCTAAGGAAGCAATCCAAAATAGCTAATACTTTTAGAGTATTTACTACATTTTATGTTTCCAAATGTTTTTCATGTACTCATTCAGTTCTCAAAGCAATGACACCAACAATGATCAAGTCTATTTTATAGATAAGGAAACTGAAACAAAGCATAGAAGCCATAGAACTTGCCCAGATCTTTAGTTAATGATTATTACCAGGAGCTAAGATGTTTAAAAAAAAGAATAAGACAAGCCATTGACTTCCTTCTACACTACAGAAAATCTGCAATCCTTATGATCAGCACTTAACACATTATAAATCACTTTTACATTTATTATTACTGGATTTTATAGTATCTCTGTGCAGTAAGTAGTACAGAAATTATACTACTTAATATAATCCTTTATTACTTTGTATACTGGTAATGGGACTTGAACTCATGGCTTCATGTTTATGTTTGCCTGTCTTCCTCAAGGCCAGCACTCTACTCTGAGCTACAGTTTCACTTCCAGTGTTTTGGTGGTTAATTGGAGATGAGTCTTACAAACTACTATCTGGGCTAACATAAAAATGCAATCTTCAGATCTCAGTCTCCTAAGTGGCTAAGGTTAGAAGCATGAGCCACCAGTGTGCACCTCCTCTGCATAATCTTTATTTTGTGAATGAAAAGGCTGAAATATGGTTCTCCTTTGCCAATAGTATGTAATAATATGTATAGTACATCTGGGGACCATTAACTTCTATTGCTTCTGTCCTAGGCAGAACAGAAGTGGAGGATGTCTCAACATGTAGAAAGCATCTTGGTGCATTTAAGGAAGGGGAAGAGAAAATATGATTCATAGAACAGTTTTTAGAAGACAGATGATATAGGACTAGTATGGATTGGACTTTCAATGGACTGCTATTTGGGATGTGTGATTCTAGTCCTATCTACTAGGACACAAATCTTTCTTGGTTCTCTGGGTGAAGAGACAGGACAGGTGATTTTTAGTGCAAAAGCTGGGAGAGTCTGGGACAAACTGGTATGATTAATCATCATAGCTGACTTGCTTTCTTTTGACCTATAATCTCAGATAAAACTTTTCTAGCCCCAGTATATTGAGCTAGAAAAAAAGAGACAGAATGTTCTTCACTTTTATCAGCTAATTTTTGAAAGGCTCAAATGAGCTAAGGTTCATCAAACCATCCCAAAGGCCTCAAAAAGGTATAATAAGCAGATAGAGGTATTCTTTTACAGAGAACTCTCAATGAAAGTAAATTAAGTAATTGATACATCTGGCTTATCCTTCTCCATCAGAAAAACGGGGGAAGATTTGTTTGCTACCAAACAGCAGAAAATTTCAGGTGCTTTCCTCAATGTATAAAATGTCCTAAAGGTATACATCCAATCATAAGAGAGCATGTGTTTGCACCTTATGGGGTTGTCCATCTTCTAAAGTAATCAAAGGAGCTGGGTGCTGATGGCTCAAGCCTGTAATCCTAGATATTCAGGAGGCTGAGATCTGAGGGTCATGGTTCAAAGCCAGCCCAGGCAGAAAAAATCATCAGACTCTTATCTCCAAATAACTATCAAAATGCCAGAAATAGTGATATGGCTCAAAGTGGTAGTGCATTAGCTTTAAATGCAGAAAGTCAGGGATAGGGCCCAGACCCTGAGCTCAAGCCCCAGGACTGACTGGCAGAGAAACAAAAAGAAAAAGGTAACCAAAGGAGACATGGTAAAATATCCTAGCTAGCATTATTGCTTAAATGCAACTTTTCTCACCACTAACTGGGCTAGTTTTTCCCACTTCTATAAAATCTATTTTGAACAAAATATATATAACCCTTCTCTGTGCTGCTTTTGAGTATTTTGTGGTGTAACCCTCAGTAGGCATGTTCCCTTTGCCTTGCTACCCACCCTTGTCTTTGAGAACAAAACCCATCAGTTCTGCAACAAGGTAACAAAATGAACACACCCACGTCCAAAACATTCCTTTATGTTTTTCTTGTCCAGATAACAGAAAAACAGTGGCAGGAGCCAAAGAGAATCCTCCTCTTTAAGATAAGCTCTTGAAACAGGCATTTGAAATCTTTGTGGCAGCTGCTGCTGGCCTTTGAGTGCCTGAGACATGAGTTTGGATTGCCCCATCTACTTAATAAATAGCAGATGGCCCAAACCTTTTTTTTTTTTTTTTGAGACTACTGCCTAGGCAAAGTAGGCTTATTGTCACATCCCCATATCAGAAACTAAGGAATGACCAGAGGTTTATTTCTCCCATCACCACCCCTTTTGTCAAACCATTTGTGTAAAACATAAAGGGTCCTTCATTACAAGTTTAAAAACTACCTTTAAGCTGGAGGCTAGTGGCTCACACGTGTAATCCTAGCTACTCAGGAAATCTGAAAATTGCGGAGCCAGACTAGGCAAAAATGTTCAGGAGATTCTCATTTCCAATTAACTAGAATGCACCACTGTTAGGTAATTTGGACTTTGCCAGAAAAACTCTCAGACTTCCAGGTACATCCTGGAAAGGGGGCCAGCAAGACCCCTTCTCACAAGGGAGAAGTGAGAAGAAACACCGGCTATTGTCTGAGGTGACATATATAACCTAGGAGGTCTAGGAGGGGCTAAAAGGAGCTACGAGGCAGAGAACCTTATGTGTAAGTGAGGACCAGGGGCTTCATCATAGCGGACTAGATTTATGGCTGCTATCCAAATAGTAGATAAGGGGTCCTGCAGCTGCGCAGACCTGAAGGTCACTCTAAGGGGCTCTTGATGCTTTATATGGTGGTAGCTGCCCTCAGAAGTCCCATCCCAAAGTAAAGGGGGGTTTGGAGGCTGATTATTTACTGCCTTTACTAAATGGGCCGAGTGTTGCCTAGGAAGGGACATGCTAAACTGTGAAGAGGGGAAGGAGTATACTAAGCTATTGGAAGGGAGCTCATTTTGCTAACAGGAGGTGTGACTCAAGTGGTAAAGCACAAACCTTTAGCGAAAAAGCCAAACAAAAACAAGAAGCCCTAAGTTCAAGCTCCAATATGATGCATGCACGTGCAAACACAAACACACACACACACACACACACACACACACACGCACATCTAAAGAAGATAGGCATATAGGAAAACCTGTCTAATAACTGATAGATGACATTATCCAGAGACAATGTAATACTTTCCACCATCATTCCCTATAATTAACAGTGTCCATTTTGAGAGCAGAAAAAAAACTATTTGATTTTGAGAAAGCCAGTAATTTTGAGGTAACCTATAACTACAACAAGATACTCTTCTAAAGGATCACAGAGGATGAACCTGAACCTGAACCTCAAACTCTTGGCCAAAGGAGCAACATCAAGAGTATCTGGCACCTTTCACTGCACTTACTGATGCTAACAGTATCACCCACAAGCCTTTAGAACCTAACCCATCTTGGCTAAAAGGAACATTATTCTCAATGTTTGTTGGATGTTCTCCATCAAGATATTCCTGTATAGAATGAACTCAGGTGATAAAGGTTTGCAAACCTTTCTGGGACAAGTACCATGGAAATGGAAGTGTAAAATCATAGTTACAGATTAGCAAGGAGGTTATTGGGACCTGTACTGAAGAGCAAACAATTTTCTAGAAAACAATTCCTTACATTTCCACAACTTAATGTTGTGACTGCTCAAGAAACATTTTTCACCCAGAGGATGAAGAGACGAAGTGAGAAGAGAGGAAGGACGAGTGTCAGGTGCCTTTTCTCTCCTTCCCTGGAGTATAACATATGCTGGGGTCCTGCTTGTGCAAAACCCTATCCACTGTTTGCCGGCTGTATTCTGTGTCCACCTCGCCCAATAACTTCAGCAGTAAACCACAGACAAGGGAAATGGATGGAGAATGAATGAAATCCAAATCCAGCAGACAAATGTCTGTGGTTTGTGACAAAATTCTAGCTCTGTCCTGAATCAAAATTCTTCATTAAATTTTAAGTAGTTCACTCAATGTCTTCATCTGTAAGAATGGAGACACTTCTGCCTGTCGTGCAAAACTATTATGATATAATTTGGGCATTAGATAAGGTAATGGAGAAGTGCTCTGGGATTGTTTTTCACTGCATATACACAGTAAAATGTGCAAATATGAAGCAAAAATCTTTCATGTACACTTGTATAGTCTTGTGTAACTACTACCAAAGTAAATGTACAGAACCATTCCATTATAGGCTCTATCCATGATTCATTCCCCATCAATGCTACTCAGAGAATTACTCTTGTGATTTATGTCACTAGTTAGTTTTTCCTGTCCCTAAGCTTTAAAATCATATTTGATGCATTCTCATTGATTTTTTTCACCAATACTGGAGTTTGAACTTAGGGCTTTCTACTTGCTCAGATTGCTTGCTCAGCCAGTGGTGTACCATTTGAGCCACAACTCTTCCTTAACTTTCTGCTGGTTATTTTGGAAATGAACTTCGATGGACCTGTCTTCTCAGGCTAACCTCAAACCAAGAGCCTCCAGGTTTCAGCCTCCTGAGTAGCTAGGATTACAGGTGTGAGCCACTGGCACTCAGCTGAATTTTTTTTCTGGTTTAAAGAGAGTTTTCATATAACAGAAACTTGTACATATTTAAAATTATTTTCTAATAAAATAATCTTTAAGGGGAAAATTTTTTATATTTTTTATTTTTTGGTACATCTTTTTTATTATAAAAATACCATATAGAGGGGTTACAATTACACGAGCACGGCAATGAGTACATTTCTTATCAAGCATTGTTGCCTTCTCCTTTGTTTCCCCTTCCCACCCATTCCCATCCCCCCCCCGTCCAACTCCCCCCCTGCCTGCCCCCCCAACAAAGTTGTAAAGTTTGTTTTTCGACAGGACTATCTTAGACATATACTAATTATTATAAATGAGGGAAATCATGTAGCCTATATTTCTTTGGGTCTGGCTTTCTTCACTTAAAATGATTTGTTTCAAGTCTTTCTATTTCCTTACCAATGGGGCAATGCCATTCTTTCTGTTGTAGTTGTTTTTAATGTACTGCGTGGTTATTTCTTTTTTTCTTTCATTTTTTTCCTTTGGTTCATTCCCCTATTGTCACTGTGTTTTGGAACCCCATGTCTTGTATATATTTATCTGATTTCGGAAAGGGAAGAGGACCTAAAACAAAGGGTAAACCAATTCAACAGTGATACTCAAAAGACACTATGTTGGAAATGTACTTTGCAACGTAAGGGGGGGAGGTAGGAGAGGAGGGAAAGTGGGAAACAAACAAGGGAACAGGTAACAATGTTCAAGAAGAAACATACTCATTACCCTACGTATGTAACTGTAACCCCTCTGTACCTCACCTTTATAATAAAATTAAATTTAAAAATGAAAAAAGTTAGAAAAAAAGAATGAAAGGAGAAAAAAGAAAGATACACTTAAACTTAGAACTTAAAATTTCAAAATATTTGTGTTTCCTAAGACACTATAAGAATGAGAAGGATTAGGAAGGTAGATAAAGGCAGGCTAGATTTTATTGGGTATTGCTGGGCAGGTATAGAAATACCACAGTCTTACTAATATGTACAATTAATACATGTTGATCAAAAATAAAATACATTATTATAAAAATTTTAAAAAAGAAAAATAGGAACTGGCACTGTGGCTCAGAATGGTAGAGCATTAGCCTTGAGCAAAAAAGCTCAGGCACAGTGCCCAAGCCCTGAGTTCAAGCCCCACAACCAAAAAAAAAAAAAAAACAAAAAGAAACAAAAAAATTTCATAACTGGGAACAAGAAATGTTAATGGCTTTTCTACTAAGAGATTTATGCCTTTGAATATGCTCAGAATTCTTTTAACTCAAAAATAAAAAGACAGCACAATAGTGCTCAGGCTGGTAATTCTAGCTGCTCAGGTAGCTGAGATCTGGAAGATTATACTGTTATTTGAGGCCTGCCCAAGCAGAAAAGACGCTGTCCAGAAAATAACCACCAAAATGTCAGACTGGAAGTGTGACTCAATTGGCAAAAACAACAGCCATTAATGCTGAGAAAGAATGTGAGGCCCTAAGTTCAAATCCCAGTACCAACACACACACATTACAAAAAGAGAACACAATTTATAGTGGGTAAAATATTTGAAAAGATACGACTCCATGTTACACAAATGGCCAATAAATACATGAAAATATCCTTAGTACTATTAGCAACAAGAAAAATGCAGCAAAATAGCTCTTTATACCAACAAGGGTAGCTGTAATTTAAAAATGGGCAAACAAGTGTTGTTAAAGGATATAGAAACACTGGAACCTTAATACAGTGTTGATAGGAATGTGAAATGGTACAGCACCTTTGTAAAATAGTTTAGTATTTCTGCAAAATGTTAAATATAATTACTATATGACTTGGCAATTCTAGTTTCCAAAAAATAGAAAGCACACTTTCACACAAAAATTTTGAGATAGATAGATAGATAGATAGATAGATAGATGTTTATAACAACATTACTCATAATACCTAAAGGCAGAGAAAAGATGTCTATCAACCAGTAAGTAAATAAACAAAATTTGATTTGCCAAGCCAATGAAATATTATTCAACCAAGAAAAGTAATACAGAATTTAATTCATAACATATAACATGGATGAACTTTGACGTTATTCTACGTGACACAAGCCAGACACGAGAGCAAAAATATTATGTAATTCCATCTACATGAAGTATCCTGTAGAGGCAATCCAGGTAGATAGAAAGTGGATTTAGTACTGGTCAGCAGTGGGAGGAGAAGGAAGTTGCTGCTTAAGGAGTCCAAATTTCCCTATGAGGTAATGAAATGGGCTGGAATTAGACAGTGATGATGGCTACAGGGCTTTGTGAATACACTAAAAACAGTGAATTTTATAATATATGAATTATATTACAGTTTTAAATGATTCATCTTTTTATTTAATACTGTGATATGCCCTATAGACACTCTATTAGATGCTGCTTGAATAAAATGTTCCTACAGCAAGCAGCCAGGTATGTAGCTCAGTGGTAGAGTACTTACCAAACAATCACTTGGCCCTTAGTTTTGTCTCCAGGACTGCGGGATGGGAGAGGAGAAAGCCAGGTACAATGTCTTGTGCTAGTAATCTTATTTATTCCATTGGCTAAGATTGAGATTATCATATGTCAGGTCTAGCCTAGGGAAAAAGTCTGTGAGATCTCTCCCATCCCCCATTTCAACTAATAAGAAGCTCAGTAGAGTGGCATGCACTTGCCATCCTGGCAGTACAAGAAACATAAGTAGATGAATCATGGTCCAGACCAGCCTGGGCAAAAAGCAGACCTTATTTGGAAAAAGAAAGTTGTATACATATGATTTGATTTGCCCAACATTTCACTTAGACTTATTTAATTACTAGAAATACAATTTTAAAGTTGTACATTGAATATGTATGTGTATGTATGTATGTGTGTATGTATGAGTTTAACCATGATGGCTAACAGGTGGCCGAATGACTATTATTTCTTTATTCAGCCTATCTCTGACATGTGAATAGTCTGTCCAGCCATTCCTCTGTGCTGTCCTCCTGGCCGCTAGGGAAGGGAAAATAAAACCCAGAAAAATAATGCAGGCAGACAAGGAAGAGGAGAAGCAATGAGGCTGACATTAACAATAATCCTCCCATTAGCTCATTGTGCCCTGAATAATCAATGTGGCCAAGTTCCTACTGGATATGAGGTACTCAGGCTGCTGGGGGTACAGTTGCCTGTGGCCACAGCTTATGGCTGCTCCTCTTCTCAACTTGCATATATGCCTGTGGGGTGAAACATGCACGCACTATCTAGGATGATTAGGCAAAACAGAAAGACAAGTCTAAATTAAGAACTCAGGACTTCAGGATATTTGCTTTGCCTGGACAGTGCAGGAGGTCTGGGATTAAAAAGGGTGAGGAAGACAGCAGCTGGTCCATGCCTTGCTCATTCCTCTCCTCTGCACCCACACACCCACTCACATGTATAGGATTGACAGAATCATAGTAGCTGCTCGACCTAGCCTTAAGATTACTCATTTCTTAAAGAATATTATACTCTGTGTAATGGTCTCATCACATTCAGAGATGCTGCTTAACCATTTGATGCTGTTTCTCACTTTCCCTTTCTGGCTTGGTTCAGGTTTCTCTTGTCTATAACCTACTTTCAAACTAGCAAGCATATTATTTTCTTCTTATCCCAATATCAGTTTTATGGTAAATGGTCTCAGTGCTGCCATCTGGAACAGATCTCTATCCTATCTTAGGCACCAGAACCCTATCCATCCATGAAGGTTATTATTTGTCTAATATCTTAAGACTGGTCCTGGTCCTCATTCCTGATTGCACCTTTGGAGCTCCAACATATATTAATACTTGGGTGTTACCCATGTTTTTATGACATAAGTAGTCACAGATGTGACCTAAACATATGGGATTTCCAGCTTAGCGGGTAGTTCTCACATGCAACCACTGTAGGAACTGTTCATTTTTGCAAATGCTCTTTTTGCTCTGATATATTTTGCCTGAATACAGGATACAAACAGAAAAAGGTGCTATTTTCCCTCCAAAGACAGAGACAATCTAGTGAAGGAGTTATGGAGGGCCTATTTTTTTCTAGAAGAAGTGGAGATAAAGTGACTGAAATGGGAAGATTCTTTTAAAGCATGTTGGAATGTGTCATTTTCAACCTAGCAATCCATCAATGGCTTCCCTTTCATTCATAATACTGAATCTCAGTATAGTGAAGCTCACTGTGATGGCTGATTTAACTTTAGGTGATCCCTTTAAATCAATTTCTTTCACACTTCCTATCCCATTTTCTGTGAAATTATTCTCTATAGCACTTATGATGTTCTGAAATATTCATTTTGCTTTTTTATAAATAGATTTAAAAAAACAACTGAGACTTAGAAAGAAAAGATTCCCTTATATTTATTTTGAACTAAAATAGTGAATGGAGACTTCATTGAAATTTTTTTTTCTTCTGCAATGTTTTAGGTGGGCAAGAAACATTTCTTTAGCATCAATCTGATTTTTACCTTAAACAATGGTTCAGCAGGATTAGTGCCATGGCTTAGACAGAGCTAGGACAACAGGAGCAATAGGAATAGAGGACAAGTGGTGCCAAGGGCAATGAACCATAGAAAGTGAAGACCAAGCAGAATGCTGGTGCCTCACATCTGTAATCCTAGCTACTCAGCAGGCTGAGATCTGAGGATCGTGGTTAAAAGCAGGACAAGGAAAGTCAGACTCTTTTCCCCAATGAACTTCATAAAAGTTGGAAGTGGAACTGTAGCTCAAGTCACTCACACACACACACACACACACTCACACACACACACACTCAAAAGTTAAGGCCAAGAAAACATGATCAACAGAAGAATGTTATATGAGTGATCTTTTCTGGCAAATCAGGAGGTTATTGGGTCTATAAACATCTTAATCCTGTGGTTTCATGGTAGAAAAGAGACAATGCAGTACGTTTCAATCATTTCAAACATGAAGAGTTGGAGAGGACAGAGGAACATTTCAGTGGTCATGCCCAGCAGGCAATGGAAATGTGTAGAACACAAGTTGGAATTGAAAACAAGTCAAATGCATAAAAAAAACAGAATAGCAGTTCCTGGCTATGTATCAGATTCATATGAACAAACTTTTAAGGAAAAATGCCTACGTCCACTAATTAGTGGTCTTTAAATATAAAATGCCCGGTGGTTGAAAACTATTTGTCTAGGTAAGTGATAACAGAGCTCAGATAAGTTTAGAAACATAGCAAAGGCTTTAATGAGTAAACATATAATTTTAAGGAGGAAGAGGAAGGCTGAGTATCCATGGCTTATCCTGCAATCCTAGCTATTCAAGAGGGTTGTGGTTTGAGGCCAGCCTACACAAGAAAGTCCACAAGATTCTTCTATCCAATTAACTGCCAAAAAAGCCAGAAGTGGAGCTGAGGCTCAGGTGTTAGAGTGCTAGGCTTGACCAAAACAGCTCGAGGACAGTGCCCAGGCCATAAGTTCAAGCCCCAGGGAAGGCACTAAAAAAGGAGGAGGTGTAACAATGCTCGATAGGAAATGTGCTCATTACCTTGCTCATGTAACTGTAACCCCTCTGTACAGTATCTTTACAATATATATATATATATATATATATATATATATATAAAGGAAAAAAAGGAGGAGAGAAAGAAGGAGGAGGAGGAAGAAGAAGAAGAGGAGGAGGAAGAGGAGAGGGGATAAAGAAGAAGAGGAGGGGAGGAGGAGGAGGAAGAGGAGACGGGAGGATAAAGAGGAGGAGGAGAGGAAGAGGAGGGAAAAACAATCATGTCAGCTATTGTAAAGGTGGTTAGAATTAGGGATATATTATTTTGATTTTGTTTTATGAGTCTGTAAATAAAAGTAAGTTGTCTTTTTATCTTCAAATATATAAAAATGTTTGCCTGAAATAGAAATAATTCAAAGGTTTCAGATGGTTACTATACTTTTTTTTCCTACACAGCACTGGGGGTTGAACTCAGGTTCTCATGCTTTGCTAGGCCACACTCTACCCCCTTGAATCATGCCCTCAATCCTTTTTTGATTTTGTTAATTATTTAATAAGATCTTTCTTTTTGTTTTCTTTTCCAGGCCAGTCTAAACTGCATTCCATCCATCTAAAATTCTCCCATAACTGGAGTGATAAGCTCATACCACTACTCTCAGTTTTTTATTGGTTGAGTTAGGGCCTTGTGAACTTTTTGCTGGGGAAAACTTTGAATCATGATCATATTATCTTAGCCCTGAAGTAGTTAAGATTATAAATATGATCTACTATACTCAACTGGCTACTACAGTTTTTCTTTTTCTTTTTGAGAGGGGGGGTCCAGTCATGGGCTTGAACTCTGGGCCTGGGTGCTGTCCCTCAGCTCTTCAGCTCAAGGCTAGCGCTCTACCACTTGAGCCACAGCACCACTTCCGGCTTTTTTCTTTTGCTTATGTGGTGCTGAGGAATCAAACCCAGGGCCTCATGCATGCAAGGCAAGCGCTCTACCACTGAGCCACCTTCCCAGCCCCACTACAGTTTTTCTTTATCAACTTCTTTCTCCATGTTTGGAGACTTTTAGCAGTTAGTGATAACAACAGATGGTCTAGCAATCTCAGGATTAGCACATCAACAAAGCAGAATGAAGGAGGTTGTGCAAAATTAAAGAATACTTACATTTTAACTTTATCCTGTATTCCACTCCACAAAACAAGAGCTGGGGTAGAAGAGAAGAAAAAAATTCTCATCAAACACAGTTTTTACTGTGCTAGTAGAATTAGTAACCAGTTAACAGGGCCATTTCCATACAACCAAAGGCAAACCACTAACCATGAGTCAAATTCTTTCTCTTTCAAAACACTTGTGTGAACACACATACACCCATTGCAAACAAACAAACAAACAGAAAGAAACAAACACTTCAAAAGGACAAATACAGCTTAGAAGATTGTAAATTGAGCAAAGAAAAAGCTAAAACATAAATATTTACTTAGTGTTGGGCAACTACTAAAAAGAATTGTTAAAAGGAGAAAAAAAATGAATTGTACAGCCAAAAATAGAGAAATGCTATTAATAAAAGAAATGGAATGAAATGAAGACCAATAAACTCTGGGCTGACTAGAAAGGGAAAAAATATCCTCTTAATTATTGCTGAAACAATCTTCCCAAGTGGGAGCGAAGGCACAGAAATTATCCTGGATGATGTTCAAGGGAAAAATGAGATAATGTATGTGAGAGTGCTTTGGAAAGTCCAGATTATACAGCACATGTGAGGAATTGTTATGAATGTTATTACTATCCCACCCTGAGTGGAGGAACAAAAAGCATTGGAGAAAAGCCAGAGGCTAAATTAACATATAGCTAATACCTGAAGTCTCTGATTTGCTCTGCTGTCACCTTAGTCACAGTAAGTCACTTACCCATGTTTTAACCACCATAAGACACCTTAACATAATGGAATAATCAAAACTTAGCTACTCCATGAGCAATAATGGGTGTGGAAGTTCACTGACTTTCCAAGGAGGCAGTTGGCTGGGTTGTCTCATCAGGGAATTGGAATCATGGTATGACTACTTTGCATGGTTTGGAACTGATAAAACTCAGTGAAGGTTTTTAATTTCTGACTTTTATAATTTTTTTGGTCTTGCTCCATATTGCCTCTATCCTGTCCATTTTACCAAGCAATCTAGAATAGCTGTATCTCTCGGAATATACCAATAAGAACAATTCCTTTTCCTACAGAAAATTCTATCAAAGTATTCTCTTTCTATCAAGTATTCTCTTTCTTATTGGTATAGTGAGACAAATCAGGGCCACATCCTTATAATGGAACCCAGATAATCAGGCTATAGAATGAGGTCTGTCTGTAGAGAATAGGATACTGCTGCCAAAATAATTTTTGTCCTTTTGTTTACATGCCCTCCAGAAGGAAGAAAGTTATCGACTTGTGGGAGTTGTGGGGGTAAGGAGAAACTGATTTAAATAAACTTGTGATAACATATGTAAATATATACTTTATGAACTATTTTTCAACTTTCAAAAATCCCAACAGGGACTCAAAAGGGAGTTTAAAACTCATTCTAGTCTCAGCTTCTAGCCAAAGGTAGAAATAACATCCAAATCTACTTGAACTCTTTTAGTATCAGGTACCTCAATATTCATCAGGCAGTACATTCCATTGTGGTTCATTTCTTTCCTTCTCATTGGCAGGTGGTTAAAACTCTCAAAGTAATTAGAAACATATAGTCATGGAATACTAAAGGAATTCTTCAAGATAACCTAAAGCCATTCCCTTATGATACACATGGGGAAACTGAGTCTCAGAGAAGGAATTTCTACAAAGCCACATAGTACCAGAACCAGAACTAGAATCCAAGTCTACTTCACAACCCAGCTTGTCTATTTTCCAAATGTAAAGGAGCCGGGCGCTGGTGGCTCACGCCTGTAATCCTAGCTACTCAGGAGGCTGAGATCTGAGGATCAAGGTTCAAAGCCAGCCCGGGCAGGAGAGACCGTGAGACTCCTATCTCCAATAAATCACCAGAAAACCGGAAGTGGCGCTGTAGCTCAAGTGGTAGAGCGCTTGCCTTGAACTGAAGAGCTGAGGGACAGAGCCCAGGCCCAGAGTTCAAGCCCCACGGCCGACCAAAAAAACAAAATAATGTAAAGGAGTAGTACCAGGTTTAGTGTTGATTACCTAGTAACTATATTACCAAGAGTATAATTTCCTATTCCCCCTCATTCTCACAATCTATTGTTTGTTCATTTTACTCTCAACAGGAAAAATTCCTAAGAGTGGACTAGTCAGGCAGAGGTATCTCATAGAAGGGAAATAGTGCAGCCCACTTGTTTTGGCTCCTCCATGGTGGTGACTAACAACCTCCTGGAAGTAATGACATCTTACTGTTTAATTCCATCATACACTACAGGGCAATTTCTTTATCTTTCCAAATGGGACGATGTCTTTAAGGGGCACAAAGGGAATAGAAATATAATCATTCCAAGATGGATTTCTGGGCACACAAACATCACTTGACAAATGCCTTCTATTTGGTTAGGATTTAGAGTCATCGAAAGGGAAAACAGAGGTGCATAAAGAGTGCTATAGGAGAGCCTCTCTGCTGGGGAATGCTGAGAATATGTACAGCTAACCCTAATCTGTTACAGACTATAGTCATCCTCTTATCTTCTATGGGCACTGAAAAATATGGTCCTTCCATTTTATAAACTAATGATGAAACTGATCTGTATCCTTTCTGTTAAGTCCCCAAGGGAGGGGTGGACACATGAATGGAGTCAGCCTTCAGAAAGAAAGCAGAGAAAAAAACATCTTCAGGTTTATAATTAAATTTTAGTTCTGAGTAATGAATCCAAAAGGTTTCTTGCTCTCTGCAGATGATATTCAAGTGAAACAGTAGAGCAAAGCAAGAAGAAATCCCAAGCAGGGCTGCCATAGATTCCTGGGAAGTTGCCACTTACTTTTGCCTATGGACTAGAGACTTTGTTCCCCTAAATGACCCCCTCCATCTCCCCCAAAATTTCTCTCTCTTCCCCTCCCTTTCTCCTCCCCCCTGACCCTGTACCAGAACTGGGTATTTTGTTTTGTGCTACAGTTGAAAGTGTCACCACCCCAATTTATATATTTTTAAACCTACAACTTAGATTTGATTCAACCCCATGCCATATAAAAAATGGAAGTAACCATACTATTTAACTGGGAACAGAAAATGTAGGAGAATCTGGTTTCTGGTTTGCAGATCTCTAAATAACTGTTGTGTTAGCAAAGTGCTGGTGGCTCATACCCGTAATCCTAACTATTCAGGAGGCTGAGATCTTAGGATCATGGTTCAGTCAACCGAGGCAGGAAAGCACGTGAAGTTCCTATCTCCAATTAACCACTGGAAAACCATGAGTGGTGCTGTGTCTCAAAGTGGTAGAGTGCTAGCCTTGGGCAAAAAAGCTCAGAGACAGTGCCCAGGCCCTGAGTTCAAGCCCATGACAGATCAAACACGCCCCCCCCCAAAAAAAAACAATTTGCTATGAGACAAAGGATATTTTTTAATGGACCCAATTGGGGTGGCTAAAAACTGTGATTCATGACAACCTTACGTGTCAAGCACTGTTGCATATAGTTTACAAGGATTATGTTTTCATCCTCTCAACATTAGGAAGTAGTACTATTATCCCTTTTTTTAAAAGGGAACAGAGAGGCTTGATAACTTCGATATTTTTTTTGCTCACTGGACTTACTATTGTTTCAACTAATTAATTAATTTGGTGCCAATACCAGGGCTTGAAATCAGAGCCAGGGAGCTGTCCTCAAACTGTTTGTGGCCTTGTTCACTCTAGCATGGAGTATGCTCACTTGTTTCTTTCTTCCAATACAGCTGACTCACATTTACCAGATTTTTCCCCTAAAGTACAGATCTAGCTTTTCCTTTAGTTCACAAACCTGTAGCAGTGGCTATCAACACTAGGTCCAGTCAAACTGAAACTCCAGTATCCAAAGTCTTCCAGAACTTTACACTCTCTCCCTCACTGTGCTGCAAAACCCTGCTCTGCTTGTGTCTCACATGCTCTGAGCTTCCTTTGTTTTCCAGTAGTTGTTCCCACAGCTTTCTCAGCTTAAACTCTTACACTGCCTTCTTTACCACCTCCACCTGTTGAAACCAGTACTCTAGAGTCTATCTTAAATAATAATAATAGTTAACATTTATTGAGTGCTCATTTTAAGCCCGCCACTGTGCTAAGCGTGCACAAGTATTTTACATGGATTCTTACTTAATCCTCACAACAACTCGATGATGTTGATGCTATTATTATCCCCACTTTAGCTGGAGTTACTGAAGCTCAGAGGGGGATGTCAATTTGTCAGAGGTCAAGAAAGTTAATACAAGGTGGGGATGGATCTGATACCAAACAGTATCTGATCTGGAGCTTTGAAAAGTGGTATAATTTCAAAACACAATTTTAAATGTTTTTATTTTCTCTTGGCTCGAGTTGGTATGATTTTTACTTGAAAAACAGAAATTTTTAAATTTTACTTTGTGTGTGTGTGTGTGTGTGTGTGTGTGTATGTGTGTGTGTGTGTGTGTGTGTGTGTGTGTGTGTGTGTGTGTGTGTGTGTGTGTCCAAACCAAGGCTTGAATTCAAGGGTCTGGGCATTGTCCTTTAGCTTTTTCAGTCAGAGCTCTGCAACTTGAGCAACAGCTCTACTTCTGGTTTTTGATGGTTAATTGGAGATAAGCCTTACATACACTTTCTTGTGCTAGCTGGCTTTGAACTATAATTATCAGATCTCAGCCTCCAGAGCATCCAGTACCAGTGAATCACTGGTACTTGGCTTCCTTTCACCTTTAAAATTCATCTTTTTTTAGGATTGTTTGTGTTCTTATACCCATTATGAGTCTGGACAGCAGGAGGTACAGCCTACATCTTGATCATTTCACTATCCACAGTCTGACACAGAGTAGGTACTCAGTAGCTACAATTAGTTGAATTGAAAGTATGCTGTAGCAAAGGAGGCGTTGGCCTGTGTTACCAACACCTGTCCAAATGAGAGCTTGCAGTCCTGTTTTCCCAGCTTGGTCTCTGGCGGGTCTCTTCTTGTCTCCCCCCACCCCTGCCAGTTCTCACAGCTGCCTGGGCCTTGGCCAGTGTTTGGGGTGAGGCAGGATCAAAATATCACTGTCCTGGTCTGGGCTTCCAGGAGGGGGGGGGGGAATCTAGTGAAACTCAGCTGGGCAGGGTGAGGGGGTGGAGTCAAAGCCCCATACAGAGCCAGCACACTCTACACAAGCCCTGACTTGCCCGGGCACCACGGGTGAGCCAGCAATTCAGCTTCCCTAGGGATGCTCCATTTGTCTAATCCTTTCCCTCCTCCCCTCCTCGTTTACTTATCTTCTTAACCCAGATGCTCATGGTAGTTGTACAAGTCTGGGCATGTTCCCAGTGGCCTTGTGACTCAAGTAAGAACCTATACAGGAGGAACAGGCTAGCCAAGGCTCTAAGGATACCAGTATAGGTTTCTAACACTTCAGACAATGCTTTCTTGTCATTAGTAGATGAATTGACAGATGACCACGGGACACCTTCCCAGACGTTCGGATTGCGAAGCAACTTAGAAAAAAGACTTGTGATCTTGTACTTTAATAGCTAGATGCCACACTTCCCAGCCTATTTGCCACGCCAAGGGGGTGTTCCCACACTTACCTTGTAAGGATGAATAGGTGAATCTTTTACAACAGGGTTCCAGAACAAATGCACCCTGGAACTGAAAAGTCACCTCGCCCAGCCGCAGCACCTCAGCCCTCAGCCTATGCACAGCTCCCACAGAAGAAATCCGTAGCAGGCAGAGTTCAACACGTATTTTCACATCCACGTGTAGTAACAACAGATCAAAGCCACCCTCTATTTCTTTCATGCTATTCTTACTTTCCCCACGCCCCCGTGAGGCTTCAGGGACAGTTATTGGACTACTTGATGTAGCTAGGAGTGGCTATGCAAATAAACTCCACCCCGCAGAGGGGCACAGAGAGTCTAGGGGATAAACAATGATCCAGTCACTGGTACAGCAGGATTTGCGAAAGCTGCTGGGACTGAAGCGGAGGCGGAAGGGCCTAGAGCCAGGGAATTGAGTCCAGCCCAGTGTGTGGGAAGAAAGGGGAGAAGACAGGGTCAAGCGATTGGACACAGCTAAATGCGGTTCAGCTCTTCAGTTTTGTGTATGAGTTAGCCGGCCAGGAGTTTAACAGGGAAAATTAGTGTTGGAAAAGTAAGGGTTTTCATACACATGGAAATGCCAATTCCCAGACCTGGTTCTGTACTTTCCATTTTGTCCATCTTGCCTTCAGAAGAGTGAGACTTTTGCAGGAGGAGAGAGACTTGATGCTGGAGAAAGACTACTGAAAATGAAGGAAAACTGGATCCCGGAGTTATCTCTGACTTTGAGCCAACCTTTTACCTTCTTGGGGCCTCCTGTTTCTGTGCAACGAAGAGGTTGGATTACATTGTCCCTAAGGCTCTTTCAGCAATGACACTTTGGGAGTTAATTAGTCTATGATCTCACAGGCAGCAATGAGGAAATCCTGGAATAATATCCCTGACCTTGAAGAACTTACAGAGGAGTTGGGGAGATAAGACAGACTGGACACAGTCACCTAACAACACACAGTATAAACTGAAGGGCAAAATAAAAGTATGAGGATAAGGGGGAAAGTATAAAAGAAAGAGTATATAGTGAATGAAAGAAATAATCTTCAGTGGACTGGGATAGGCAAAAAACAAGTGTAAGAGCAAATAGCCAAGGTATGGGGGATGGAATCAAGCACTGGGCCATAATCAGAATCTGACTATCTCCACCTGGCCTATAAAGAGGTGTGTGTGTGTGTGTGTGTGTGTGTGTGTGTGTGTGTGTGTGTGTGTGTGTAAGTTCTAAATTCATTCCTTATCTATTCCTCACTAATAGCTAAGGCCAGGATATGTCCACTTACACTGCTGCCGTGGACTCAGGCCTAGCACAAGAGAAAATGTTTTTAGTTGGAACAGGTTCTTACTAACACTGTGATCTTGGACAAGTGTGTATCTTTGTATCCTTATTTGTAAATGGGGACAATAATAATATCTTGCTCATTTGGTTACCTTTTTAAATAAGTTTTTATTGTAAAAATACTGTACAGAGGGGTTACAATTACATGAGCAAGGTAATGAGTACATTTCTTATCAAGCATTGTTTCCTCCTTTGTTTTTCCCCAACCATCCCTTCCCTCCCACCTCCACAACTACACCCCCCACCCCCGCCTAAATTGTAAAGTTTGTTTTTGACATAGTGTCTTGTACATCTCATTGTTGCAATGGTTACACCTGTATCCCTATTTAAACAATTTGTTTTTCCCCTTCCCCTCCCCAAATTATAACAACATTAAATACAGTGAAAATAGGGGTTATACAATGGGGGAGGGACATACAAAGCAACAAAAAAAAATCACATGGTACCTTATAAAAACGTTAGAAACAATAGCAAGAAAGAAAAACCACTTGTGTCCTTATTTTGGGGTTCATTTCACTCATTTGGTTACTCTGAGGATGAGGTTCTATACAAAATAGTAGTAATGTGTGTTAAATTAGGATAATGACGGGATGTATTAAGTAGCATACAATTCTATGTTATATATAAATAAACAAGTACATATACAAAATGTATGAACATCCAGATCTTTTGACGTTGTCAATTAGATTAATATTAAATAGGACCTTGTAATTCTGTTCTGAGGAGGACCAAAGAAAGAATCCTTTTTCTAGTCAGGCACTAGTGCCTCATGCCAGTAATCTTAGCTACTCAGGAAGCTGAGATCTGAGGATTGCAGTTCAAAGCCAACCTGGCCAGGAAAGATTGTGAGAACCTTCTCAGCAATAAACTACCCAAAAGCCAGTTATGGGGCTCTAGCTCAAGTGGTAGACCACTCATCTTGAGCAAAAGAAGTTCAGGGATAGCACCTAGGCCCCAAGTTCAAGCCCCAGGACCAGTACATACAAATAACAAAAGAACCCTTTGTCGTCCCCCCCCCCTCCTAGGGAAGGGCCTCCTCCTCAAAGGAAGTGTCTTCAAACTTTTCATCTTCTTTTACAGAGTAACTGTGTGTTGTTATGTGACTGTGTCCAGACTGACTACTGTAGTTGAAAGAATATTGACTTCTTTGTGGTGGGTGGATTCTAGCCTGGGTATGGGATTTAGGACTCTAGGAAAAAAATCAAGTGAGATTCTTTGTTTCTCCGCCTTCCTTTCTTTCTCCTTTGTAACTTGAAGAAATTGTTGGACTAACTAGCCTTGAAGCTCTAGAGCAGTGCTTCCCACTTGTTAATGTTGCTAAGGAATCATCTACAGATTCTGTTAAAACACATACTGTGATTTAGTATTGCTGACATGCGGCTGAAACTATGATCTTCAAATAAAGTTCTCAGAGGATACAGATGCTGCTGTTCCATAGACCATACTTCCAATAGCAAGACTAGAAGGTTGACAGGTGCAGCATTCACTGAGCATCTGTTTGTTAGTGAACAGTGTTGGAGGTCTTGAAGTGAGGAGGCAGAGTCTAAGTAACTTCTTACAGCCTTCCGGGTGCCTCTTGCTGCAAGGAGGGAATTCTCCACCCAGTGTTTAAAAGCCTAGAGGTGAAAGAGACCATTCATTAAATTGCAGATGCCTAGCTTTAGGTGAGCTGAAGAGCTCTGCTTCAGAGAAATGCAGATGTCTTAGCCACAGGAAAGTTGCATATAGAGAATGCTCTGCTTTGGCCTTGATTATCTTCCTAAATGGCTTGAATCAGCTGCCTCCCAGTGGGCTCTAAGATTTCTCCTTTGTGGAAGGTTGAGCTTTATCTTCCCTGGATGGAAATGTTCTGCTGGTACCTGACCTTGTACCTGAGTATGTCCTAATAATGTCTGCTTTTACTTAGCCCCCACAATCATGTGGTTTTGTCTTTAAAAGCTTGGTGTAAGCTCTGTTCTGAACTGCAGATCTTTGAGATGAAAGTTTATCTGCAGACACTGGCCTCCAATGACGACTCACAATTTGACCTCTGAAAATGTGGCTTCTCTGTTTTCTCATGACTAGATTTGTATCTGATTCACCTTACAACATATCCAGACCATGATTAGCTCATTCTGCTGCTTTTTGCCTATGGCAAGGCAGTATACCATGGCTGGAAGTGTGTGGCAAAATAAATCCTTTTACCTCATGGCTCCAATGCAAAAGACAGAAGAGAAAGAGACATGGTTTCACAGTCCTCTTAAAAGTCACACCCTTAAATAGCCAAAAGACCTCTCACTAGGCTCCACTTCTTAAAAGTTCCTCCACTTCCTACTAGCAAGATCAGATGGAGACTAAGCCTTTAAGAGATGGGATTCTGGGGACATTTTAGATCCAAATGAGAGAAATCTCAAAATCATGCAAATTTGCTCCTTCATAGCTAACAATAATCTTTTGAGGTAAAGATTACAAAAGGGATGCCATTGATCAAGATGTATTGTATTCATAAATTATTTTCTTAAATGGCAGTTCCTTTGTGCTATTAAGATAATTTTTAAAAAGAAATGAGTATTATACAAAAAATATTCCTATACTCCATGATTCTGCATAGCAGGAAAGAGGAAGCCCTGACATAAGATACCAAGAAACTTTAGAGTCTATAAGTTGGTGAACGATCATTAGGAAATGTTTCTGATTAGTAATGGCAAACAAACACTACTTTCTTCTATAACTTGTCCATTATCATATAATAGTATTTAACCCTAAATAAGCTGCCAGACACTGTTCCACATGTTATATGAATTAAATTTTTCATTCTCACAACAAACTTTGAGGCTAAAAACTTTGGACTCATCCTTGCTTCTTCCTTCTTTTTACCTCATATCCAATCCATCAGCATGTCTCAAAATGGACTCTGAATTCCATAACTTCTCAATAACTTCACTGTAACTATTCTGATAAGCAACCACTTATTGTGGATCTCTTTTATTATTTTAATTGCCCCATACTAGTGAATTCTCAGCCTAAAAGCCAAAGTAGTCCTTTGAAAATATAAGTCTTCCCGGATGCCTCTAATACTAGCTACTCAGGAGGCTGAGATATGAAGATGAGGATTTGAATCCAGCCCAGAGAAGGAAAGTCTGTGAGACTATTATCACCAATTAACCAGAAAAAAAAGCCAAAAGTAGAGCTGTGACTCAAACAGTAGAGCACCAGCCTTAACTGAAAAAGATAAGAGATGGCACCTAAGCCCTGAGTTTAAGCCCCAATACCAACATGAAGAACAAAAAAAGAAAAAGAAAGAAAGAAAGGAAGGAAGGAAGGAAGGAAGGAAAGAAGGAAGGAAGGAAGGAAGGAAGGAAGGAAGGAAGGAAGGAAGGAAGGAAGGAAGGAAAGAAGGAAGGAAGGAAAGAAACTGTTTCCAAAATATCCTACTGGCTGTCTTCTTGTACATAGAAAAATGCAAACTCCTTAACTACAATTAATCCTACTCTATGCCATATATGTGTCTATATATCTCTGATTTCATCTATGACTATTTCCATACACAATTATCATAGCTTCCTTACTGTTTCTCCTAAAACTCAAAGCATGATCCAGGTTGTATCTTTGTGGTTGATTGTCCTTCAACTTGGAAAATTCTCCTCAGCCACCCTCTGCATCCATCTTCACACATGTGTCCTTTACTTCTCTATATATCCACTTGAATGTTTCGTTATCAGAAATGACTTTCCTCAATACCCTGATATAAGCTAATTTCAGCATCAGGGCTTTTTGGACTTCACTGAGTAAGTGAGCTTTTCCATGGCAGTAGCCTCAAATACCTCAGGTTGAATGTAGCAAGGGGTAAATTTATGGCTCTCAGCTCTGCTCTGAACAATGGTGCTACTCCAGTTCTGTAGGCAGTCAGAACGGAGGTTGGGTTAATTCATTTCTCAAAGATTTCTCTGAGGTATCTTTTTTCAGGATGAGCAAAAGTTACTTCAAAAATCCAAACACAGCAATCTCAGGTTAAGGGATTCTTTAGTTATATTTTACTGATGGAACCAACTTTACTTACCTGATAACAGGATAGATGAGTTCAGCCTCCCCTCTACCTAACTCTGCAGCAAAAGTGATTATTCTAGGATCTGGTAAGAAATTAGGAGATCCCTAGTGCAAGTCTTGAGCTCTTCTCAGAGGTTTCCTAGGGTCTTTCATGGGATCACCAGCCTTAGCTAGGTCATGAAGAAGACAGAATAGGCTCTAATTCTAAGGTAAAATGCAGATAGGTTGATCTCTTATGAGAAGACCTCATGTGTATTCAGTCAGAGTAGGCCTCTCTGTGGAGTGTGGAAAGAAGGAACAGAAACAACATCCAAAATATCAAGATATGCTAGGGCCTGCAAGAGAGCCCCTTTGGACTTTTGCTACTTCTAGTGTAATCCCTGACTACAGGATCAGCTTTCTGGTACCCTTTTGTCAGCTTGTTTGAGTCTTCTAGATCAGAAAGCTGGGGTACAAGAAAGTTCCTTCAAACCATGGGATTTTCCAATTTCATTGGAGCTCTAGCATAGTTCATTACTCTTGTCTCTCATTCTTAATCATGTTCCCTTCCACTTGACCAAAATGCCTGTTTCAAACTCCTTCCACTTAGTCAAGCTCCAATGCAACTCTCAAAACTCCTAGCAGATGATTTCCCTTCCAGTTTCCTGAGAACATAAAAGAGCAGTGACCTCCTACCTTCAAGTTCATCCTTGTTGTTGCTTCAGATCTTCAGGTCCTAAACTAATCTCTCCATCTGTGTTCACTCCTCCTGTCTGTTCTACTTTCCTTTTATTATATCTTTATAGTGACTTCTCCTCAGGGTCCTTCCTATGACTTCTGCCTTTTATTTCTTTTTTTTTTTTTTTTTTTTTTGGTCAGTCATGGGGCTTGAACTCTGGGCTTGGGCGCTGTCCCTCAGCTCTTCAGCTCAAGGCGAGCGCTCTACCACTTGAGCTACAGCGCCACTTCTGGTTTTCTGGTGGTTTATTGGAGATAGGAGTCTCACGGTCTCTCTTGCCCGGGCTGGCTTTGAACCACGATCCTCAGATCTCAGCCTCCTGAGTAGCTAGGATTACAGGCGTGAGCCACCAGCGCCCAGCTCTGCCTTTTATTTCTGAGCCAACATTCTGGAGAAAGTTTTCCAAAGTCTTTGCTTTCATATCCTCATCTCTCTGTCATTTCTAATCTCACCCCATTCTGCTTTTCTGAGGGTTACTCGTGAATATCTTGCTATCCAACCTATTAGAATTCATTACAACATAAAAAATTATTTGGCTCTATTCCTTGTTGACTCTTTTCCATTGACTTTGATGAATATTGTCTGTTTTGTTTTGTTTTAATTTTATTTTCTTGTAAAGATGCTGTACAGAGACATTACAGTTACATGAGTAAGGTAATGAGTACACTTCTTGTTGAGAATTATTACTCCCTCTGTTGTTGTTCTCCCACTATCCCTTCCCTCCCCCACCTCCCTCACTCCTCCCCCTGCCCCTAAATTTGTAAAGTTAATTTCCAATATACTGTCTTGTGGGTATCACTTGTCCCTTTGGTCTTTTACTTCTTTCTAATGTCTCTCACTCATATGTAAAGCTATGTGATAAGCACTTTCCATGTACTTTTCACCCAAAACATCACCTAGAGCAAATTAAGTGCTCAATATATTTTTACATATTTTGTAATGTATATCAATATACCTGTAGAATGAACAAATTAATAAATGATTGGGTGGGTGGGATTAAGGAATTAAATGCTGGCATTTAATTCATTCTTCTGTAATGAGCTCCTATGACTCAAGGAGATTACTATACAAAAAGATGCCAAAAATAATTGTAAAATACAAACAAAGGAAAAACAGCTGGGTGCTGGTAACTCATACTTCTAATCCTAGCTACTCAAGAGGCTGAAATCTGAGGACTGTAGTTCAACACCAGCCCAACAGGCAGGAAAGTCCATGAGACACTTATCTCCAATTAACCAGCAAAAATCCAAAAGTAGAGCTGTGGCTCAAGTGGTAGAATGCCAACCTTGAGTGAAAAAAATAAGGGATCGTGCCTAAGCCTTGAATTGAAGCCCTAGCATAGGCACACACACACACACACACACACACACACACACACACACACACACACACACACACACATATTTATATTTATATATACATAAACACACATACACACACATACCTGTCCTCTCTCTCTCTCACCCCCCCCACACACAAAGAAATGAAAAGGAAAGACAAAGAAAAAGAAAGTGAATATTAGGGAACATATTCAAAATAAAAACAACTAGAATTTGACCAACCCTCTACATCAGGCTCTGTGCTAAATATTCTGTATGCAATATCTCATCTAATCATCCCAATAACTTTATGAGTTACTGTTATACAACTCCTATTCAATAAATAAGGGAATGGAAGCACAAAACTGACAAGTTTTCCATGATACCATAACACATAAGTGGCAATTGACATATCTGTCAAGAATAATGTATGCCACACTCAAAGTACAATCCTTTCCCTCTGAATCAGAGGTTCTTCCCATACTCTTTGAAGACTCTTCTAAATGACTTTTTCTTAATATTCTTACTCTGTGCTGAATTGTCAGTCCACAAAATGGATATCTTTTTCTTTTGTAGATAAAACAGATGGCATTAGGCATTTAAACCCTCTACCTCTGTCCATTAAAGGTGTAAGGATCTCTCTCTGTCTTTGTTCTATCTCTTTCTCTCCCTCTTCACCCATCCTGACCTTTCCTCTTCAAGAAGAACATGGGAGAATAGGCCTCTTCTCCTCCCCTCTTCCCTGTGAAGCATGCTCCATGAATCATCTTCGTCATCTCTGGTATAAGTGTAATTTATGTTCTGCAACATTTCCACCCCTGAACACACAAACATATTTGAATTTCTCCCATTGAGACATTAAACCAAACCCATCTCTACACTGGTTTTTTCTTAAATAACAGTTTCATCTCTTTTCTCAGTTACTTCTGGCCAGAGAAGTTTGCACTCACTGTTTCCATCTCTTCCCTGGCCATTAGGTCCCCAACCAATTGTAATCTGGCTTCTGTTCCCTTTTCCAAGCCACAGGAAACCACTTTACTGCCAACTTTTAGGGAACATTTTCACTAGTTTTCTTCTTTATCTACAGTTTTCCCCAATGTTGTTCACTCTTTTTCTTGGGGGAAACATTCTTTCTTGTATTGGAAAAAATAACCCAGTCTCCTGGTTTCCTCTGTTTTTCTTACCCCTCCTTTTCAGATTGAGTCACTGGATCTTCTCATTTCATTCCATGAAAGTTGAGTGAAGCTAGGTCCCTCACAACGTTTTATACACATAAACTCATTTATCTCATAGAACAACCCTTTTCAATATGTATCTTGTTTCCTTGTTTTGCACAGGAAGCAACTCAAGATCAGAGAAGTAGTAGACTGAAATGTCCAAGGACACAAGCATAAAATCAATCCAGAATGTAAGCCACCAATTTACTCCTAAGAATACCACACCATATTGTCTTTCTCCAAAAAGTAAGGAGTAGAATGGCTTGAGATTCTGATTTGAAATTCTAGATATGAAAACTTAATGTCTCCAAACCTTAGAACCTGCAGCTATGAACAGAAATCTTTCATCTTTAATCTCCTAGATACCAGGAGACTTTGCAGGCTTTTTAACCCAATTCCAGACTTATACATCACTAATGATCATATATTCAGATAATGATGATAATAATGCTATGGTTATTAAGCTTTTGCCACTTTGTTATGGTCTGAATATTTGTCTCTTTCCAGACTTCCTATGTTGAAATTAGAACATAAAGGAAGAGATTCATATAAACTACAAAGATCCTTTGTACATTCCATGATGTGAGGATACAACAAGAAAGGTATTTGAGTAGATGTTCATATGGCAGTTAACATGCTACAATTTTTTTTGTGCCAGTCCTGGGGCTTGAACTCAGAGCCTGGACACTATGTCTGAGCTTCTTTTGTTCAAGGCTACCACTTGACCAAAGTACCACCTCCAGGTTTTTCTGTTTATGTGGTACTAAGAAATTGAACCCAGGGCTTCATGCATGCTAGGTAAGCACTGTACCATTAAGCCACATTCCCAGCCCATGCTAGGATTTTGATCAAGCACTTTCGGCCCCATACAACCATGAGCAATAAATTTGTGTTGTTAGAAAGCCACTTAGTTTATAGCAGTCAGAATAAACTAAGACACCCCTGATTTTCCAACAATTTAATTTAATAATCTGCTTCTTGTCATTACTTCCACTTTTTGTTTGTATTTATGTGATTCAACCTTCTTTGAAAGAATGTAATTTCTGTAATCCCAGATACTTGTAAGGATGAAAAACGGAGGATCAAAACTTCAGACC
The DNA here is from genome assembly GCF_024711535.1 of Dipodomys merriami. Taxonomy (NCBI): domain Eukaryota; kingdom Metazoa; phylum Chordata; class Mammalia; order Rodentia; family Heteromyidae; genus Dipodomys; species Dipodomys merriami. The sequence continues at coordinate 68,713,922 of NW_027204492.1, forward strand.
AGCCCAGGCAGAAATGCTCTCCAAATGCCTTCTTAATCCTACAACATGGCGCAGGGGCATACACGTGTCATCCATGCATAAGTGGGAGATTGAGAATGGGAGGATCATTGTTCCAGGAAAGCCTGGAAAAAAACACACATGGATGAGATTCTCTTTCATCAGAAGGAAGCTGGATGGGGTAATATCCATCTGTGATCCTAACAATGGCAAGAAGCTTAAAAAAGTCAGATTGCAGGATGGGCATCTGCCTGGACAGGAAGCACAACTTTGTATGTATATAAAAGTAGTGTTGGAGGAATAGCACAGCATTAGAGAGCCTGCCTACCAAGCAAAAAGCCCTGAGTTCAAATAGCAGTACCTCAAAAGAAATAATAATAAAGTAATTTGCCTGAGGCATAGAGCCAAATCAATATTTTCTCTACATATTCCTTCAACAGTCATAGCTCCTTAAGGTGAGCACACAGCGACGAGAAGTCTCTGTAACTCTGACTCCTCTATGTACACAGTTAATAATAATAATGTTAGGCAGGTATTAGTGACTCCAGCCTGCAATCTGAGCTACACAGGAGGCTGAGCTGTGAGTATTAAAGTTCAAAGCCAGTCCAGGCAGACAAATTTGAGGGACCAGAATCCTTAATTAACCACCAAAAAGAAGTGAAGCTATGGCTTAAGTGGTAGAGTGTCAGTTTTGAGCAAAATAGCTAAAGGACAGCATCCAGGCACAGAGTTCAAGCCCCAGTACCAGCACAATGATTATAATATTATAATATATAATAATTATTAATGCATATAATAGTACAGATTATATGTATTATTATAGATGATACATTATATAAAATAAATAAGCTATATATGTAATATATAAAATACAATATATATTATATTTTACATATAAAATATAATCTGTTTAATATATACTATATAGCTATTCCAGAAACTGTAGGCAGGAAATAGCAACAGGTTGGCCTTGGGAAAAAAAATGAGAGTTATGTCAAAAGAACTAAAGCAAGGCTTGAGGAATGAGTAAAGTGGTAGAGTATCTTCTTAAAAAGTGCAAAGCCCTGACTTCAAGCCCCAGTACTGACAAAGTTAGAAAATAATGTGGAGACATAGCCACTGTATCTCATTTGATGTTAACATGGCAAGGTGATAATACTATTATATAAACTTACTAATTAGAAAAGGCAGAATGTCTATGTGTTCGATGATTGCTATATGCACGCACTATACTAGGCAATTTATATAAATTATTTTTGAGTATGTCAATGATTAGCTTCATTTTAAAAGTATCAAATGGAAATGACATTGGCAAAATGATAGAATAGGATTTGCCAATTTGCAAACCTAGACTGACACAAAAATAACCTCTAAGAGCAAGAAGATCCAGGTGAAAGATTGTATGAACAGAAATAAGAAAATATACATTGAGGGGAACAACAAAATTGTGAGACAAAGGACCAAAAGGCAAACCAATGAAACAGCAATACTCACAAGGCATGCTGGAAATTAAGTTTACAACTTGGTGGGGGGGGACATTGAGAGGGTGGAATAGTGGGAGAAAGTCAAGGGGAGGGGGTTAACATTGTTTGAGGAGTCCACTTTGAGCTGGCCAAGCAGCACAAATCCTTCATCATCTTGACCAAGGAGATTGATTCCCTCTTTGTCAAAATGAAAAGGAGAGAGAGGCCGCCTGAAGGATCAAAACATAATTCTTATTCTAGATGCAGGGGGTGGGGAACAACAATGATGCGACTCTGGTCTTTGGTGCCAGAAATATCCACTGGGTGTTGGATTCGGCCATTCAAAGAAAGTTTGAAAGGCGCATTTACATCCCTTTACCGGAAGAAGCTGTGAGCACACAGATGTTTCCATTGCATCTGGGGAGCATGTCCCACAACCTCACAGATACCAACATCCATGAACTGGTCTGGAAGCCAGAAAGCTACTCTGGTACAGACATCAACATCATCATGCGGGATTCCCTCATGCAGCCTGTCCAGAAAGTGCAGACAGCAACACATTTTAAGCGTCTGTGACAATTCTCATACCAAGCTTAGCATTGTGATGGACTACCTCCTGATTCCATGCTACCCGAACACCCCGGGGCCATAGAGATGACCTGGATGAACATCCCTGGTGACGAGTTTATAGAACCTGTGATTTGCATATCAGCAATGCTCCAGTCTTTGGCTACCGCCTAAACCACAGTGAATGCGGACAACCTCCAGAAAGTGAAGAAATTCTCAGAGGGCTTTGGACAAGAGATTTAAATGTGAAGGCGGGAAGTCGTAGCAGATCCTGTGACCCGGTGGGGAGCCTAGACTGGTCCTGAGGTCACTGTAAAAGACCTGACCAATAATTTACCTGGGACCTCATTTTATTCTGGAATTTAGCCTCTGACCTACTGCAGTCCTAAAGCCAGGAAATTCCAGCAGAAAGCTAAGTACAAACAGTCCTTGAAAAACTTCAGATGATGCTTACCTAAGATAAGCCGAAGGTCAAATTGTCTGAGATTCCTGACAGCCCCCACCTAGGAGTAGTGACCAATATCTACCCAGAAAGTCCTGCACGTACTCCCTTGCACCACCCTTGAGACTTTAACCAATAATTTTAAAGTGCATCAACCCCTTGATCTGACCAATAACCCTCTCTAGATTCCTTCCTACCATTGAACACGCAAATCATGTTTTAAAGATGCTTTATGATTCTCCCGCAGTGTGTGTTGATTTGTCAAGGAATGGTATGATGAGTGCAAAGTCCCAGCCTTTACCCCAAAAGTGTATAAAACTGTTACAAACCCTAGGCTCCGGGCCTCTCAGCGTTACCAGTTGTTTGCTGTGTTCGCAGAAGACCGAGCTAGCTTGCAATAAATACCTCGCTGCTGACTACATCGATCTTGGTTTCTGGTGGTCTTTTTGGGGTCCTGAAATCGAGCATTTTAAGTGGGGTTCATCCAGCATCCCCCTTATAAGCCCACCCAGACGCCCGATCGAGAGGTGGTGAAAACCCAGCCGGAAAATTGAGGCATTGCTGCTTTGTAATTTTCTGTACTCTGGTTTGCCTGCAGATTCTGGTTTTGGTCGGCAGACGGCCCTGGTGGACACACTGGAGGGACATGGATGGAATTCCCTCATTTTGATAAGGCAAAGCGGGTTGCTCCGGCGGCTCGTCCTCTGGAGGGACGTGGAATCCCTTTATTTGGAATGCCGACGTCTTTTGGTCTCTGGTTGACAATGCACATCGCGCAGCGCATTCTATGTTATTTGTGTTTGTTTCCATTGTCCTGTTCACTCCCACCCCTGACTCTTGCAGGTTATGAATTACCGAGGGAGTCCGACGGCGGAAGGCTTACTCTGTTTTCTGAAATAATGCACAGGATTTGCTGACTGTTTTTTGTGTCATAAACTTGATTTTATAAATTGCTTAATCTTGTTTGTTTGCTAGATTAGTGCTGGACATTCTAGTTGGCTTGACTACATATGCATGTAAAGAAGGGCTGGGGAGACTTGGTGGAATTCTTCTAAAAAACAGAGGGACTGCTGGAAACTGGAGTCCAACGGCCTTCTACCGGATGGGTCCTGATCAGCAGACAGGACCACCTCCCCACGTCCCTTTTCACCCATTTAGGATTATAGATAGGCCAGTAGTTTCTGTTTCACGTCTCGAGAGCCTGTACTGTAAATGCATTTTAAACCTGCACCGGCGCCACATCTTTCGTGCGGTTTTCTTTTTACTTTTATTTTTGATTGTCACTTCCTTGATATTTTGGGAAATGGGACAGACCCAGACTACCCCCCTGATGCTACTCACGGACAATTTTAGGGATGTCAGGGAAAGAGGACATAATTTTAGAGTAAAAATGAAAAAGAAAAGATAGTTACTTTCTTTTTTTTTTTTGTTCGGTCGTGGGGCCTGAACTCTGGGCCTGGGCGCTCTCCCTCAGCTCTTCAGCTCAAGGCTACTGCTCTACCACTTGAGCCACAGCATCACTTCTGGTTTCCTGGTGGTTAATGGGAGATAAGAGTCTCATGGACGTTCTTGCCCGGACTGGCTTTGAACTGTGACTTACTCGAGGACCCACCTTATTGGCTAACCCTTTTTTTACCCAAGACATACGGGGCCAACATTCTTGTGGCAAGGGAGACCGAGTCAGGGCCATGAGCCCTGGCACCTGCTCAACCGTCAGCCCCCCTGAATCCAGTATTCCAAGGGGATGATGACCCACTTCCTTTTTTTTATTTTTATTTTATTTTATTTTATTTGTGAACATACTGTACAGAGGGGTTACAATTACATGGGCAGGATAATGCGTACATTTCTTACCAAGCATTGCAGCCTCCTCCTTTGTTTACCCTTCACATCCCTTCCCAGCCTCCCCCCTCCCCCCCCACCCAATCCTTCCCCCCTCCCCCCCACCGACATTGTACAGCTCGTTTTTGACATGACAATTTATACTTCTCATTGTTGCAACAGGTCCACCTGAAACCTTAAACGACTTGTTTTTCCCCATCTCCTCCACAAGTTATAGTGACATCAAATATATTGAAAGCGGGGGTTATACTGTGGGGGAGGGACATACAAAGCAACAAAGAAATAATCTTATAAATGCATTAGAAACACATGCATGAAAGAAAAAAACATTAAAATACACATCTAAGGGTTCATTTTCCTGACATCACATTATCTGACTTTTTCAGCTTGACTCATACATATACTAGATATTGCAAATAAGGGAAACCATGGGACCTATGTTTCTTTGGGCCTGGCTTACTTCACTTAATATAATTTTTTCCAAGTTTTTCCATTTCCTAACAAATGGGGCAATGTCATTCTTTCTGATGGAGGCATAGAATTCCATTGTGTATATATACCACATTTTCTTGATCCATTCATCTACTGAGGGGCATCTGGGTTGGTTCCATATCTTAGCTATGGTAAATAATGCTGCAATAAACATAGTTGTGCTGGTAGCTTTAGTGTGGTCTTGTTTGTAAACATTTGGGTAAATGCCCAAAAGTGGGATTGCTGGGTCATAGGGGAGCTCTATGTGAAGTCTTTTGATGAACCTCCATACTGCTTTCCAAAGTGGTTGAACAAGTTTACATTCCCACCAACAATGAAGTAAGGTTCCCTTCTGTCCACATCCTCTCCAGCATCTGTTGTTGTTAGAGTTCTTGATTTTTGCCATTCTAACTGGAGTGAGGTGGTACCTCAATGTTACTTTGATTTGCATTTCTTTTATGGCTAGGGATGTTGAGCATTTCTTCATGTGTCTATTGGCCATCCTTCTTTCTTCTTCAGAGAAGTTTCTCTTTAAGTCTTTAGCCCACTTATTTATTGGGCAGTTGTTTCTTTGAGGATTTGTTGTTGGGGGATTTAATTTTTTGAGTTCCAAGTATATTTTAGATATGAGATCCTTGTCCGTTGTATGGCTAGTAAAGATCTTCTCCCAATCCGTGGGCTTTCTATTGATCTTGCTAGCTATGTCCTTTGCCATGCAGAAGCTCTGCAACTTTATGCAATCCCATTTGTCCAACCTTTCCTCATTTTGTTGTGTTTCCTGGTCCCTATTCAGAAAATTTCGGCTTGCACCAAGGAGACCTAGGGTTTCTCCTATTCCATCCTGTAATGTTTTCAGAGTGTCTGCTTTGACTTCGAGGTCTTTGATCCATTTGGAGCTGATTCTGGTGCAGGGTGAAATATAAGGATCTAGCTTTAGTTTTCCAACAAAATTTGGCCAATCGACTCCAACAATTCATCCAAAAAATCATACACCACGATCAAATAGGATTCATTTCAGGGATGCAAAGCTGGTTCAATATATGCAAATCAATTAATATTATTCATCACATCAACAGGAGCAAGAATAAGAACCACATGGTTATCTCAATAGATGCAGAAAAAGCATTTGACAAGATCCAACACCCCTTCATGATGAAAGTTTTGGAAAAATTCGGAATCCATGGATCATTCCTCAATACAATAAAGGCTGTATATGACAAACCTACAGCCAGCATTATACTTAATGGTGAAAAACTAAAGCCATTTCCTCTTAACTCAGGAACAAGACAAGGATGTCCACTCTCTCCACTTCTCTTCAATCTAGTATTAGAATGCCTAGCTACAGCAATAAGACAATATGCAGACATAAAGGGGATCCTAATAGGGAAAGAAGAAATAAAACTCTCCCTCTTTGCAGATGACACGATCTTGTATTTAAAGAATCCCATAGACTTCACTCCCAAATTACTCAAGCTGATTCAAAACTTTGGCAAAGTAGCAGGGTATAAAATTAACCCCCAAAAATCAATGGCTTTTCTGTATGCCAACAATGAGAAAAGTGTGGCTGAAATTAGGAAAGCAACTCCATTTGTAATAGCCCCACAAAAAATAAAATACCTAGGAATTAACTTAACCAAAGAAGTGAAGGACCTCTATGATGAAAACTTTAAAATCTTGAAAAAGGAAATCAACACAGAACTTAAAAAAGGGCAAAACCTCCCATGCTCCTGGATTGGAAAGATTAACATCGTGAAAATGGCAATACTTCCCAAGGCTATCTACAAATTCAATGCAATACCTATCAAAATTCCAACCTCATTCTTCAAGGAAATAGAAGAGGCAATCCAAAAATTCATATGGAACAACAAAAGACCCCTAATAGCAAAAACGCTCCTCAACGGAAAGAACACTGCTGGAGGAATATCAATACGAAATTTCAAACTCTACTATAAAGCCATAGTAATCAAAACAGCTTGGTATTGGCATAAGAACAGACCTCAGGACCAATGGAATAGAATTGAAAACCCAGAAATGAACCTACAGACCTATAGCCATCTAATCTTCGATAAGGGAGCTAAAACAATAGAATGGAAGAAAGACAGCCTCTTCAGTAAATGGTGCTGGCAAAATTGGTTAACTACATGTATGACGACCCACTTCTATAGGAATCTGTGCCTTCCCCTTGCTATGTGGCCCCCTGCTAGCCAGCCAGATGAGGGAGTTGTGGCAGAAAGAGCAGGAAGAGCAGACAGCGTACTGGAAGGACTGGCAGGGGGAACCCAAGAGTGAGCCCAACGCTGCCCTTTCCCTGCACATTTCTTGATACCACAGCGACCTTGCCCCTCAGAGAGATAGGCCCCCTGATGAAACCGGGAACCCTAGACTAGTATTGGCTTTTCTCTACTAGAGATTTGTACAGTTGGAAAAATCAAAACCTCCCTTACTCTGACAACCCAAAGAGTTTAATTTCTCTCCTGGATAGTGTTATGTTTACTCACGAGCCTACCTGGGATGATTGCCAACAGTTGCTTAGCATCCTCTTTACCACAGAAGAAAGGGAAATAATCCAGATGGAGGCTAGGAAACTGGTCCTCGAAGATGATGGGCAGCCTACCACCAACCCTGACTTGATAAATGCTGCTTTTCCCTTGAGTACGCTGCCCACAACTGGATGGGACTACAACAGGGCAGAAGGTAGGGGAGGCTCTGGGTCTTTCGCCAGACTCTAATGGTGGGTCTCCGTGCTGTGGCCTGAAAAACAACTAATTTGGCTAAAGTTTATATGGTAGTACAAGGGAAACAGGAGTCACCTACTAGCTACCTAAAGAGATTAATGGAAGCTTTTAGACAATTCACCCCAGTGAATCTGGAAGCTCTGGAGAATCAGGCAGCAGTAGTAATGGCTTTTGTTAATCAGGCAGCTCCAGATATTAAAAGGAAATTACAAAAGCTAGATAATTTAGAGGGTAAGAGTGTCCAGAATCCCTTATTAATGGCACAAAGACTCTGTAATAATAGAGATGCTCCTGAGGACAAGCAAATAAAAGCAACCAGAGAAATAACAAGGATATTGGTGGCAGCAGTGGAAGGGAGGGAGAGGAGACAAGGCTTGGGAGACCGGGACAGACACCGGAAACAGGAACAGCACCAACTTGACTGCTGGCGACTGGCAAGGGAATGCCCTAAGAAAAAGGAAATGAGGGTGGGGTCCCATCCCCCTGGACGCATCCCAGTACTGGTGACTAACACAGAGGAAGAGTAGGGGCATCGGGGTTCAGGTCCCCTCCCCGAACCTAGAGTGACTCTTAAGGTGGAGGGGATTCCAATTGAGTTCCTAGTAGACACTAGAGCTCAACATTCCATATTGACAGAACTGCAAGGAAAATTATCTGAAAAGACTTCTTGGGTAAAAGGGACTACAGGAATTAACAAATGTGCATGGACTACCCGAAGAACAATGGGACCTAGAGGTGGGCCAGGTATCCCACTCGTTCTTAGTTATCCCTTATTGTCCCTACCCCATGTTGGGAAGAGATTTACTCATCAAAATTGGAGCTCAAATTCACTTTCAACCTGGAGGTACCACAATCTCTGACAGTCAGGGGCAGCCTATTCATGTACTGACTGTGATCTTAGAGGATGTATATAGACTATATATACCAACAACCCATCCCTGAAAATCAGGAAATAGACTATTCGCTAAAGGAGTACCCGGAAGCATGGGCTGAGACAGGAGGTATGGGTCCGGCCAAACACGGGCCAGCAGTGTTTGTGGAACTAAAACCTGAGCGGACCTGGCTAGGGTTCGTCAATACCCTATGTCGGTAGAAGCTCCAGCAGGAATAACTCCCCATATTCGGTGGCTGTTCGATTCAGGGGTCCTGTGGCCTTGCCAGCGGGCCAGAAACACCCAGCTTCTGCCTGTTAAAAAGCCTCAGTCAAATGACTACTGGCCGGTCCAAGACCTGAGGGTGATGGACATTCACCCCACTGTCCCTAACCCATATACCTTCCTAAGCTCCCTACGGTAATAGATTTAAAAGATGCCTTCTTTAGTGTGCCCCTGGCCCCCAAGAGTCAACAAGTATTCGCCTTTGAGAGGTTGGACAAAGAAAAAGGAATCAACGGACAGCTGATGTGGACGAGACTCCCACAAGGCTTCACGAATTCTCCTACTATTTTGGATGAAGCACTCCATGAAAACCTAGATGAGTTTGGGGAGAAACACCCTGAGTTAACTGTACAGTATGTAGATGATTTGTTGATTGCAGCCCAGACCAGAGAAGAGTGCCTAAAATGGGCTGGAGATCTGTTACAGACCCTGGGGGCCCCAGGTTACCGAGCCTCAGCTAAGAAAGGTCAAATCTGTAAGCCTGAGGTAATGCAACTAGGGTATCTGTTAAAGGATGGGCAATGCTGGCTAACACAGGCCAGGAAAGAGACAGTCCTAAAAATCCCTGTACCCTGGAACCCAGAGAGTTTCTGGGATCTGCCGGCTTCTGCAAATTGTGGATACCTGGGTTTGCTGAATTAGCTAGGCTTCTGTACGAAGACATGAGGGACACTCAGCCCTTCCAGTGGACTGAGGGGATGGACAGAGCCTTCCATCAGAATCACCTTCCAGGCACCCTCAGCTCTCAACCCCGCGTGACCCTGTTACCTGACCCTCACCTAGAGGCTCCTTTGCATGACTGTGCACAGATCCTAGCGTAGGTCCACGGCATCAGAGAAGACCTCAAGGACCAGCCATTGCAGGATGCGGAGGTCCTCTGGTTCACGGATGGGCGCAGCTTCGTTCAACAAGGTCAGAGGTATGTGGGCGTGGTAGTAGTAACAGAGACAGAATTGGTATGGGTTGAGCCCCTCCCAATGGGAACATCAGCCCAGAGGCTGAACTGATAGCCTGCCGACCCAAACACTAACGCTGGGGAAAGACAAAAAGCTGTGTACACAGATAGCTGCTACGCTTTTGCCACAGCCCACATACATAGCGCCATCTATAAGAAAGAGGGCTACTGACAGCCGAGGGAAAGATTATAAAAAATAAAGAAGAGCTATTGGCCCTCATTACTGCCCTATGGTTGCCAAAAATAATTGGCCATTGTCCACTGTCCAGGACATCAGAAACCTAAAGACAAGGTTTCCAGAGGGAACAATCTGGCAGGTAAAACCACTTTGGAAATAGCCCTGCAGAGAGAGACTGTTATGATAGCCAACCTGCCTGAACTGGGACCCCAAAGCCTGTCAGAAATGCCACAATATTCCAAGGAGGACTTAGAGTGGATTAAAGGATTGCCTATTACTCAGTGTCTTAATGGATGGTGGCTAGACTACCTATATCATGTGATAGTACCTGAGAAATTAGGCAACAAAATTTTGCAAAAAATGCATCGCTCCACCCACATGGGTGAGAGGAAAATGCAGGACCTACTAAGGCATGCTAAGATAAAGATTAAAAATGAAAATTCCAAGATCTAGGAGATTGTTGCTACCTGCAAGGCCTGCCAGTTGGCGAATGTGGACCACAGCACAACCAAGCCTGGGAATCAGGTAAGAAGGGACAGACCAGGAGCCTATTGAGAAGTAGACTTCACTGAGGTAAAGCCTGGCAAATATGGATATAAGTACCTTGTAGTTTTCATAGATACCTTTTCAGGATGGGTGGAAGCATTTCCAACCTAGCGTGAGACAGCTCAAGTGGTAGCTAAAAAGTTGCTGGAGGACATCTTACCCAGGTACGGCTTCCCAGTCATGGTAGGGTCGGACCAACCTTTGTGTCTAAGGTAAGTCAGGGACTTGAGTGTATTCTTGGGTCAGATTGGAAATTACATTGTCCAAAGTTCAGAACAGGTAGATAGAATGAATAGAATCCTAAAAGAGACCCTAACCAAATTGACCATGGAGACTGGTGGAGACTGGGTAGCCGTCCTTCCCTACACCCTCTATAGGGTGCAGAATTCTCCTTGTAAGTTAGGAGCCACTCCCTTTAAACTTATGTTCAGCATACTCCCTCCCATAATCCCCTGCTTGTCTGAACACCTGCTTGTAGAATTTGATGACTCTGACCTCTTGCATTTCCTAAAAGCCCTGTAACAAGCCCACCAGGAGGTGTGGCCCCAGCTCTGTATGAGACAGGATCCCCTCCTCAGCTGCACTGCTTCTGTACCGGAGACTGGGTCTACATAAAGGGACATCAACAGGAATCACTGCAACCTCGCTGGAAGGGACCATATGTGGTGATCCTCATGACACCCACCACACTCAATGTCTACGGGGTCACCACCTGGATCCACTACTCTCACGAAAAGCCAGCAGTCCCGTTCGCCGTGAGGAGTGACTTCATTCCAGACTTGAACCCTAAGTGGCAAGTTACTTGCCATAAGGACAATTTTCTTAAACTTATGATAAGGCATTTAAACCCTAGTTAGAATGTCATTATTAGGCTGGCTGTTTATTTCTGCTTGCTTTAGTACTAATTTTTTGTAATAACCCCCATTTTCTGCATAAATGGACCTAGGTAATCCAGAATCCTGCAATTGGACATAACATAGCAACTCATGAAGGACCCCAAATATGGTTCCCAGACTTAGAATTCGATCTTTGCCAGTTGGCTTAGGGGTCCTGGAAACAAACAAAACAAAGAGGCTCTGGCTCACCCACCCATTATATAAGAGGTACCTGAGCTCTGATGGCTTAAATGGTCCTTCCTGTAAAACAGATACCTGGTACATATGCCCCGGAGAGTCCTGCCCCCCAGAATGTGGAAGTTCCGTAGAATATTATTGCAAGCAATGAGACTAGTGTGGGAGGGTCTGGAGCCTGGAAGGTCACCAAAGGTGACTTAGAATACTCCAGACCTCATAATCAGAACTCCTGGATACAAGCCAGATTCACCCCAAAGGGAAAAGAGGCACAAGGATGGGAACAAGAAAAATCTTGGAGGATTACAGATAGAAAGCAGTGGTGGAAGACTTATTTTCACTCTCAAGGTTTTGGGTCCAGTCGTGGGGCCTGAACTCTGGGCCTGGGCGTTGTCCCTCAGCTCTTCACTCAAGGCTAGCGCTCTACCACGTGAGCCACAGTGTCACTTCCGGCTTTTTTCTTTTTGCTTATGTGGTGCTGAGGAATCGAACCCAGGGCCTCAGGCATGCAAGGCAAGCGCTCTACCACTGAGCCACCTTCCCAGCCCACTCTCAAGGTTTTGAAGACCAAAATTGTATCCTCTGTGGTGGAGCCTAACAAAGCCCTGCTCCCCCCCACCAGCTAACACCCCCATTATGCCCAAAAGTACCCGAGTACCTAAGACTACCCATAAAATCCATGAGGAAAGGGACCTAGACTCTTCACCTGAGCTACCCAACCTAGTTATGCCCAGCATTTCAGAGGAGAATGCCTTGGGAGCTCCCTTGTGGAAGCTACTGCTAAAATCTTATGATGTTGTAAACAAAACACGACCCCAGGTAACAGAGTCCTGCTGGACGTGTTATGACATACAATTCCCCTTTTATGAGGAGATAGCCCTTCCAGGAAGTTATACACTGACTAGCAAAGTACAGGACTGCCGTTGGGAACCAGTGGAATCCAGGTTTTCTTTGAAGAAGGTTATTGGAAAAGGCAGCTGTGTGGGAAACCCATCACCCTTTCTACAGCATTTATGCAATCAGACTTCCCCTATACCCACCCAAATGACTTATCTCTTACCCTCAGAAAACAGTTGGTGGGCATGTGACACAGGCCTTACCCCCTGTGCTCATACGGCAATGCTCAACTGTACCCATGGATTTTGTGTTATGGTTCAACTTGTACCCAGATTAATTTACCACTCTGAAGAGGAAGTGATACTCTGGCTAGAAAATAAGGAGTTACATAGGAAAGTAAAGAGAGAACTAGCTGTAGCCATATTAACCATAGGGGCCCTGTTAGAAGCAGTAGGAGTGGGGACCAGAACAACAGCCCTGATTCAACAGTGCTCCTATTTTTCCAGTCAGAGGGAAGCAACAGATGAGGACATTCAGGAACTACAGAGACGGATAAAACATTTGGAGAATCACATGCATCCCTTGCAGAAGTTGTGCTTTAAAATCAAAGGGGCTTAGATTTAGTCTTTTTACAACAAGGAGAGCTCTGTGCAGTGCTAGGAGAAGAATGTTGTTTTTATGTTAACCATTCAGGGGTAATCAGACATTCAATAGCCAAAGTACAGGAAGGATTGGAGAAACAGAGGACAGAGAGAGAATGACAGAAAGGATGGTTTGAATCATGGTTCGATTATTCCCCTGGCTAACAACTTTACTTTCAACTTTAGCTGGATCCTTACTTGTAATTATGCTTGCCTTAGTAGTAGGATCTTGTATTATAAATAACTTTGCAGCCTTTGTAAAGGAACGAATCAATACAGCTCAGTTAATGGTGTTAGGAGCCCAGTACCAGCCCCTGGACAAAAGTAGTAGGGTCCAGTCCTATGAAATTACTCAGAGGAAACCATGATTGGCTTCCAAGGTATCCAAGAAAAAATGGGGGAATGAAAGACCTGACCAATAGTTTACCTGGGACCTCATTTTATTCTGGAATTTAGCCTCTGACCTACTGCAGTCCTAAAGCCAGGAAATTCCAGCAGAAAGCTAAGTACAAACAGTCCTTGAAAAACTTCAAATGATGCTTACCTAAGATAAGCCGAAGGTCGAATTGTCTGAGATTCCTGACAGCCCCCACCTAGGAGTAGTGACCAATATCTACTCAGAAAGTCCTGCAGTTCTGCACGTACTCCCTTGCACCACCCTTGAGACCAATAATTTTAAAGTGCATCAACCCCTTGATCTGACCAATAACCCTCTCTAGATTCCTTCCTGCCATTGAACACGCAAATCATGTTTTAGAGATGCTTTATGATTCTCCCGCAGTGTGTGTTGATTTGTTAAGGAACGGTATGATGAGTGCAAAGCCCCAGGCTTCCCCAGAGAGTGTATAAAACCCTAGGCTCGGGGCCTCTCAGTGTCACCAGTTGTTTGTTGTGTGTGCAGAGGACCTAGCTAGCTTGCAATAAATACCTTGCTGCTGATTACATCGATATTGGTCTCTGGTGGGCTTTTTGGGGTCCTGAACTTGAGCATTTTAAACTGTAGTGTCTCCAGTGCTGTGTGGCAGCCCGTGCAAGAGTAGAAAGGAAGGGATCCATAACCACTCCCAACGCTCTGCTGCAGCTGCCTTCCACACATGGGTACTGCACGTCCCAACTTCTCTTTGTGAGTTGGGTTTTTTTTAACTTTTTTTTTTTTTTACTAAATTAATGCTCCTTTGATTTCTGTCTTGTTTATAAATAAAGATGAAATCACTCAGACAAATCAGTCCCTGCCCTGCCCTGCCACAAAATGGCTCCTTGACAAAACTGTTGCAGTGAGAACAAAGCTACCCCGCCCGCCCTTCTACCTGTGTACTGGGACCCTGGGCTTCCAGGCAGGAGGTAGTTTCTGTGAGCACAGTCCTGCCTTTTCTTCTGCCCAGCCTCTGTCCTGGGTCCCTTTCCTGGCGATGGTTTACTAAATCCTTTTCTTTTCTTGAGCCAAAAGAGAAAAATAAAAGAACAAAATATATATATTGAAAATAGCAGCTACAATGGACAAGTGGATACAGAAAATGTGATAAATATATCATTAATCAGGAAATAAAACATTGTCTTTTACAATGTTTTATTGTAAAAGACAATGTTTTATTGTAAAACCCTGAAAAATATATTATGTGAATTAAATCAGGCTCAGATAGACAAATGACATGTTTTCCCTTGTATGTGGAAATTAGATATAAAATTATAAACATACATAAAAACATATACAGGAATATACAGATTATACACAAACAAATTGATTAAAGGATGGTGGATTTAAGCCATGCCACTCCTTTGAACAGTTAACTGACAGTTAACAAAATTAAACTTTGAAGCTGAAACATGTTTTGTCAGAGAGTTTGAAGCTTAAGATCACAGAGTAGATGAATAGAAAGAGGATAGATAGCTAAATACAGTCATATTACTCAATGTACATAGGTGAAAATGCAAACAGATAACTTGAGTATTGGAATAGATGGGGGGAGAAGAAAGAAAACAATCCATACCACTAAAAATCATCCAATCACAAGGGAAGACAGAAAGGGCGGAAAGCTGAACAAAATAACTACAAAATAAATAGAAAATAATGAACACAATGTCAGCAGTAAGTATTTATCTATTAATAATTACTTAAACTGTGCATGGCTTACATTTGCTAATAAAAAAAGGTGAGTAACTTGATACACTGAGCTTCTAACTAGAAGCTAAGGAACGAGACCTTATTTTTTATGCTTAGGACTTGGAAGGGTTGAGAATGAAGGGATACAAAAAATGTTCTGTGCAATACAGAACCAAAAGACAGAAGTGGCCAGGCTTAAGTCATAAAAAATAGAATTAAATAAAAAATCTATCACAAGAGATTAAAAGGGTATATGTAATGACAAAATGGCCAGTTTCACTAAAGAATATAATTGTAAATATATGTGCACCCAGCATTGAAGAATATGAACATAAATACAAATATTTACACACATCTATAAACATCATTTTGTATACTGTAAACACTATGCACACACACATATAAATTTGGCAGTTATGCTATTAAAGTTGAGAAAATAAAACAAAATAAGGTGAGGCGAAAACATCCCTAAAACTTTGCTGTCTTAGCAAGTGCAGTATTATTGCTAAAGTGAGATTTGAGGATCAAAATTTGAAAAAAAAATGTGCTTGTTAATACTAGAGCTTGAATTTAGCTCTACTTCTAGCTTTTTGGTGGTTAATCGAAGAGTCACATGGACTTTCCTGCCCAGGCTGGCTTTGAACTGTGACACTCAGATCTCAGTCTCTTGAATAACTAGCATTATAGGTATATAGGGATACAGGTGGACCCATTGCAACAATGAGATGTACAAAACATTATGTCAAAAAACGAACTTTACAACTCTGGCGTGGAGGTTGGGGGTGCGGGGCGGGGGGGGGGGGGGGGGGCGCCCAGGGAGATGGGAAGAGATGATAAGGGGAAACAAAGGAGGAGGCAACAATGCTTGATAAGAAATGTACTCATTGTCTTGCCCATGTAATTGTAACCCCTCTGTACAGTATTTTCACAATAAAAAAAGGAAAAAAAAAAAGAAAAAAATGAACTTTACAACTTTGGCGGCGGGGACAGGGGATATGGGAAGGGATGGGAAGGGGAAACAAAGGAGGAGGCAACAATGCTTGATAAGAAATATACTCATTACCTTACTCATGTAATTGTAAACCCTCTGTATGGTTTTTTCTTTTTTTTCTTTTTTTTTTTTTTTTTGTCGGCCGTGGGGCTTGAACTCTGGGCCTGGGCGCTGTCCCTCAGCTCTTCAGCTCAAAGCGAATGCTCTACCACTTGAGTTACAGGGCCACTTCCAGTTTTCTGGTGGTTTATTGGAGATAGGAGTCTCACGGTCTCTCCTGCCCGGGCTGGCTTTGAACCGTGATCCTCAGATCTCAGACTCCTGAGTAGCTAGGATTACAGGCATGAGCCACCAGCGCCCGGCTGTATGGTATTTTCACAATAAAAAAAGCCACTAGCAGCAGTTGGCTAAATCTGAATTTTTAAAAAAATTATTCTCTTGTAAAGACGCTGTACAGAGTTACAGTTACATCACTAAGGTAATGAGTACATTTCTTGTTGGGCATTGTTACTCCTTTGGTGTTCTCCCATTATCCCTTCTCTCCTCTACCTCTTCCACATCCCTCCACTCAAAGTTGTAAGGTTCATTTCCAACATGGTATATTTCTCTGCACGATGCTGCTTCTTATCTATAGATAGACTATTGGCTAGTGATGTGAAATTATTTTAAATATTTTGCTCTAAAACTCTACTTACTCAGCTGCTGGGGATACAGCTTAGCAGTAGACAGTTTGCCTAGCCAAGGCTTTAAGATTAATCCCCAGCACTTTGCAGACAGAATGAGGTGGGAGGAGGAAGAGGAAAGCAAAACAACAAAATCCAGCAACAACGAAAGAAACCAGCTCCTGTATAGGCCAAAGACCACAGGGCTATGCAGCAGATTTTGCAAAACTATTTGGATCTTTTAACTTATTTCAACATTAAAAGTAATTCATCTCATGATATGCATGTCCCCTAAAACAAGTAATTGTAACAAATCAGTAATAAAGAAAATAAAGAAATCACAGTAAAGAGAATTGGAGTGTAAGAACTGGTGACATTAGCCAGTACAAAATCGTACAAAAGATTCATTCTTCATAAGCAATTTATCTCAAAGGGAGAATCTCCTTTATGCTCATTTATGCTTAGAGGGAGGTTACTAAAATTCTTACTCTCCTTAATTCTGTTGACATGCCTAGACACTACTGTCACCACTCCCAGTGTGGTTGTTTTGTGTGAGAAAACTGAAAGGGACTTGGTCACTTTCAGCCAATCTATGACAGATGTCACAAGGTAGAAGTGACAGATGAGTTTGCATGATTTAAAGGGACAAAGTGAAGACCTGTAGTGGAATGTATGGGCTGACAGATTTGTGTTCAATATTAGAAATGGTTTTCTAACAATTGGAATGAAAGTGCAGGTCGATCTTTAGGGCTCCAGATAACTGTCTCTCTCATTTATCTTCATTAATATCACATTACCAGCCAGGAGGGGGCATCCAGGGTCATTTTTTTTCAGTGTCTGTCTCCAGCCTGTCTGGATTCAGAGTGTTTCCCCTTGGGAAGAGTTGAAACCTTGGTTTCTTCTACTTTCACCTCCCCAGAATGAAGACCACTTTAGGGCTTTAGAAACCTAAGCTCTGTGTCTCCTTTGTGAAGTACAAGTTGGCCAAGTATAGGAAGGCTTGGGGTTAACCAGGCCTGGCTAAAGCTTTTATAGTCTGATATAAGGGAAAATGAATAAAGGCTTAGGTTTAAGGGCTGAAGGTAGAACTCCTAGACAACTCTATTATCAAGCTTATTCAGGCATAGAAGACAATCATCCCATAGGCATGAGTGGTTGACCTTATGAAGGCATGGACTTTACACTAGGGAAAAAGAAAAGAGATTGCAAGAAAAAGATCTGCCTTGTATACTGGGGGCTTCCAACATTTCTTAAGCCACTTAACATTTGTGCTTTTGCTAATTCTTAACTAATCAGAAGACAATAGCCTTCAGAAGTAGTTGAAAACCCAAGGTATAGAATGGCAAGGAACCTCCATGACCATACAGCCAGAAAACAGCAATGGATCCAAGCCTGATTGGTGCTAGTGGACTTATCCCCACAAAATAGAGTAGAGTGTGGTCAGATCACAAGAAGCAGCAGTATCAGCTAGAATTTGTTTTAAATGCAAGTTCTTTAGTTAGAATCTAGACTTAGGCATAAATGTCTAGAGCTGTGCCCAGGTATGTTGTAATAGACTCCAAGGGATTCTGAGGCTGATTAAATTTTGGGTATCATAATTCTAAAACACTGGCAAGTTAATTTTTTTGTTTCTTCTCTTCTATATAGAGAACTATTCAAGAGCCTCTACATTTTCTTAACCTGATAATTATCAAAAGATTTACTCTGTAGAGTTTCAGGGAATTGAAAGGAGATTGAATGGGGTGGAATGTCTGGTGGGGAGGTGATGGATGAATGAAAAAGGAGACAGGAGAAATATACAGTCAGAATATTCAATATGCATAAATAATAAAGCAAATGAGAAATGTGACAGGAGTATAGGGGAATAGAACATACATGATGGAAGAGAATATGATGGAAGGTAACTCTTATTAAGAAGCACTAAAACACTTAAATGAACATGTTTAAAAAATTATTTTCTTGCTGGGCACCTGTGGCTCACACTTGTAATTCTACCTACACAGAAGGCCAAGATCTGAGGGCTATGATTCAAAACCAGTTCAGGCAGCAAAGCCTGTGAGACTGTTATCTCCAATTAGCCATGCAAGAAAGGCAGTAGTGGAGCTGTGGCTCAATTGGTAGAGTGCTATTCTTGAGCATAAAAGCCCAGGGACAGTTCCCAGGCCCAAAGTTCAAGCCCCAGTATTGGCACAAAATATATTTTCTTTTCTTGTTTCTTTTTCTCTTTAATTTTTATGAAAAAACAAACAAAATGTATACTCTGAATATTCAACAAAATAAAAATAAATATGCATTAATTTTTTTTGTCAGTCATGGGCCTGAACTCTAGGCCTGGGCACTGTCCCTCAGCTCTTCAGCTCAAGGCTAGCGCTCTGCCACTTGAGCCACAGTGCCACTTCCGGCTTTCTCTGCTTATGTGATGCTGAGGAATCCAACCCAGGGCCTCATGCATGCGAGTCAAGCATTCTACCACTGAGCCACCTTCCCAGCCCACGTTAAATTTTAACCCATTTTTACAACCTTTTAAAATCCATGGAGGGAGGGAGCCCTCTACCTTTAAAGGTAAATGTAAAGTCCAGAAATAGAGACCTTGAGTTCCTTCACCTCCTCCCCCCTAATGGTATATTAGCATCCAACCCTCCTTCTCCTCCTCCTCCTCCTCCTCCTCCTCCTCCTCCTCCTCCTCCTCCTCCTCCTCCTCCTCCTCCTCCTCCTCCTCCTCCTCCCCCTCCTCCTCCTCCTCCTCCTTCTCCTCTTTTCTCTGTGTCTATCTCTTTCACTGTGGCCTTCCTCTTGAAAGAAAAGATAAAATGAACCTGCTTTTACTTTCCCCTTTGGAATATGCTCCATCAACTATCCTCATCCACTCTGGTGGCATTATTATTTAGCACCCTTTGGGTCATGTGTAGGATGGCTTGGGGATAATCAGGCTATGAATGGAAAATGAATGAAGGCATAGGTTTAATGACTGAAAGCAGAACTATTATACACACTACTTACACACATATTTGAATTCCTCCTCGTGGGGAAAATACATACTTTTCCTCTATTTTGAGTTCTCCTTGAATTAGTGTGTTTCTGTTTTTATTTCAAGAGGCATTAAAACTTCTTCTGCAACAATGCCATTCATACCTCAACATAAATGTTTCTTTTTAGTTCTCCGTTGCAACTCCATCTCCCTCACCTCAGCTTTTCACCTATAGAAAACCAACCTCACTAGCTCAGTGGTCCCCAACAACCATCTAAAAAATCAGCCTTTGTTATAAATAATCAGTGATTGTCTATTTCAAGATAAAGTATGTGATTCTGAGTAGGAAATAACCTATAGCTTGCTTGCATATCAACTCTCAGATGTGACAAAGTATATGTATCAGAAAGCCCATGGATAAATAGGATGAATTAGAAGAGGGACTAGATGATTTGCAGAGGAAGAATGGGCTACAATATAATGAGAAAATTAGTAGAGATTGTACATACCAGAAAACATATTCCTGCCACAGAAAAACCAAGAGGGATGCAGACAGCCAAATTTCTACTTGTAAAATTCAACTACTCAGGAGGTTACATGTATTCCAAATTACCCAATAGAAAGTAATATAATGTAGGTGATATCTGGGAGAGAATGTGAACCCTCATGTTTCTCAGACCAATGAGTTCAGAGAGGGATCTACTTATGCTAGAAATAAAATTGTTTGTTGTAATCTCAGAGAGCATGCCTGTCATCAGTCAAAAACATTGGATCTAGCCGGGCACCGGTGGCTCACGCCTGTAATCCTAGCTACTCAGGAGGCTGAGATCTGAGGATCACAGTTCAAAGCCAGCCCGGGCAGGAAAGTCCATGAGACTCTTATCTCCAATAAAACCACTAGAAAACTGGAAGTGGTGCTGTGGCTCAAGCAGTAGAGTGCTTGCTTTGAGCTGAAGAGCTGAGGGACAGCGCCCAGGCCCAGAGTTCAAGCCCCACGACCGACAACAACAACAACAACAAAAAACATTGGTGTAAGGTCCATTCCTGGATGTCGGACAGACCTCGTTCAGTACCTGCGTTACCTAGGCAACTGGGACACCTGGAAGAGGTCACATCCCCATGCACTGAGGTCACATCTTAACCTGATGTGGCCACACCTTTCTCCCACCTGATCCCACTTCCTTTTACCTGGACACACCCTTCCCCGCCCCCTACCCTATATAGGGCCTAACCGGGGGCCAGACGCTCTTCTTTTGCCAGCCGTGTGGAGTGCCAACCTTGCCTGGTCTATTGAATAAATCTACCCCTTACCTGAATACCACATGTGTGGTGCTGTTCTTACTCTGCTACCTCTTTTTAAAAACCTAACAATTGGATCTTGCAAGCTCACCATTTTAGTCTGGCTTTTGATGCACTTCTTGTCTTGGAGTCCATTCTTTGAGCTTGGATAGGTAGTGTATTTCTCCTAGTTCTCAACACTTGATCACTACTAGTTAACATGCTATCCCTGTTTTGGAGGCCCTGTATTTAAGAATCAATAAGCAAGCCCAGCCCCGGTGGCTCATGCCTCTAATCCTAGCTACTCAGGAGGCTGAAATCTGAGGATCACGATTCAAAGCCAGCCCAAGCAGGAAAGTCCGTGAGACTCTTATCTGCATGAAACCACTAGAAAACCGCAAGTGGCACTGTGGCTCAAGTGGTAGAGCGCTTGCCTTGAGCTGAAGAGCTGAGGGACAGCGCCCAGGCCCAGAGTTCAAGCCTTGTGACCAACAAAAAAAAAAAAAAAAAAAAGAATTAAGAAGCAGCCCAGTGACAGTGGCCTTACACCTGCAATTTATACCTGTAATTATAGGTAATCAGGAGACTGAGATATGAGGATTGAGGATCATAGCTAGTCCAGACAGGAAAGTCCATGAGATTCTTACCTCTAATTAAGCACCAAAAGGGTAGAAGCGAAGGTCTGGTTCAAGCACAAGCCTTGAGCATAAAAAGTTAAGGAAAGTTGCTCCAGGCCTCTAGTTCATGTCCCACTACTGGCAGGCACACACACACACACACACACACACACACACACACACACACACACACACACACATACACACACACACACACACACACACACACGAAGTAACGTTTATCTCTTCTTTTACAGTCACTTGTCCACCGCATATGACATGAATCCTAATCCTGGTTATAACACATTAACTATGCCATGGGTCTATCTAAAAAATGAAGGTGATAAAAATTACCCACGGTATAACCCCTCCTTTCACTGTATTTGATATTGTTATAATTTGTGGAGGGGAAGGGAAAAAACAAATCATTTTTAGGGATACAGGTGGAACCATTGTAACAATGAGACGTACAAGTTGTAAGTCATAAACGAACTTTACAACTTTGGTAGTGGGGGGGAGGAGGGCTGGGTAGGTGGGGCGGGGGGGGGAGGATGGAATAGGAAGGGGAAACAAAGGAGGAGGCTACAATGCTTGATAAGAAATGTACTCATTATCTTGCCCATGTAATTGTAACTCCTCTGTACAGTATTTTCAGTATATATATATATATATATATATATATATATATATATATATATATATATATATATATATATATATATATATATATATATATATATATATATAATTTTAAAATAAATAAATAAAACAACCACAATGAAAAAAATTACTTACCGATATGCATGCAGTTCAACAATGGTAACACTAAAATTCAAGCACAGATTGTTCTGAGAAGAAACTTTAAAAACTTTACGACTAAGCCATTGGTTAGTGTGCACTATGCATCATTTCAGGTGTATTGTGAAAATAGTGCCAAGATCAGGCATTATTGATAAAGGATTTAATAATATGTGCCCTGTAATATAGCAAGCCCTTTCCATGAACTTGCTCATTTAATACAATGCCGCCACCAGAGGGTTCCTTTATCCTCACTTCATGAATAATGCAAATGAGATTTGAGAATTTGACAAGGCTAAGGTCATTATTCAAGAAACTGCCTGCAGCTGAATTGAAACCACAGTGGGTGTTTCTGATCCAAATAACCTTCTTGTAAGTGCAGCATCTTGGTTCTCATCAATGAAAAGTGCATAGAAGAAAGAGCATGGACTCTAGTGAAGAAAGACCTAAATCCCAACTGTGAGTTTTGTACCTCCTTGTTTGAAATATGAATGTAATTCTGTTTATAAAACTTTTGTGACAATCCAATGTATCTGTAAGAACTCAGGTGGGATTACCTATCCATCTATCAAATTTCTCCATGATATCATTTTGTTGAAAGAAGTAAAATCTCTTCTTTCGGTATGTTTCTTGCCATGTTTTGGATGAACTGTTTGGTGGGAGCCGTGGGACTGTAGAGGCTAGTTACCACCTGATCACTTGTTTCTCCACAAATGTTGTCCTTCAGGTTCCTAATTGAAACCTAGTATTCCTGAGTACTCTCCTTTATAGAACAACATCTACTCTCATTACCTCCTATCTTCCACATTACTTTGACCAAACATATATTTGAAAATCCAGGGTCAATGCCCCTGATTTTCCCAGAGCATAGATGAGCTATAGTGGGTTTTTACTGAAAAATGTTGTCAAGTTCTTTGAACCACTTAAGGGGAGAAACCTTTACCATTTGGGTTTTCAGAAATATGCCACAAGTGGATGCTTTTTACTCCTTTAATCTAATGGTCTCTCTAGTTTTTTTCTCTTGCTGATGCTTTTAAAAGCTTAGTTTTCCCAAAACCCTTAGTTCTAACATCTCACTTCTCTTCTTTCTCTAACATCTCGCATCTCCTTTCCTTCTTTTGAAAATCAGGGCCTGGGGCTTTTGCTGGTTGATTACACAAGCTTTCTGCTTACTCTCTACACTAAAAAGGATGAGCTCTGGGCCTGAGTAAATGAGTGGTGATTTATGAGCCAATTCATTAATCCAAGCAGTAAAGCTTGAAAGAAAGCTACTGATCTTCTCAGCATTAGTTACTGTCATAGTCCATTTGTGTTTTTCAAATCAAATGGCACACAATGGCTAATATATTTTTTAAACCTTGTTTCTCAATAGTTCCAAAAACTAAGAATAAGGAACTAGATTCTGATACCTGGTGAAAGCCTTCTAAATCCTTACATGGCAGAGAATAGAAGAGCAAGGTAGCTAACTAACCCCCAAAAAACTGCATGAGGACTGTTTTATAATTATATATATTTAATATATATTAATATAATTATATATATAATCTTATGCATGAGGGAAAAGCTGTATCACCTCTTACAGGCCCCATCTATTAGTCAGTTTTTGTCCTGGTAACAAAATACTTGACATGGGTGATTTATGAAGACAAAAATGTTTATTTAGCTCAGGCTTTCTGAGGATCAAGGTCACAGCATCTGTGTTGGCTCAGTTTTCAGCTGTATCACAGCAGAGAAGATAGCTATGGTTGGACCATGTGCATGAACAAGCAGATGATTATATAATTTTTGGTAATACTTGGGTACAAACTTAGAATACCTGAATTGTCAGGCAGGTGCTCTACCACTTGACCACACCCTACCTTCCCTCCATTTTTGCTTTATTTTTCAGATAAGGACTCATGTTTTGCATTGACTTTACTTTGTGCTGAAATTCCCTTACCCATGCCTCCTGAATAACTGAGATTAAAGTCATGAAGCACCACACATGGCTTGTTGACTGAAATAGGGTCTTGCTAACTTTTTGCGGGGCATAGCTTAGAATAGCAATCCTGCTGATGTCCTCCTCTGAAGTGTCTCGGATGATAAGAATTCACCAATATGCCTGACATTAGTGATTACATTTTGAAATAGAAGATACAGCATGCACCCAACTGCATTAATATATCCTGTACTTAATATACCCTGCATTAATATATCCTGTCACTCCCATTGGTGAGATTAAGTTCATTCTAGGCTCCTGAAGCCACCCACTCTTACCATTTGAAAAATGTCACTAAATGCAGATGGCAGGGTCTTCCTCTCATGTCCCTATTAAACAAGACTACCCCACTGCCTAGTTGCTACCCTGTTCTTTTTCAAATCTGAAACTCTGGAAGACCAATAAGAATTGTTCTGTCTTAAGTATCATATTAGAAAGAGACATCGATAGCAATGCTTAATGATATGGCTCTAAACTTCCTAATTGAGGAATTACATCAGATGGTGAATGTATGTTAAAGATTCTATTGAGAAATGATGGTCAGTGTTAGAAATGGTATGGGATGTTGGGATGTCACATAGGAATAAAAACATAAATTCAAAAGAAACTTGGCAAACTCACTTTTGTGCATAACAGCCAACCATTTGCCAAAATCCTGGCAGGCAAGCATAGAGAGCAGGTGGGCTTCTCCCTTTTTATCCCTAACACTGAAGGTCCTGCCCCTCTGCTTGAATTGGCTGAGCTCTGGTTCACAATTTGCTCATGGCTGGCTAGTTTGAAGCAGAAGGGATGTCTAAATTACTCATACCATGATTCTACTTTTTTGAACAACCTGATCTGTGTCTTAATTACATCACACCCTCAGTTACTTTCTTTACTTGCTGATATTATCTTAGCAGAATAATCAACAAGAGCTTAGCCATCAGGCTAAAGCAGGAACATTTTTTGTCAATTGTGGGCCTTGAACTCTGGGCCTAGGCACAGTCCCTGAGCTCTTTAGTGCAAGCACTCACTAAAGAGTGGTAGAGTGCCAGCACTCTACCACTTGAGCCACAGAGCTTAAGTTTTCTGCTGGTTAATAGGAGATAAGAGTCTCACGGACTTTCCTGCCTAGGCTGGCTTTGAACCATGATCCTAAGTAGCTAGGATTACAAGTGTGAGCCACTGGTGCCAGGCTCAAAGCAGGAACTTTAAAGCAGCCCACTTTGATAGAAAAGACAACTCTTTTCACAGTCAATCACAATAGAAGTCCCACTCAGGAAAGGAATCTAATCTTATGTCCTAGAAAGAATAATCAGGGTGACCAGGACTGTTAAGGCTACAGAAGAGAAGACTTGAGAGGTAGTCTAAGGGACAAATTGCTTCCTATTTTCAGTTGTCAGAGGAGATGTTATGAGACATGGAGTAAAAATATGAGCATCCTCAGGATTACCCACATAGTCTCTACTGGCAACAAAGGGCATGGGAAGGATCTTTAGTACTGGGCAATGGTGAAAGTTCAGAGTCTCCTCCCAGATTTCTTTAATGCATACCCACAGTACAAAAGTAAGTGAGGGTCACCTCCTTAGATCCTGGAAAGACTCCCATCTTGCCTTTGATGGCTTAAGTGAGGATAAAGAGATTTTTTTCCTTTCACTAGATGGTATTTGAATACAGTAGGGCTACTATTGTTTTAAAACCACCTGTCAACAGGTGCAGGTGGCTCATTCTATAATCCTAGCTTCTCAGGAGGCTGAGATCTGAAGATTATGTCTCCAAGCCAGCCTAGGCTGAAAAGTCTGAGACACTCTTGTATCCCATTAACCAGCAAAAGGCTGGAAGTGGAGCTATGGTTCAAACATTAGAGTACCAGCTTTGGGACAGTGCTTAGACTCTGAGTTCAAGCCCCAGTATTGGCATACATACACAAAAATTCCTGTCAGCCAGGTATGATGGTTCAAACCTTAATCCTAGTTACAAGGAAGGCAGCAACTAGGAGATTGCAGTTTGCACCATGACTGGTCATGAAAATTCATGAGACTCCATTTTAACAACAGCTGGGTACAGCAGTGCATTATGAGGGAAGCACAATGGATATCTCGGTTTTCAGATGCCTCAGTAGTCAATCTGGGCTATGACACGCAGAAAAAAATCCTCAGTGAACACAGTGCTGTTATTAACAGGGTCCTGAAAACCCTAGCCAGTCTTCCTTCTCTATCTTCTGATGTCCTCTTATGTGTGTGTGTGTGTGTGTGTGTGTGTGTGTGTGTGTGTGTGTGTAGATTTTGTTTCTCAGAAGGAGAGTTACTTTGGAGCTATTTTCCTTTTACTGGAGATATTTCATCAGAAATTGTATCAGTTGTTCAGTCATTAAATGAATAACTGCCCCACACACTGAACTGAAAAATCTCAAAATTTCTTTTTTTCCCTCCTCCTCCTCCTCCTCCTCCTCCACCTCCTCCTCCTCCTCCTCCTCCTCCTCCTCTTCCTCCTCCTCCTCCTTGTTCTTTTGGTCGGTTGTAGGGCTTGAACTCTGGGCCCAGGCACTGTCTCTTAGCTCTTTAGCCCAACAAGCGGTCTATCACCTGACCCACAACACCACTACTCGTTCTTGTGGTTAATTGGAGATAAGAGTCTCACAGACTTTCCTGCTCGGGCTGGCTTTGAACTGCGATCCTCAGATCTCAGCCTCCTTACTAGCTAGGATCACAGGTGTGAGCCACTGGCGCCCAGCTCAAAATTTCTTCTCAAGGCATACATTCTGTGTCCATACATAGTCCATATGAATGTACATACTATGATTGTATAGATATTTCACCCTTTAACCACCAAGAACTTATTGAATGTCTACTTATTGTTTCTGTATGTGAACCTCTGTGTGAGTCCTGGTGATCCAGCAGAAATAAGACAAAAAAGTTTCTGATTCTGAGATTTTATATTTATAGAGTGGAAACAAATACACACACAAATATAAATGGAGAGAAAGGGCCATTTATTTTTTGTTCCATATGATGATGAGGAATGAACAGAGCCTTCCATGAGCGGAACAAACTCTCAACTAATGAACTATACCCATGACCCTGAAAAGATCATTTTAGATAGTTATTCACAAAGCTCTCACCCAGAAGGTGATATTGGAGCTGGTATTTAAATTATAAGGATCCAGTTCTGTGAAATCTGGGGAAGAAGGCTACAAACAAATAAAACAGCATTTTCATGCGTGAGAATAAACAGGCTGCACTAAATGTAGCAAAAACATTGCAATTGTGACACTTTGGGTAAAGAGTTCAGAACTCATATTGGGCCTTGTCTGTCACGATAAAGATTTATTTTAAACTTTTTTTTGTGTGTGTATGGCAGTCACAGGGTTTGAACTCAGGGCCTAGGTGCTATCCCTGAGCATTTTTGCACTCAAGGCTAACATTCTACCACTTGAATTGCAGCACCACTTCTGGCTTTTGGGCCATTAATTGGAGATAAGACTCTCATAGACTTTTCTGCCCAATCTGGCTTTGAACTGCAATCCTCAGGTCTCAGTCTCCAGAGTAGCTAGGATTACAGGTGTGAGCCAACAGCACCCAGCAATTTTTAACTTTCCAAAATTACCATCAATTAGTTGTAGAAGGAAATTTTATTTGACACATCCATATACACATACAATGTACTTTGATCAGATTCATTTTTCCTTCACTTTCCCTCACAGGATTTTTATTTTATTATGAGCAAGATTAGCAAGTATTTAAGGGTTTTTGGAGAAGTACTAGGATTCAAACCCTAGTATTGAATTTTCTACACAGACATTCTACTGCTG
Organism: Dipodomys merriami; assembly: GCF_024711535.1. Taxonomy (NCBI): domain Eukaryota; kingdom Metazoa; phylum Chordata; class Mammalia; order Rodentia; family Heteromyidae; genus Dipodomys; species Dipodomys merriami. Next base: position 68,742,006 of record NW_027204492.1, read on the forward strand.
AAACATGGCCTCAGCCATTTTCAGCTTTAGTTATTTTTCAGGCAGTCTTGTGTTCTTTGTAGACCTAACACTATAATCCTCCTACCTATACCTCCTATGTAGCCAGGATTACAAACCATGCCCAGCTTATTGGCTGAGATGGAATGTCCTGAACTTTTTACTCTGACTGGCTTAAACTAAGACCCTCTGAATCATCCATCTTCTTCTGGATGGTTAGGATTACAGAAGTGTACCACCATACCTAGCCATGTGAAGGATTTAAAGAAAGTGATACAAACTGACTTACATGCAATGGATTTATTGGACAGTACCATTCAGCAGAGTACAAATGTGACACAATTTTGACTCTCAATAACTTTCTAGGGTTTGTCAACTTTCTCTTATGAGCAATGAATCTCTTAGAGACCAGATTTCACAACTACCTGGTCAGATTTCTTATTAAAAGTTGACCCTATCTAAAGTATTAATTTCCTGTATACTTGAAAGCGTTCCCTTTTGCATCACAGGCCAGGTTTATAGCTGAAGGGCCCCAAAATGTGATGATCTCCTCCTCCTATTCCTCCACCTCTTCCTCCTCCTCCTATCCCCCCTTCTCCTCTTTCTTCTCATCCTCCCTCTGTACTATTTCTCATTTAGTATGTATGTGTGCATGTGTATGTCTATGGAGATGTCAAGTTCTGGAGATACTTTTTGCACCTTGCATTTCACCACACTGATCTTGAGAGAATAGGGCAGGGGTGGGGTGGGGTGGGGTGGGGGTGTGGAAGTATGGGCAAACAAACATCTTTTAAGTGCTCACACTTATGGTCCTCTCTGTTAAGTGAATGGCTTTCTCAAGATAATATTGATTGGGTGTTTCTGCTGATGCCCTTTAAGTTTAAGAGGTTCACCCAGGACATAGGACCCAGGGGCTCATACCTGATAACCCTAGCTACTCAGAAGGCTGAGATCTGAGGACTTTGATCCAAAGTCAGCCTAGGCAGGAAAGTCCATAAGACTTATCTCCAATTAAAGACCAAAAAGCAAAGCCTGACCTGGAAGTCTGGCCGACGTGACATAGTTCTGGCCTTGAGTGGCAAACTTATGGGACAGCACCCAGGTCATGAGTTCAAGCTCCAGTACTGACACTCACCTATGAGTTAATTTGGGCCTTCTTCATTCGTTAGTTTCCTTTTGTGAGAGACTCACCTGCAGCTCATTCTCTTCCAACCTCTCAGCTGCTACTCCAAAGATTCTTGTTGCTGGGCAGCATTTCCTGTCCCACAGGATAGGATCCTCTTTGATGATGTAGGGTCAGAAGTTGAGTTCACAATGCTGAAGAACCTCCAAAAGGCCTTTTCTAATGGAAGAGGAGGTTTGGTTTCTTCTAATATGTATGGCTTGTTTTGGCTCAAGTATAAAGTCTAGAGTCCCTGCTTACTTTCTCTGTGTTATTATTAAGGCCAATAGATTTGAATCTTAAAAACAAAAATCACTGGGTGCCAGCACCTCACACCTGTAATTCCAGCAAAAATGTTGGACTGAAAGTGGGGCTCAAGTGGTAAAGCACTAGCTGTGAGCAAGCAAACCAAGCTGAACTCAAGGCCCTCAGTACAATCCCTGGTACTGTAGGGAAGGGAGGAGGAGGGGGAAGATTAAAAAAAAGGGCAAGAGGGAGGTGGGAGGGGGAGGTGGGGGAGGAGGAGTGGGAGGAGGGGGAGGAGGAGGGGGAGGAGGAGAAGGAGGAAGAAAAACAAAACTGTCCTCGATGAGATTTGTTGATCTTTTTTTCCTCTCCACTCAGGGAAGGCAGAGAACCTTTCCATGCCAATGACCAGAACCAGTTCTGAATGGAAAAAGAATATTTTACTGACTACAAAATCTGCAGTGTAGTTAATGAGGGTAGATAGGTCTGGCAGGAGGAAAGTGTCTTGATTAAAGATGGATGGGAGAAGTTTCAGCCTCTTCTTTTTTTTTTTAATTGTATTTTATTTTATTTGAGAACATACTGTACAGAGGGGCTACAATTACATGGGCAGGATAATGCATACATTTCTCAGCCTCTTCTTGAGCCCAAGTTGCTAAGCTACACCTGTCATACTGGCTGGTGAGTCTGAGGCCTGATTTATAGGGTAGAGGTCTGGAAGGTTTATTATACTCAGGAGTCACAGAGAAATGTCTGACAAGCTAAGAATCATGGAGCTCTTCTCTGCCAGCAGACTAGCTGTCATGTTAGATCTTCCCATTGGAGATACTTCCCATTGGAGATACTGATACTTCCTGAATGAGGATTTTGGACTTCATTGTGCCTATTTATTTCTATCATATTTGCTTGTAATAACAAGTATATTATATAGACATTATTTCCCAAGTTTTACAGAGGAGGAAACTGAAGCCCTGGTGAAATATGTAAATTACCTAGGTCATGCAGTAAGGAAATGTGATACCAATTTTGGAACAGGTATATCAAATTTCAAACCTGTGCCTCAGTTGGAGCAGCATTCTTTAGGCTATAAGTGACAAAAATCCAACTCAGTCTATACTTGGGTAAACCCCAACTAAATCAAAAGGTATTTACTGACTTTATTGTAGGAAGAAACAACTAAGACAATCTGGGGGAAAGTTAGGGTAACACAGAAATGAAGTAAAAGCTGTAGGAAGCAGGACTTCAGAGACTAGAACTGCAGACTCCAAGCTGCTAGGTCTCTTCTTTTTACCTTCTTGTGCTGTATACAAGTTTATTCCATGTTTCTTTGCTTCAAATGGACTTTGTCCACATGGCAGGAAACATGGCTGCCAAAAGCCTTAATTCAACAACTGCCATGAAAAATAAATGTGTCGCACTGCACATCCTGAGAATCCAGGTATCTCAGAGGACTCAGATTGATCCTGGTTGAACAGGACCAGTCATCATTGTTAGAAAAAAATGTTGAATATTTGTTAGCCAGACTTAGATTCTCATACCAACACAGTTCAGAGAATTTGTTACTAGAGGAAGAACAATAAGAAAGATAGGACAGATATTAAAATAGTAATTCCTACAGACTAAGCAGTGTATGCTTTGCCTACTATGCCAGGGACCAGTGCAGAGTTCTGCAAACTTTGTTTTGTCAATGGTGAGACTGTATTTGCCACATATTATAATATCCTTTACTTCTTCCTCATATTCTTTTTTTTTCTTCTGACAAGCCATTAAACATCTGAAAACCATTTTTAGCTCATGAGCCATACCAAAACAGGCCTCAAGCTGAACATGACCTGGCTACTCATAGTTTTCTAAATAAAGCTCCAGGCTTGGGTCATTTTGAACCAGGGGATGATCCTAAGCATCTTCAGGTCCAGTGAAGTGCATACTAGGAATTTTTAATACTGCTTACATTTACTCACTAAAATGGGATGTGTGTGTGTGTGTGGGTGCACACACGTGTGCACTCATGCCTGTACTGAAACCAGGATCTCACACTCTCACCTACCTTTTTATTTTCACTCAACTCTGGTGCTCTACCACTAGATCCACAACTCTATTTATGCATTTTTTCTAGTTAAAAAGATTCCTGTGGCCTTTTCTTTCCAGACTGGCTTTGAACCATGATCCTCAGAAGCCTTCTGAGATGCTAGGATGACAGGCATAAGCCATCTGACCTTCGGGGTGGATGTTTTAGTAAGGCGACAGCAAACTAATATTGGAGGGCTTCATGTAGGTAAAGTGTAGTACTAAGAGTTTTGTATAATATGATTGCATTAGTTCAGCCCAATAATTTTCTGAAGTATCACTGTTCTTACCTGAGAAAACTGGATTCGAGATAAGGAATGAGTTGGCCAAGTCCACCCAGTGAAAAAGTGCTATAGCCAGGCTTTCAAACATAAGTCTCTGACTACTGAACCAAAGCCTTTACATTTATTTTAGTCTGTCAGCTATAGATTCTGTAAGTGGAACTATGAAGGGATTTAATCCAACAGGCACACTACCAGCAGCAACAACTCATACCTCCTTAAGGTCACAAAAGAAATGTAGTCACAATCATATCTTTGGCATCACACTTGTTTCAATGAAGTCACCCGGTATTTTTACAGTTTCTTATATTACACTGACTTCTAACAACCAGCATGGGAATGTCATTTCATCAAGCAATATTAGCTGAAGGAGATGAGCAGGTTCTTTACATATGTAGCAAAAGGTGTTTCTTTCAAGGTCATTAGTGTTTTATTACTTTGGGCTCTTATGGTTGTGTTCTACAGTGATTTGGGGGTAAGGTGGATTTTGACGCAAGCAAATGTTGTTTTGATGAAGGTACATAGCCAGGTAGATGCCATCTCTCTGTTTTCTCAATACAACAGAGAACATGAAGCAGATGGCAGATTGATGCAGTGTTTTCAGGAGTGTCTTCATCTTTTTACAATGATGAATTTGCAGGCTTTGAAGTACTTTCATCTAAAAATAAACCAACATATATTCTCCTAAGTCATCTGGCATTGAGTTTTCTGCTTTATTGTGTAAGGTCTGGCCAAGGTCACAAATTGGAGAACATGAAGGAAAGTTTTCTTTAGTATCTATCTATTATTTGCCAAGTGTTTCCTAAAACAATTCTATTCTTTAAGTTGTATCAGTACCTTGGTTTAATTTAATTAATTAATTTTTTTGCCATCACAGGGTTTGAACCTTCTGCTCTGACTTGCTATTTTTGCTCAAGATTGGCACTCTACTACTTCAGCTAAACCTTTATTTCTGGCTTTTTGCTGGTTAATTGCAGGTGAGAGTCTCACAGACTTTTCTGCCTGAGGTTGACTTTGAGCCATGATCCTCAGAGCTTGTTCTCCTGTATAGCTAAGATGACAGGCATGAGCCACCAGCACCTAGCAATTTTATTGATTTTTATGTATGTGTTGAACCCTTCATTTACATCCTCTCCATTTTTTTTTGAGGGGGGTCCGGTAGTGGGGCCTGAACTCTGGGCCTGGGCTCTGTCCCTCAGCTCTTCAGCTCAAGGCTAGCACTCTACCACTTGAGCCACAGCGTCACTTCTGGCTTTTTACTTTTTGCTTATGTGGTGCTGAGGAATCAAACCCAGGGCCTCAGTCATGCAAGGCAAGTGCTCTACCACTGAGCCACCTTCCCAGCCCTCCTCTCCATTCTTATGGAAAGAATGGAGAGCGGAAAATTGGGGAAATGCAATAACAACATTCAATGTACATATGTGAAAATGGAACAAGCTGAAATCCATTTGTATGACTAATTAAGGATAATTTAATTAAAAATGATTAAATTGTTCAAGGTCACACAGCATGTCGAAAGGTAAGATACAACCTCAACTTAGATATACACATTCTTCTCTTTTACCTGTAATATACTGTGAGCAATTATTCTTTAGATCCTACCATCCCTTGGCAAGCACATGTAATGATAAGTTGTATTTATGAAGTTTGGACATTTAATTTTTTGACCTTTGTGGGTTCTTGGATTTCTTCATTATAGGGATTTGGAGTGCAGTGGGCCACAAGGCATTTTCTGCTACATTAAACACAATTGTTTTGAAAACCCTTTTGTTCCCTAAAACTCACTTATTGCCCATAGCAGGGCCATGTGAGTTAAGTGTCTCAAACACACCTCTGTAACTCTCTTGGATTCCTCACTGACTTAATTCCTGTACTTGGATTGTGGTACATTCCCAAGATGAAGCTTGTAATAGTCTCCCTGTGAAAGTTCCCTTCTCCAGAATGTAGAGGATGGAAATCTTATTTTGAGATGTATAACACATAATAAAGTAAAAAGGTACGAAGAGAAGAGGTAAATATGAATGAGCATATGCAATAATAGATGATAGATCCATTGGTTTTCCTTTATATATAAACATTATAGTTTGCCTAATTTTAGATTTTATATGAATGGAATTGTTATTTTCTGTCTTTCTTCTTTCCCTTTAATATGTCTATGAGAATCATTTAGGGCACTGGGTGTAGTATTTATTCACATCCTTGTCATCATTTTCTTTTACAAGTATATAAACCTATAGTGTACCTTATGAATTTATGTGTTCTCTGTATATAAAGGACATGTTAATGCATATCCATTGCTTCCATTTTAGTTCAGCTGCTGTGGAAATGAGCATGAGCTTTGCTTGGTTTCTTTATCTGTAAAGTGTAGCTTAGATGAGAACTAGGAAACTTATCTGTTGTGAGAATTAAATAAGACAGATAAAGGTTTAGTGATTTAGCATGCACAGTGTCTGCTGGTGTTTGGCTTCTTCCACAAGCAGAGGCTGTATAATACACAACCTCTGTAATTCACATGGCTTTGGAAACAGATATTTGGCAATGATTCCTAGTTTTATTATTTTTCTTTGCCATTTTCAAGCTTTGGTTTGCTAAGGCTAACAATATTAATCAATATTTGTTATCCTTAGCCAAGAGGGCCTATTAAAAAACACATATAACATCAAGCACATGGTAAGCCTTTTATACTCTTTACTGACTTTTATTTACTTACTTTAGATATTTTAAGCTCTCACCTATAGCGAACACATCAATATCTCAGCTCAGCATATATAAAAAGACAGTTGTGCGTATGTGTGTGAGAGAGAGAGAGAAAGAGAGAGAGAGAGAGAGAGAGACAGAGACAGAGACAGACAGACAGATAAAGACAGACATAAGTATCAAAAAAGTAGATTAGTGGAGAGTGAAACAGAGAAGTGACTCAGAGATAGTCAGGCTGTTTTCATGTGTCATTTCCGAGTCCTTGCCTAGAATCAGAGATGGAGGACACTTGATATAGAGCCAACAAAAAATGGGGGTGAGGAACCTAACCCAAGATGTAGTTTTTCCCTGGGTGAGGACTTTTACTGAGTGATCTGACTAATGATAGTGGAGTTATTGCTATATTTGACTCACTTTGACAACCAGATATAAACTGCACAACACTGAACTCAAGAGAGTTACCCTAAGATCCTATGCTGACCTATCAGAAAGTGTTTTTCTCAGATGTTACTAATAATTGCACAAGTGCTCCCCTTCCTCCTCTGGAAGTTGACTCAACCCTTTTAGCACTGTTTGCCTTGATGACTGATAAGGAGAGTGAGGACTGGAGTACCTTAATTTCCTCCCTCTCAATTGATTTTTATTCTACTGGAGTGATTTCTTTGTTGTACCTCTTTCATGTTCTAGAAGCCAAGGCCTAAACCTTCTCCATGGAACTGGGTGGTCTTTAATAATTAAATGTCAAATCCTAAACACAGTCTGGCTTTTGTCTTCAAAATTTTCCCTCTTGAATTAAGTCTACCCTTGCCCATCCTATCCTCCTTGATCTCAAAGACTTGAATAAAACTGCTGTGCATAAGAGGGCTAAGAAAGGAGTGACCCTTCCCCGACCTCTCCTTTGTTAAGTCACTTTATCTGGGCCTCACTTTTACTATCTGTCAAATAGGAATAATAACACCTTCCTTATACTCATAGGGTTGCTGAGGTTGGCTGCAAAAAAGTTGTGCAAAATGCAAGTGTTCATCATATGCTAGGCTTAGGAAAAACAATTGATATTAAGTATCTCATTAAGTGCTTGCTATAAGCTAGGTATTCTTATACACCATATATATATATATATATATATATATATATATATATATAATGTTAAATTTTCACTGCATAAACCATATGTGGCTATCATCATAAATGTATGGAACAAATAGTTTAGGCTGCAGAGATGTGAAGTCACTTGCCCAAAGTCCTTTAGCTAGTAAGCAGATGAGTCAGGTTTAATGCAGACAATTGCACTATAGGGTGCTTATGCTTAACTACTTTGGTACAATGCCTCTTTGCTGTTACTATTTTACTATGCTTTCCCATCTGCTAAATTCAACTGAAGTCTGTTTCCTCCCAGAAACTTTTATCTAACCAGTTTGATCTTAGTTTTATATCACTTCCTCTGAGTTCTCACTTATGCTATATGAGTAATTTGATGTCTAAGCCTATCACCTTATCATTCCCAAAGTATTGTTACTTATACTTTTCACTGATATTAAACTCAGTGAAAGTGCACTTATTTTCTCATACTTCAGTGTTGAGCATAAGGTAGATTCATAAACTATGAGAAATGAAAATAATCTGAAAAAATCAACCAAAGCTACTCTCTAAATAGTAGTCTGACTATGGCAATTTTTTTAAGTAGAAAGGATGATTGTCTTCCCTCATTCATTCAAGCAATCAAGTTGTGGGATTAGATGTTATGACAAACAGCCAATCAAAATGGTCGAGAATGGAGAATTAAAAAATGTCCCTGAATGATGGAATTGTTGGCATTGCACAAGATGCATTGATACATTGATATATTGATTTGTTGATATATTCAATTGAGACCCATTGTACCACAATTTAAAGATAATACAAAATTCTTTAAAAACCAAAGTCTCTACCTTCAAGATGCTTTAAACTTAATAATAGAAGCTAGATATGGATTTTAATATGAAACACAAAGTATTTATTTATTTATTTATTTACTTATTGTCAAGGTGATGTACAGAGGGGTTACAGTTACATAAGTAAGGCAATAAGTACATTTCTTGTCAAACTTGTTATCCTTTCCCTCATTTTTCTCCCACTTTCCCTCCCCCCACCCCCAAGTCGTACAGATTATTTCCAACATATTGTCCTGTGAATATTGCTGTTGCATTGGTTTCCCCCTTGTCCTTTATCGCATGGTTCTGTTGTTCCCCTTCTCTTCCCTAATTAAAATAAATGTACATAAAATACCAGAGTACCAAAATCAAATACAGTGACAACAAAGGATATAACATAGGGGAAGAACATACAAAAGAAACAAGAAATCACATAGTACATTAAAAACAACAACAACAAAGAAAAACCTCTTGTGTTCATGTCTTGGAGTTCATTTTGCTTAGTGTCATCTTATATGGTAATATACACATAGCTATTGATCTATTCTGCTCATCTGATAAGATTATCCTAGATATTTACTAATTATTGCAAATAAGGGAAACTATGGGATCTATGTTTATTTGGGTCCTCACCCCAGTTAGAATGGCTACAATCAAGAAATCTAATAATAACAGATGCTGGAGGGGATGTGGCCAAAAGGGAATGCTACGGAACTGTTCGTGGCAGTATAAACTTGTTCAGCCACTCTGGAAAGCAGTATGGAGGTTCCTCAAAAGAAGACATGACCCTAGGACCTAGGGTCCCCTATGACCCAGCAATCCCACTTTTGGGCATTTACCCAAATGATCACAAACAAGGTCATACTAAAGCTACCAGCACAGCTATGTTTATTCCAGCATTATTCACCATAGCTAACCTATGGAACCAAACCCAGATGCCCCTCAGTAGATGTAATGGATAAAGAAAATGTGTGCGTGTGTGTGTGTGTGTGTGCGCGCGCGCGCATGTGTGTGTGTATTTATGTATATACACACAATGGAATTCTGTACTTCCATCAGAAGGAATGACACCTCCCCATTTGTTAGAAAATGAAAAGACTTGGAAAAAGTCTTATTAAGTGAAGTAAGCCAGACCCAAAGAAACAAAGTTTTTTTTTTTTTTTTTTTTTTTTTTTTTTTTTTGTCGGTCGTTGGGCTTGAACTCTGGGCCTGGGCGCTATCCCTCAGCTCTTCAGCTCAAGGCGAGCGCTCTACCACTTGAGCTACAGCGCCACTTCCGGTTTTCTGGTGGTTTATTGGAGATAGGAGTCTCACGGTCTCTCCTGCCCGGGCTGGCTTTGAACCTTGATCCTCAGATCTCAGCCTCCTGAGTGGCTAGGATTACAGGCGTGAACCACCAGCGCCCGGCAGAAACAAAGTATTTAAGAAAATATTTCAGTGGTTTTTTTTCTTTTCTTTTGGCAAAGAGTTTAGCTATCTAACTGAGATTTGCTTTGAATTTGTTATGTAGTTCTATTGGCCTCAAACTTTGGGTTTTCTTGCTCCTGAGTACTGGGATTTCAGGTTTGTGACATCACTCCTGGCATATGTCAGTATCTAATTAAATATTTGTAGGTGAAGTGGGGAAATGAAAGTAAGTCAATTTTACCTGGAGCCAGTAGCAAAGCAATCATGGAAATGATTCTAGAAGAGATGAGCCTCAAGCTTAACCATAGCCATTGAATACATGTTTATTAGAAGGCCAAAATGGAAGAGAAAGCAGTATAAATTGTTTTACATGTAAATGTGAAATTACGTAAGGGCCTTACATGCCACACCAAAGAATTTGAAATTTATACTGTATTAAGGGCCAATTGAAGAACATCCTAGCTAGCAGAAGTTTAGAAGTTGCAAGAGCTTAGTTATTAGTTTGACATGTTGTGGGTAAGGAAAGGAGAGAAATATAAATGTATGCACATGCAAGTTTATGCTTTAGATTGGATGACTAAATGGCAGTGGCATTCATGAAGAGAACACAGGATGTAAAACAAAGCTGGAGGAAACAGTATGAGTTTGGAATACGGGAGTTTGAGTTTCTTCAGGGTATGCAGGCCAGTAGGTAGTTGGTTACATTGAACTGAAGTCAAGAAAAGAAGTGAGCTATAATTATCGAGCTACTATTGTAAGTTATTGAGTACTTATTATACCCTCAGCTGTCATACTCATTCTCTTAGTCAATCTTTATCAATATTTTAACATTTAGGAAGCATATTCAGTCCTTATAAACTAATGTGGTAGTCAGGGCTTAGAAGAGGTTAAGTAATTCCCAGAGTTAGTAAGTTGTAGAACCAGGATTTAAATGTAGGTATTTATTATTATTATTATTAAGAAATTGTGCAAAATGGTTTCAATTCAATATGCTTATGAGTACATTGATACTGATCAATGTCACCTGTTCTATCATTTTCCTCCATCCTGCCAAACTATACCTATGCCCTCAACTTATTTGTTTCCATTTTCACATAAATACATATATATTGAATATTATGACTATATTCACCCACTCTTCCTCTACCTTCTTTCCTTACTCCCTACACCTCAAATCTACTTTCATGGTATTCATTTTATTAAACTATAAGAAGTTAAACCAATGGAATTCTCCCCCATGTATACTTTAGTTAACATGTTTGTATATATCTGCATACAACCCTGTATATGTTTACATATGTATTTATAAATTAGTTCTAGTTTTCACATATGAGAAAATATGTGTTCTTTGTTTTTCTGAACCTGATTTACTTCACGTACTATAATTTTTTCCAGGTCCATGAATTTCTTTGAAAATGACATAATATTATTCTTTCTGGTGGATAAGTAAAATTCCATTTTATGCATATGTATATATATGCATATGCATATTATATATTTATATATGTGTATATATTAATGAAATATATGTTACTTTTTTTGTTGGTCTTGGGGCTTGAACTCTGGGCCTAGGTGTTGTCCCTCAGCTCTTTAGCTCCTGGATAATGCTCTACTACTTGAGCCATAGGGCCACTTCCAATTTTCTGGTGGATTATTGGAGTCTCATAGACTTTCTTGCCCAGGCTGGCTTTGAACCACAATCCTCAGATCTCAGACTCCTGAGTAGCTAGGATTAGAAGCATGAGCCACTAGCGCCTGGCATACATTACATTTTTTAAATCTATTCATCCATTGAAGGGCATCTGGGCTGTTCTATAACTTGGGTATAGTTAATAGTTATAGAGTAGACTTTCTTTTGTTTAAGAGATTTTATTGTATCCTGACTTGGGATTTTCTGGTATTGCTGGATCATAGGAGAGTTCTAGGTTTAGTTTTTGAGAAATATCCAACCTCTCTTCCATAGTAGTTATACCAGTTTACATTCTCAATGACAGTGTAATAGGCTTTATTTTCCCCTCATTCATGCCATCATCTGTTGTTTCTATTCTTCATGAGGGCTATTCTTACTGAATTTTCTACAGGCCAGTCTTAATTTAGTATCTTATGCATAATCATTGTTGTAAATAAAGTCTTGTCAATGGATGAGATTTTCCAATATACATGTGGTGACCAGGATAAGAGAGTAGTAAAGAGGCTAGGCCCCAGAATCTTTTAGGCATATGAAGAAGAGAAACCTAGAGACAGTGGGGATCAACAAGAGGGGATCAAAAGAGAAGCATATGTAAGAGGTATGGCAGAAGTCAAGAGAGTAGATTACAAAATCAAAGGACATAGGGCAGTCAGTGATCCAGTAATCAAGGTTGGTGCAGAGACTTTCAGATACAGTGAGGAGTTTGTTGATGATCCTTACCAAAATGCCCTTAGAGAAGTGGTAAAAATATAAACTGAAATTCAGGGATTGAAGTGTGAAGAAATAAAGCTAAGGACTGAGATATTTACTAGTGAAGGGAAAGGAAGATAGTGTTATTGTATGGCAATGCAAGATAAATGGTTTTTATTTTTTCCAAGTGAAAAGTGGTGGAATAGAGTAGGACAAATGACATAAGGAGTGGGTGAAGATGGACTATGTGATGTGTGGAATGAGAAATGGAGCTCACTAGGGACATATTAAAAACACTGCCAAATATAATACTGAAAGCCCAGCTGAAAATGGATGGCATGCATAGATTTGCGGGTACCTCAGTGTGCCTTGCTGCATGCTTTATTGTGTGGGAGGGGACCATGTCACATAATTCTCTAACTTCCCTCTCCAATGCTTCTGAATAGTTGGAGGTAAGCACTTACTAATCTTTGGAGTACTGTTTATATCCTTTTTTCATAGTACTTATTTAATATCTGCAATATCCTAAAAGTTTGAGTCTATTTTTATTCACATAAAACTGATGCAGAGCCATACTGTTAGTAAACTGAAGCACTGGGATTCAAATACACTAGGTCTGAATACAATGCTGTTTTTCTATGCTAGTATGACAGCTTTGGCTCACTATAGGCCTGTGATTATCTATGCAGCCTGGAGTGGATGTGGAAAAGAGTTTCTTGGAAGGAATTAGTTTGAATATTCTTTTGTTCCTTTGTCTTTGTCCATACTCCCCTTCCCCATATATTCTGAGATAGCATTCATTTTGTAATCTCTTATCATAGTAGTTGTGGGCTAAATACATGGGGACTGTGGCATTGAAGTTATGTTTATTATGAAGCATTTGAGGTGACAAGGTTGCATAGCTAAAAAATGCAAGCATGGAAGTTAATGGATGGGGGCAAAAGAGTAGGACAGTTACAATGAGGTATCAAAGAGAAAGAAAATACATTGAATAGGAACAAAGGAGAAAGCTAGAAGAGTTAAGATAGTACTCTAATCAGAATAGTGCTATTTAAGATGCTATACATAGATCAATTCTAAGGATAGTAGATCCAAGGTGGTATCTTTTTTGGGTTGAATTCAGAGCCTCACAAATTTCCTCAGCATATTGCTTGACTGACTGGTGTGCTACCAGTTGAACCATGGCTCTAGTCTGGCTTTTTTGCTGGTTAATTGGTGATGGAGTCTTTTTCCAGGCTGGCTTTGAACTTTCATCCTATGGACTTCAGTTTCTTATGTAGATAGGACTACAGGCATGAAACACTGGCGCCCAACTCGAGTGTCTTTGACTTAAGATGACATTCACTTTTTCTCGGTATCCATATCACACTGTTTATTCATAGTTTTCTATAAATAAAACTCTCCAGTGAAAGTTTTCACACAGATACTTGGCACTTTACCACTTGAGCTACATCTCCACTTTAGGCTTTTTTTGGTTAACTGGAGATAGGAGTCTCATGGACTTTCCTGTTCAAGCTAGTTTTGGACCACGATTGTTAAATCTCAGCTTCCCGAGTAACTAAAATTATGGGTGTGAGCCATCAGCTGGCAGAACTTTGTATTTATAATCATTCTATTTTAAAATCTTTTTAAATTTCATTTTACTTTTTTGTAAAGATGCTGTACAGAAGGGTTACAGTTACATTAGTAAGGTAATGAGTACATTATTTTGTCGAACATTTTTATCTACTCCTTCATTTTTAATCCCACTATTTCTCCCTCCTCCCCCAGCTCCTCTGCCTCCTCCAAAGTTGTTAAGCTTATTTCCAGCATACTATCACTGTTGCATTGGTTCACCATTTGTTCTTGTTTTACCATTTGTTATTCCCTTCCCTTTCCCAAATCAGATAAATGTATATACAAGACCAGGGTGCCAGAATCAAAAACAGTGACTACCAGCGATAAACCAAAGGGAAAAAGAAAAAATATAAAAAGAAAGAACTTGATACAGTACTTTGACAAAAAGGTCGACAACAACAACAAAACCCTCTTGTTTCCACATTTTGGCGTTCATTTCAATTAGCATCATTTTTTATGGTCATATGTGCATAACTATTGAGCTATTGTGATCCTCTGCTAGGACTATCCTAGACATATACTAATTATTACAAATGAGGCAAACCACAGAGCCTATGTTTCTTTGCATCTGGCTTACTTCACTTAACATGATTTCTTTCAAGTGTTTCCATTTCCTTATAAATGAGGGCATGTCATTCTTTCTTATTGAAACATAGAATTCCTTTGTGTGTGTGTGTGTGTGTGTGTGTGTGTGTGTGTGTGTGTGTGTACACCACATTTTTTGATCCATTCATCAATTGAGGGACATCTGGGTTGGTTACATACCTTAGCTATGGTAAATAATGCTGCAATGACATAGTTATGCTGATAGCTTTAGTATGGCCTTGCTTATGATCATTTGGGTAAAAGCCTATTTGTTTTTGTTAGTTCTATCTGTGGAGGCTTTGTGACTCTTCCGTTTGTTGTCAACTTAATGGCTCTCTTTCTATCTTCATAATATACTATTAGACATAACTTACCACACATGACTCCAAGTAGGAATTAAATAAATATTGATCAAGTTGATTCAAAATAAAGCCCTTAGAACCCCTTATGGGCAAAGCGTTACTATATCCACATGTCACAGAAAGGTGCAAAAAATAAAAACAAAAATACTGAATTCACTAATTAACAAACCTTATGGTAAGCTACACTTTAGGAGAAATGCAAAGAGCTGAGACATTGACATTTATGGAAGTGCCTACTATGTGCTAGGTGGTAAACTATGCAGGTGCTTACAATAGTGCTATATATGATACATTCCATTTGAAAGATGTGAAAACTAAGATTCATGAGTTGTTCAACAATTAATAAAAGCCACAAAGAGACCTACGTCAGCATAAGGATCTACAACTTTCTGACACCACCTTCTTTCCATTACAGTACGAGGATGAAAAATGTTTCTTCACTTGCATAGCTCATACTGCAATTGGATAAATAATTACTCCCTAGTTGTTTTGTGTAAAAGTCTTAAGGGATAAATTATTTCTCCCCCAAGGAAAGTGGTATCCATTTTTGCCAAGTAGGTTAGACAAGTGTACTGATCTACCACCCATATTTGGGAGAACACATACAAGATCATGTGTGTGTGTGTGTGTGTGTGTGTGTGTGTGTGTGTGTGTGTGTGTGTGTGTGTGTGTCTTTAGTGTACATTTGTATTTGTAGGACTGTTTGATGAGATAAAAAGGGTGAGGAAAAGAGAATTTTTGGGAGCAACCATAATGGAATACATTAGATCTGTGAAAGAACATGGTAAAAATTATTGAAAGCTGTTGAATGGTAGGAGGTAGAGGGAATGGTAAAAGTGAGAGTGAAACAAGGGGTGTTAATCTGAGTAAAGTGTTATATCACACATGTGAAATACAACAGTGAAAATCCTTTGAATAATGAACATATATTAAAAACATGGATGACAGGAATGTGAAACAGATTTTGTCATCATTCCACTAGTACACTAGTGGAGAGCAGGAGGGTGAAGGGAGAGAGTGAAGGATGGTGAATATGGTCAGAATACTCCATATGCATGTATGAAAATGTTGAGTGTGCTTTGGGAAGAGGAGACGGGGAATAAGGAAGAGTGAAGTGTGAGAGAAGGGGTGAGTCTGATCAGGTTACATTGTATGTATATATGGACATGTCAAAATGAAACTGCTTTGTAAAACTAGTTGATGCTAATAAAATGTGGGGAAAAGAACAAAGTATGAAATCATCATTGGAGTATTTATCTATCCTTGCATCTAAGCATCATATATGTTAGGTACTTTTTATACTTTAGGAACAATAAAATACATGAACTATCTTTTTCTATGAAACTTACAGTTTGGCAGAGGAAAAAGACAATAAGTTCACAGATTAGAATGCTTTTAAAAAGTGATATAGACTATGAAAGAAAATTGAGCCAGGTCAGGAGAAAAAGAGTGATAGGGCTGTCAAATACTATTTTGAATTAAGTGATCCCAGAAAGGCTTAAAGTGGCATAAGAGATTTGAATAACATGAAATTAGCCACAAAAATAAATCTGGAAGAACAGAGTTCTTGGCTTAGAAAAATATTACATAATGGCCATGCTGTAGAAATATATTTGGTTTGTCCATGTAACTATGTAATTGTGTCTGTGGCAGGGTGAATAGAGGGAACATGTCATATTACATGAGGTTTCTGGTGTAAGAAAGTGTTAATTTTTCCTGTTCTTGTACAATAAGGATAAATGCTACTATTTATAGGGCCAGAGTAAGGAAGAGAGAAAATTCATGTCAAGACCTTGATGTAAGTCTGACACATGGGAAGTGCTCAAAAACTCATACATGCCATCATTGTTATTATTATCAAGCTGATCATAGCTAGTTTTACCACACAAGTGGCAGGGTTTGAATTAGAGACATGAGTCAGAGCAGTTGACTCTTTGAAGAGCAGTCTTGGAGAGGAACATAAGCAAAGATGAGACAGCTTGAAATAGGAAGCAAGATCTGCATCCTTCAGAGGCAATGACTAGAGTGGTGTCACATAGACTGACATTTAATATGGGCAGAAAGACTAGAACATGAAAAACAGGGATGAAAACCACTGAATTGTGAAAAGAAAGGCATTACCTTCAGAATCTCAACAACTGCTATAAAATAGCAATAATATTGATAAAAGTAATGAACTAGCCCCTAGCTGCTTCATAAGAAGGGTAGAAAATATTTTAATCTACTTCTGGCTTCCTCCTAGTCTCAGGATTAAAAAATAAAGATGAGTTATTTATTGTTAAGAAAGACAGGAGGATTTGTTAGGAAATGGAAAGACTTGGAAAAAATTATATTAAGTGAAGTAAGCCAGACTCAAAGAAACATAGGTTCCATGGTTTCCCTGATGTTCAGTAACTAGTGTATGTCTAGGACAAGCAGAAAAGGTAAAAAGTTATGTACATATAACCTGATGCTAAGTGAAATGAACCCCAAGATAGGGACATAAGGTTTTATCTTTCTTGCTGTTCTTTTTAATGTACTTATAATGCACTATGTGATTTTTTTTGTTTCTTTGTATGGTCTTCCCCCATGGTACAACCCCTGTTGTCATTGTATTTGATTCTGGTGTCCTGTATCTTGTATATACCTTTTTCTAATTAGGGGAGGGGTTACAGTTACATGAGCAAGGTAATGAGTCCACTTCCTATTGAGCATTGTTACCCCCTCCTTTATTTTTCACCTACCATTCCTTTCCTCTCCACCTCCCCAACTCCCTCCCCCCAAACTTGTGCATCTCATGTTACAATGGATCATCCTGTATCCTTATTTCAACATTTTGTTATTTCCCTTCCCCTCCCCAATTAGAAAAATGTATATACAAGATGAAGGACACCGGAATCAAATACAGTGACAACAGGAGTTGTACCATGGGGGAAGAACATAAAAAAATCACATAGTACATTTTAAGTACATTAAAAAGAACAGGAAGAAAGACAAAACCTCTGGGTCCTTATCTTGGGGTTCATTTCGCTTAGCATCAGGTTATATGGTCATATGTACATAGCTTTTGACATTTTCTGCTTATCCTAGACATATACTAGTTATTGCAGATAAGGGAAACCATGGGACCTATGTTTCTTTGGGCCTGGCTTACTTCACTTAATATATATTTTTTCCAAATCTTTCCATTTCCTTACAAATGAGGCGGTGTCATTCTTTCTGATGGAGACATAGAATTTCATTGCATGTATGTATACACACACACACACACATATGTATATATGTATATCACATTTTCTTGATCCATTCATTTACTGAGCTCTATTAAAGCAGTAACCAGTAGACTTCGAGTTCTGACAAACAGGTTTTCTGTCCATCACACAATATTGAGGAAATTATATAAAAGTGTGTGTGTGTGTGTGTGTGTGTGTGTGTGTGTGTGTGTGTGTGTGTGTGTGTGTGTGTGTGTGTGTGTGTGTGTGTGTCTAGGGCTTGGACTCAGGGTCTAGCCACTGTCCCATAGCTTTTTTGTGCTCAAGGCTGATGCTCTACCACTTGAGCCACAATTCCATTTCTAGCTTTTTACCAATAAATTGGAGATTAGAGTCTCACCGTTTTTCCTGTCTGCCCTTGCTTTGAGCTTTGATCTTATATCTCAGCCTCCTGAGTAACTAAGTTTACAGGTACAAGCCATGGGCACCCAGCTATATAGCATTTTGTGGCTGATGAAAAAAAGATTTTCTAAGGATACAGGATGACACTATGTTGAAAATGAACTTTATAACTTTGTGGGTGGGAGGGAGGAGTTGGGGAAGTGAGAAGGAATGGGATGGTAGTGGAAAAGCAAAGGAGGGGGTAAAAATTCTGGATAGGAAATGAACTCATCACCTTGCTCATGTAAGTGGAACCCCTCTCTACAGTATCTTTAAAATAAAAATATATATTTAAAAAGAAGAAAAGATTTTCTGTAAACATATTTATTTATTATCTTATTTTCTTGTACCCCCAATTAGTGCTATTTATGCATGAGGTTGATGTGTGCACCTGTGGCTCGTGTAGTTGAAAGAGTTTATAATCAATATGGAAAATGGTCTGATTTAAAGAGTGGCAGACTGGGGAAGTTCAGAAATAGATGGTCTGAACAGGAAATAAGACTATAAATGAGTGGTTTTAAATTGCAGTAAGAAGAGAGAACTGACTGAAACCCAGGATCCACTAGAAATTGACCAATGTTTTGAGCAGCTTAAAAAAATTCGAAAAGCCTAATATTTATCTAAATGAACTCCAGGAAATGGAAACGAGGCTTTTGTTTCCTCTTCTTTATTGCTGTTTTTGTTTTGTTTTCCTTTTGTCTTGTTTATTCGTTTGTCTTTGAGAGGGTAAAGGGGGACACAGAAATGGAGAGACAAAGGGTGAACAAATGTAGCAGTGGTACTCACTAGACACTATGTTGAAAATGAGCTATACAACTTGTGGGTGGAGACAGGAAGCTAAAACTGGGAAAGGCTGAGGGACAGCATGACACTGTCCAAAAAGACATGCACTCACTATCTGACTTATGAAACTGTAACCCCTCTCTACATCACCTTTAAAATAACAATAAATAGGGTTGGGAAGGTGGCTCAGTGGTAGAGTGCTTGCCTTGCATGCATGAGGCCCTGGGTTCAATTCCTCAGCACCACATAAGCAGAAAAAAAAACAGAAGTGGCTCTGTAGCTCAAGTGGCAGAGTGCTAGTTTTGAGCTGAAGAGCTGAAGGACAGCGCCCAGGCCCAGAGTTCAGGCCTACAACCGGATGCCCCAAAAAATAAATAAATAAAAATAAATATTCTTTAAAATTTTCAAAAAGCCACTACTTTGGTAAAATTCTACTAGCTGGCATTGGAAATGATATAAAATGCCAACTTCTTTCACAGTACCTGACAAAAGTTATCCAAGATACTTTAAGAAGAGTAACTTTCCATAGTCTGAGAAGTGAGTGCTTCAGGAATCACCATGTTGTAACAAAGCAGTGGTGATGGTAGCATCCCTTTTCTGAAAGGTACTTATAAAATATTCAGTAAAAATAAAATTCTAGCAACATTCAGGAGATTCAATCTAGTAATCTCCATTTTGGAAATGTACCCTAAGGAGCCATAAGGCCCGGATAGCTGAAGATGTGGGTCACCAAAATGACTAAGAACTAGGGAAAATTTAGTTGGGTACTTTAATGGTGTTTTAAACATTCTGGACTTCATTATTAGAGCCAGACTGTACTTGTAGGAGTTTATGGACTCCTGTATTTCCACTGATATTTACATAAAAATTACAGCATGGGTTGGGTGTCCATCACTGCTTCTGCATGATTTTACCTGATAAGATGACATATTTGATCCTAGTGTAAGATAAATCATTATACACTTTAGAGCACAAGACAGAAGAGAACACAGCCTGGCAAGAATCTAAACGAAGATATCTTAAACTCCTATGTGACCAGTGACCCACACAAAACACTATGGGCATTTTGACATAACTTCGGTTACTTGGTTCAGATCCTGGGATCTGACTTCTACTTTGTAGACTTAGAGAGCTTCACAATACTATCTCCAGATAACCTCAAAGTATAAGAGTCTGATGCAGAGAACAGAATATATTAATTTATACAATGCAAAGAACAATGTGTGGTAGTTAGGATGGTCATATGGGCATTTTAAGGCTATAGGCAGACCCATATAAGAAGCCAAACAAATACCAGACCATCTCAATGTACATCAAAATTACATAATGGAAATACAATAAAGCAGGCTGAAGGATGTATTCACAAAAGAGCTAGTGAGATGGAGAATTCATATTTATCATGGCTAACAAGGCTGTTTTTGCTCTCCACAGCTGGCTCCATATTGTTCCCCCAAACCTATCTCATTTTGTACCCCTTTGCTCTGATCTACTACTATTATAAATAGTACAACAATCTTTTTTTTTAATTTTGAAAATACTGTACAGAAGAGTTGTTATTACATGGGCAAGATAATGAGTACATTTCTTATCAAACATTGTTGCCTCCTGCTTTATTTCCCCTTCCCATCCCATTTACAACCCCCCACCCCCCCCCCCCCCCGGCCGAAGTTGTAAAGTTCATTTTCGACGTAACGACTTGTACATCTCATTGTTGGCAGCAATCTTATTTTATTTATTTATTTATTTTTGTTTATCGTGGGACTTGAACTCAGGGCCTGGACACTGTCCCTGAGCTTTTTTGCTCAAGGCTAACACTCTGTCACTCTGAGCCAGAGTTCCATTTCTGGTTTTCTGGGGGTTAATCAGAGATATGAGTCTCTCAGACTTTCTTGCCTGGGCTGGCTTCGAACTACCATCCTCAAATCTAAGCCTCCTGAGTAGCTAGGATTACAAGCATGAGCCAGTGGTAGCCGGTGAGCAATCATACTTTTTAATTTCCAAACATGAAGTAGGGAGTGTTCCCTGAACTGAATATTGGCAACCAAACATGTCTTAGAAGGAGTAGTTCTCAGGTTAAGCCTACCTGGAGTTTATTCTTTAGTTCAGTCCTATCTGTCCTGTAGATGATGGCTCGCTTCATAAATACTGGTCCAGATGATGTTTTAGGAATTTTACTCCTGGAGAATTTTAAGAGTCAACAGTTACAAAGTTAAAAATAGAAAACATCAAACAAAACCCAACAGGACCAAAACAACTCCAGGTTCCATACTTGATTTGAACCAAGAATCTTAATCCTTTTACAGTCATGCCAGTTTTTAATTACCAAAGGTAATTAAAGAAAAAGTAATTTGTCTGTGAAGTGAGACCTGAGGAGTGGAGATGGACAATACTGACCTTGTAACAGAAATAGCTCTTAACCTTCAACCTCTCAGTAGTCTAGCATTGCTTACAGTCTGTCTTCTGGGCAAGTATCCCTGAAAATAGCTAAGAACAAAATTTCTTTTGCTAATAGTAGTTTTATATTCTTAAGAAATGGTTCCATGATGGGGAACATTACTTATCAAGTAATGGTAAATGAGTTTTAGTTCCATCTTTACTTGTGGTATTTTTCAAGTATTGTACTTGAAATCTTGATGTCTTAATCATGAAAAAGTTGTTCGAGGTGGTTTTAATAGCAATGATGATTCCTTCAACGTTTTCTTTCTAAATGGGGTAGGAGTGGAAAATAGGCATTCCTAGGGAGAAGATTCAAAGGTAGAAAAAGAAAATCTCTGGACACTATCTTTGCAATTTCTCTTTATGAATAAGAGCTGAACCTTCTAGGTACACACACACACACACACACACACACACACACACACACACACACACACACACACACACACACACACACACACACACACACACACAGTGACCTGAAAATACTGACATGAGTAATATATGTACCACTTTAGCTTCTCTCTTTTGAGGAAGGAAGAAAAATCTTAGGCCCTGTGAACTTTGAAGACGATATCATTGAACACTTGGGCCGTCTAATTTAGCTATCATCCATATGCATTAGAGGAAATATGTATCATTCAATTAAAAATTGGATATCTCACTTAGGATAAAATGACTTGGTGATGGTGGTAAAAGAAAAGAACTAGCAGCATGATAGTTTATATTTTTTACACATCCCAAACCAAAGCTTAGTATTGTATACTCCAATGATTGACTTTCAGAGGGAGTAAACTGGAAAACTGCTTTATCCTGCTGAAGTATTATACAGTAGATCACTGGCATCCACTTGTTATGGTTCCAAAGAAATTGCTGTTGAGGAAATGCTCAGGATACAGAGAGTTCAGTACAGTACCAGAGATACTTGATAAAATTTTCCTATAATATTGCCCAACATACTAAAGACTTACCAGCTTTCAACAAATGTAAACATTTCACTTTATCACTTTAAGAACAACTTTTACCTTACTTTGAGGGGCATTATTTGCTTTCTGGGAAGTACATTTTCACAAAATCAAGGGCAGAGAGCCACTCCGTAGATCACACAACTTAAATACAACTGGTATTGATAGATTATCCACATCAATGGAGATATGTGATTTACATGAGGGAACTAATTTAAAAATCTGTAAATAAGGTAGGCCTACTATAGTTGGTGAATTAGTCATTGTCTTTGGGTTATAATCAGCTTGATAACTTTCCTAAATTATTCTTGATTGGATAAAAAAACTCAGCAAGTGGATGATAAGAACCTTAGCTATATGATCCACTCTGTACCCTATGCCCTTCTGTTCTTGACTTCTATTGTTATTGCTTAAAATCAAAATGGAAAATTATCATTGCCTATACATATCTTTGTAAACTCATGACTCTAAACATTTTTGACTAATTAGTCAGACTCTCATAATCTGGGAGTAACATTCCACATGTCTTAAACTGGAGAGAATAACAATAGAGATTCCTAATAATCACATAAGTATAGAGATTCCTAATAATCACATAAGTATTCCCTGATGTATGGATGTATCAAATCCTTAAGATCTGAGCAAAAAAGTACATAATGATGTTCAGTTATAAATCACATACTTTAAATGGGAACAGACAAGATTTTCTTGCTTTTTTAAGTACAAGGATTTGAGTTCAGGGCCTTGTGCTTGCTGAGCTGGTGCTTTACCATGTGAGCACACACTTTCAGCCTATTTTTGTTTATTATTTTTGAGACATTCTTATTTCCTGCCTCAGTGTTTGTCTGGACGATGATCCATATTTTAGGCTGCTATTGTTGGCAGAATGACAGACACACACAACTTTTTCTAGCTTCCCCTTTATGGAGATAGTGTCTAACAGGACTTTTCTACCCAAGCTAGCTGGGAATTGGGATTACACCAATCTCAGTTTTTCATATAGCTTGGGATAACAGATGTGAGACAGTGCACCCAGCTATGAGTTGAGGATAGTTCTCATGAACTCTTCTACCTGTGCTATCCTCCAACCACAATTTTACCTGTTTCACCTCTCCAGTTAGCTAGGATTACAGGTGAGAGCCACTAATTCTTGGCTTCTTTCTTAAAAAAAAACAAAAATCATACTAATAAATACAGAGAAAAGTGCTTCAATGGGAAAATAACTACTTTAAACCTTTGTTGTATTATCAGATTCAGGCAAGGAAAAATCAGCAGATGCTAAAATCACTATACTAGAGATTACTGAGGAGAAAGATAATTACACACATCATGGCTCACAGATTATTTGCTAATTGCACATGAGGTGGGACAACAGAGAGACTTGGTGGACACAAGCATAAGGTCAAATGGTATAAAGGTTAAGATGATCCCTAATGTCCTTTGCCCTTGGATAATTCCTTCTTATGTAGTACAATCTGTGAATATGAGATAGAATTATTTTGCTAGCTATATATGACTTGGAAATTCCCCTATATGGGAATTCCCCTGAATGGGCCTATATCCAAAGACCTGTTGGTCTAACAAAGTGAATGCCAGGAAGCTAGCACTTGAGATGTTGGGGAGGGTTGAAGTTGAGCAGGGGAAGGGTGAGGTTAAGTGGAGAAGGGTAGGTAAGAATGGAGAATTTGGCCATAATATTCAATGTATATATGCATGATGGAACTAGGTAAATTGAGGAGATTTTCAGGTTTGGAAAGATAGATGGGGTTGGGAAAGAAAGAATTGTTGAAGTGTTGATTTGATAAAGATGCATTGTACTCATAAACTGACATGGTGAATTGAAACACATTTGGACAATAATAAATATAATAAAATAAAATAAAAATAATAAAAACATCAATTTTTGACAAGAAATGTACTCACTACCTTATATATGTATCTCCTCTGTACATCACCTTGAAAAGAAAATTAAACTAAAAAAATCACGAAAATAGACCTGCTGTTCCTTGTTCCTAGAAGCATTATTCACAATAGCCAAGATACAGAATCAATGGATGACATGATCAAGAAAATATAGTATATAAATATACACCAACATCAACAAAGGAAAATCCTATCATTTACAATAATATTGATGAACATGGATGGAAGACATTAAGTAAAATAAACCCAACACAAGAAGATGAATACTGTATGATCTCATTTATATGTGTAATCAAAAAGTCATCAGATTCAAAGAAATAGAAGAATGATGGTTAGTAAGAGCTGGGGGTGGGAATTTGGAAGATATTGGTCAAATGATACAAAATGTTAGCCAGGTAAAATTGTTCATGCCTGTAATTTCAGCTACTAGGGAAAGCAGAGATTGAGAGGACTGAACTTTACTATTACCATTCTTATTTTCACTACTGTTATCATGATCATGATCAAGATCATCACCATCATTTTAGGTCCACAGATGCACAAGAATATATAATATTTTGCTTTGAGCTTAGCTTATTTCTCTCTACATAATGATGTCCAGTTCACCCATTTTCTTGGAAAAGGCACAATTACATTTTCTTTATGGCTAACCATATTCCAAATACATACATGCATCATATTACATTTTCATATTTTTCATTAATTGGATCCTTGGCACCCAGACTGATTGCAACATTTGGTTATATGAACAGAATTGCAATAAACATGAATATACAATTATCTCTTGTATATTGATTTATTCTCATATATATATATATATATATATATATATATATATATATACATGCACAAGAGTGATATGGTAAGATCATAAAGCATTTTTTTCTTGGGGCATCTCCATACTGATTCCATAGCAGTAGAAAATCCTTTATTCTTATGAGATGTTTTCAAATGTCTTTGACTAAAGAAAGAAGTATAAATGAAGATAGATTGAAATATGCTACATCATTTAAATATATACATATATCTGTCAAATTATGTATTATACAAATGGAATCCATAGCTAGGACAAAGACAGAAAGAACAGTAGGTGTCTGTAGTGTGTCTCAAAGAAGAATGCAGAATTTCTGGCTTGAATCAGATGGCAATTTGAATGCTAATACTGCCATATACTGCAGATGAAAAATATGGAAGCAGGTTTCTTTGGAGGAAGTGGGGGTTGGGACTGAAAGAATGATAAATTTAGTCTTAAATATACTGAGGTTGCAGTGAATGGAGAATATTAAGTAGAAATGTTCAATATTTACTTGGCAAATATATATAGAAACTTTGGAGGCAAATAGAAATAAAGTATTTTATTGATGAATAGCCATATCACTGTGAATACTGAGGGAGTTTGTCATATGAGAAGAGGAGGGAGTTAGACCAGAACCTTTAAGTTGTGTGTGGGAAGAGGTTAAAAAAGCAAATGAAGAAAAAAATCATGGAATATATTTTCAGAGAAGTGGGAAAAGAACGAAGAGGTACAACACAGAAGTAAAGATTTTACAATAGGAAAGCATAGTGGTCTTTGATCCACACATCTCATATAGGTTACAGTGAAGAAAAAAATGATCAAACTATTCAGCCAGAATCCAAGTGGAAGCAGGTCAGTAATCATTACAAAGTGAAAAAAACAGACCTTTCTATAATTTTGGAAGTGGGGAAAAGAAATGTAAAATGTGAAAAAGGAATTGTAAAGTCAAAAAGGGCATTACTTTTTGGCTATTAACATAATAGTGGAAAAGTATCTTGCTAGAAAGGAAAATTGCAAAGAAAATGCAAGCGAGTATTCCTTTTTTTAACAGTTTCAAATTACTCTTATTTCCATGACTTCAGGGACTTTCATATTTTGAAGAAACACAAAAAAGTAAAAAATCTTACTAATTTTCTTTCCAGAAATGTAACCACAAAATGTAACCACATAGCCAAATCTAGCTCACTACTTGTTTATATATATATATATATATATATATATATATATATATATATATATATATATATATATATATATATAGTAAAAATACTGCAAGAAGAGTTACAGATACATGAGTAGGGTAATAAGTACATTTCCTATTGATCATTGTTACCTCCTCCTTTGCTTTAACCCTACCATCCCTCCCATGCCCACCTCTCCAACTCCTCCCACCCCCAATTATAAACTTCATTTTCAACATAGTACATAGTACATCTCATTGTTACAATGGATCAACATCTATCATTTCAGTATTTTGTTATTTCCCTTCCCCTCCAAAAATTATAAAAACGTATATATAAGATGTAGGGCACTGTAATAAAATACAGTGAAAACAGGTGTTATATTATGGGGGAAGAGTATACAAAAGAAACAAAAAAATCACATAGTACATTATAAATACATTAAAAACCATAATAAGCAAGAAAAAAACATTTGAGTCCCTGTCTTAGGGTTCATTTCGTTTAACATCATCTTATATGGTCATATGTACA
Source organism: Dipodomys merriami (assembly GCF_024711535.1). Taxonomy (NCBI): domain Eukaryota; kingdom Metazoa; phylum Chordata; class Mammalia; order Rodentia; family Heteromyidae; genus Dipodomys; species Dipodomys merriami. The sequence continues at coordinate 68,768,964 of NW_027204492.1, forward strand.
TAGCTTTTTGACATTTTCTGCTTGTCCTAGACATATACTAGTTATTGCAAACAAGGGAAACCATGGGACCTATGTTTCTTTGGGCCTGGCTTACTTCACTTAATATAATTTTTCCAAGTGTTTCCATTTCCTAACAAATGGGTCAGTGTCATTCTTTCTGATGGAGGCATAGAACACCATTGTGTGTGTGTGTATGTACACACACACACACACACACACACACACACACACACACACACACATATCACATATATCACTTTTTCTTGATCCATTCATCTACTGAGGGGCATCTGGGTTGGATCCATATATTAGCTATGGAGAATAATGCTGTGATAAACATAGTTGTTCTGGTAGCTTTGGTATAACCTTGTTTGTGATCATTTGGGTAAATGCCCTAAAGTGGGATTGCTGGGTCATAGGGGAGCTCTATGTGGGATCTTTTGAGGAACCTCCATACTGCTTTCCAAAGTGGCTGAACAAGTTTACACTCCTACTAACAATGCAGTAGGGTTCCCTTTTGGCCAAATCCCCTCCAGCATCTGTTGTTATTAGAGTTCTTGATTATAGCCATTCTAACTGGGGTGAGGTGAAATCTCAATGTTGTTTTGATTTGGTTTTCTTTTATGGCTAGAGAATTTGAGCATTTCTTCATGTGTCTATTGGCCATTCTTATTTCCTCTTTAGAGAAGTCTCTCTTTACGTCTTTAGCCCACTTAGTAATCAGGAAATTGTTTCTTTGAGGATTTGTTGTTGGGGGATTTAGGTTTTTTAAGTTCTAAGTATATTTCAGATATGACACCCTTGTCTGTTGTATGGCTAGTAAAGATCTTCTCCCAGTCCGTGGGCTTTCTATTGATCTTGCTAGCTATGTCCTTTACCATGAAGAAGCTCTGCAGTTTCATGAAATCCCATTTGTCCAACCTTTCTTTGATTTGTTGTGTTTCTGTGTCTCTATTAAGAAAATTTTGGCCTGTGCTAAGGAACCCTAGGTTTCTCCTATTCCTTCCTGTAATGTTTCAGTGTGTCTGCTTTTATTTCATGTTCTTTGATCTATTTTGAGTTGATTCTGGTTCAGGGTGATATAAAGGATCTAGCTTTAGTTTTCTACAAGTGTTTAACCAATTTTTCCAGCACCATTTACTGAAAAGGTGGTTTTTCTTCCATTCTACTTCTTTAGCTCCCTTGTCAAAGATTAGATTGCTATAGGTCTGTGGGTTCATTTCTGGGTCTTCAGTCCTATTCCATTGGTCCTCAGGTCTGTTCTTGTGCCAGTACCAGGCTGTTCTTATTAGCATGGCTTTGTAGCAGAGTTTGAAATTTGGTATTGATATTCCTCCAGCACTCTTCTTTCTGCTAATGACTGCTTTTGAGATATGGGGTCTTTTATTGTTCCATATAAAATTTTGGATTGCTTCTTCTATTTCATTGAAGAAATAGGTTGGTCTATTGATAGGTAGTACATTGAATCTGTATATGGCCTTTGGCAGTATTGCCATTTTTATGATGTTAATCCTCCCAATCCAGGAGCTTGCGAAGTTTTGCCAATTCCTTAGTTCTGCTTTAATTTCTTTATTCAGGTTTTTAATGTTTTCATCATAGAGTTCCTCCACTTCTTTAGTTAACTCTCAAGTATTTTATTATTTTTTGTGAGGCTATTACAAAAGGGGTTGGGGCTATTACAAAAGGTGTTGCTTTCCTAATTCCAGCCACATTCTTCTTGTTATTGGCATACATGACAGCCATTGATTTCTGAGGGTTAATTTTATACTCTGCTACTTTGCCAAAATTTCCAATCAGCTCAAATAACTTGGGAGTAGAGTCCTTAGGGTTCTTTAAACACAAGATCATGTCATCTGCAAAGAGGGAGAGTTTTATTTCATCTTTCCCTATTTGGATCCCCTTTATGTTTGCATCTTGTCTTATTGCCCTAGCTAAGCCTTCTAATACTAAGTTAAAGGGGAGTGGAGAGAAGGACATCATAGTCTCAATCCTGAGTATAGGGGAAATGTAGTTTCCCCTAATGGGATGGAGATAGAGAGACCCAGTGATGCAAGAAAATAATAAATGTTAGATTCTTACCTAATCATAGTTGCTAGGAAACAATGTATTCTGGTTGAAGAGAAGCAAATTTATTACAGATGAACAACAGTGGACAGAGTAGATGGATCAGTCAAGTCTTTTGCATGAAATTGAAAATTACTACATGTTGTCTATCTAAATGTCTTCAGATGTTTGAATTAACAAACTTGGTTCTGAATCTATACCACAGCCTATATCTTCAGCCCATTACTGTATAAATTAGCCATATTCCCGTGGGAAAATATGCTCAGGAACTTTTTATGATTTTTATTGTAAAAATACTGTACAGAGGGGTTACAGTTACATGAGTAAGATAATGAGTAAATTTCCTATCGACCATTGTTAACTCTTCCTTTGTTTTTCCCCTACCATCCCTTTCCTCCCCACCTCCCCAACTTCTCCCTCCCCCCCAGGTTGTAAAATTCATTTTCAACATATTATTTTGTACATCTCATTGTTACAATGGGTCAACCTCTATCCTTATTTCAGCTTTTTGTTATATCCCTTCCCCTCCCCATATTATAAAAATGTATATACAAGATGTAGGACACCAGAATCAAATACAATGAAAACAGGGGTTATATCATGGGGGAAGAACATACAAAAGAAAGAAAAAATCACATAGTACATTATAAATACGTAAAAAACAATAGCAAAAAAGAAAAAACCACTTGTGTCCCTATCTGGGGTCCATTTCACTTAACATCTTATATGGTCATATATAGCTTTTGACCTTTTCTGCTCATCCTAGAATTATACTGTAAGAATGGCCAATAGACACATGAAGAAATGCACAATTTCTCTAGCCATAAAAGAAATGCAAATCAAAACAACATTGAGATTCTACCTCATCCCAATTAGAATGGGTATAATCAAGAATACTAATAACAACAGATGCTGGAGAGGATGTGGCCAAAAGGGAACACTACTGCATGGTGGAAGTGTGAACTTGTTCAACCACTTAAGGAAGCAATATGGAGATTCCTCAAAAGACTCCACATAGAGCTCCCCTATGACCCAGCAATCCTAATTGTGTAAATTTACCCAAACAATAACAAACAAAGTCATACCAAAGCTACCAGCACAAGTAAGATATGGAACCAACCCATGCCCCTCAGTAGATGAATGGATCAAGAAAATGTGATATATATGTATATATATGTGTATATATATATATATATATATATATATATATAATGGAATTCTATGCCTCCATCAGAAAGAATGACACTGACCCATTTGTTAGGAAATGGAAAGACTTGGAAAAATTATATTAAGTGAAGTAAGCATATCACATTTTCTGTCTCTCTTGTGTATATATGTATGTATAAACAAACATATAAACATAAAAGAACATGCATATATGCATACATGTGTGTATGTATTCCTGCATATATTTATGTATTTTATTTTAGGTTTAGCATCCACATAGGATAGATCATGCAACCTTAGTCCTTCTAAATGAAGGACTTAAAATATTGTTGACTTCTGGCTTAAAATATAACTAACTTGCTATGTACATTATAGCTTAATATTGGCTTGGTACCAGGATGGAAACTTTGTGAAGGAAAGATATGTGCTAAAGTTTGATCTAGGTGCTATATATCAGTACTTAAATTAAGAAGTAAATGGGTTCTCAGTGATAGTGGATTATTAATGAGATGTAAGAGTTAAGGGAAAAGGAATCAAGAATTATAGCCAGGATTTTAGTTTTGGTAACCAAGTTGGATGATAGCAACTCAGATTTTAAGCAAGAGGGAAGCAATAAATGCAGTTTTAGGACTAGGAGGTGTCTGTGACACACACACACACACACACACACACACACACACACACACACACACAAACACACACACTTTAGGTAGGGAGATACCAGTCTGGTGTTGAGGAAAGAAGCCTGGATTGTGGACATAAATTAAATAGCCTTTAGATCCAGGTCTTGGTTGAAGCTGAGTGAGGGGATGAGATCATCCAAGCATTGAGTATAACCTTAGATGGAGAGCTAGCCAATGATTTATCTTTGTAGAACATCAACATTTAATGGGTAGACAGAGAAAAATAAACCACAGATGGGGATGGGGAAGAAACTGACAAATTTCAGAAAAATGAAAACAGCATGGTATTTTTGAGATCCAAGTGCCAACAAGGTTAAAAAATAATACATGGGTTAGGTAAGTCACGTGGAAACTAGTGCCCACTGGTTTTGCCAGTAAGGATACTGATAAGGGAATGAAGTAGCTGGGTGAAACACAGGGGAAGGCTTTCAAACTCTTAGTAAAATTCTCTTTTCCTCAAACCTTGTTGAGTAGGAGAGGAGAGGAGTAGAGAGAAGGGATGGGACGAAGGTGAGGAAAAGAGAGAGGAAGGGACAGCTAGAGAGGGATCAATGTGAAGTCAAGCTTTTTGAGCATATCAAACACCTGCACAAGTCTCAATGTAAACAGAACACATCAAATTGAAGATACCTTTAAAAAATAAGTCATATTGGATTGTGCCCCAGTGCAATCTGATGACTGTCACCTGTTTATAAGGTGACCAAGAACCATATGAGGATATGTTTTTCACCATAAAATAAGTCAGAATTAGACATTTTAAACCAAGTTTTCATATGGCTGTTGTTCCAGTCTTTCATGGTAAAAAAAGACTGTTAAGCCAAGAATCTGGTAGATGTGTTCCTAGAATCCCACTTTGTAATTATTAGCTAAATAACCTTCTACAAGTTATTGAGCTTGTGTTTGCCTCAGGTTTTCTTATGTGCAAACCAACCTCACAAAATCATAACTAGAATTGAGGGACACAAGGGCTTTGAGAGTGTTTGTATCAATATGAAGTATTAAAATACTGGGTAAGGTTACCGAACACTTAAAAAAGCAATTAATTATATTATTTTATTTCTTTTTATTTCTTTCTATTTTTTTGCCTACCCTGGGCCTTGAACTCAGGGCCTAAGCACTGTCTCTAAGGTTCTTTTGCTCAAGGCTAGCACTCTACCACTTGAGCCACAGCACCACTTTTGCTTTTTCTGTTTATGTGATACTGAGGAATTGAACTGGGCTTCATGCATACTAGGCTAACTAAGCTACATTCCCAGCTGCTATTTGTATTTTATGTGTGGTATTAAGAGTTAAATGCAGAACTTAGGGATTACCACTTTGAATTTTCACTTAAGGCTAGAACACTATCACTTGAGCCACAGTTGGTGGTTAATTGGAAGTAAGAGTCACATTGCTTTTCAAGATCATACTGGCTTTGAACTGTGATCCTCAGATCTTGGCTTCCTTAGTAGCTAAGATAACAGGTGTGAGCCAGAGATGCCTGGCACAACAACATTTAGTAGATTTATTTTGAATGATTATGGTACTGATATTTTTCCCTTTTTTTTTTTTTTTTTTTGGTCCAGTCGTGGGGCCTGAACTCTGGGCCTGGGCGCTGTCCCTCAGCTTTTTAGCTCAAGGTTAACGCTCTACCACTTGAGCCACAGCAACAGTTCCGGCTTTTTTCTTTTTGCTTATGTGGTGCTGAGGAATCGAACCCAGGGCCTCATGCATGTAAGGCAAGCGCTCTACCACTGAGCCACCTTCCCAGCCCCATTTTTCCCATTTTCTAGGTGAGAAAACTGAGTCAAGTTTGGAGTATTGTCCAAGATACATAGCTAAGGACTAGTGGAGTAAAGATATGAAACCAGAAGGTGTGGCACTAGAATTCTGCAGAATCATTATGCTATTACCCCAGGACCCTAATACAAAGATTTGCCAGGACCGTGGGGGAAATTAGGAGAAAACTCTGTATCTTTTCTTTCCCCAAATGCATAGATATTTACATACATATATTTTGAAAATATGTTATTTGAGGGAAATCACTGATTTGCATCACTGCATAAACTCTTGCTTGGTGGTTCATTCTTGGAACTCAGATGAAAAATGATGGGCTTAATTTCACTATTAGTAACCTTTGTGCCTCAAACCCTGTCATAACAGCCTTCTAGAAAACTGGGAGTGGCTGCAGCTCTCTTGCTGCACTCTATCGCCGCCTGCTGGTCGGCTCATGATAATGACAAGAGCATCGTCAAACTTCTTGCCTTCAGATATCTTTTCTCATATTCAAGAGATTTCTCACGAAGCTGCTCTTATAGCTCTGGGGTTTACAACCCCAAATACAGAGGTTAGGGAATGGGGTCTAGTCTCAAATCCGGGCCACCAACTTTTTCCCGTCATTCTCTGGGGCGCAGCGTGTGTCCTCGCCATTTTAGGTTTTACACATACTGCGTCACTAGAATTAGGGAAATGGCCTTGAGGATTCAGCAGAGGGCGCTAGAGCACATCATTCTTAGTAACAGGCTAAGATTTTTGCTAACTGGAAATTTCAACTTTCTAATGCACTTCCCAAACTGTGTGTTTCCTTTGTAGACAGCATACACTAACATGGACCCTTCTAAGCATTCTGCTACTCACCCCTCTGGCTTCATGACGTTCTTTCGGTTTTTTTAGTATTAAAGTTTACAGAACTTTCAGATTAAAAGAGATATATTGAAAAAAGACCACCCCAGTTTAATATCCCCTGTTCTAATTTGTCAAAATTCCACTGTTTACATCTTCATTCCTGTAGTCCTTCTTACTGACTACCTACTCTTTCCAAACCAAGGAATTGATCAGCCAAACAGGACTGAGAATCAGATTAGACTTACATTAGATTTGAATCATTGTCCTTGTATTAGTTGTGCAACCTGTCCCTCTACCTCTTTGAGGTTTCACTCATAAAATTGTATTATATACATAATATATAACATATGTGTGTGTGTGTGTGTGTGTGTGTGTGTGTGTGTGTGTGTGTGTTTGCTGATGGCTCACATCTGCAATCCTACCCAGCCTGGGGAAAGGAAAGGCTATGAGACTCTTATCTCCAATTAAGCACCAAAAAGCCAGAAATGGAACTATGTCTCAAGTGGTGAAGCACCCACCTTGAGCTTAAGGACAAACAAAGTGCTTAAATAAGGATACAGGTTGACCCATTGTAACAATGAGAGGTACAAGACACTATGTTGAAAAAACAAACTTAATAATTTAGGTGGTGGTGGGGAGAGTGTAGTTGTGGAGGTGGGAGGGAAGGGAAGGTAGGGGAAAAACAAAAGAGGAGGCAACAATACTTGATAAGAAATGTACTCATTACCTTGCTCATGTAATTGTAACCCCTCTGTACAGTATTTTCACAATAAAAAAAATCTCAAGGACAGTGCTTAGGCAATGAGTTCAAGCTCCAGGACCAGCGCGCACACACACACACACACAGACACACAGACACACAGACACAGACACAGACAGACAGACAGACACACACACACACACACACACACACACAAGCCAAGCAACAACAAAAGGAACTGAGTTCCAGCTCCAAAACCAGCACATCACATCCCCTTGCTACAAATCTTGCATATGTGTCATTTAGCCTATAGGAAATAGTTCCAAATCCTTATTGTGACAACAGGGACTTTCACAGTCTGATCCTTTCTTCCTTTTCTGATCTGTACCCTTGCTACTTTACTCCTAAATAATACACTCTTTTTGTGACATTGTTCTCATCACAAATCTAGACTGGGTTGGGTTTTCACTCAGTCTTTATCTCAGCGTAGTGAAAAGTTTTCATTACTTACCCTTTTATTTTTCTCCAAATCTAAACAGTGAGCTCTTTGAGAACAAGAACCACTGCTAAATCTCCTTTATACAATGCACAACACTTTGTATGTGGTAAGTAAATGTTTGTCGAATGGAAAACTATTTTTTTGCAGCCCTGGAACCTATCACGACTCAAGTAGACTAAGTGCTCATCAGAAGCAATCATCTCTGCCTGGAATTGTTGGAAACCATCTTTACTTTGCAACACCTAATCATTTTTTTCTTTTACGAAATTTTTCCTTAAAATGTGATTCTGTAATATTGTTCCCTGTTGCAAAAGTTGACAGTACTCCCCATTGCCTACACCTACAGGATCAAATCTAAGCTACTTCACCAATCACGACCCTTCTGGAACCTGACCTTTAATTAGCCTAATGTTCCAGGCAAACACAATTATTTCCTATTCCTCAGCTCTTGCACAAATGGATATGAAAAACAACTAGATGAGAGATAATAACACCAGAATGAAGCTATGAGAGTGGAGATGAACTGGTGCATTTCAAGAGATGAGATGAATACTAATAAGTTAGGTTTCACTTATTACTGTTTTTCTTTCTTTACACAGTCATTACCCAACTTCTTTTTGTTCTGGTTTGCTTGGGACAGTCGTATTATATGTCCCAGACTGGTCTTCAACTGTCACTCTTCTTGCCTATGCCTAAGAACTAAGATTACATTTGTTGGATTTGCTTAAAGAATTGTTCCCGTACTTTGCTTCTGTGGAGCCCACACTTTTTATTTTAAGTACATTGTGTATATTCACACATAAATCCTCTCAACAGTCTTTCAGTCGGCCCTCTTTTGGATATAAAGACACTGAAGCAATTTAGGAATAACCAATTTGCTTGGTTTTCTAGTGCCGATGAAAACAACACAGGTAGGACTCAACTCAGGCCCACTAACTTTGGAGCTTGTGATTTTTTTGGGAGGAGGTGGTCCGGTTGTGGGGCCTGAATTCTGGGCCTGGGCGCTGTCCCTCAGTGGAGCTTGTGATTAAAAATATACAACCAGATACCTACATTGGCTGCCATGATACTGTCCATTGCTCATTTTTTAGTTCTTTTTTCTCATCATAATGTTCTTTCTTATTTCGTATCTCCTGCCATTCTCAAATTGAGAAATTCTACAGCATTCTATTCTTTGTTTCTCTTTCTCTTTCTGCTAAAATACAAAGCATTTAATGAGCACAATGTGTTTGGGGGTGTGGGTGTAGGGGTGTGTGTGGGTGCATCAGAGACAGGCCTAAGTACAGTTAGGTACTCTATAACATTGTCTCCTCCCAATTATCGTCTCTGTGGTAGGCACTATAAGCTCTGCTTCACAGGTGGAGAAGACAAGGTAGACTTTGAATTGGAAGTCAGACAGTACAATCTAGAGGTCATATGATTTATTCATGCTGTTTTCATTACTGGTTACTATGTTTAAAGATTTTGTATTAGCACATGTTCATTGTACAAGGGGAGAAGGGTACACAATGACATTTCCATATAAGTATACAATGTACCTCGATCAAACTCCTTGCCTCTGTGTGTCACCTTCCCTTACCTCCCCCTTCTTTTAAAACATTTAACAGACTTTGTTTTCCTATTTTGATACAGGCATGCAATGCACTTCAATCATATTCTTGCTCATTTACACTTTCATTGGCCCTCCCCATTCTCACTGGCACCTCCAATAGAGCCTGTTTTAAAAAATTGTCATATACTAATTGTACAGACAATGGTAATTCACACATGCATGTATTGTAATTTAGTTAGATTAACCTTGTCTATTGCCCCTTTTGATGTTTTGTGATTGAAAACCACACTCTAGAGTTTGATTATTTTGTTCAAATCTCAGTTGGTGTGTTTATGTGTATGTGTTGGTCATAGGGCTTGAAATCAAGATATGGTACTATATCTGAGCCTTTTTCCTCAAGGCTACTGCTTCTACCACCTTGAGACATGGTGCCAATTCCAAGAGTCTCGTGGACTTTCCTGCCTAGGCTGGCTTTCAGTTGCAATCCTCAGATCTCAGACTTCTGAGTAGCTGGGATTAGAGGTGTGGGCCACTGGCAACAGCTTTCAAATGTTTTTTTTATTTTTTAACACATTACACCTGTTTGACTTTGGGCGAGCAACTTCACATCTCTGAGCTGTAATTTTCTCATTTATAAGATGGAAGAATAATAAAAGGCAATGCAAAGATTACATAAGATGATTTATGTGAAACACTGAAAATAGTGTTTAATACCAAATGTTAGCAGTTTGTACATGCTATTTATTATTGTTTTCTAAATAAAATCAATCCTGTTCCCCTCCCCACATAAGCATTTTCACAGTACTCAGAACTGCTGGGTTTAAGTAGTCCAGGAAAACCCCCCAAAAAAGCAAAAATCAAAACACAAGGCATCAAGTCTTTAGTGGTCCCTCATGGCTGCTCCTTGATCAGATAGGTCCCAAGGCCTGGTATTTTCTTTTGGTGCTAAATCTTGAATTATGAGCTCACAGTGATTTACAATGCTACACTGCCCCCTTCTGTACATTGCAGGTAACAACTACGGAGTTGCACGCTGAAGTCACTCATGCTGGGGCTTTTGTTCTGTATGTTTCCATTCCTGAACCTCACTGTTACCATGGGGAACTGGGACTAAGGTTGAATAAAAATATTACTAATGACATATAGACAGCGATAGAAGTCAAGGCCTCGATCCAAGCCTTTAGAAAATTTACATTTTAAATCTTTTTTTTTCTTTTCTTCCTTTTTTGTTTGTTGGTTGTAGGGCATGAACTCAGGGCATGAGTGCTTTCCTTGAGCTCTTTTGCTCAAGACTAGTGCTCCACCACATTGAGCCACAGCTCCACTTACCATTTTCTGGTGTTTAATTGGAGATAAATGTCTCAGGGACTTTCCTTTTTGTAGGCTTTGAACCGTGATCCTCAGGTATCAGACACCTGAGTAGCTAGGATCATAGGTAAGGTCACCAGCACCTGGCTTAGGTTATTTATTTTGTACAAAATGTTTTTATTATCTTTAGTAGTTGTACAAAAGAGTTACCACTCAGCAAAGCAATTTATGAGTTAAAGGCGTCTTGCTCAAGTTACTCATCCCTTTCAACATTTTCACACATCAATCACATGCCCTCTCCTTCCCTTACTTTTCTTAATTTTATGGGATATACATTGACTGTTTTTTAACTGTATTTACTGCATTTCACCCTTTCTTCTCTTCATTTGCCTCAGTAATAATAGCTGTCTACTGCCTACTTCAAAATCTGTTTCTCCTTCAAAAGTCCTTCCTGTATCTCTCATATGGTGGCATACTTTTATGTTTTTTTGTAGAGACACATATTATGTATGCTACTACATTGTGTGTGTGTGTGTGTGCACGTTCCAACACTGAGATTTGAACTCAGGACCTCACACTCTCAATTGGCTTTTCACTGAAGATGACGTTTTATCACTTGTGCCATACCTCTGCTTTAGGATTTTTGGTGGTTAATTGGAGATAAGAGTCTCCTGGAGCCTGGTGCGGGTGGCTCACAACTGTAATCCTAGCTACTAAGGAGGCTGAGATCTGAGGATCATGGTTCAAAGCGCCTGGGCAGGAAAGGTTGTGAGATGCTTTTGTTTTTCTTTTTGGTCAGTCCTGGGGTGTGAACTCTGGGTCTGGGCACTGTCCCTCAGCTCTTCAGCTCAAGGCAAGCACTCTACCACTTGAGTCACAGCACCACTTCTGATTTTCTGGTGGTTTATTGGAGACAATAGTTTCACGTATTTTCCTGCCCCTGGCTGGCTTTGAAGTGTGATCCTCAGATCTCAGCCTCCTGATTAGCTAGGATTACTGGGGTGAGCCACAGGTGCCCAGCCCAGAGAGACTCATCTACAATCAACAACCAGAAAACTGGAAGTGGGCTATGGATCAAGTGGTAGAGTGCTAGCCTTGAGCTGAGGAACAGTGCCCAGGCCCAGAGTTCAAGCCACAGAACAACAACAACAAAAAAAGCTTTCCTGACAAGGCTAACTTTGAACATTACCTTCAGATCTCAGACTCCTGAGTAGCTAGGATTATAAGTGTGAGCCACTGATTCCAACCCTTACTAGATTTTTAGGACTCTAAACATAAGGAATGGGGCTTTCAATCTCGTATTATTTCTAGGAAAGGCACTATTTAGTAGAATCTAGAAAAATTCAAGAAACTTATTTAAAAGAAAATTGGAGTAAAACGTTGTGAGTTATAACCCCAGACATAGAATACCTCACAATAATAGTTCTGTTTCTTATAAAACATGATATTCTTTACAACCAAGCCCAGTTTAGAAATTATGGTCAGGATTCAGTAAATATTTCTTAGATTACAATTTGCTGATGAACTTTACTCAGTTTTAATCAAGTAATAGTGTATTTCCTCTGGATAATCAGGAAAGAAAAAAATTTTAGTAAGTGAAATTTGCTAGACATGATTTAACCATTTGCATGCTAAGCCTTATTTTAACATTTTATTGAGAATCAAGGCAAAACTAATAGTTCCTGAAATTTATGGGCTAAATAGGATCATATTATTGTATATCACTATAAACAAAGATGAAGGTTAAATAATTGTATGTGTCACAGGCCTGATGAGATAAACAGCATACAACTTACTCTTTGTGTGTGTGTGCTAGTTCTGAATCTTGAACTCAGAGCTTGTTCTCTCTTTTTTTTTTCTGAAGTCTACCACTTTACTACTCGAGTCACACCTCCACTTCTGGTATTTGATGGATTAATGGGAAATAAGAGTCTCACATATGTTTCTGCCCAGGATTATATGTGTGAACCCCAACCAAATTGTTCCTTTTCAGCATTTTATTTTATTTTTGCTTTCATCTCTAAAAGTTGAATGAAGATATGGCCAAACAAATACAGGGAACAGTGGTTACATGATTGTGTTTTTGTTTTTGAAAATTAATGAGTACATAAAAAACCAAGAAAGCTATCTGCAAGGTGATAATTTTCTTTTTTAGAAAATCCATAATAATATTATATGCTAAGTCATGTAATAAAAATAATACTATGCAGAGAGTTAAAAGTGCTGAGCTGGACACGGATGAGTCACACCTGTAATCCTATCTATGCAGGAGGCTGAGATCCAAGGATTGTGGTTTGAAGCCACCCTGGGCATGAAAGTCCGTGACACTCTTATCTCCAATAAACTACTAGGAAAAAAAACAGAAGTGGCACTGTGGCTCTAGTAGTAGAGCGCTAACCTTGAGCACAAAGAGGCTCAAGGTCAGTGAGTTCAAGCCCCAGGACGGGGGGCAGGGGAGGGTTAAGAAGTCGAAACAACAACAAAAATGTTCCTTGCCACCCCTTGTTCAACTGCTTGGTTATGTTAATACATTAGTAGTTTTATGCTCTTCTCTCTGAACTTGTTTCCTAATTTGCCAAATGAAATTTACAATGCATACTTCACAAGGCTTTTGAGAGACTCAGTAAAAGTACTTGACATATGCGGTATTATATGGATTAAAAATAGTATGGTAAGGTATCATTAGTGTTCTTTTTGTTTTCAGCAGTCTTCCTGATGATATCAGCTCATTTAATATCAGTAACACAAGCCACCATATCAGTCTGATTATCAGACAGTTTTTGTTTGGTTTGGTTTATTGAGACAGAATCTCATAGACCAGACTGGCCTGGAACTTACTATATAATTCAGGCTCACCCTAAACTCATAATGGTCCTGTCTCCTTCTCCTAAGCATTGAAATTACAGGTGTGTCCCACCATGCCAAGATTATTTTCATCTTTAATCTAGACTTTAATCACACTTGCAGTAAATTGTCTGATAAAATATATAGTAGCAATATCCTTTACCACCCCAAGATCTTGTGGTAACACTTATTACTCTTAGCTCTAAATTCATCATTGTCACAGAAAACTCATGCCTACGAAGACAGTACTGACTTTATTTCAATCTAATAATTCTTATCACTTCTTCTAACTAAATAATTTCAACATGGAAGTAAAATAATTCAAAATGGAGTGCAAAACTAACAAGCATCCAAAAACTGTAACAGTGAAATATAACCACCATATCTCCATAGTATTTTGCATATGAATCCTTTTTTAAATTTCTCTTTGAAACAGGTCTTTTTGTGGTTGAACTTGGAATTGAACTCACTTTGTAGTCCACACTGCCTTCAAACTTGAAATTCTCCTCACCTTAGACTCCTAAGTCCTGCGATCACAGATGTATATCATCATACCTGGCTCTCTCTCTCTCTCTCTCTCTCTCTCTTTCTCTCTCTCTCTCTCTCTCTCTCTCTCCATATATATATAATTTTAACACATTTTTATTTAAAAAATACTGTACAGAGGGGTTACAGTTACATGAGCAAGGAAATGAGTACATTTCCTATCAAGCATTGTTACCTCCTTCTTTGTTTTTCCCCTATCAACTCTTCCCTCCCCACCTCCACAGCTACACTCCCTCCTCCCACTCCACCCCCCCACCTAAATTGTAAAGTTCATTTTTCAACATAGTGTCTTATATATCTCATTGTTACAATGGGTCAACCTGTATTTTTTACTGCTGATATTAGGGCTTGAACTCAAGGCCTGAGCATTGTCCCTTCACTTTTTCTGTTCAAGGCTAATGCTCTTTCACTTGAGCTCTTTCACTTCTGCTCTTTGGTGGCTAGTTGGAGGTAAGAGTCTCATGGACTTTGCTGCCGGGCCTGACTTGGAACTGCAATCATCAGATTTGGATCTCAGCCTCCTGAGTAGCAGCCAATTTTACATTTATTTTTTAATTAGCAAGAACAGAGAAGTTTGTAAAGATTTCACTATAATGTAACTGATGACAAAGATAAACATTTCGTTGAATTTTGACATTGCTATTATATCTAAAAGAATGAGTACTTTGTTAGTTTTGTAGTACCACTCTGTTTAATATGTACTGTTTTTCCTCAGATTAACCCATCAATACCTCTGGGGACTCCAGTGGTCAAGAAATGACATACAAGAAAGCAAACTCTATGAATTAGATGTGTCCTTAGGAAGAAATACACTTCAGGCAGAGACATGTATATATAAAGACCTTTTAGGAATGTGTATGGGTAGGAAAAAGATGTTCAGTTGTAATGTTTTTGGAGAGCAGAGTTATATGAAGTTGTAGATATAGGATGAAAAAAAGTCAAGAAGGCATGATAAGCTGTCCCAAGGAGTTTGAAACTGCTTTGAAAGTATTGAGGAGTCACTGAAGAACTAAATAATTATCGGAACAAAAATTAAATTAGTCCTGTAGCTATAATGACATTGGTTGATTGGTGAAGTGCTAGGAACTAAGTTCAAACCCCCGGTACTGCCAATAAAAAAAGGAATTGGTTGGGTATAACTGAGAGCAGAGGATGAGGAACAAGAGAGAAGACTTGTGTAATATCCCTGGCAAAAGAAGACATGAATCAGTACAGATTAATTGTCAGTGGGCAGAGTAGAGCTGACCAGTCTTGGCCAAAGTACCTATGTACAGGAAATCCCCAAGGTTGTGGCTCCAATGCGATATTTTTTATCCATGGCTCAGAATTTCCATGCAGATCGTCTATGTGTTTTGAGTAGCTTGGATAAGAAAACAGAAAAATTGACTTGAGTCAACAGATGGCACAGGAATTGTTTGAATAGTTTAAATGGTTTCTCCATTGAACATGGCTCCTACCATCGGTAGATTGGCAGTTTTCACCCAACATAATTCCCTAATTGATTGATCAATTTTGTCTAATGTATCAAAAGTTTACTCCTTTCAGTTGCTTTGTAATATTCTATGGCTTGTACGTAGCACAGTTTGTTTACCCATTCACTGTGTGAATGAACAAACTTCTGGCCTAGTTCTAGTTTGGGCTATTACAAATGAAGCTGATAGGAACATATGCAAGTTTTTTTTTCTGGGATAAAAGCCTTTAAGTGAAATTTCCATGTAAGTACATGGCAATTAATTGCTAGACACTTTTCCAGGATAGGGTACAGTCACTCCTACAGCAGTGATTTTGTGTGTCTTTAGGCTTCCCAACATCTGTTCTTGTCATTAACCAACCTTTTTTATTGTCAAGGTGATGTACAGAGGGATTACAGTTACATAAGTAAGGTAATAAGTACATTTTTTTTGTCAAATTTGTTACCCCTTCCCTCATTTTTCTCCCACATTGCCCCCCCCAGTGCCCCAAGTTGTACAGACTATTTCCAACGAAGTGTCTTGTGAATATCACTGTTGCATTGGTTCCCCAGTTGTCTTTTGTTGTTCCCTTTCCATTCCCTAATTCAGATAAACATATATAAAATACCAGGTACCAAAATAAAATACAGTGACAACAGGGGATATACCATAGTGGGAAGAACATACAAAAGAAACAAGAAATCACATATACATTAAAACAACAACAAAGAAAAACCTCTTGTGTTCATGTCTTGGAATTCATTTTGCTTAGCATCATCTTATATGGTCATATGTACATAGCTATTGAGGTATTCTGCTCATCTGCCAAGATTATCCTAGATGTATACTATTTGTTGCAAATAAGGGAAACCATGGGACATATGTTTCCTTGGGTTTGGCTTACTTCACTTAATATGATTTTTTTCAAGTGTTTCCATTTCCTTATAAATGGGGCAGTGTCATCCTTTTTGATGAAAGCACAGAATTCAATATGGAGTTTCCTCAAAAGTCTAAACATAGAGCTCTGCTATGACCCAGTAATCCCCCATCTGGGCATTTACCAAATGACCACAAACAAGGCCATACTAAAGCTACCAGCACAACCATGTTTATTACAGCATTAATCACCATAGCTAAGCTATGGAACCAACCAGATGCCCCTCAGTAGATGAATGGATCAAGAAAATTTAGTCATATATATGTATATATATATATATATATGTATATATATACATATATACCAACACACTAACCAACCTTTAAGAATAGAAGTTGTGAAAGTGGCACACTGCAGTTACTTAATGGCAACCTAAGTAGCAACATCTGTTGCTACTTCAAGTTAAAGGTTGTAATCAGGGCAATTAGGCAGAAGACATAAATGGTTTCCAAACTGTAAGGAAGAAAATAAAACCATTCCTGTTCTCCCAGTTATATGAAAAGGTTAAAATGAAACACACCATTTTTTTTACAATCAGTAGAAGCTGATACAAAATATTATAAAGTGGAACTACTGGTCTTGCTACTGAGTTTTGGGGAATATGTTTTCAGCCTTTCACTACTAAGTATGAATTAGTTGTGGGGTTTTACAGATTCCTTTTATCTGATTGAGGATTTTTTTCTAGTTTATTCAATGTTTTTCCTATGAAATTTTGTCATTTGTCTGATGTTTTTATATGTCCATTATGAAGATTGTGTTTTTTATTTTAGTATTTTACTCTACTTTTCCAATGCATTATATTAATTCATTTTCAGATGTTAAGGCCAATGTTAACTTCTTGGTGTAAATGCTGTTTGTCTAGGGTAAATAATCTTTGTAATAGATTTATTTGGTTCACTAGTAAGTTGAATATTTTTATTTGTATATTTGTGTTATGTATCTATTATTCTTTTCCTATAATATATTTATTTAATTATGGAATCTGGGTGATAGTAGCCAAAATTAGGAATATTTTTCAAGTTGAGATTTTTCACATTTCGTGGCATACGAAGTGATTTTTCATGTATCCTGAATTTTTTCTACTTTGTTGAAAGACCCTGTATTGTATTTAGTTATCATTAAAAAATCACCTGTGTTCATCACCCTTATAATAATTAAAAAATGAGTAAAAACTTAAAAAAATCATTTACCCAGATTATCTGTAGCACACAGGCCCAAGTGCAGTGAAATTTTTAGCTTTCTGATACTACCTTAGAAAACTGCCAAGGGGCTGGGAAGGTAGCTCAGCGGTAGAGTGCATGCCTTGCAAGCATGAGGCCCTGGGTTCGATTCCTCAGCACCACATAAACAGAAAAAGCTGGAAGTGGTGCTGTGGCTCCAGTGGTAGAGCGCTAGCCTTGAGCTGAAGAGCTGAGGGACAGCGCCTGACCCAGAGTTCAGGCCCCATGACCGGCAAAAAAAAAAAAAAAAAAAAAAAAAGAAAACTGCCAAGATTGAAACTCCACCACCTTGGCCTGCTTTAGCATCAGAGGGCAGGGTTGAAATTTAGTATTCTGCTTGGCCTTGCTTATGTTGCAGCAAATTTACAACGTTGACAACATTTGAGAGCTGGAAATTCATCTCCCTGGCAGAGTGGAGGTGGGGTGGTAAGTGGGAGTCCCAACTGCAACCTTGTCATTTGTTGCTCCCTTATAAGAACGACCATAATATTAGTCTCTTGCTCATTTCTGATGATATTGGGAGAGGTTGACAGGAAGTTAAATGCTTTTTGTGCCATTCTTGGGCTTGAACTCAGGGCCTGAGTGCTGTCCCTGTGCTTTTATTTGCTCAAGCCTAGCACTTGGTTAGGGCTCTACTCCTTGAGTCACAGCGCCTCTTCTGGCTTTTTCTGCTTATGTAGTGCTGAGGAATAGAACCCAGGGCCTCATGCATGCAGGACAAGGACTACCACTGAGCCACCGTCCCAGCCCCCCAGTTCTGGTTGTTTTGATGGTTCATTGGAGATAAGTCTCAAAATTTTCTGCTTAGGTTGGCTTTGAGCTGTGATACTCAGACCTCAGCTTCCTGAGTAGCTGGGCATACAGAGGTGAGCTACTTGTATCAGGCAGGACATTGTTAAAAGATAGTGCCTAACAGTGTTTCACTCTACCTTGTTGGGCTGGAAGTTGATCTTTCCTTGTTTTTAACTGACTTGTGGGTAGGAGGAAACAGACCAAAGAGAACAGCTCCATGTCACTTCTCTTGGTCTCATTCTAACTTGCTGCTGATTTGTGGAGGTGGAGGAATCAGCATTTCCCTGGATCCTAATGAAACTAGGATAGAAGTAGGGGGGTGGTGTCTGCTGTCTTGCCTGACTCTTTTCTATTTTGTTACTGCTGAAATTTGGATTGAAGTTCAGTACTATGGCCACCTGGGTTATTGTCACACCACTCCAACCAATGGTGAGGGCTAACTCACATTGCTTTGGACTGGTTACAAGCAGTTCAGCTTCTTGCTTAAGCCTTGCTCATATTGCACGGGCAGAGAAAGTAGGGTACAAACTGTCATTGCCTTGAACCATTTTATTCTGTCTCTTTTACATCAGGTAGGTCGAGGAGTTCAGCTCCTTGTTCCAGCCTTCTAATAATTATGAGGGAGAGGGGGCAACAAATTGTGTGTGTGTGTGTGTGTGTGTGTGTGTGTGTGTGTGTGTGTGTGTGTGTATGTGTGTATGTGTGTGTGCAAAAGCATGCCTAGAGTGGTACTTAAACTCCGGGCCTTGCCCTCTCATTTGACTTTTTTTTTTGCGCAAGCCTGGTGCTCTTCCACTTGACCCATACTTCAACTTTTAGCATTTGGTGGCTAATTGGAATTGAGTGTCTTGGATTTGTCTGTCTGGGCTTACTTTAAACAGTGATCCAACATGGCAGCCTCCTGAGTGTGCTAGGATGACAGGAGTGAACCACTGGTGTTATCTGTTGTTAGTCTTTGCTGCTCCAGCTTCTATCCACACAGTTGAGCTTTGACCTGTCATTTGTCAGACCTTTAGAGCTCAGAAGGCAAAGAACTCCCCTTGCGTCTTCTGTAAACCAAACAGTCCAGCTTTAGATAACAAGTGTCTCCATTAAATTGTATGGATCCCCTTTTTAAAGTAGAGTCTGAAAAAATACTGCTCTTTTGGTTCTGGGATTGTTTTCTACAAAATCTATTCGCTGAATGCTGGTCACATTAAATATTCTGCAAAGAAAAGTTTCTATGATGAAATAAGTTGAGGAAACACAGGGTGCTGTAATACCCTTTTGGAAAGTCACACTGATCTTTAGTATTTTAGAGATTTGAGAAGTCCATTAGTAAAGAAAGCAATTTAATTTCCTTTAGCTCAGTATTTACCAAATATATTTCAATGCAAAGGGTTTCCTTTTCTTGAAAATTAACTCCTATTGATGCCTATATACTATATTCTATACACTATAATGACTACCATTTTCTTTCTTTGGTACCATTGAATTGTGATAACTGCTATTTCTCTCTCTCTCTCTCTCTCTCTCTCTCTCTCTCTCTCTCTCTCTCTCTCTCTCTCTCTCTCTCTCTCTCTCTCTCTCACACACACACACACACACACACACACATCTATTTATTTATTTTTATTATTTGTGAAACCAAGTCTTGCTATGTAACTTTCTCACTTTCTTCTGCTGCCTGAGCACTAGAATGGTGTTTTGTTCCAAAACATATCCCACAAAAGTGGGTGCTTCATAGCCATGGCTTAATGAACTCAGCTCACATGGATAGTTTCATACTCTTCACAGCTGAGATTGAGATCAGTCATTTCCTCTCATGGGCACAGTGGACATTTTTTGATGCCAGAAATAGCCAGTAGGTATAGATGTATACCTGTTTGGGGGAGAGCCTCTCTAAAGCCTGTAATATGGAATTCATAAACCTCTTAACACTCAAAATTCTGTAAGATTGAAGCCATGACCTAGCAACAGGTTTCCAAGCACTTACATTTACATGATCCTTTACAATTTCCAAAGAACTTTCACATTGATTTGTAATTTGCTTCAAAGAACAACCAGTGCACCAAGCAGAGTAGATTATAATTGGATTGAACACTCAGTACCATTTCTTTATTTTGAATACTCAGAAGTCTATTGGCTATTTAAATCAAACCCTTAACCTTTGTATGGGACCCACTCAACAATACCACATATGGGTATAATGGAACAGTTGCTAACATGAGCATCATCATTGTTATTACTATTATTATTTACCACATAGTGATGACTTAGTACAACTTTTGAAACTAATTGCATTCCATTTTTGCATCCTCTCTCCTAGTTCATATTTTTGAAAGTGCTATTTGCTCTTTGAATTCTATTTTTCCTCTAATACTTCATTACACGTCCTCTTTAATGAAAATTCTAGACTAACTCCCTGTTTAATTCTTTTTTTTGGGGGGGGGTCTGGTCGTGGAGCCTGAACTCTGGGCCTGGGCGCTGTCCCTCAGCAATTCAGCTCAAGGCTAGTGCTCTACCACTTGGGCTATAGCACCACTTCCGGCTTTTTTCTTTTTGCTTATGTGGTGCTGAGGAATTGGACCCAGGTCCTTATGCATGCAAGGCAAGCGCTCTACCACTGAGCCACCTTCCCAGCCCCCCTGTTTAACTCTTGAGTAGGTCCTTTAACCTTTTTGTATTTCTGTTTTTGAAATAGATAATAGTATTGGGGATAAGAGAATAGGAAATTGGACTACTAATTCAATCATGCATGCTCATGGTGACATTTTCAGGTAGTAAAAAGAAAGCTGACAAAGAAGATTCTGGGCAATGCCTTTAACCATTTTTTTTTTTACAGTGAAAGTATGGGTTATACTGTGGGGGAGGGACATACAAAGCAACATAGAAATCATCTTATAAGTATGATAGAAACAATTGCATAAAAGGAAAAAAACAAAAAAAAAACATTTGAATACTTATCTTGGGGTTCATTCCACTAACATCAACTTATCTGAACTTTTGGGCATTTACCCAAATGATCACAAACAAGACCACACTAAAGCTACCAGCACATCTATGTTTATGGCAACATTATTTACCATAGCTAAGATATGGAACCAACCCAGATGCCCCTCAATAGATGAATGGATCAAGAAAATGTGGTATATATACATAATGGAATTTTATGCCTCCCTCAGAAAGAATGACATTGCCCCATTTGTTAGGAAATGGAAAGACTTGGAAAAATTATATTAAGTGAAGTAAGCCAGGCCCAAAGAAACATAGGTCCCATGGTTTTCCCTTATTTGCAATAACTAGTATATGTCTGAGACAAGCAGAAAAGGCCTTTACCCATTTTAACCAGAGCAGCAGTGGAGGCTCCAATTAAAATCAATGTCAAAAACAAACTAGATGATTTTATAAATCCTTTCCATGTTTAATACTTTATGGTTTAATAATCTAGAATCTAGTGTGATCAGTAGCAGAGCAGAAACCAACAGGCTTTGGTATGTACAAAGTTTGTGTTTTGATAGGAGGACTTAATAAATTTATTATATTTCTTCCAATTCTGGGGCTTGAACTCAGGCCTGGTTGCTGTCACTTAGCTTCTTTTGCTCAAGATTGGTGCTCTACCACATGAGCCTCACATTTACTTCTGGCTCTCTGATGGTTAATTGGAGATAAGAATCTCATGAACGTTCCTGCCTGGACTGGCTTCGAACCATGCTCCTCAGATCCCAGTCTTCTAAGTAGCTACGTGTGAGCCACCAGAATCTGGCTGGAAGTAACTTATTTCACTGTCTAACCTCAGTTTTCTCATTCAGAAAGTGTAGATGTTGAATTGTTGTAGGAGTGTATAGGAGAATGACTGTCCATTTAATATTTATTTATTTTAGATGTGTACGACAGTTGTTCCACATATATTACATGTTTTTCATAGCACTAATCAGTACTTTATATGATATATTTTATATCTGGTTTGTTGTCTATCTTTCCTTACTCTATAAACAGAGACTGTAGCTATGTTGTTCAATGAGTTACCATATGCAAGTACCCCCAATGACCTTATGGGGTATAATAATCTTTTTAAAGATAAAGAAATATAAATTGAGGGTTTCCCAAATGACTCAATTGGTAAATAGTAGGGATGGAATTGAAACTGTGGTCAGAATTCTAATTTTTGTGGTGCTAGTAATGACCTTAAGTTTTCCTGGATAAAATCAGCTCCACTTCCAAGTGTCATTGGAACTCTGACGGATGCCTGTATAGTAACAAAGTCCTCACTGTTCTCTTGTCTCTTGTCATTATATTGCATACTTGCTATTAAATTTTCTTCCACCAGAAAGCACTTACTTACTCATGTTGATGAAATATTAGAATAGTAGCAGTCTTTGCAAAGTAACAAGAATAGCCTAAATGGCTGCATTTTCTAATTTTGACTGGTGTACCTGGAATTTAAATTTATTCTATCTGGTGGGGACCTTTAATTTTCGTGTGATGGTATTTACTATAGACCTGAATAAATTATGGGTGACTAGAGGAAGGCTAAAAGGGAAGAAGAATGTTGGAGAGACCTAGACATGTTCTGCTTAGTGTCAAGGAGGCCTGATTCCTCCAAATGTTCAATAAAAAGGAAGTTTATTGTGTTTTCATGACCCATTGTCACAACAAAGCTTTACTTATATTTTGGAAATCAGAAGGAAATCATATACTATAGTTTTTAACCTGGAAAAGTTAGATAGTCCGTGTAGGTATTTCACTAGAAGCTAAAAGCTTCACTTTATCTAAAATGGGGTGAAAAATAATTAAGAAAGGTCCTCTGAAGACACAGAGATTGAAGATCAATGATGTGTTTCTAGTTTCAACAATGGAAAAACACATAAGTCAGTGGGACTTGAATCTGGATATAATAGGAAATCCATTACTTTCATATTTTGCTGACTGGAAGACAGTGTTAGCAATTATCCTGGCTTTAGGAAGTTTGGTTAGTGTAAATCTTCCCTTGCCTAAAGGAGTTTAGGAAATGCTCCTGAATGTCCAGAAGGGATGAGGAGTCAGTGGCCTGTATAACACTTAATCAGATACTAGAAAACTATAGGCTCTTAAACTTTGCACACTCCAGCCATTATGCAGAAAATTCCATAGCATTAGATCTAACACTATCTCTATAAAACTCCCATAAAAGTACTGAACATAGTGAAAACAGTCTATAGCAATTTTTTCAGGGAGTTCATGTAAGGGAATATATAGGTCTGTCAGGTAACCAATAAAGAACAGGGTGTGGAATTTGAGTTACATGGTACCTTTAGGAAAGTACCTTGCTTTCTGGAGGATAAATGCTTTACTTTCCATGTATCTAATGTTTGATATTAGAAACAATTTTCAATATCACTGTTACAGATTAAAGAAGCCATAAATTCTTTGAGACTTCTTCCATTGGGTAATGGAGTCTGTGTTCCCTTTCCTTTCTTTGAATCAGTGTAGGTCCGGAGACAACTTCAATCAGTAGAATTTGGTGAAAAGTGCACTGCTCATTTCAAAATGTAGGTGATAATAGACCAGCAACTTGATACTTATATATTTGAATACTCTCTAGAGACCTGGATCCTTCATGTAAGAAGGCTAAGGATGCTCAGAACACCATACTGAGCAAACTACACTAAGAGAATGGAATCTATGCCCTAGCAGAGCTGAACCATGCAGATCTCCCAGCCAAGGCACCTGGAATAGGAACAAGGCATCCTTATTATCATTAAGCCAACCAATTTCCCAGCTGAGTACCATCAACTGACTACACTGATCACTCAGGCAGAGAAAAACTAAACTGTCAGACCTTATTTGGATTCCTGAGGCATCATAAAATGATTACGTGTTAAACTAGAGTTTTGAAGGATTGGTATAGAACAATATGTAACCAAACTATTTGGAAATACACAGAGGCCTTTGGCCTCTGAATTCTGAGCTTCCTGTAACCAGAAAGATAGAGGTAGGGTAGAGATAGATGTCAGATGGGCATCTTAATAGTAGGGATCTAGTAGGAGTAGGGATCCTAGTAAGAGAAAAATGTACCATTGACTAGGCTATGGGTTTCTAAACATGGCTTCCCCTCAGAATCTTGCTTGCTTGCAATACAGTTTCTTGTCTATTAGTGTTCTCCCTAGAGAATAATTGGTTTATTTGTTTGCTTGTAAATGTCAAAATGATAGTTTTCATACATTTCTTCTTTCAGACACCTACTTCTCCTGAGGGAAGACTTCTACAAGGAATTAACTGGTTCCATTGACTTTATTCTACCAGCTTCCATTCCAAGGAAGAATTATTATTATTAGCAACTTTGGCATAGATTGTTGAGATACCCTTACTTGGCCAGATCTACACACAACAAAAATCAGGAATTATGATTTTTAAATGCTAGAGTTGTTTCATCTAGTTCTTCCAAGCCAGAGTGGTTATCAGAAGGGCTGAAGAAACAGGATAGAATGTTGATTATTGGCCATGTCTTTAAGCTTCTCTCATTGTAGCTGGGATCCAGGAACCTGTATTGTTTGTGCCAGTACTGAGGCTTTAAGTCAGGGCCCCATCCTTCATTTGCCTTTGTAACTCAAGGCTGGTGCTCTACTACTTGAACCACACCTTCAGTTCTGGCTTTTTGATGGTAATCAGAGATAATAGTCTTAAGGACTCAGACCCCAACCTCCTGAGTAGCTAAGAATACAGGTGTAAGCCACCAGTTCCCAGCAAGGACTTGTATTTTTAAAAAGTTATTCAGAGGATAAATCACATTTAGGAACAATCTAATGTTTTCCACTAAAATCCCTTCTAAACTATTCATACTATTTCTTTATGGATAAATAATACAAGCTAATAGAAATAAAATATTCCTATTGTCTATGCTTTTATCCCCTGTTTATATCCTTTGTTTTCGCTATTTTCCAACTCCACCCAACACACACACACATATACACACATACACATAACACACTATTTCTCTTTCTCACCTAGACACACAGAATTCTTACAGAGAATTATATGGTTGGAAATACAACAGATTCAGAGCATGAAAATTGGGAAAAGAAGGGAAAGAAAGTGGCATGAAATCCTAGAGTAAGTCAGTGCCACAACTAAGCTTGTGGACCCACAAGCTACATTTATCTTACCCACCTGCATCCATTTACCCCACTATTTACCTTTGAAGCTTTGAGTTAGTAGTAGGAATTAAGGAGGAATGAGAGTTCAAAAATATCACCCACTAGGTTTCTGCAACGACATAGCTTTTTCCACAGTGGCAGAATATTTGACACTTGGAAATATTTTTCTTTGCAGGTGACCTTTGTGAAAGTCTATTTTAATAGGAAAATAAAATTTAATTTTGAACTCTCAAGTTTTCTTTAGCACATTTTGTCTGTAGGGAATGAATGCAAATAATATTTCTATTTGCTCCTTTTCCAAACTACCAGGTATTTGGGAGCTGGAAGGGGCATGCTTAGAGAGGAGACTGGTAAGCATGTTCAAATACTACAGAGATGGGGATAGACACTTTCACTAGATTGGCTTTCTATTGAGGTTTGTAGGACAGGCCCTGTAGTGAGATAGAGCTAGGTTCAAATCTCAATTCTATTACTTTTTAAATGTGTCAGTTTTAACAAGTCACTTTTCTTCTTAAGTTTTCTTATATGTACAATGGGAATAGTAATGAAGTTTACCTTTCATAGGGTGGAGGATGAAATAAAGATTTAGCCAAGTATTTGATACAGATGAAGCAATGCTATGATTTTGGTAGTGGTGGTAGTTTTGCACTGTGGAAACGGCAAAGTCTAGAATATCCAGAGAAAGCTGTTGAACTAAGCCACCTAACTTTTCCCCTAGAACCAGAAAATGCTCAGTGTTGTGGGATTGGTAAATACCTACAATCACTGGGTATTTGTTGGCATGGTCATCCTGCACAGTAAATAGTAAATAGGGATCTGGCTCCTGAGAATCAGGAATCCAAGTCTCATGTGTATAACTGACTTGCTGAATGATCACAACCAAATTACTACTTTTTCCTGGCTTAAATAACTTCATCTATAATATGAGAGGAGAACAGACTTGATTAGTCTTTCATTTATTCATTCCAACACATCTAACAACTGATATCCTTCCATACCCTGGCTAATCCCATAGACAATAAAATAATCTTTGTCAGGTCAGTGAAATGGAGAGGTTTGTAGTTCCTAGATAGGTCATTCTGAAAAGGTGTAGACAATGGCATGCATGAGGACTCAGAATGCACTTTGTAGAGGTTGTTTAGTGCAATGCTCCATGTGAGCAATGGTGAGGTCTTGAACTAGTGTAAACAACAGAACCACCAAAAAAGCCTGCTAATAACTACCTGACTTATTGGTATTGTCATTGTTCTGGACTTCTTGAAGATGTATTTCCACATTGGATTGACTTCATTGTATGTCAATTGTATCTAATCGAGTACCATGTCACTTTTGTATATATAAAAATTTAGGGCTGGGAAGGCGGCTCAGTGGTAGAGCGCTTGCCTTGCATACCTGAGGCCCTGGGTTCGATTCCTCAGCACCACATAAGCAAAAAAAAAAAAAAAAAAAAAAACCTTGGAGATGGGAACCGTGTGGACGTTTGCCGGGCGCTGGTGGCTCACGCCTGTAATCCTAGCTACTCAGGAGGCTGAGATCTGAGGATCGCGGTTCAAAGCCAGCCCGGGCAGGAGAGACCGTGAGACTCCTATCTCCAATAAACCACCAGAAAACCGGAAGTGGCGCTGTAGCTCAAGTGGTAGAGCGCTCGCCTTGAGCTGAAGAGCTGAGGGACAGCGCCCAGGCCCAGAGTTCAAGCCCCACGACCGACAAAAAAAAAAAAAAAAAAAAATTATGTCAGAGATGTGACAGACACTGGAAGCTCTTGTCTCAACAAACAAAACACTTCATTTTGCATCCATCTGTGATCTGTGATTTTCTTCAGAGGAAGCTGAACATTACCCCACTTCAAACAGTTTGTGGGAAGGCCAATGTGTGTGTGGTTGGTATAGGGTGAAGTGGGATGAGGTGATGTGGAGAACTCCAGAGGCTCCTGCAATTAGTCTCTCAAATAGATATCTAGATCTTACTTTCACCAGTCTTAATATTGACTGTGTTCTATTCCAGGGCTATAATTTCTAAAATTAAGTTTTTTAAAGATTTAAATACTCTTCCTGATTGAAAGACAAGGATTTTCATGATGAAAAATTTCTGAAGTACAAAATGCTAAACATTTATAACAAAAATTTACTGAATTCTAAGGACAGAATTCACTAAAGACATTAAGAGTCTTCTGAGGTTATCACACTTAAGTTCTCTGTTTTAAGGTGAGGAAGTGGAAATTCAGTTTTCTTGCTCAAGCTCATGCTAAGACATGGTGTAGATAAGATTCAAAACCCATTTGTGTGATTTCAAAGTATGACTCGTATGTGTGACTCGTATGTGTGTGTGTGCGTGTGTGTGTGTGTGTGTGTGTGTGTGTGTGTGTGTGTGTATGCTGGTACTTGAGAGTGAACTCAGGACATACACACCATTTCTTTTTTTTGTAAATTTTATTTTATTTTATTTGTGAACATACTGTACAGAGGGGTTACAATTGCATGGGCAGGATAATGCGTACATTTCTTACCAAGCACTGCAGCCTCCTCCTTTGTTTACCCTTCACATCACTTCCCAGGCTCCCCCCTCCCCACCAATCCCCATCCTTCTCCTTCCCCCCTCCCCCCCCCCCCCCCCCCCCGCACCGATGTTGTAAAGCTCATTTTGGACATGACAACTTGTACTTCTCATTGTTGCAACAGGTCCACCTGTATCCTTAAACAACTGGTTTTTCCCCATCTCCTCCACAAGTTATACTGACATCAAATATAGTGAAAGCGGGGGTATACACACCATTTCTTAGTTTTTCACTCAAAGCTGGTGCTCTTCCACTTGATCCATAGCTCTACTTTCAGTTTGTTGGTTAATTGGAGATAGGAATCTCACAGACTTTCTTGTTTAGGCTGGCTTCCAATTGTAATCTTCTAACTTCAGCCTCCTGAATAGGTAGGATAGCAGGCATGAGCCACCAGTACCTGGCTTTAAAGTGGTGTTGACATTTTAATTCATCAACACACACAAAGAGAAAACCCACTTATTATATCACTCAGCATCAAACACTACCAATTTTCTGGCATGTTTTCTTCTAGTCTTTAAAAACATGTTTTTATAAATTATATATTTGAAAGGTAACAGAATTTAAAGCAAATATGAGTTGTTAACTGATTATTTGAGGAGTGAAATAATATGAGGATAAGGAGAATTATCCTAGTGTATAATACACAATGCAAGTAATATAATAATATAATACACTATGCAAGTTTTAGAAAATCTGGAGATGAAAGTAAAAGTTAAAAATTCTACCATTCAATTATAATAGCTTTAGTATTTGAACATGCTAATTGCCTTTTCAAAATATGCACTTGTTAGCATATTTAAAATCAGAATCCTGCTTAAGCATCTTCCTATGTGGTAATGTCTTCTTCTTTTTTTTTTTTTTTTTTTTTTACTAGTCCTAGGGCTTGAACTCAGAGCCTGTGCACTGTCCCTGAGCTTTTTCACTGAAGGCTTGTGATCTTCCACTTGAACCATAGCTCCACTTCTGGCTTTTTGGTGGTTAATTGGAGATAAGAGTCTCATGGAATTTCCTATCTGGGCTGGCTACAAACTGAAATTCTCAGATTTCAGCCTCCTGAGTAGCTATGATTACAGGTGTGAGCTATTGGCACCCAGCAGCACCTAACAGTAACTTTAGCTTTTAATACTTTTTAATGGCATACTACTTTGAAGCATTTGCATTCTTTTCCATTTTGTCCAGTTTCTTGAATAATAGTACAGTGAATATCTTTTTTTATTTTTGTCGTCATCGTGGGGCTTGAACTCTGGGCATGGGCGCTGTCCTTCAGCTCTTCAGCTTAAGGCTAGCGCTCTACCACTTGAGCCACAGCGCCACTTCTGGCTTTTTTTTTCTTTTTGCTTATGTGGTACTGAGGAATTGAACCCAGGGCCTCATGCATGCAAGGCGAGCGCTCTACCACTGAGCCAATTTCCAAGCCCCTGAATATCTTCTTGTACTCATATTTATTAAATCTATAAAGTTTCAAACATTTATTGTTTTCTGAGAATTAATCATGTGACTATATCACAACACACAAAGAAATTTGGATCAGATTGTCACATCAAAAATGTTCAAATTGCATTTGCACCTCATGCCTATAATCCTAGCTCCTTAGGAGGCTGAGATCTGAGGAATGTGATTCAAAACAATCCTGGGAATGAAAAACTAGGAGACTTTTTATCTCCAATTATCCATCAAAAAACCAAAAGTGGAGCTCTGGCTTAAGTGGTAGAGTGCCAGGCTTGAGTAAAGAAACCTAAGCACGAGACGAAGGCTCCAAGTTCAAGTCTCAGTGTCAGCAGAAACAAAACAAAACAAATCTAAAATCACAAAATGTGTTCTACCTGTGATAATTAATGTCTTAATTGCTACTGACAAGGACTTATTGGTAAAACAGAATTTTAAGTAACTGTCCTTGTGCAATTGGATAATTAAAAATATTTCAAAAGAAATCAAATGTAAAATAACTCCAAAGGATACAAAATAATCCCATTATTTAAGAAGATGCAAACATAATTAAAAACTTTTAGAAATAGAACACTAACCAGAACTTGGACAACTAGTCACTAAAATTTCTGTTCTTTACTTCCTGAGCATATGTCTAGATTGTATTCCCAAGCTTCTTTTTGCAGTTGTGGCCACAAGACTGAGATCTAACTAACAGAATATGAGAGATATTGATCTGTAACATATCTGGGCCTTACCCCAAATATCTGGTAGATATTACTTCCCACATTTAGTCTTTTCATGGCCTTCATACAGATGATCACAATAACTTACAAGAAGAGACAAATATGGAGGGAATTCATGTTTCTTTTTTGTTACCTTTAATAGTTGAATGGAGTTGCCATTTAACAAATCAGTTTATTGATTCAATATATTTTGATCAATGTCAACCCTTTCAACCTTGTCACCCATGCCTCTCAACCCACCCTCTCCTTCAGTTTTCATAATTTTGTAGGATAGATATTGAATTCTTGACTGCATTCTTCCCCTCTTCTCTTCATTTGTCTCCTCTCTCCTCTTGACCTTACCCCACAACTTTCAAATACCTGCTAACTAGTGTTTATTTTTGTTGAACTTTGAGTTTGTCTTTAAGTTTATAAGCTAAATCTAGCTTCCACATATAAGGGAAAACGTAGATCTCTTGCCTATCTGGGCCTGGCTTATTTCATTTAAAGGATTTTTTCAAGTCTTTCCATTTCCTCACAAATGGTTCATACAATATCATGCTTTCTAATGGATGAGTAAAATTCCATTGTGTATATATACTACATTTTCTTGATCCATTCATCTGCTGAGGACATCTGGATTGATTTTTTTTGTTAGTAGTGGGGCCTGAACTCTGGACCTGGGCACTGTCCCTCAGCTCTTCAGCTCAAGGCTAGCACTCTACCACTTGAACCACAGTGTCATTTCTGGCTTTTTCTGCTTATGTAGTGCTGAGGAATCGAACCCAGGGCCTCATGCATGCAAGGCAAGCACTCTACCACTGAACCATCTTTCAGCCCTCTGGGATGATTCTATACCATGGCTATGGTGAATAATACTGGAATGAACATGGTTGTGCTTTCTGCTTTATTATATTCTGTTTCATAGTCCTGTGGATAAATGATGAGGAGTGGAATTGCCTAATATTCTTCATGGAGATAGAGAAAAACAATCAAAAAATTCACATGTAACCACAGAAGGCTGTGAATCACAAAAGCAATCCTGAGATTATACCTCCAGTAATGCTGGAGGTATAACAACACCAAACCTCCAACTCTACTACAGAATTGTAGAAATAAAAACAGCTTGGTACTGACACAAATACAAGTCTGAGGACCAATGAAACAGAGTAGAATAGAAGACCCATAAATAAATCCACAGGACTCTAGACAGCTAATATTTGGGGCTGGAAGAAAGTTTTTTTTCTGCAAATGGTTCTGAGAATACAGGATATTCACATGCAGAAAACTGGAAATAAATTATTATCTATCACCTTGCACCAGCATCAATTTAAAATGGATGAAAGACCTCAATGTAAGCCTGGAAACCGTGAC
Source organism: Dipodomys merriami (assembly GCF_024711535.1). Taxonomy (NCBI): domain Eukaryota; kingdom Metazoa; phylum Chordata; class Mammalia; order Rodentia; family Heteromyidae; genus Dipodomys; species Dipodomys merriami. The sequence goes on from NW_027204492.1 coordinate 68,800,524, forward strand.
ACTATTATAGGAAGCATTAAGGAAAACATTAGGATCTAGACTAAAGATCCAGAAACATAGAAAATCAAAGAAACGCTTGATAAATGGGCTTGCATAAAATTTAAAAGTTTCTGCACAACAAAGGATATAGTTAACAAGCTCAAAAGCCTAAAGAACAGGAGGTTTTGCCATTAAAATATCAGACAATGGGCTAATATCCAGAATATGTGTAGAGTTTAAAAATTAAACTCTCAAAGAATCAACAACCAAATTAATAAATGGGCTAATGAGCTAAAGAGAGTCTTCATAGAAGAAGTAAAAATGGCCAATACATACATGAAGAAATGCTCAATATTTCTGGCCATGAAGGAATATAAATCAAAACAACAGGGAGAGTCCACTTCAGCCCAGTTTGAAAAGCCAGTATTAAGAGGAAAAATAATAACAAATTTTGTTGAGGTAGTGGCCAAAAGAGAAGAACTCTAATACACTGATGGTTGGTATTTGAAGTTGTTCAGCCTTTCTGCAAAGTAGTATGGAGGTTCCTCAAAAGACTAAAAATAGAACTACTCTATGATTCAGCAATCTTACTCCAAGGAATTTAAGTTCCTAAATCATCACTTGGAGGAGAGCCATTATTATTATTATTATTTTGGGTCCAGTCGTGGGGCCTGAACTCTGGGCCTGGGAGCTGTCCCTCAGCTTTTTAGCTCAAGGCTAGCACTCTACCACTTGAGCCACAGCGCCATTTCTGGCATTTTTCTTTTTGCTTATGTGGTGCTGAGGAATTGAACCCAGGGCCTCAAGCATGCAAGGCAAGCGCTCTACCACTGAGCCACCTTCCCAGCCCCAGCCATTTTTTTTTTAACAAAAACTATTCTATGTTTTGGAAATAGGAAGTAAATTTCTACCATGTATAATCTATTAGATAATTTAGAATTTCTTCATTACAAGAGATATTGTTGCTAAAAACCCTAACAATAACAAAAGAAAAGTTAGCAAAAAATAAGTAAGCCACTTTTGAGTTATGATAAAATATTCAAATAAATATAGAATTTTAGATAAAATGAACATTAGATAATTTTTACCTAATTCTGGAATCAAAGATGGTAAAGAACAAGAATGAAAGTTATGAAAGAGAAAAAGAGTTGGGTTAAGAGGGCTTTGCTTTGAGAAATTTTAACTTTAATAAATAGATCCAAACACTTGAAGCTGGATGCCTGCCTGTAATCCCAGCACTCATGAGGATGAAGTAAATAGATCATGAGTTAGAAGCCAGCCTCTAGGCTACTATTGAGCTCAATGCCAGCCTGTGTTGTATAGTAACAAATATCAAACCAAACCAAACATTCTTTTAAAATGTATTTAAATTCTATATTAAGGACAATTAAAAGAGAATAAAAATGAAGTCAAAGAATGGAGACAAGAAGAAATTGGAATGGAGATAGTGACACATAATGAGTGAAATGCCTATCTAATGGCAACAACATTTTAATATTCTTTGCCCACAACAGGCTTTTTCTAAGAAATTTCCTTGGACTTAGCTTCCTTGGAGGAAAGGCAGCCAGAAAGCTTTTACCATACTTTGTTCCCATGAGATCCTAGCATTGTAGCCATAGCTAATTAGATCCAGAATTTGAGCCACTTGATGCAAAGGCAGTCATTCATATGCTACTCACAGACAGTGATATAACCTGTCAGGAGAACTATATGTAATCCAGGTATTGTTAACTTGGTTTATAAGCAGAAATCTCATTCGTGCAATATGTGAATAGGGGACATGTGGAAAACCAATTAAGCAGTAACATCAAGACTGGAAGTAGAACCAGTCACCATGTTGAGGAATGAAAGATCAGGAGCAATGCACATCACATAGCTATCTTCTATCTTGAGTAACTGAATGGATGCTATTGTACTTTACAACTTCATGTGTTTTTAGAACACCTTCCCATTACCTGAAATAAGGTGAACATGTCTTTATGCCCTGCTAACTAAAACAACTAATAAATTATCCATTAGAGCATTTGTAAAGCAACATGATCTTTAGATGGAAAGCTGGCATTCTTTTTAACTTGGACTCTGCACATGTACTAGAAACAACATGCCTTCTATGGAATCCTTCCCTGAAAATAAAATGGTTGTCAGATAGAAAAATAAAAGATTTTATATGCTTTAAGTATGCCACATTCCACATGCTGACAAGTTCTAAAAAATATTTTCAAGCACTATCTCTTCCCTAAACTTTAAACTTGTATATAAAACCATCGACTTTACAACTCAATTCATGTGGCCAATAAGCATCTCTAAGTTATGTCTCAAGCCAAACTCCAAATCTTTTCTACCTTCAATTTTTTCCCATCACAATTTGATCCATCTGTATCAATTACCTGTTGTGTCTTGATGACAGAATGCTTCGCATAAACAATTTATAGGAGGAAAGATTTATTTGGGCTCACAGTTTCAGACGGTTAATCCCATAGTCGCTTGACTGCATGTGTGTGGGAATAGCATAGTCATGGCAGAAGTGTGTGGTGGCAAAGGCTTTTCACCTGGTGATGCACTCGAAAGGGAGTGACACAAAGGGAAGGTATCCCTAAAGTACTACTCTATATGACCTATTGCCAAGTCCCTCCTAAAGTTTTAGAACTTCAAATACTCTCACCAGCTAAGGAGTAAGCATTCAAACCATAGGCCTGTGGGGGAGCATTTGATACTGAAACCATATCCTTCTACTGCTGGTCTCAAAAGGCTCCTGACCATCTCAATGAAAAAAATGCACTTAGTCCCTCTCCAAAAGTACCCAAAATCTTAACAAATACAGCATAGTTCAAAAGTTTAAATTCAAACTTTCCTGAGACTCAATTGAATTCTTTAACTGGACTACGGTAAAACACTGCTATTTTAAAACAGAGGAATAGGGCATACAAAGAAATCATGGGAGCAAAGCAAGAATGAAACCCAGTAGGAAAAACATTAAATTCTGTAGCTTCATGTTTGGCATTCATGGCATACTCTGATGTTGTGATCTGAGTTCCAAAAGGCCTTGGACAGCCCTGCCATTTGCAGTCCACATGATCTTTTCCTTGGGCTGGTTCTGCTCAGTACTTGTGGCTTTCTTCAGCAGGTGGTCCATGTTCCTGGCATCTCCAATATCTGGGGCCTCCATTTTAGCCTACAGTTTACCCTCTCAGTTTCATTCATTATTTTCCCATGGGCTGCTTACAGGAATTCTGACCTGATCACATATTGCCTGGTTTCCCAGGCCTTCATCTAAATCTTCTTAGAAGGCTTCATGATTCAAAGACCTTTGAATTCTGCATGCCTTCTATGGACAATGCCGAGGTCAAGAATTAAAAGGACCCGGTTGAGACCATGACTGTAGAAGCTGCTGAGTACCAAGTTGTCATGTCCAAAACGAGCTTTACAACGTCGGTGCGGTGGGGGGGGGGGGAAGGAGAAGGATTGGGATGGGGGAGAGGGGGGAGGCTGGGAAGGGATGTGAAGGGTAAACAAAGGAGGAGGCTGCAATGCTTGGTAAGAAATGTACGCATTATCCTGCCCATGTAATTGTAACTCCTCTGTACAGTATGTTCACAAATAAAATTAAATTAAATTAAAAAAAAAGAAGCTGCTGAGTACCTTATGGCTGAACCTGTGCAAGCAGGATGGCACAGGGACTCTCTCTTCTCAAGGGAAAGCCTTTCAAACAATTTTATTCTATGGAGTCTGTGATAGAAAATTTTTGTTATACTCTCAAGGATTGTCCTAGTAAAAGGTGCAAGGCTGGTCCTTCCCTCTTTTCCCCTCCTCTTCCCTCTTTCCCTTTCACGCCAGTATTTGGGCTTGAAGTGAGGACCTTGCACTCTCACATGGCTTTTTCACACAAGATGAGTGCTCTACTATTTGAGTCTACCTTAACATCTGGCTTTTTTCTGGTTAGTGGGAGACAATGTCTCACAGATTTTCCTTCCTGGGCTGGCTTTGCATCTAAATTTTGGGATCTACCACTTCAGCCTCTTGAGTAGCTAAATTATAGGCTTGAGCCACTGGTGTTCTGTTGTTTGGTTTCTCTTTGAGGGGACTACTCTCTTTAACCATCATTCACTCTTTATCCATGACTGTCAGCTTGTTCTTTTTCTTCACAGACTTCAAGTTTTCCAATATTTAATCTGTGCTTTTTGTATACAATTCTCAGTGAACCTGGATAAAAGTATTCAGCAATAAGCATACCACAGTCTGAATACTATTCTATCTTTAAATTTCCTCGATGAAATTAGTTAGTTCATTACTTTTAAACTGAACAGAAAATGTAGGCAAATTATTTGCCAGAATGGATCTGCATGGGCTTTGTTCCAATATCTCATAGAGAACTTATTCCCATCTGAAACCTCATGAGTCTAGTCTTCATTGCCTGAACTCTAACCAGAATTACTCATCACATTCGAGGCTTTCTCTAGCCCACTTCATCAATCTTTCCAAATTTATCCCACAAATCAGTTCTAAAGGTTTAAGAAGCAAATGGTCAAGTTTGGTGACAGCAACAGCGCAGTTTCTCTGGTACCAATTTTCTGCATTGGTAGTTTATTTTTTCTTGTCGGTCTAATAGAATGTCTGATATAAACAACAGAAGGAAAGAAAAACAAATTTGTTTTTTTTGGTTTCAGGAGAGTTCAGTCCATGGTCACTTGGCCCCATGCACTTAAGCAAAATATCGTGACAGTAGAAGCATGAGAATGAAAGTTTCTTCACCTAGTGGGAGACAGGAACTAATGGGCAGAGACTAGTGGGAAGGAGACATGGACCAGGTACTAGTAGTGAACTACACCGTCCGGCAATGCTCCACCTCCTATGTTCCAAAACCTCCCAAAATAGTACTGCCATCATGGGACAAAATATTGAAATATTGAACCTGTGGGAAACCTTGTATATTTAAACCATACCATTATTTCAATAGAAAGGTGCTAGGGCAAAAACCTCTGATCACTTCTCACTTCTTCCAGTGACACTATTCTGGTTCAAGCTACTATTGTCTACCTCATTATTTAATATGTTAGACTTTTTCTTAGGGTTGGTATTTTGACTATTTTTGTCAGGTGTGGGGCTTGAACTCTGGGCCTGGGTGCTGTCCCTCAGCTTTTCAGCTCAAGGCTAGTGCTCTACCACTTGAGCCACAGAGCCACTTCCAGTTTCTGGTGGTTAATTGGAGAAAAGACTCTCATGGACTTTCCTGCCCAGGCTGGCTTTGAAAGTGTGATCCTCAGATCTCAGCCTCTTGAGAAGCTAGGATTAGAGGCATGAACGACAAGCTACTGGCTGGTATTTTGACATTAGACTTTGTGTGGCTTTGTTCTTCAAACAACAGCCAGAACAAATGATGGCTTAGAGCTATTTTTCCTTGCTCTTCCTGAGTAATTACAATTGTAAGTACTGAAACAGAGAAAGAGGAAACTAAAAAAAATCTGATAGGTAAAGAGGAATAAAAGTAGTTAGCAATCTTAGTGCTGGAGAACAACAGACAAGTGTGGCATTTTCAACCTTTCATTCATTCAACAAAAGAAGGCAACCCAGTAAGTGTATTTCCAATTTGAACAGAAGATAAGTAGGGTTGGATTATTTGTCCTCCAGATAAAATAGTAACACCACCAAAAGTAACTCGAGAGTCTGGTAGTATAAGCAAAATGTATTGATCAGGAATTTCACTGGCAGTAATTGACCAGGGGAAGAACTTTCTTTTCCCACCAGGCTTGAACATTCTCTTTACCAAAAATAGTCAAAATTGGAAATAAAAAGTCAAATTTCACATGAATAGTTAAACTGGAAATAAACCTCTTGAAATAAGTGGTCTGGCCCAGGAAGTATTCTTCCTCCCTACAGTCAGAGATTCCTTTCCTCAAACTAGACCTTCCATTGGTCTTGGCCTGGAGAAACATCTTCCTTTCAATCAGCAACAGTAGAGATCAGTGGAAGTTTTTCTTAACTCCAGACAAATCCAGTCAATCAAAATAAAATTTACGATGGTCTTAAAATTAAGTTCTCCCCCAAACTAAGGCAGAACCTATGGGTGAACATAAATCAGGGTGAGCCTGATACAAAACCCAGAGTTTTTTTTTAAACAATGGACAAAATATACAGGATACAATCAAACAACATCTGTCATACTAAGGACTAGGAAAAGCAACATTTTTGAATAAGCCAAGAATCAATAAACAATGATGTCATGATAAATCACATGTTGGATTTTTCTGATAAAGCTTTTACAGTATCTGTCATAAAATGTTCCAACAATCAGATACAAAATTTCTTGAAATCTATGAAAAGTGTAGAAAAGCATGAATAAAGAAATATGTTATAAAAAGGAACCAAATGGAAATTTTAGAACTAAGATATAATAATATGAGAATGAGTATAAATATAATATAATGAATATATAAATATAACAATGAACAATCTGAACAACACTAAGCAAAAGACTGAAAAAAAGAGCATAGCAGAAGGAACCTGTGAGACAACAAAAAGGGTCTGATAAACTTGTTCAACCACTCTGGAAAACAGTATGGAATTTCCTAAAAAGACTAAACATAAAGCTTCGCTATGACCCAGCAATCCCACATCTGGGTATTTATCCAGCAGACCACAAACAAGGCTGGACTAAAACAACCTTGACAACAATGTTCTTTGCAGCATTGTTTACCATAGGTAATATATGGAATCAAGCCAGATACCCCTGTGTGGATGAATGGATCAAGAGAATGTGGTATATGTACACAATGGAATTCTATACACCCATCAGAAGTAATGAGATTGAACCATCCATAAGGAAAAGGAAAGACTCAAGAAAAAATTACATTAAGTAAAATAAGACAGACCCAAAGAAACATAGGCTCCAAGATTTTCCTTATTTGTGCTAACTAAAACATGCCTATAAATCTACAAGTAAACACACTGGAAAGTAAAATACAAAAAATACTAGGACATAATAAATGATATAGGCCTGTAGACATTCACACAAAAAGGAGACAAAAGGAGTTTATTCTTAGGAAAGGATAACAAAAGCTCAATAGATATAGTCATATAAACATATAAAAGAATATTTATCAAAATTAACTGCAAGAAATGGAAACGAGATTTTTTTCATTGTTGTTTTTGTTTTCTGCACCTTTTGTCTTGTTTGTAAGTTTATCTGTTTGGGGGAGGATAAGTAGAGGTATAGAAAGAGTAGGACAAAGTGTGACCAAATGCAGGAGTGATACTCACTAGACACTATTTTGAAAATGCACTACACAACTTTTAGGTGAGGATGGGAGGACAAACTGGGAAAGAGCAAGGGAAGGGTGACACTTTTAAAAAAGAAATATACTCATTGCCTGACTATGTAACAGTAACTCCTCTGTACATCACCTTTATAATAACAATAATGGTAACTATATATACATATATATGACAAAGGTACCTTTCATATGAAGAATTAAAAAATTGCCTGGATACTTTAACAGGGATACTTTAAAAATCATTAGAGTATAAAACTGTTTCTTAACTAAGAAATCTCTGTAGTATTCTGAATCATCACTTTTCCTTTTCACTATGAAATTGAAAAAAGTATATTCCCATGTATATAACTATCTATGTTATTCCTGAGTATAGTCAGTTCAATAGAAATAAACTTGTCAAAGGGAAATAAATTCAAGAAAGAGGGGAAAAGGAGAATAGAACTGAAACAGAAAAGAAACAATAGGTAGCAAACAGTGAAAAACATTACATATAAGAGTCTTAGTCTGAGGAAATATACACCAAGGCACACCACAATTAAACTTCTATAAAAATAAGGGCAATAGAAAAGAGGGTAGTGAGAGAGGTTATACTTTATATATAGAGGAACACAATTTGGAATAACGACAGTTCTCATGAAAAACCATAGTACAAGAGAATTTGGCACAACAGGTTTTGAAAGACATGGACTTTTGGGTTTTGATGCAGGGTCAGACTATGTAGCCCAGGCACTATGTAGCCCAGGCTGACCTTAAACTACAATCCTCCTATCTCAACTTCCACAATGCTGAATGACTACTGTGCCTGGCTATACTTACAACAAAAATTCTATATCCAGCAAAACTATCCTTTAATAGTGAATGAAATAGTGAATTTGAAAACAATAAAAACTTTTGAGTTTGTGGTTAATTGACTCACCCATACAGAATGGTTAAAAGAAGTCTTTCTAATAAATGAAAAGATAAATGATCAATAAAAGAGAAAACTTAGATCACCAGGAAGAAATAAGGGATGGCAAGAATAACATAAATGTGAGTAGAGATAATAGAATGTTTTTTTGTCATCAATATTTTTTAAAGTTCACAACAATTTTATTTTGCATATACCCTTTTAATATATAGTTTTTAAGGATTTGTTGTTGGGGGATTTAATTTTTTGAGTTCCAAGTATATTTTAGATATGAGACCCTTGTCTGTTGTATGGCTAGTGAAGATCTTCACCCAATCCGTGGGCTTTCTTGCTAGCTATGTCCATTGCCATGCAGAAGCTCTGCAACTTCATGCAATCCCATTTGTCCAACCTTTCTTTGATTTGTTGTGTTTCTGGGTCTCTATTAAGAAAATTTCAGCCTGCGCCAAGGGGACCTAGGGTTTCTCCTATTCCATCCTTTAATGTTTTCAGATTGTCTGCTTTGACTCCGAGGTCTTTGATCCATTTGGAGTTGATTCTGGTGCAGGGTGATATATAAGGATCTAGCTTTAGTATTCTACAAGTAGTTAACCAATTTTGCCAGCGCCATTTGCTGAAGAGGCTGTCTTTCTTCCATTCTATTGTCTTAGCTCCCTTGTCGAAGATTAGATGGCTATAGGTCTGTAGGTTCATTTCTGGGTTTTCAATTCTATTCCATTGGTCCTGAGGTCTGTTCTTATGCCAATACCAAGCTGTTTTGATTACTATGGCTTTATAGTAGAGTTTGAAATTTGGTATTGATATTCCTCCAGCAGTGTTCTTTCCGTTGAGGAGCATTTTTGCTATTCGGGGTCTTTTATTGTTCCATATGAATTTTTGGATTGCCTCTTCTATTTCCTTGAAGAATGAGGTTGGAATTTTGATAGGAATTACATTGAATTTGTAGATAGCCTTGGGAAGTATTGCCATTTTCACGATGTTGATCTTTCCAATCCAGGAGCATGGGAGGTTTTGCCATTTTCTAAGTTCTGTGTTGATTTCCTTTTTCAAGTTTTTGAAGTTTTCATCATAGAGGTCCTTCACTTCTTTGGTTAAGTTAATTCCTAGGTATTTTATTTTTTGTGGGGCTATTACAAATGGAGTTGCTTTCCTAATTTCAGCCACACTTTTCTCATTGTGGGCATACAGAAAAGCCATTGATTTTTGGGGGTTAATTTTATAACCTGCTACTTTGCCAAAGTTTTGAATCAGCTTGAGTAATTTGGGAGTGGAGTCTATGGGATTCTTTAAATACAAGATCATGTCATCTGCAAAGAGGGAGAATTTCACTTCTTCTTTCCCTATTAGGATCGCCTTTATGTCTGCATCTTGTCTTATTGCTGTAGCTAGGCATTCTAATACTAGATTGAAGAGAAGTGGAGAGAGTAGACATCCTTGTCTTGTTCCTGAGTTAAGAGGAAATGGCTTGGAAGTGGCGCTGTGGCTTAGTGGTAGAGTGCTCGCCTTGAGCTGAAGAGCTGAGGGACAGCGCCCAGGCCCAGAGTTCAAGCCCCACAACCAACAAAAAAAAAAAAAAGAGGAAATGGCTTTAGTTTTTCACCATTGAGTATAATGCTGGCTGTAGGTTTGTCATATACAGCCTTTATTGTATTGACGAATGTTCCATGGATTCCTAATTTTTCCAAAACCTTCATCATAAAGGGGTGTTGGATCTTTTCAAATGATTTTTCTGCATGTATTGGGATAACCATGTGGTTCTTATCCTTGCTCTTGTTGATATGATGAATTATATTAATTGATTTGTGTATATTGAACCAGATTTGCATCCCTGAAATGAATCCTGCTTGATCGTGGTGTATGATTTTTTGGATGAATTGTTGAAGTCAATTGGCCAAAATTTTGTTGAAAGTTTTGCATCAATGTTCATTGAAGAAATGGGTCTATAGTTCTCATTCTTTGATGAGTCCCTGCCTGGTTTTGGGATGAGGGTTATGATGGCTTCATAGAATGAGTTCGGTAGTGAATTTCTTTTTCAATTTCATTGAAGAGTTGGAGGAGTATTGGTGTGAGCTCTGCTTTGAAGGCCTTATAGAATTCTGCTGTAAAACCATCTGGTCCTGGACTTTTCTTAGCTGGGAGGTCTCTTATTGCTGTTTCTATTTCAATGCTTGATATGGTTCTGTTAAGATGGTTTAACTCATCTTGGTTTAGTTTTGGCATGTCAATATTTGCTAGGAAAAGGTCCATTTCTGCCGAGTTATCAAACTTATTAGCATAAAATTTTGAGAAGTATTCCCTTATAATGTTCTGAATCTTGATTGTTTCTGTGGTGATATTTCCATTCTCATCTCTGAGTTTATTTCTTTGGGTGTGTTCTCTTCTTTTTCTGATCAGTTTTGCTAAGGGTCTGTCAATTTTGTTAATTTTTTCAACGAACCAACTCTTTGTTTTGTTGATTCTTTCTATAGTTTTATTGGATTCTAATTCATTTAATTCCGATTTAATTTTAATTATTTCTTTCTGTCTACTGGATTGGGGTTTATCTTGCTGCTGTTTTTCAAGGAGGTTCAGATGTCTCATTAAATTGTTGGTTTCAGATCTCTCCAATTTGTTGATGTACGAACTCAGAGCTATAAACTTGCCCCTGAGTACTGCCTTTGCTGTGTCCCAGAGGAGCTGGTGATTTGTGTGCTCATTTTTGTTGAGTGTCATGAACATTTGAATTTCCTTTCTAATCTCTTCCATGACCCACTCGTGATTCAGCAGTGTGTTGTTCAGCCTCCATGTGTTACCGGACTTTCTTTGGTGGCTTTTGGTGTTGAGTTCTAATTTTATTCCCTTGTGGTCTGAGAGAATGCAAGGTATGACTTCAATGTTTCTGAATTTAGACAAGTTTGCTTTGTGGCCTAAAATGTGGTCTATTTTAGAAAATGTTCCATGTGCTGCTGAGAAAAATGTGTATTCTGATGCTGCTGGGTGAAATATTCGGTAGATGTCTGTTAAATCTAGTTGATCTATGCAGTTGTTTAGATCTGCAGCTTCTCTGTTGAGTTTTTGCCGAGTTGATCTATCTAGTGGGGAGAGTGGTGTGTTAAAATCCCCAACAATTAATGTCTTTGGATCTATGTGGGATTTGAGGGAAAATAGTGTTTCTTGGATAAATTTGGGTGCTCCATTGTTTGGCGAATAGATATTTAGAATTGTAATATAAGTTGGCTAAAGACTTAAAGAGAAACTTCTCTGAAGAAGGAGGAAGGATTGCCAATAGACACATGAAGAAATGCTCAACCTCCCTAGCCATAAAAGAAATGCAAATCAAAACAACATTAAGATACCACCTCACCCCAGTTAGAATGGCACAAATCAAGAATTCTAATAACAACACATGCTGGAGGGGATGTGGACAGAAAGGAACCTTACTGCATTGTTAGTGGGAGTGTAAACTTGTTCAACCACTTTGGAAAGCAGTATGGAGGTTCCTCAAAAGACTCCACATATAGCTCCCCTATGACCCAGCAATCCCACTTTAGGGCATTTACCCAAAAGTTTACAAACAAGACCACACTAAAGCTACCAGCACAACTATGTTTATTGCAGCATTATTTACTATAGCTAAGATATGGAACCAACCCAGATGCCCCTCAGTAGATGAATGGATCAAGAAATGTGGTATATGTATACAATGGAATTCTATGCCTCCATCAGAAAGAATGACATTGGCCCATTTGTTAGGAAATGGAAAGGCTTGGAAAAAATTATATTGAGTGAAATAAGCCAAACCCAAAGAAACATAGGTCCCATGGTTTCCCTTATGTGCAATATCTAGTATATGTCTGAGTCAAGCAGAAAAGGTCAGATAAGGTGATGTTAGGGAAATGAACCCTAAGATATGTATTCAAATGTTTTTTTTTTCTTTCATGCGATTGTTTCTAACACATTTATAAGATTATTTCTTTGTTGCTTTGTATGTCCCTCCCCCACAGTTTAACCCCTGCTTTCACTGTATTTGATGTCGGTATAATTTGTGGAGGGGTAGGGGTAAAACAGGTCGTTTAAATAAGGATAAAGGGGGACCTGTTGCAAAACTGAGAAGTACAAGTCATTATGTGGAAAACGAACTTTGCAACTTTGGTGGGGGGGGCACGGAGGATTGGGTGTGGGGGCGGGGAGAAGATGGGAAGGGATGGGAAGGGAAACAAAGGAGGAGGCTACAATGCTTGATAAGAAATGTACTCATTATCTTGCCCATGTAATTGTAACCCCTCTGTACAGTATTTTTACCATAAAAATTAATAAAAATTAAATTATATATAGTTTTTATTGTAAAGATACTGTACAGAGGAGTTACAGTTACATGAGTAAGGTAATGAGTACATTTCCTATAGAGCATTGTTACCTCCTCCTTTGTTTTGCCTTAAAATCCTTTCCCTCTCCACCTCCTCAGCTCCTGGCTCACCCTCAAATAAATCATCTTTGATAATTAAAACAATTATTACATCTGATCTAATTTCCAACTACTCTTCCTGACATTTACTGTGCTCTAGCTATCCTCTTGTTCTTGTTAATTCTTCAAAAACATGTCATACTTCCTTACTTACCTACAGCAGTGAAACTCAATTTCTTCTCCTTAGCATGTTCTTCCTTGAAATGTTGACATGATCAGTGACCTAGGGTAGCTTTCCCTGACCATTTTCTTTAACATTCATCTATTTTCACTACTCTCCACCCACATTGGTGCTTTTTGGATTCCCTTGCAAGAATGACAGCTCCATGACCAAAAAGATTATTGTCTGTTTTCTTCGTTTTTGTATGTCCTGTGACTAGTGACACATAGTAGAGACTCATATGTTTGAATGAATAGAAGATTACATTAGCAAATTCAAAACTTTTCTCCCTTGAGCATTCTGGGAATGGCTTGATCATGTCATGTTTGGAGCAGTATGTCGATCACATACTTTTCTTGGGTTGTGAGAGAAATCATCAGAGCCTAGAGGGCACAAAAAGATGGATATATGTTAAATATATAAGTATTCTCAATTTATGAACTTTTACATTCCATCATGCTGATTTCAGTATGCATTTTTATTGAGCACCTAATATGCATTGGGTTTTATATAGAAAGATCACTTAATATTTGCTACAGATATATAAACTAAGCACGGTCATGTTTTTTAAAAATCTAAGAATATACAGACTGAAAAAATGCACCCTCAATTCCTTAACAATCTTCTCTATTGGCATGCAATTAATTTTATATAGGGGTTTCACAGTAATATTTCCACACACATATATTGTACTTTGATCAACTTACACTGTCTACTACTATTTCTTGTTGCCTCTTCCTCCTCTATCTCTTTTAAAAACATGTCCATGGACTTCATTATATTTTCAGACATTAATCATATTCGCCTGTAATCTTTTCTTTTTTTAACCTCCCAGCACTCTATGGTCCCTCCAAAACAGTGCCTCTTTGCAATCATTTCATATTGTAAACCTCTATGTTTACCAGGGATTGAATTCAGGTCTTTATGCTTGCTAGGCACATGAAGCCTGCCTCTATTCCTCAAAGACCTTCCATAAGAAGGACAAAGAAAGTTCAAAGGGAGACAAAAAGGACAGTATCCCACAATATATAAGATTCTGACACACTCTCTAGTTTCAGAAACTTCATAATGTTTTAACATTTGAGGCAATGCATTATTAGTTCTTTTACATAGATGAAGAAATGGAAGCTCAGAGAAGTTAAATCACTTGCTTTGAATGACACAGAAAAATAAATTCAAGTATATTTCTACTGGATTCCAAAGCCATTACATTTCCCCACCTTCTAAGAAGTTATCCCAGTAGGCCTCTGGCATTTTGGACATCTAGAGATATTCCTCAGGATGGGAATAGGTGATACCATAGTAAGTTACAAGTACTGCTGGCATTTAGGTGACAAGGTCCACCAAGGCTAAATATTCATAAAATGCATAGGACATGCAACCAAAAAGTGTCCCATAAAAGGTCATTATTACATGAGTAATCAGCAATATTTGTAGGTAACATAATCTATACAATTGCTTGGCTAAATGCTAGACACACAGAGATTTAAAAATCCTGCTTCTTATTCTCAGGAAGCTCATAGAATAGTGCGAGACACAAAGAATTGTTTTCCATATAGTACATATAATTTCTCAAAGTTAGGGCCAAGTTAAGAAAGAATAAGGAGGAGAAATCAGTATAGGTTGATGGGACTACATGACCTACATGGTCTGTGAATTAGGCCTTGAAGAACAAGTGATGTATACATAATATTAATATTTAATAAATTGAATCTACACTCTTGAATATATTATATATTATATTTATATATGAATATATAATGTATGTTGACTGTACAATATATTTATATATATAAAAAACATTACTTCCATAGGATGTAGTTGTATATTTTATAAATAGTTTATATACATAAATATTTTTTGTTGTTTTTGTTGGTCATGGGGCTTGAACTCTGGGTCTGGGCACTGTCCCTCAGCTCTTCAGCTCAAGGCTAGTGGTCTACCACTTGAGCCACAATGCCACTTCCGGTTTTCTGGTGGTTTACTACACATGAGTCTCACGGATTTTCCTGCCTGGGCTGGCTTTGAACCACGATTCTCAGATCTCAGCCTCCTGAGTAGCTAAGATTACAGGCCTGTGCCACTGGCACCTGGCTATAGTTTATATATTTTATATATTATATAAAAACATTACTTTTACATGAAATGGCTATATATTTTTTATGTAATGTGTAATGATCATATCAGGCTAATTGGCATATACATTACCTCAACCATGGATCATTTCTTTTTTGTGTGAACACTCAAAATCTTGTCTAATAAGCTATTTCAAAATATATTATTAGACTGGGTGTGGTAGTACAAGCTCATACTCCCAGCTAGTTAGGAAGTAGACATTAGGAAGATTGAAGTTTGAGGCCAGACCTGGCCCAAAAGAAAACAACCAAAACAATAACGAAATATTAGTGAGACACCTATTACAACAAATAAGCCAGGTATGGTGACAGGACTATGTGGTCCCAGTATATAAAGAAGGTATAAGTAGAAAGACTGTGGTCAAAGGTCAGCTCATGAACAAAATTTAATACCTTATCTGAAAAATAACCAAAGCAAAAAGGGCTGTGGGTATGGTTCCAGAAGTGAAGTGTTTGCCTAGAAAGCATGAGATACTGAGTTCAAACTCTAGTTCTTTCCCCCATATGTGTTTATATATGTGAGTATATCTGCATGTTTATATATGTACATGTATGTAGATATACACAAATATATGCACATGTACAAGTATCATTATACAAGTATAACTGTACAAGTGTAATTATGAGACTAAACATGACTGTTTTATATGGGAAGTGTACAGAAGGTATAAGGCATGAATGAACATGTCTGTAAAAGTAGTTGTAGGCACTGAGTAAAGTATAGCAATAGGGCTCAGCTCCATTGGTAATTCTGTCTTTATTATCTCCACTGTGATTATGAAGGCCAACTACTTCACTTTGTCTTCTTAGGTTTCCATTTATATAAAATGGGAATAGAATCTATCACATAGGATTAGTGAGAGTCCATGAGTAAATATATGTGAAATATTTATAGTAGTATCTATCATATAATAATCCTCCAGTTAAGGTTAGTCATTAGTTATTGTAAAACAGATTTGTCTGTACTGTTTCGGCAAGGGTTTAATTCACACAGATTAGATAGCTACTCACTAGCTACCTATACTGATAGAGGTGTGGACATAGTGAAATTGAGGGAAACTACGATTTCTAGCATAAAAATTCTTGGATTGTAATGCATGATTTGGAAAGGTAGGATAGAGTTCAGATTACAAATGCCACTGTCTTTTTAAAAACTAGATTATGAAATGTTTAGAATTTTTTCTATGTGAAATACAGAACTATAGATACATCTATGAGAGGAGGCACAATCAGATTTGTATCTTTAGACTACTCAGACTGTGCTGTAGCCAGTTGATTCAAGGGGAGAGACTGAAATAAGAGGCCATGTGGAAAGATTGAATCAATCCAGGGTAGAAGTGGTAATAGCAGCCATCTTAGTGGCCCATGCCTGAAATCCCAAGTACCCAGGAAACAAAAGCAGGAGGATCATGACTTCAAGGTCAATCCATGAAAAATTAGCAAGACTCTATCTAAAAGACAAAATAAAAATGGTTAGGGGCCTACCTCCAATGGTAGAGCACTTAACTCACAACCATGGGGGTCTGGATTAAATCCTCAGTACCACAAAAACAAACAAAACATGTGATGATACTTAACTATAGACAATGTCAATGCATCAAAAAAAGAATGGATTTGTAAAGAAATCACAGTCTACTGACCTGACAATTGATTGACTGAGTATAAATGGGTTTAGAGAAGTGTGAAAGAGTGGAAGTTCAGAAACAAAATTAGAAGTCTCTTGAGTCTCATCCAGTGCTCTTACCATTTCTCTAAGCTGTTTACTTTTTCCTGCTGCTGCTATTAGCTTGTGCTGGACCTCTTCCATGGCACAGGAGCCTGCTCTTTTAGTGGAGTATCCTGTGTATTTCTGCTTGTCTCCATGATTATACTAAGGGACTCCAAGCCGGGAGTTCAACTTCTCTTTATGTTCAGAGGTACTCATTTATACAAGCATTCCTGGAGGTTGGCCATCCTGTACCCAGGAGCTCCTATGGCCCTTGGGTGGCCTGGGCACAGAAGTTGAGGAAGGTACCTAGAGCTCTGTTGCCTCATGGCTTAGTACTCTGGTATATACTTCTGTGTCTCCGTGGGAAATCTCTGCAAAGACTGTGATTCCAGCTACCCTGGGGGCTTTGCCCAAACAGAGAGTGCTCTTGGCTGAGCCTCTACTCCTTCCATTTCTAAACTTTGTGTATTTCAAGGGAAATCTGATCTGGACCCTTCTGATTCATTTACACTTAAATCATCCAAGGGCTCTGTTGTAAGAGTGAACTCAGCTCCAAAAATGTCTTATAAGCTTTGGTTATAAAACTCCCTAAGATTTTGTGAGCTAGATTTTTTTACTCCCCTTTTCTTTGAAACAAGATGTTGTGACTTTGCCAAGAGTAAATGGATTTCCAACCTCAAAGGGGTCGTGTTTGGTTCAAGAGTCAGAAATTATGATGCTCAGAGGCCCAAAGGCATTCTTCAAGAATTGGCAATAATGAGTCCCATGGGATGGGAAGAATGATAAATCTAAGAGAAGCTGGGTGAGGGGGTGACAGGAAGCATTCATTCTACCCTTTTGGCTTAGTGCCCCAAAGCCTGAGGACTTTTGTCCCTTAACTGGTAAAGTGGAGCTGAGACAGTCCACTCCTACAAGGCACCAGGAAAATTAGGCAGAGAGACAATTCTTATTTTGAACAAGTGCCTGACAGTTTAGAGTGCTTTTTCACAGTCTCTTCTCTCAGTTCTTGAACAACTTAGTAGGCACAGAGTAATCATTCCTATTTCTCAGAGGAATGGAATGATACTAAGAAGAGGTGAAGTGATGTATTCAAAGCCACAGAATGAAACCTATAGTAAAGTCAAGAATTCTTTCCAATTAGCTTCAGGTTACATTACTATGGGAGAAAGGAGATATGGCCATTTGCCTTGGGTTGCTGACAGAATTCCTATTGAGAAAGTTCTTCTTATTATTCCTACCCACCAGCAATTGTCATTTTCTCCACCAAAAGTTGTTCATGAATCTCTTAAGGAATGCCTAATACCTTCTCTTTGTTTAAAAGCTATCTGGGTATCTATCTTATCATGTTCCTAATCTCCACACTTTCTATTCTCCAAATTTCACAAGTCTACAAATATCTCAAAGGCTGAAACTGTGGGTATGCTATTAAACATTCGAGGCACATGATGAGGCCACCTTTCAGTAAGTGTTGAATAGGTATACATATAGAGAATGCACCTGTGAGCTTGTACAGTCATGAATGTATACAAATGTGTGTGTGAATAATAAATGCACATAGGGCATAAAGCCATGCAAATAATGTCATGGGTTAAGGGTATTAGAAAGGTATATATGTTTGTGTGGCTATATGAGTATTAAGAAGATATCATTCTGAGTTTTAAGAAAATATCATGTACTGAGTGATGAAGTCTGTCTAAAGTCTACCTTGAAACTACATAGGAAATACTTTGTGGCCGGGTGCTGGGGGCTCACGCCTGTAATCCTAGCTACTCAGGAGCCTGAGGTCTGAGGATCATGGTTCAAAGTCAGCCAGGGCAGGAAAGTCCATGAGACTCTTGCCTTCAATAAAACCACAAGAAAACCGGAAGTGGCACTGTGGCTCAAGTCGTAGAGCACTCGCCTTGAGCTGAAGAACTGAAGGACAGCACTCAAGCCCAGAGTTCACGCCCCATGACCGACAAAATAAGAAAGAAAGAAAGACTTTGTTCTGGCTGAAATAATTCATTGACCAAAAAAATTAAAAGATTTTATGGGTACTGCTCAGCCCTGAACGTTACAAATGTCAGCCATAAAGGCATTTCTGAAGTCTCTGGTCATGTTCTCCCACAGAGGAATGGGTCACAGTTTATTTGAAACCCCTGGCTTGCCCCTTCCATGACTTTTTGTACTCTTTCTCTTCACACCCAGTACTTAGAGCCCTCAAGTTCTAACTTGTAGTCTCCTTTAACCAATGAAGATATATGTTAAGTAGGGTTGGGTAAGAGACCTAAGGCCTTTCTACCAGAACCGAAGCATCCAAGGTTCTTCTTGGTCACTGCTCATATCCTGCTTCCACCAGTTATGTACTCCATTGATCCATTGGAAAGGTACTATCTTCTTGTGATATCACCAAATCTATAAGTCTATAAATGTATTTACAACTGGATTCATTGACCCTTTTTCTTCTATTACAATAGAATAAAGATTTCTTTTCATATCCAAGGCTATTTTCACTTATATTTTAGAGATCAAAGATTTTACATCCTATAAGCATTATGTGTTTTGTTATAAAAGAGAAATCTAAATTTTGCAAAGGTGACATGAATGGAGAAGGTGGATTATTTGAGAAGAATAAGAGGATCAATGTGTGACGATCACAATTGGAGCTGATGATGATGGAAGTAAATTATAGATAGATAGATAGATAGATAGATAGATAGATAGATAGATAGATAGATAGATAGATAGATTAAAATACCATAAGGGAACTCATTACTTAGTACAATTACTATAAAATAAAAACACATCTTCAGTTTCTACTTAGGCTCCATCCCACATACTTCCCCTATTTGGCTATGGTCATCCTGCAAACATTCCTTCTTCTTATATGCACATTTATATACCCTTGTTAGCTATTTCAGAGTTCCACATAGCAAAACTCTTTATTGTCAAGGTGATGTACAGAGGGGTTACAGTTACATAAGTAAGGTAATGAGTACATTTCTTGTTGAAAATTGTTATCCCCTCCCTCATTTCTCTTACTTTTCCTCCTCCCAACTCCCCTCTATCCAAGTCATAAAGTTCATTTCCAACTTAGTGTCTTGTGAGTATCACTATTGCCTTGGTTCACCCTTTGTCCTTTTCCTTGGCCTCACCATTTCTGTGATTCCTGTTCTAATCACCAAATCAAATAAACTTATATGCAATACAAAGGGTACCCTAATCAAAAACAGTGACAACAGAGGGTAAATTAAAGGGGGAGGGAACAAAAGAAAAAAGAAATAACTGTATACAGTATATTAAATAAAACAAAACAACTTCTTTTTTAATTTTTATTTATTTTTTATTGTGAAAATACTGTACAGAGGGGTTACAATTATATGGGCAAGATAATGAGTACATTTCTTATCAAGCATTGTAGCCTCCTCCTTTGTTTCCCCTTCCCATCCCTTCCCATTCTCCCCCCGCCGCCCCCAACAAAACAACTTCTTTTTTTTTAATTTTATTTTATTTTGAGAACATACTGTACAGAGGGACTACAATTACATGGGCAGGATAATGCATACATTTCTTACCAAGCATTGCAGCCTCCTCCTTTGTTTACACTTCACCTCCCTTCTCCCCCTCCCCCCTCCCCCCACCCAATAATACCCCCCTCCCCCCCCCCACACCGACATTGTAAAGTTGGTTTTGACATGACATTTTGAACTTCTCATTGTTGCAACAGGTCCACCTGAATCCTTAAACGACTTGTTTGTCCCCATCTCCTCCACATGTTATACTGACATCAAATATAGTGAAAGCGGGGGTTACACTGTGAGGGAGGGACATACAAAGCAACAAAGAAATAATCTTATAAATGCATTAGAAACACATGCATGAAAGAAACGAAAACATTAAAATACATATTTAAAGGTTCATTTTCCTAACATCACATTATCTGACCTTTTCCGCTTGACTCATACCTATACTAGATATTGCAAATAAGGGAAACCATGGGACCTATGCTTCTTTGGGCCTGGCTTACTTCACTTAATATAATTTTTTGCAAACCTTTCCATTTCCTACCAAATGGGGAAATGTCATTCTTTCTGATGGAGGCATAGAATTCCATTGTGTATATAGACCACATTTTCTTGATCCATTCATCTACTGAGGGGCATCTGGGTTGGTTCCATATCTTAGCTATGGTAAATAATGCTGCAATAAACATAGTTGTGCTGGTAGCTTTAGTGTGGTCTTGTTTGTAAACATTTGGGTAAATGCCCAAAAGTGGGATTGCTGGATCATAGGGGAGATCTATGTGAAGTCTTTTGAGGACCCTCCATACTGCTTTCCAAAGTGGTTGAAAAAGTGTACATTCCCACCAACAATGAAGTAAGGTTCCTTTCTGTCCACATCCCCTCCAGCATCTGTTGTTGTTAGAGTTCTTGATTTTTGCTGTTCTAACTGGAGTGAGGTGATATCTCAATGTGGTTTTGATTTGCATTTCTTTTATGGCTAGGGATGTTGAACATTACTTCATGTGTCTATTGGCCATCCTTCTTTCTTCTTCAGAGAAGCTTCTCTTTAAGTCTTTCGCCCACTTATTTATTGGGCAGTTGTTTCTTTGAGGATTTGTTGTTGGGTGGTTTAATTTTTTGAGTTCCAAGTATATTTTAGATATGAGACCCTTGTCCGTTGTATGGCTAGTGAAGATCTTCTCCCAATCGGTGGGCTTTCTATTGATCTTGCTAGCTATGTCATTTTCCCTGCAGAAGCTCTGCAACCGTATGCAATCCCATTTGTCCAACCTTTCTTTGATTTGTTGTGTTTCCGGGTCTCTATTCAGAAAATTTCGGCCTGAGCCAAGGAGACCTAGGGTTTCTCCTATTCCATCCTGTAATGTTTTCAGAGTGTCTGCTTTGAGTTCAAGGTCTTTGATCCATTTGGAGTTGATTCTGGTGCAGGGTGATATATAAGGATCTAGCTTTAGTTTTCTACATGTAGTTAACCAATTTTGCCAGCACCATTTACTGAAGAGGCTGTCTTTCTTCCATTCTATTGTTTTAGCTTCCTTATCGAAGATTAGATGGCTATAGGTCTGTAGGTTCATTTCTGGGTTTTCAATTCTATTCCATTGGTCCTGAGGTCTGTTCTTATGCCAATACCAAGCTGTTTTGATTACTATGGCTTTATAGTAGAGTTTGAAATTTCGTATTGATATTCCTCCAGCAGTATTCTTTCCGTTGAGGAGCGTTGTTGCTATTCGGGGTCTTTTATTGTTCCATATGAATTTTTGGATTGCCTCTTCTATTTCCTTGAAGAATGAGGGTGGAATTTTGATAGGAATCACATTGAATCTGTAGATAGCCTTGGGAAGTATTGCCATTTTCACGATGTTGATCTTTCCAATCCAGGAGCATGGGAGGTTTTGCCATTTTCTAAGTTCTGTGTTGATTTCCTTTTTCAAGATTTTAAAGTTTTCATCATAGAGGTCCTTCACTTCTTTGGTTAAGTTAATTCCTAGGTATTTTATTTTTTGTGGGGTTATTACAAATGGAGTTGCTTTCCTAATTTTAGCCACACTTTTCTCATTGTTGGCATACAGAAAAGCCATTGATTTTTGGGGGTTAATTTTATAACCTGCTACTTTGCCAAAGTTTTGAATCAGCTTGAGTAATTTGGGAGTGGAATCTATGGGATTCTTTAAATACAAGATCATGTCATCTGCAAAGAGGGAGAGTTTTATTTTTCTTTCCCTATTTGGATCCCCTTTATGTCTGCATCTTGTCTTATTGCTGTAGCTAGGCATTCTAATACTAGATTGAAGAGAAGTGGAGAGAGTGGGCATCCTTGTCTTGTTCCTGAGTTAAGAGGAAATGGCTTTAGTTTTTCACCATTGAGTATAATGCTGGCTGTAGGTTTGTCATATACAGCCTTTATTGTATTGAGGAATGATCCATGGATTCCTAATTTTTCCAGAACCTTCATCATAAAGGGGTGTTGGATCTTGTTAAATGCTTTTTCTGCATCTATTGAGATAACCATGTGGTTCTTATTCTTGCTCCTGTTGATGTGATGAATAATATTAATTGATTTGCGTATATTGAACCAGCTTTGCATCCCTGAAATGAATCCTGTTTGATCATGGTGTATGATTTTTTAGATGAATTGTTGAAGTCGATTGGCCAAAATTTTGTTGAGAAGTTTTGCATCAATGTTCATCAAAGAAATGGGTCTATAGTTGTCTTTCTTTGATGAGTCCCTGCCTGGTTTTGGGATGAGGGTTTTGATGGCTTCATAGAATGTGTTCGGTAGTGAGCTTTCTCTTTCAATTTCATTGAAGAGTTGGAGGAGTATTGGTGTGAGCTCTGCTTTGAAGGCCTTGTAAAATTCCGCTGTAAAACCATCTGGTCCTGGACTTTTCTTAGCTGGGAGGTCTCTTATTGCTGTTTCTATATGCTTGATATAGGCCTGTTAAGCTGGTTGAACTCATCTTGGTTTAGTTTTGGCATGTCAATATTTCCTAGGAAAAGGTCCATTTCTGTCAAGTTCTCAAACTTATTACCATAAAGTTTTGAAAAGTATTCCCTTATAATGTTCTGAATCTTGGTTGTTTCCGTGGTGATGTTTCCATTCTCATCTCTGAGTTTATTAATTTGAGTGTGTTCTCTCCTTTTTCTGATAAGGTTTGCTAAGGGTCTGTCAATTTTGTTAAGTTTTTCGAAGAACCAACTCTTTGTTTTGTTGAATCTTTCTATAGTTTTTTTGGATTCTAATTCATTTAATTCTGATTTAATTTTGATTATTTCTTTCCGTCTACTGGATTGTGGTTTTTCTTGCTGCTCTTTTTCAAGGAGGTTTAGATGTGTCATTAAATTGTTAGTTTCAGATCTCTCCAATTGGTTGATGTAGGAGCTCAGAGCTATAAACTTGCCTCTGAGTACTGCCTTTGCTGTGTCCCAGAGGAGCTGGTAATTTGTGTGTTCATTTTTGTTGAATAGCATGAACATTTGAATTTCCTTTCTAATCTCTTCCATGACCCACTCATGATTCAGCAGTGTGTTGTTCAGCCTCCATGTGATACTGGACTTTCTTTGGTGGCTCTTGTTGTTGAGTTCTAATTTTCCCTTGTGGTCAGAGAGAATGCAAGGTATAACTTCAATGTTTCTGAATTTAGACAAGTTTGCTTTGTGGCCTAAAATGTGGTCTATTTTAGAAAACGTTCCATGTGCTGCTGAGAAGAACGTGTATTCTGATGCTGCTGGGTGAGATGTTCGGGAAATGTCTGTTAAGTCTAGTTGATCTATGCAGCTGTTTAGATCTGCGGTTTCTCTGTTGAGTTTTTGCCGAGTTGATCTATCTAGTAGGGAGAGTGGTGTGTTAAAATCCCCAACAATTAATGTCTTTGGATCTATATGGGATTTGAGGGAAAGTAGTGTTTTTTTGATGAATTTGGGTGCTCCATTGTTTGGCGAATAGATATTTAGAATTGTAATATCCTCCTGAAGGAGAGATCCTTTAATTAGTATTTAGTGACCTTCTTTATCTCTTCTCACGAATTTTAATTTGAAGTCTATTTTATCTGATATTAGGATTGCAACTCCCGCCTGTTTCTGGGGACCGTTTGCTTGGTAGATTTTGTTCCAGCCTTTAACATTGAAAATGTGTTTGTTTTTACGGGCAAGATGTGACTCCTGCAGGCAGCAGATAGATGGGTCTTGTTTTTTAATCCAACTAGACAGTCTATGTCGCTTAATTGGAGAGTTCAGTCCGTTAACGTTAAGAGATAGGACTGAGAGGTATTTGGGAGTTCCTGCCATGTTATCCACCTTCTTGGGGGCTGCAAAAACTGGGTTCTTCCTATGGTTCTTGGATTCTCAGTTTGGGTGCAGTTTCTTGGCCTTTGTTGCGGTCTTGTTGGTTTTCTATGTGTAGGACATCTTTAAGAATCTTTTGTAGGGCTGGTTTGGTGGAGATGTATTGTTTCAATTTTTCTTTGCTATGGAAGGTTTTTATTTGGCCTTCAGTTATGAAGGAGAGTTTAGCTGGGTACAGTATTCTTGGTTGATAGTTGTTTGTTTTTAGGGCATGGCATACGTCATTCCAGGCTCTTCTTGCTTTGATTGTCTCTGCTGAGAAATCTGAGGTGATTCTAATTGGTTTCCCTTTATAGGTGATTACCCTTTTCTCCTTGACAGCTTTAAGGATCTTTTCCTTGGTCTGAGTTGATCCTGTGTGGATTATAATGTGACGGTGGGATGTCCTATTCTGGTCTGGTCTATTTGGGGTTCTAAAAGCTTCTTGTATCTGAATAGGCATATCTGTTTGTATGTTTGGGAAGTTCTCTGCTAGGATCCTGTTAAACAAATTTCCTAGACCATTAACTTCTGTTTCTAGGTGCTCCTCTACACCCATTATCCTTAGATTGGGCCTTCTGATGGTGTCTTCCAGGTGTTGGATAGATCTATCATATTTCTTGGACTTGTCTTGGATGGTTGTATGTTCTTTCTCTAGAATATCTAGGCTGTCTTCAATCCCTGAGATTCGATCTTCTGCATGGTCTAACCTGCTGTCAAAACTCTCTACTTTGTTTTTTATCTCTTTTCCTTCTAATTGGTCAGCTTTGATGGCTTCAAGTTCTTTGTTGAAGCTCTGTTTTAGGTCTTGTATGAATTTCTTTACTTCCTTAATATGGTGTTCAGTGTTTGTTCTCAAATCACTTAATTGATTGGTTATGGTTTCTTTGGACTCCCATTCCTTCTGTTGGGTTCCATTCAGCATTCCCTTTGTTGTCTCCCTGACTTCCTTCAGCTCTTTGTTAATGGATTCCATGAATGCCTTTAGTGATCTTTGTGTATTCTCTACCTGGTCTCTCAATTCCTGAATTACTCTTTGATTAGCTTCCTTCCATTTGTGGGATTCCTGCAGTTCTCTTTCTTCCCGTTCGTGGGATTCCTGCAGTTCTCTTTGAGTGTTCTCTGCCTGCTCAAGCCATTCCTCCCTTTCTCTTTGAGTATTCTCAAGTTGTTCACGCAAATCCTGTATCAGTTTTTGAGTAACTTCCTCACGCTTATGATATTCCTGTATAAACTTCTGGGATGCCTCCTCTCTCTCCCTATCACGCTCATACAGAGTCCTTTGTACATTGTCAAACTTCTCATTTATCATGTTTGCTATTAGTGTTTGTAGAGCTATTTGGGAACTCTCCTCTGCATTACTCTTTATCTGTTCTAATCCCTGATTATCAAGATTGGG
Source organism: Dipodomys merriami (assembly GCF_024711535.1). Taxonomy (NCBI): domain Eukaryota; kingdom Metazoa; phylum Chordata; class Mammalia; order Rodentia; family Heteromyidae; genus Dipodomys; species Dipodomys merriami. The sequence goes on from NW_027204492.1 coordinate 68,826,344, forward strand.
AATTGAGATACCCGAATTTCCCATTTTTCTTGTGTTTTTCCGGCTTACTCGGCCCATTTGAGATGAAGATTGCACCAGTTTTGTGCTAGAACTCTATCTTAAGGCAACCATCAACCAAAGTTTGCGTTTGTACAGTCAATAGTCTACAGATACAATCTAGTGCAACAGATACATCTATTCAACATCAAACAACTATATGTTAAAGGACTTCGAACCGCAGAAAAGAGTTTGGAAAACCAGAAATTATTAGGATTAGGGAGAGATGTGGGTAAAAAATATGAATAGATTGGTGTGGGGAGGCACAGGGAGATTTAACTATGTCCTAATCACAATGCAGGAAATGGGTTGGGTACTATGCAAGTAGAGAGAGAGAGAAAAAGAAGAGACGGAAAGGGGAATGAAGAGAGACCAGAAAAAAAATAGAAACATAAAAATTAATGTTATTATAGAGGTTAAAAGACCATCTATTTAGAGAGGAATGTGAATATGTTCAGAGAAGGGGAGGGACATAGAGGAGATGTGAAAAACTTTAAGGATGGAAAAGGGAGAAGAAAAGATCAGAAGTTCAGTAGAGCTAGACAAAAAACAAAAAGATAATTCAGAAAGAAAGAAAAAGAGAAAGAAGAAAAGAAAAGAAAGGAAAACGCTTATTCACATATTCCTAAAATAAAAATTATAAGATGAGAAAAAAAAAGTTACTGGAAAACAATTATTTTTTCAGAAGAGGCAAAAATTAAAGATTAATAAAAGTTTTAGAAGGGAAAAAATATATATAAGGTAACAAAAACAAAAAAGAAGCAAAAAAAGGAAAAGAAGAAGAAGAAAAATAAAAGAAAAACAAAAGAAAAAAAGTCTTTTGATTTTTTTTGGGGGGGGGGAGGAGTAGGAAGAATCCTGTATCTCCCTTTTGTCTGTAACCAGTCTCTTGTTGGAGTCTCTGGTCAGCTTGAGGTCCTGTGGCTTGATTGGTTTCTTAAGTCGGTTTGTTGGAAGAGGCAGAAAAATGCTCTGCTTTACCCAAGATTTTGAGATCCCCCTCCCAGGTTAGTTTTCTGGGAGGGTGATCTGCTTTGAGAATCACAAAAGAGGGGGATGCGGTGATGAGGCTAGGTTCTGGGTAGAGTTGAGGCCTTTCAACAAACAGTAGCTTTTCCCTGGGGCTATTTTGTGATAAAGCTCACAGCGCCCAGCCTGGAGCCATTCTCAGGGTTTCTGTTTTTCAATTGATTGTGCTGGCTGCTAGAGGGAGGGGCAGCCTCTGGCTCTGGTTACCCAGTGAGGCAAGCCACTCCAATGGCTGGCGCCTGAGCTTGTTGACTTTTCCCTGGATGGAGCTGAGTCTGGCAGGTCACTTCGCCGTTAAGTTCTTGTGACCTGCTAAATGACTCGTTTTATTCCAAGGCCTGAAGTGGAGCTAGAAGCTCCTCCGAGCTTTGTCGGTATCCAAGATGGAGATCACCGGTGCTGGGGGGGGAGGGGTGGCCTTCCCTCCTCTGCTCTCTGAGAAGGAGTGAGGACGTCGGGCTTGTACTCATGCCGAGTCTTGGATCCTGGGTCGTCTCTGGTCTGCAAACAGCAGGATGAAGATGTCCGCTCCTTGTCGGTTCTTGTTGGTGTTGAGTAGAATCCACTCGTCCGCTGCGTCTGGCTCCTTCATCCCGGACTCTCTGTGTCACAGGTATGACCCCGCGGCGGTGGTCGCCGCCGCGACCCTGCCGCCGCAGAGGCAGCTGATGTGTTTCTTTGGCTTCCCCTCGCTTGTCTAACTCTCTGGCCTGTGATGGCACACGTGGTGTGATTCTCTGGCTTAGGACTGTTCACTGGAACTCTAAAACTGCTTTCTATGCGAGAGCTTGTTCAGATTCCAGCTTCTCCTCCGCCATCTTCCCGGAACAGGACTCCAAAACAACTTCTTGTTTCCATATCTTGTTGTTAATTTTGATTAGCATCATTTTATTAGGTCATATGTATATAGCTATTGAGCTATTGTGATTCTGCGCTAGAACTATCCTAGACATATACTAATTATTACAAATGAGGGAAATCAGGCAGCCCAGGGATGCAAAGCTAGTTCAATATACACAAGTCAATTAAGATAATTCAACACTTCACTAGGAGCAAGGAATAGAACCACATGATCATCTCAATAGAGGCAAAAAAGCCACTTGAAAAGATCCAACACCCCTGGAGAAACTAGGAATCAATGGAATATTCCTCAATATAATAAAGGCTATATATGACAAACCTACCATCAGCATTATACTTAATGTTGAAAAGTTAAAACCATTTCCTCTAAACTCAGGAGTGACATGTATGCTCACTCTTTCCACTCATCAATACAGTATTGAAATTCCTAGCCAGAGCAATAAGGAAAAAGTCAAACAAAAAGGAGATCCAAACAGGGAAAGATGAAGTAAAACCCTCCCTCTTTGCAGAAGACATGACCTTGTATTTAAAGAACGCCATTGACTCCTCTCCCAAGTTAATTGAGCTGATCAGAAACATTGGCAAAGGAGCCGGTCATAAAATTAACCCACAAAAATCAATAGCTTTTCTATATGCCAACAGCAAGAAGAGTGAGGCTGAAATCAGGAAAGTAACTCCTTTTTTAATAGCTTCAAAATACCTAGGAATTAACCAAAGATGTGAAGGAACTTTATGATGAAAAATTTAAAAACCTGAAAAAGGAAATTAAAGCAGATGTAAGGAAGTGGAAAAGCCTCCTATGCTCCTAGATTGGGAGGACTAACATTGTGAAAATGGCAATACTACCAAAAGCTCTCTACAAATTCAATGCAATTCCCATCACTATCCCAACAACATTCTTTAATAATCTAGAAGAAGCAATCTAAAAATTTATATGCAATAATGGAAGACCCCAAATAGCAAAAGCAATACTTATCAAGAAGAACAGGGCTGGAGGAATAAGAATACCAGGTTTCAAACTCTATTATAAGCAAAACTCTTTTCAAGAGTCTTTTAGAAGTACTGTCTACATTTTAGAAACCATAAGTCATTGCAACCTAGTTCAAATCACAAAATGATTTTAGGTTGCTAAACCCAATCAATACTTTTCTGACTTCAAATTATGCAACCTCTCAACAACTTTTAAATGGTGATTATGCCATTTAAACAGTATTCTGGCTGGATGCCAGTGGTTCATGCCTGTAATCCTAGATACTCAGGAGGTGAGATATGAGGATCATGGTTTGAAGCCAGCCTGGGCAAGAAAGAACATGAAATTCTTAGCTCCAATTAACCACCAAACCAAACCAAACCAAACAACAATAAAGCTGGAGCTGGGAAAGAGAGTTAGTGGTTATGATGCTTACCTAACATGCATGAAGCGCATAAACAGAAAAAGCCTGAAGTAGTGCTGTGACTCAAGTGGTAGCATGTTAGTCTTGAGTAAATGAAGCTCAGGGATAGTGCTCAGGCCCTGAGTTCAAGCCCCAGGACTAGCACAAAATAAAATAAAGAAGAACCTTATCAAGAACCTGAGAATTGAACTTTGGCCAGTACACTTAACATCCATGGGATCTTTCCTTACCCATTCATTCTACTACATTCTCCTATACAGAGTTAAAGTTGCATCAGTTTTTTGTTTGGAAAACAATACTTTGGAATATTGTTTGCTATGAATATGAGTTTATAATACATGATTTGTACGAATAAGTATAGTGTTATACAGCAGATATTTAAAACTTATTCAATTTTTACTTTTTTGAGGAGCCTCCATACTAATTTCTGTAGGAGGCTCTAACATTTTTCAGTGTATCTATAGTGTGCTAGGGTTTCTCCATCACCTCACCTTTAGTTGATTATCTATCTGGTAAAAGGTGATATTTCATTTTACATTTTCCTGAAAGTGTCACTGACCACTTTTTCAGGCACTGTTCATGTGTTTTTATATGCTTTTTTGTTATCTTTAAGTAGTTGTACAAAGGAGTTTCAGTTCAACATCTCAGTTTGTTAGTACAATGTATTTTGGTCAATGTCACCATTTTTACCATTCTTTCTCATCTCTCCCAACCCCACCCATGCCCTTAAGTCTCCTGGTTCTGTTTTCACCTATGTGCATTGAATATTATGATTGCACTGCTCAGCCTTCCTCTCTTCATTTATCTATCCCTCCATTTACCCTTACCCCATTCCACAAAAACATGTTTCACTCAGCTTACATTAAAATTGGGTTATTGCTATTTTATCATCATCAATACCACCAACATCATCATTACTATTATTATTACTATTTTGGTATGGAGTTGTAGGAGGTCTTCATATAGTTTTAAAAATTGGCCATTTGTTAGATACAGTCTTTGGAACTATTTTCTTCCATTTCACAAGTTGCCTTTTCTTTTTGTTGTATATTTCCTTTGCTCAGAGTATTTTAGAAGGACATAATCCAATTTATTCATTCCTTGTGAGTTTCTGCGCATATCCATAAAATCATAGCTATAATTTCTTTTTATTTTTAATATATACTTTTTATTGTAAAGATACTGTACATGAGTAAGGTAATGAGTTCATTTCCTATCGAGCATTGTTACCCCCTCCTTTGTTTGTCCCCAACCATCACTTCCCTCCCTACTCCGCAACTCTTGCCTCTTCCCCCCACCCCTGCAAAGTTGTAAAGTTCATTTTCAACATAGTGTTTTGTACATCTCATTGTTACAATGGGTCAAACTTTATCTTTATGTCAACTTTTTGTTATTTCCCTTCCCCTCCCCAAATTAGAAAAATGAATATACAAGATGCAGGGCACCAGAATCAAATACAGTGAAAACAGGAGTTATACTGAGGGGGAAGAACACACAAAGGAAACAAAAAATCACATACTATATTATACAAACATTAAAAACAATAGCAACAAAGATAAAACCTCTTGTGTCAATATCTTGGGGTTCATTTCACTTAGCATCATCTTATATGGTCATGTTTGTACATAGCTTTTGACATTTTCTACTTGTCCTAGACATATACTAGCCATTGCAGATAAGGGAAACCATGGGACCTATGTATCTTTGGGTCTGCCTTACTTCACTTAATTTTTTCCAAGTCTTTCCATTTCCTAACAAATGGGGCAGTGTCATTCTTTCTGATGGAGGCATAGAATTCCATTGTGTGTATGTATGTATGTATGTGTGTGTGTGTGTGTGTGTGTGTGTGTGTGTGTGTGTGTGTGTGTATCACATTTTTTTGATCCATTCATCTACTGAGGGGCATCTGTGTTGGTTCCATATCTTAGCTATGGTAAATAATGCTGTGATAAACGTAGTTGTGCTGGTAGCTTTAGTCTGACCTTGTTTGTGATTGCTTGGGTAAATGCCTAAAAGTGGGATTGCTGAGTCATAGGGGAGCTCTATATGGAGTCTTTTGAGGAACATACATACTGCTTTCCAGCGTGGTTTATACTCCCACCAACAATGCAGTAGGGTTCCCTTTTGGCCAAATCCCCTCCAGCATCTGTTATTAGAGTTATTGTTATTAGATTTCTTGATTATAGCCATTCTAACTGGGGTGAGGTGGAATCTCAATGTTGTTTTGATTTGCATTTCATTTATGGCTAGAGAATTTGAGTATTTCTTCATGTGTCTATTGGCCATCTTTCTTTCTTCTTCAGTGAAGTCTAAGTCTTTAACCCACTTATTAATCGGGCAGTTGTTTCTTTGAGGATTTGCTGTTGGGGGATTTAATTTTTTGAGTTCTAAGTATATTTTAGATATGAGACCCTTGTCCATTGTATGGCTAGTGAAGATCTTCTCCCAATCTGTGGGCTTTCTATTGATCTTCCTATCTATGTCCTTTGCCGTGCAGAAGCTCTGCAGTTCCATGTAATCCCATTTGTCCAACCTTTCTTTGATTTGTTGTGTTTCTGGGTCTTTATTAAGAAAATTTCAGGCTGATCTTAAGCAAAATGAACCCCCAAGACAGGCACACAAGTGTTTTTTCTTTCTTGCTATTGTTTTTAATGTACTTATAATGTACTATGTGATTTTTTTGTGTCTTTTATGCTCTTCCCCCATATTTAACCCCTGTTGTCACTGTATTTGATTCTGGGGTCTTGCATCTTGTATGTACATTTTTATAATTTGGGGAAGGGAAGGGATAAAACAAAATACTTAAATAAAGATACAGGTCAACCCATTGTAACAATGAGATGTACATGAACTATGTTGAAAATGAACTTTACAATTCTGGGGGTAGGTGGAGGAGGGAGAAGTTGGGAAGGTGGAGAGGGGAGGGGAAAAACAAAGGAAGAGGTAACAATGCTTGGTAGAAAATGTACTCATTTCCCTACTTATGTAACTGTAACCCATCTGTACAGTATTGTTACAATAAAAAATACATATGAAAAAAGACATGAGTCTAGTGGTCTCTTTCTTTGATGAGTCCCTGTTTGGTTTTGGGATGAGGGTTATGATGACTTCATAGAAAGTGTTTGGTAGTGAACTTTCATATTCAATTTCATTGAAGAGTTGGAGGAGTATTGATGTGAGTATTGGTGTGAAAGCCTTGTAGAATTCAGCTGTAAATCCATCCAGTCCTGGGCTTTTCTTGGGTGGGAGGTCTCTTATTGCTGTTTCTATTGCATTGCTTGATATAGGTTTGTTACGCTGCTTTAAATCTTCTTGGTTTAGTTTAGGCATGTCAATATTTGCTAGAAATTCATCCATTTCTTCCAGGTTGTCCAACTTATTAGCACAAAGGTTTGGGAAGTATCCCCTTCGAATGTTCTGGATCTTGGTTGTTTCTGTGGTGATGTTTCCATTCTCATCTCTGAGTTCATTTATTTGGGAGTGTTCTCTTCTTTGTCTGATAAGATTTGCTAAGCATCTGCCAATTTTGTTAATTTTTTCAAAGAACCAACTCTTTGTTTTGTTGATTCTTTTATGGCTTTTTTGGACTCTAATTCAGTTAATTCTGTTACAATTTTAATTATTTCTTTCCGTCTACTGGATTGGGGTTTAGTTTGCTGCTGTTTTTCAAGGAGCTTCAGGTGCCTTATTAAAATGCTGGTTTCAGAACACTACAATTTGTTAATGTACAGACACAGAGCTATAAACTTGCCTCTGATTACTGTCTTTGCTGTGTCCCAGAGGAGCTGGTTATATGTGTGCTCATTTTTGTTAAAAATAATGAACATTTAAATTTCCTTTCTAATCTCTTCTGTGACCCACTGTTGGTTCAACAGTGTGTTGTTCAGCCTCCATGTGTTACAGGATTTTCTTCGGTAGCTTTTGTTGTTGAATTCTATTTTTATTCCCTTGTGGTCTGAGAGAATGCAGGGAATAATTTCAATGTTTCTAAATTCGGAAATTTTTCTTTTTGACCTAAAATGTGGTCTATTTTGGAGAATGTTCTGGTGCTGCTGAGAAGAACGTGTATTCTGATACTGCTGCATAAAATATTTGGTAGATGTCTGTTAAGTCTAGTTGATGTATGTAGGTGTTTAGATCTGAGGTTTCTTTGTTGAGTTTTTGCCAGGTTGATCTATCTAGTGGGGATAGTGGTATGTTAAAGTCCCCAACAATTAATATCTTTGGATCTATGTGAGATTTTAGGGAAAGTACTGTTCCTTGGATAATTTTGAGTGCTCCGTTATTTGGTGAATAGATATTTAGGATTGTGATATCCTCCCAAAGGAGAGATCCCTTTAGTATGTAATGACCTTCATTATCTCTTTTCACTAATTTTAATTTGAAGTCTAGTTTATCTGATATTACAATTGCAACTCTCACCTGTTTACGGGGGCCAATTGCTTGGTAGATTTTAGTCCTGCCTTTCACTTTCAAAATATGTAGTTTTTTGTGGGCAAGGTATGTCTCTTGATGATAGAAGATAGAAGGATCTTGCTTTTTGATCCAACTAGACAGACTGTGTGGGCTTAATTAGAGAGTTAAGTCCATTAATATTGAGTGTTAGCACTGAGATGTGTTTGGTAGTTCTTGCCATGTTATACACCTTCTTGGGGTTGTGCCAACTGGGTTCTTCCTATGATTCTTGGATTCTTTGTTTGGGGGCTGTTTCTTGGCCTTTGTCATGCTTTTGTTGGTTTTCTATGTGTAGGACATCTTTAAGTATCTTTTGCAGGGCTGGTTTGGTGAAGATATATTGTTTTTATTTTTCTTTGCTGTGGAAGATATTTGTTTGTCCTTCTATTATGAAGGAGAGTTTACCTGGGTACAGTATTCTTGGTTGATAGTTATTTGTCTTTAGGGTGTGGCATACACCATTCTAGGCTCTTCTTGCTTTCTTTGTCTCTACTGAGAAATCTGAAATTATTTTGATTGGTTTTGCTTTGCAGGTGATTGATCTTTTCTCCCTGACAGTTTTAAGGAGCCTTTCCTGGGTCTCAATTGATCCTGTGAAGGTGGGATATCCTGTCCTAGTCTGATCTATTTGGGTTCTAAAAGCTTCTTGTATATTAACAGGCCTATCTTTTTCTATGCTTGTGAAGTTCTCTGTTGAAACCTGTTAAATAAATTTCCTAGACCTTTCACTTCTGTCTCAAGGCCCTCCTCTACACCCATTAGCTTTAAATTAGGCCTTCTGATGGTGTCTTTTAAATTTTGAATAGACCTCTCATATTACTTGGATTTGTCTTGAACACTTTTATGTTCTTCCTTTATAATTTCTAGATTGTCTTCAATCCCAGAAATTCAATCTTCTGTATGGTATAATCTAATGTCAATACTTTCTCCTAAGTTTTTTTATTTCCTTTCCTTCTAATTAGTCAGATTTGATGGCTTCAAATTCTTTGTTGGAGCTTTGTTTTAGATCTTGTATGGACTTCTTTATCTCCTTAATTTGGTTTTCAGTGTTCATTCTCCAATCCCATAGTTGATTGGTTATACTTTCATTGGACTCCCTTTCCTTCTGTTGGGCTTCATTCAGCATTCCCTTTGTGGCCTCCATGGATTCTTGCAGCTTTCTGTTTGTGGATTCCATGAATGCCTCTATTAATCTTTGTTTATTCTCATCCCACTCATGAAACTCCTCTATTAATCTTTGATTAGACTCCTCAGGCTGGCAAAATTCCTTTATTAATCGTTGGTTACCCTCATCACATTCATGCATTTCCCTATCACACTCATGCATTTGCTATCATGCTCACACAGAGTCCTTTACAGGCTTTCAATCTTTTCATTCATCATGTCTACCAGTAGTGTTTTTAGAGCATTTTGGGAACTCTCCTCTGAATTATTCATTAACTGCTTTGTTGCCTGATTATCATGAGTGGGAGTTGAGATACCTGGACTTGCCATTTTTTTCTTGTGTTTCTCAGCTTGTTTTGCCTATTTGTGTATGAAAGCAAAACCAATGCCGCACTAGAACACTGTTTTAATGCAAGCATCAACCTGAGCCCTGTTTCACGCAGTCAAAATGAGTACAGATACAATCTAGTTCAACAGATTCAATCTAGTTCAACAACAAACAACTAGGGATCAATGAACTAAGAAAATCAAAGAAGGAGACAGCATACCACAAATTAATGTTTAGGGAGATTGTGAAGAGAAAATAAGATTAGAGGAATGTAGGGAGGGAATGGGAAACAGGGAATATAAGGAAGGCCTAAATTCAGAGAGAGGAAAGGTATAGAATGAAAGAGAAGAGAGAAAAAGAAAGAAAAAGGAAAAATAAAAATAAAAAATTTAAAGGTGAAACACTTAAACATTGTATAAAAGTATAAAAAAGTATAAAAAATACTACAATTAAAAGAGTTAAGGTTGAGAGTTTGTGAATTGAGTAATCAATATCTGAATTAAGTATGCACACAATGAATTATAAGGTCTCATAATCGAAGACAGGTATATATCTGGGGATGAACAGAACAGCATTTAAGTAAAACAAAACAAAACAAAAAAAAAGCCAAAACGGACCAAAAAGGAAAAGAGTATAAAGACAAGAAAAAAAAGTCAAAACAAAAAATAAATTTTTTTTTGTGAACATACTGTACAGAGGGGTTACAATTACATGGGCAGGATAATGCGTGCATTTCTTATCAAGCATTGCAGCTTCCTCCTTTGTTTACCCTTCACATCCCTTCCCAGCCTCCCCATTCTTTTGGTTTTCTTCCTACTTCCACTGATTTTTCTCTAGCAGGAGCTTTGCTGGTTTATCCTCAAACATTTTCCCCCATTTGAGGTTACATAATCGTAAGTAGGTGTCAGTGCTGCCCAGTTCCACCTCACATTCTGGACTCCACTCCTGGCACTTTACCATCATGACCCAGTCAGTGTAACATATATGTGGCTCCAGCTATGCCCAGTGCACTGGGTGTTAAGACCAGCAAAGTTGTGGAAGTATATACTTCCACCTAGATTTTAAAGAGAGCTGTGGAGGCCCAGGCAGAGGAAGGAAATGGAACTGGAGGATACTGCAGAGATATTGTATTTGGGCATTGACCAATAAAGTCATGGGGGGTGGTGGGTTGCCCCGAGAACGTAGACTAGTAGAGTCACAGGCTGAGATTCCAATGACAGAACTATAACATGGGCTAAACTCAGCAAATTGAGATGATCACTGGTATCTATAATTATAGGAGTAAGACCTTGATTTCACTGTGTTTCAGACAGGATGCTCTGACACCTTTAAGCCTGGAGGAAAAAGCATTGTGTCAAATAATATTTTTTCCCTGAGATTTTACATTTATACTTGATTGTAAATGCAGATGAGGGAGTCTTAGGAAGAGGAAGGGGATCAGGAGAGAGAGGAACAATAAGAGAGTAAGAGGAGGTAAGATCAAAGTATATGAACATATCAGTATGCCACAACAAAGCCTGCTATTTTGTGTACAAAACTATAATGTTTTGAAAATATTGTTTGTCATGCTGAATTTTGGATTGCTTGGGACCTGCCACTTCTTTCTTCTTTCTTTCTTTGGAATGTGAATATCTGTTGAATCATTGTATTTTTGAATCATATGTCTTATTTTATTTCACAGTTTCATACCTGAAAAAAATTTTCCTCATGGTGAATTATATATTGTCTTACTAATATCTATTTAGATATTGGTTCAAGGAGATTTTGGATTTTAAGCTTTTGATTTGATGCTGAAATATATTAATAATTATGGAGTTATTTGGATGGAATGAAATTCCCTTGCATGTAAAAAGGACATGAGTTCAGAGGGGCAGACGTGGAATGTTCTGGCCTAAATATTTTGAGCTCTCTTGTTTGGAATGAGTGTGCTTATTTTAAAAATGATCTCAAGAGCTTGCTTGGGCAGCAAGAAGAGGGCCATCAATGAAATGAATAAACATTTCCTCACCAGACACCAAATCTGATCAAACTTAGTCATAGCTTAGTCTTTAACAGCTTTTAGAACTATAAGAAATAAATGCTTGTGTAGGGGAAAGCAAAGGAGGGGGTAACAATGCTTGATGGGAAATGTACTCATTACCTTACTCATGGAACTGTAACCCCACTGTACAGTATCTTTACAATAAAATAAGAAATAAAAGAAATACATGACTGTTGTATAAAGATCATCCCATTTATGGTCATTTGTTTTAACAGTCCACCTACTTCTTTGTTGTGTTATTGTGGGGTCCCACTCTAAATTCAGAAATCATTCTTGGAGAGTACTGCATCAGACACACTTTTTGTGCTGATATAAGAGCTTGAAATCAGGGCCTCTGCTCTCACTTTTCTTTTTCACTCAAGGCTAGTGCTCTACCACTTCAGCCACAGTTCTACATCTGGTTTTTGAGAAAAAGAATTTCTCAGTTGCATTTGCCCAGACTGACTTAGAACCATAATCCACAAATCTCAGTTTGTGTGTAGCTAGGATTCTAGTTATGTGCCAAACGGTGCCCGACCTTGGACCCAACTTATTAAGGCATCAAAAACATGCTTGGGTAATGCGATAATAAGCTACTCTTTATAAAGTCAAGTAGGTGTAAAGAAATAGATACGTTTGTGAGATAGAGCTGTGTAGATTTAATAAAGACTAAGCTATATATGGTGGCAGATGACAATAATCCCAGCACTCAGGAGTCAGAGGCAGAGGGACCTCAAGTTTGAGGACAATCTAGCCTATATAACAAGGTCCAAGACAACCTAAGCTACACAGAAAGACATTATCTCAAAAAGTATGGGTTGATGAAAAAATATGGATTGGTTATCATACACTCAGTTTCAAATGACAGGTTGAAAACTACTACCCTAAGGCCAGCACATTGAAATCTTTAAAGACTGTGTTTTTTTCATTTTGTCCCTTTTACATCTCTTTTTGTATTCTCTGTTCTGTACTATCTTCAGAACTTTAGAGACACAAACCAAGAGTCGTAGCACAGAATGAGGTTATGTCCTAGTTGTGCTCATTTGTTATTCTCCACTGGCTGAACTACATCCATTATCTGCCTTCCTCTACCTTCTTTGTGACTGAGAATCAATCTTACTGCTATGGACTGCATCACCTAGACTACTTTGCTGTCTCATTCTGTTTTGACATAATTTATGTGTCATATAATAAAGTTTAGTGCTATTTACTAGCACATATATTCTAATTACTATGTTTTATACTCACTGAAAATAAAAAATGGGAATATTTACTTAAATGAGCTACCGTAATGTAAGGATCAAGGAACACGAAGTAAATATGTGCCTTACAAATTATAAGGAATGAAGCATACCAGTGGGATCAAGATAACTAGAGAGCAGTACAGAATGGTTCTGAGCATCTCGATTTCATCAGCCTTCTATAGATTTGGAGTCTATTGTTTTTCTTTTTTTCTCTTTTGTTATTGAATTGTTTTTCTTAAAAGAAAGCATTACCAGAAAGCCTGATATGGAAAGTAAAAGCATCTCTGGAAAAGTTGAAATAGAAAGTCCAAAGTCTATGTAGTTGTCACTAGCAGATCCTAAAATCAGTGATTTGTGATGTGTAGCCCAATAGTATGGGCTTAAAATAAATTCCCAAGGACAAGAACTGCACTTTAAAAACAGAACAGAATGAAAAAGAAAATGAAATACCCTCATGCAGCTCACACAGTGTATGATTATTTCATTTCACATATGTGTGTGCAATAGGACAGATATAAAATATATTTCACAAATGGTCTAGATATTCGAAGATCACTTCACTTGGAGACTCTATTGAACTCAATTTGTAAAAGCATGTTTTGATAGCTAGTGCCAGAGTTGTATACAACCAGATATAATGAAGTACATCATGAATAAATGCTTGAGTGTTAGCCCAGCATAGCAAAAGCTTCATCTGGTCGGGAGATAACTTTGACTGGGTCCTTGAGGAATGAATGGACTTCTCTGAAAAAAAAAGTAGTCAGGAGTGGAGTGTGGAAGAGGCATTCCTAGTACCAGGGAAGGATGGTGTAAGGTTTGGCAGGGTATATGGAGTAGGTGGTAGCCTTCATGAGAACCAAGGGATTTCTCTGTGATTTCTCAACTGGAACTGAGAGATGTTCAGATATATTCCTATTACTAAATCTGATAACACATACTTTCATTCTCTATATTCCTGGATCCTCTCCATGACCTTGGAAAGAGGGGTATGAGAGCAGAAGATGAATCTATGGCTTCAGGGAACGCAAACCAGTTCTTGTCAGTAGCACCAGCAGAGAAGTCTCTAGTAAGCATGAAGGGGAGAACAGTATGGAAACATAATTTGAAGGACAAAGACTTAAAACTGAAATGATGAAGTTGATGCTTTCTTTTCATAATTTTGTGTAAATGGGGCCAATTATGGAAAGGTTTGGCTATGCTGGATCTGTAGATGGAGCCACACTCCTATGCCCTCCCAGTAGAAGAGGCACTGGTTGTCATGGCTTGAGAACCTGGTATTGAGGGTCCACAAGTTTTAGAGTTAGGTAATTTATTTTATCTTTTTGAGTCAGTTTCCTCAACAACATTTGAACAATAACAGCTACCTTTTAACTTAATATCATGTGATACATACTCTTCTGAGCGACCTTCCATGAATTTCTTTTCTCACTTAATCTACAAAATAAGTTTTTTGTCAGTCGTGGGGCTTGAACTCTGGGCTTGGGTGCTGCCCCTGTGCTCTTCAGCTAAAGGTGAGCACTCTACCACTTGAGCCACAGCGCCACTTCCGGTTTTCTAGTGGTTTATTGGAGATAAGAGTCTCACAGACTTTCCTGCCTGGGCTGGCTTTGAACTTCGATCCTCAGATCTCAGCCTCCTCAGTAGCTAGGATTACAGGCGTGAACCACCGATGCCCAGCCAGAATAACAAGTTTTATACATGAGAACGTTTCCTTTTTTAGGTGAAGACAGGGAAATGCGTTAACTGATTTGACCAAAGTCACACAACTATCATCTTCTAGAGCTCTTAAATTTTGCTATGTCTAGAACACTTATAACTGATCAAACTTTGTCAAAGTTTTTTTTAAAAAACTACAGACATCTACAATGAGCAATTATATTAAATTAGTAAGAGTATCTCAACCAGGAAATAATGAGACTAGAAAAACTCACTGCTGAATTCTACCAAACACTTAAAGAAGAACTAATGTCAATATGTCTCAAGTTATTTTACCATACGGAAAGGAAAGACCTATAGACCAATTTCCATGGTGAACATACCAATTCTCAATAAAATTCTTGCAAACTGAATACAATAACATATTTAACAGATCTTACATCCTAATCAAGTTGATTTCATTTCAAAGATGCAAAAAAGTTTCAATATATGCAAATCAATAAATGTAGTATGACCCATAAATAGTAGAAAAGACAGTAAAAATATTGCAGGATCACTTCTATAGACAAATATGAAGCATGTGACATAATTCAATATCCTTTCACAATAAAACCCCCAAGGAAATTAGGGAAAGGATCATACCTCTGTATAAGGGCTGTACACCTTTATACCTATTGCCAACATTACAATGAATGGAGAAAACTGAAATATTTCCTCTAAAATCAGGAACTAGACAAAGGTGTTACATTCTTTACTCTTATTCAATACAGTACTTGAATTCCTAGCAAGAAATTAGGAAAATAATATAATTCTGAAAATAAGTAGAAATCAAACAAAAGACATACAATAACCTCTAAAATGAAAACTATAAAACACTGAAGTAAGAAGCAAGAAAATGGAAAAATCAACCATACTCATAGATATATTTTTAAAAACTATCTATAGAGTCAACCTAACCCCTTTCAAAATTCTGATGACATTCTGCAGAGAAATAGAAAAGGTAATCCTAAAAACCTATATGGAGATGTACAGAGAAGTTACAGTTACATATGTAAGGTAGTGAGTACATTTCTTGTCTAACCTGTCACCCCCTTCCTCATTTTCTTCCATCCCTCCAAGTTGTACAGTTCATTTCTAACATATTGTCTTGTGAGTATCTGTTACATTGGTTCACCCTTTGTCCTTTATCCCCTTTGTCCTTTATCTCACCATTTTATTGTTCCCTTCTCTTTCCTTCATTCAGATAAATGTATATACAATACACATCACCTTGACAATCAAATTAAACTTTTTAAAAAGATAGGGGCTGGGAAGGTGGCTCAGTGGTAGAGTGCTTGCCTTTCAGCATGAGGCCCTGGGTTTGATTCCTCAGCACCACAAAAGCAGAAAAAGCTGGAAGTGGCACTGTGGCTCAGGTGGTAAAGTGCTAGCCTTAAGCAAAAAGAAGCTCAGAGACAGCACCCAGTCCCAGATTTCAAGCCCCAGGACCAGTCAAAACAAAAAAAAAGGAAGATAAAATGGACAATAAGTACATGCAAAAATTCAACATTCTTATCTATCAGGTATATGCAAATCAAAACTTTATTGAGGCTGGGCCCTAGTGGCTCATACCTGTTAGCATAGCTACTCAGGAGGCCAAGATCTGAGAATCCCAGTTTAAAGCCAGCCTGGGTAGGGAAGTCCATGAGACTCTTATCTCCAATTAACTACCAAGAAGCAGGAAGTAAAGCTGTGGCTCAAATGGTAGAGTACTAACATTGAGCATTAAAGCTCATGGACATCACCAGGTCCTGAGTTCAACCCCTAGGACAGACTGACACAGACAGACAGGTAGACAGACAGGTAGACAGACAGACAGACAGACAGACAGACAGACAGACACACACACACACACACACACACACACACACACACACACTAAACTGGCTTGAAACTTGATCTATTGATTCTCTCAAGTAAGAATGACTACCATTAAGCCAGTAACGATGATGTCAAGGAAATGTGGAACTTGAAACCCTCATACATTATTCATGGAAATATAAGTTAATATAGCTCTTATGGAAATCTGTATGGAGGATTCCACATTAACTAAAAGTATAACTACCACAATAATTCTGTTGAACCACTTCAAGAAATGTATTGAAGGAAGGTAAGTCTGCACACAATACTAATACCTGCATATCCATGTTTTTCTGCAGTACTATTCATAATGGCCAAGCTATGATTCAGTCCATGAACAGACAAATGGATACAAATCTCTCTCTCTGTCTCTCTCTGTGTCTCTCTGTTTGTCTCTCTCTCACACATACACACTCACATACACACTGAGGTATTGTTCAACCACTTATAAAACAAAATGTCATTTGTAGGAATATAAACTAGATATTATCCAATTAAAGAAAATAAGCCAAACTAATACAAATATTCACGTGTTTTCTCTCATATACAGAATGTAACTAAAAAATATAAAAGTGGAAGGAGATTATTTGTGTGGAGGAAAAGGATCAATAGTGGGAGAGGAGTATAATGGGGGCATATATGATCAAAGCACATTACATTCATATACAAAAATGTTATAAGAAAACCAATTATTTTGCATCATTAGTCTAGTAATAATAAAACACCAAAAATTTAATAGGATTTCACTAGAAATTGCAATAAAACTGCAGATAAATTTGGAATTAATTTACATCTTTATTATATTGAGTCATTCTAACCATGAACATAGTGTCCCAAAGATTAGGTTTTCTTTAAGAATTTTGTAACTTTAGGCATCCTATCTTGTATATGTTTGCTAAATATATAACCAGATACTATATTTTCTTTGGAATTACTTATTTTCTTTGGGATTATTCTGTCTGCAAAAATGTAAACTGGCCTCCATGTGTAGATTTTGTACCTTGAGACCTTGCTGAAGTCATTTATTATTGTAGAGATT
The DNA here is from genome assembly GCF_024711535.1 of Dipodomys merriami. Taxonomy (NCBI): domain Eukaryota; kingdom Metazoa; phylum Chordata; class Mammalia; order Rodentia; family Heteromyidae; genus Dipodomys; species Dipodomys merriami. The sequence continues at coordinate 68,843,469 of NW_027204492.1, forward strand.
AGTTTTTAGATACATTTGTTGGTCTAGGAAAACAATGATTTCATCTATAGATTAGAGCAGCTTTATTTTTATTTTTCAATATATTTCTTTTCTGTCTTGTTTCATTGGGTAGAATTTTCATTACCGTGTTGAATGTGTGTTGAGGGTAAAATTTTTGCCCTCTTCTCAGTCAAAGGGGAAACATTTGGCTTTTCATCAAGTATGATGTTAGCTGTGGAAGTTTGGATGCACTCTTTAATGGCTAGTATTAATTTGTTGAGCATTTTTACTGTGAGTGGATGTTGGATTTTGTTAAATACTTTTTTTGGTAAGTTGTGAGGCTTGAACTCAGGGCCTGAGCACTGTCCTGGAGCTCCTCTGCTCAAGGTTAGCACTCAACCACTTGAGCCACAGTGCTACTTCCGGTTTTCAGGTGGTTAATTGGAGACAGGAGTCTCCTAGACTTTCCTGCCTGGGGTTGGCTTTGAACTGAGATCCTCAGATTTCAGCCTCCTGAGTAGCTACAATTATAGGCTAAGCCACCAGTGCCCAGCCAAATTCTTTATCTGCATTGTTATTACATATGAATTTTCTAAGTTAGTCTTTTGGTATTAGAATAGCAATGATTAATCTTAAGTTTTGAACCAGTTTTGGCTACTCGTAATGAATTGAATTTGGCTGCCATCCTTCCTTCTTTCCTTCTACCTTTCTTCCATACAATCTTTTGTCTGCTTTCAGTAACAATTGAAAGTGCTTTGCTCTCTCCTAATTTTTGGAAAACAATAAAGAATAATATGAGTTCATTTCAGTGTTTGATAATAATTGTTCAGTGAAAATATCTTAGCCAGACATATAATTTTCTGAGCTGTTGGATTATTAATTTTATGCATTTAGTAGTTATATAGCTGTTGAGAATACCTATTTCATCTTTATAGAGACTAGGTGGTTTGTTATTTCCAAGGAATTGGTTCATGTATTACATTGTCATATTTACAGGTTACTTATTTATAGCATTTTATTAATATATTTTAAATTATGAGTTATTACCCTTACATACTTAGACAAAGGAGTTAACATTCAACACATGGGTTTATGAATACAATGCTACTTGACCTATGAAACCCCCTTTTAATATACTTTTAATAGTTGTGAGATGTGTACATATATTTCTTCTTTTATTCCCAGTGTTGATAATGAGACATTTTCTTTTACATTTGCAAGTCTTGCTACAGGTTTTTATTGATGTTATTCCAAAACACAACTCTGTGTGTGTGTGTGTGTGTGTGTGTGTGTGTGTGTGTGTGTGTGTGTGTGTGTGTGTGTGTGTGTGTGTGTGTGTGTGTACTTGTCCTGAAGTTTGAATTCAGGGCCTGAGGTTTTTTGCTCAAGGCTAGTGCTCTACAACTTGAGTCAGAGTTCCACTTCTGCCTTTTTTGGTGGTTAATTGGAGATAAAATTCTCACATACTTTGCTGCTGAAGTTGCTTCAAACTCTGATGCTCAGATTTCAGCCTCCTGAGTAGATGGGATTACAGGTATGAACCACTGCTGTGCAGCAAATAACATTTTGATTGTTGATTGTTTTTCCTCTGCTTCGCCTATTTTAATTTCATTGGTTTCATCTTATTATCTCCCATCCTTCTTCCTTAGTCTTTTTTCTGTAGTTTCTACATCTAGTAATTTGTTATGTTCCTTTGAGACTTTATCTTGTTTCTAATGTAAATATTTGGTATTATGATTTTTCCTCTCAGCACTACCATAGGTGCATCACACATATTTTGTTACAGTTTACTTAGTTTTATTATTTTTTTGTCAGTCATGGGGCCTGAACTCTGGGCCTGTGTGCTGTCCCTCAGATCTTCAGCTCAAGGCTGGCACTCTACCACTTGAGCCACAATGCCACTTCCGGCTTTTTCTGCTTATGTGGTGCTGAGAAATTGAACCCAGGTCCTCATGCATGCAAGGCCAGCATTCTAGCAGTGAGCCACCTTCCCAGCCCACAGTTTATTTTTATTCTGAATGATTACATTGTATTTCGGTCCTTTGAGGTTTTCTGTTTGGCATATACATTATGCAAATATGTGTTAATTTCTATGTATTTCTGTGCTTTATTGTTATTTTACTGTTATTAATTTCTTTTTATGCTCTCAACCCTTAAGTTGTGAGCTTTTTTTGTGATACAAGATATCATTTTCTGTTAGGAAATGTTCCATGGGAACTGAAAAAAGCATATTCTTTTTTTTTTAATTTAATTTTATTTTATTTGTGAACATACCGTACGGAGGGGTTACAATTACATGGGCAGGATAATGCGTACATTTCTTACCAAGCATTGCACCCTCCTCCTTTGGTTTACCCTTCACATCCCTTCCCAGCCTCCCCCCTCCCCCCAAATCCCAATCCTTCTCGTTCCCCCCCTTCCCCCCCCCCCCCCCCGCACCGACGTTGTAAAGCTCGTTTTGGACATTACAGCTTGTACTTCTCATTGTTGCAACAGGTCCACCTGTATCCTTAAACAACTGATTTTCCCCATCTCCTCCACAACTTATACTGACATCAAATATAGTGAAAGCAGGGGTTATACTGTGGGGGAGGGACATACAAAGCAACAAAGAGATAATCTTATAAATGTGTTAGAAACACATGCATGAAAGAAAAAAACATTAAAATACATATCTAAGGTTCATTTTCCTGACTTTTCTGCTTCACTCATACATATACTAGATATTGCAAATAAGGGAAACCATGGGACCTATGTTTCTTTGGGCCTGGCTTACTTCACTTAATATAATTTTTTCCAAGCCTTTCCATTTCCTAACAAATGGGGCAATGTCATTCTTTCTGATGGAGGCATAGAATTCCATTGTGTATATAGACCACATTTTCTTGATCCATTCATCTACTGAGGGGCATCTGGGTTGGTTCCATATCTTAGCTATGGTAAATAATGCTGCAATAAACATTGTTGTGCTGGTAGCTTTAGTGTGGTCTTGTTTGTAAACATTTGGGTAAATGCCCAAAAGTGGGATTGCTGGGTCATAGGGGAGATCTATGTGAAGTCTTTTGAGGAACCTCCATACTGCTTTCCAAAGTGGTTGAACAAGTTTACATTCCCACCAACAATGAAGTAAGGTTCCTTTCTGTCCACATCCCCTCTAGCATCTGTTGTTGTTAGAGTTCTTGATTTTTGCCGTTCTAACTGGGGTGAGGTGATATCTCAATGTTGTTTTGATTTGCATTTCTTTTATGGCTAGGGATGTTGAACATTTCTTCATGTGTCTATTGGCCATCCTTCTTTCTTCTTCAGAGAAGTTTCTCTTTAAATCTTTAGCCCACTTATTTATTGGGCAGTTGTTTCTTTGAGGATTTGTTGTTAAGGGGTTTAATTTTTTAGTTCCAAGTATATGTTAGATATGAGACCCTTGTCTTTTGTATGGCTAGTAAAGATCTTCTCCCAATCCGTGGGTTTTCTATTGATCTTGCTAGCTATGTCCTTTGCCATGCAGAAGCTCTGCAACTTTATGCAATCCCATTTGTCCAACCTTTCTTTGATTTGTTGTGTTTCCGGGTCTCTATTAAAAAAATTTCGGCCTGAGCCAAGGACACCTAGGGTTTCTCCTATTCCATCTTTTAATGTTTTCAGAGTGTCTGCTTTGACTTCAAGGTCTTTGATCCATTTGGAGTTGATTCTGGTGCAGGGTGATATATAAGCATCTAGCTTTAGTTTTCTACAAGTAGTTAACCAATTTTGCCAGCACCATTTACTGAAGAGGCTGTCTTTTTTCCATTCTATTGTTTTAGCTCCCTTATCGAAGATTAGATGGCTATAGGTCTGTAGGTTCATTTCTGGGTTTTCAATTCTATTCCATTGGTCCTGAGGTCTGTTCTTATGCCAATACCAAGCTGTTTTGATTACTATGGCTTTATAGTAGAGTTTGAAATTTGGTATTGATATTCCTCCAGCAGTGTTCTTTCCATTGAGGAGCGTTTTTGCTATTTGGGGTCTTTTATTGTTCCATATGAATTTCTGGATTGCCTCTTCTATTTCCTTGAAGAATGAGGGTGGAATTTTGATAGGAATCACATTGAATCTGTAGATAGCCTTGGGAAGTATTGCCATTTTCACGATGTTAATCTTTCCAATCCAGGAGCATGGGAGGTTTTGCCATTTTTTAAGTTCTGTGTTGATTTCCTTTTTCAAGATTTTAAAGTTTTCATCATAGAGGTCCTTCACTTCTTTAGTTAATTCCTAGGTATTTTATTTTTTGTGGGGCTATTACAAATGGAGTTGCTTTCCTAATTTCAGCCACACTTTTCTCATTGTTGGCATACAGAAAAGCCATTGATTTTTGGGGGTTAATTTTATAACCTGCTACTTTGCCAAAGTTTTGAATCAGCTTGAGTAATTTGGGAGTGAAGTCTATGGGATTCTTTAAATACAAGATCATGTCATCTGCAAAGAGGGAGAGTTTTATTTCTTCTTTCCCTATTTGGATCCCCTTTATGTCTGCATCTTGTCTTATTGCTGTAGCTAGGCATTCTAATACTAGATTGAAGAGGAGTGGAGAGAGTGGGCATCCTTGTCTTTTTCCTGAGTTAAGAGGAAATGGCTTTAGTTTTTCACCATTGAGTATAATGCTGGCTGTAGGTTTGTCATATACAGCCTTTATCGTATTGAGGAATGTTCCATGGATTCCTAATTTTTCCAAAACCTTCATCATGAAGGGGTGTTGGATCTTGTCGAATGCTTTTTCTGCATCTATTGAGATAACCATGTGGTTCTTATTCTTGCTCCTGTTGATGTGATGAATAATATTAATTGATTTGTGTATATTGAAACAGCTTTGAATCCCTGAAATAAATCCTGTTTGATCGTGGTGTATGATTTTTTGGATGAATTGTTGAAGTCGATTGGCCAAAATTTTGTTGAGAAGTTTTGCATCAATGTTCATTGAAGAAATGGGTCTATAGTTCTCATTCTTTGATGAGTCCCTGCCTGGTTTTAGGATGAGGGTTATGATGGCTTCATAGAATGTGTTCGGTAGTGAGCTTTCTCTTTCAATTTCGTTGAAGAGTTGGAGGAGTATTGGTGTGAGCTCTGCTTTGAAGGCCTTGTAAAATTCCGAAAAAGCATATTCTTAATGTGTACTCAAAATAGTGAAAAATAAGAATATTCTATTGAATCAGTAACATCTTGTGCCGCTCAGACCTCTGTCCCTACTTACTTTTTGTCCATTAGATCTGTCAGTGGCAAAGAGGGTCTGAAGGTCTAACTATAATTGTGGATTTGTTTCTCCTATCAGGTGTTATGCTTATCTTTAGATCCTCTTGTTTAATATGTACATATTTATGATTATTATATCTACCTGGTAAATAATCCTTTTATTCTTTTTGTCATTATGTAATGTCTGTCTTCCTTACCTCCACAGAAGTGATTTTGCCAGACATTAATTCAGTCACTCCTGTTTTTTTAATTAATGTCAGTTTGTTATATCTTCTTTCATCCTTTTGCATTCAAGTTACCCATATATTTGCAAGTATGTTTCCTGTAAATAGAATATATTTGGTTATGTTTTTGTCTACTCTGCCCATTTTTATCTTTTGACCAGAATAGTCAGGTGATTTACATTTAAAGTAATTATTAATATATACCCAATGCATGAACCCAATGCATGTTAGGCAAACACTGTGACTCTGAGGCATAGCCCCCAACCTTGTCTGCGTTTTTATTGTTTCTTCTTTGTTTCCTTTTTTCTCATTTCCCTTTTTATCTCTGCTTGTCTTCCCATGGGTTCCTTGAACATCATTGGAATTTTATACTGGTTGATTTATAGCAGCCTTTTATTTAGTATAATGCATTTCATAGGTTTTTATAGTGGTTGTTCCATATATTACTATAAATCTTATCAGTCTTTTTACTGATATTAAGCAGTATATTATGATTTCAATTCAGGTGTAATAACTTACAATTTAGTCATATTACCTCCTCTTTTACAAATTGCTACTAGGTTGATTCCTTCTGGTAATCTGGTATTATAATTTTTGTTTTAATCATACATTTTAATTTAAAAATCATGAGGTGGAGGATAATACAATGTCTGAACTCATCTTCTAGGACTAAAAAAATCATTTCCATTTTGCTTGGAGAACTTCCTTTTCCAATATTTAAGGGTAGGTTTGCTAGTACAAAACTCTTCTAGTGTCCTTTGTTTGACTATGTCTAAATCTTCTTCTTTTTATTCTTGAATAACATGTAAAAATGATAGAATTATTGAATGATAGATAGTTCTTACACTTCATCACATTAAAAACATCAGGTTTTTCTGACCTCCATGATTTCAGATGAAGATCTGTTGTTTGTCAAACTAGCCTTCAGTTAATGCATTCTTTCTCTGAATTGGTTTTAAAGAATTTTTGTCTTTGCTTATAATTCTTAGAGGCTAAATTGTTTTTGTTTTTCAGTCATGAGGCTTGAATTCTGGGCCTGGGTTCTGTCTCTAAGCTCTTTGGCTCAAGGCTAGCACCCTACCACTTGAACCACAGTGCCACTTCCGATTTTGTGGTTGCTTTTTACTGGAAATAAGAGTCTCACAGACTTTGCTGCCTGAACTGGCTTTGAACTTCAATCCTCAGATCTCAGCCTTCTGAGTAGCTAGGATTACAGTCATGAGCTACCGATATCTGTCTTGTTGGTGAAATTTTAATTACAATTTTTTCCTGATATACTTTAAGATATTCCTGTTACAAGGTCATTCGATTTTAGTTACTCCTGTTAAGAACTCTTGTTTCTTTAAGTATGCCAATTCCTGTTGCAAATTGTGAACCTGAGTTTGTCCAGTTGGAACAGAGGGGCAGGGCCTGCAGCATTAGGATAAAAGGGGAGCAGCCTGCATACTCTGGATACTTGCTTGGTTGATTTTGGGTAGCAGCACACCAATCTACAGACTTTGCCTTGCCATGTTCCTTTCAAGTTGAGGTTACTATTCCTGTGATCGGCCCCCAACATCCCAAGGTATATCTAACAGTGAGTATTGTCTTTGAGCTTGATCACTAAAAGCTAGTGCTCTAACACTTAAGTCAAAATTCTACTTTGAGATTTTTTTTTTTTGGTTATTGGAGATAAGGACTTTCCTGCCGGACTGGCTTAGCACCTTGATCCTCATATGTCAGACTCCTGAGTAATTAGGATTATAGGCATGAGCCACCAGCGGCTAGCTGTCATAGTTTTCTTTAGGTTCTTCTTCTTGTTTACCCTTAAGTTGAAACATTTAGTCAAATTTGGGGAGTTTTAATCTATTATTACTTAGTTGTTTGTGCTGATGCATGATAATTGTATGTTTGTGAGGTGAGATGTGATGTGAGATATGGGTACATATTATACAATGACCAAATCAGAACTATTTAGATATCACTTAAAAATGATCACTTTTGTTTTGAAAATTGTCACATTACTAGGAAACAGTATTATTCCTGTCTATCCAACATTGTACCCATTGAAAACTTTTTCCAACATCCCCTTCTTTAGTTTCCCTAGATAATGGTAGCTACTGTTCTACTTTGCACTCATCTGAAAGTTTTTATCTTTAACATATATGATATACTATAATATTTTTCTATATCTAGTTTATTTCACTTAACATAATGACCTCCAGTTACTTTCTGGTTGTCACAAATACCTTGATTTCATCCTTTTATAATTAGTTTCCCATTGTGTGTGTAGGTGTATCCTGTTTTTTGATCTATTCATACATTGGCTATTGAAAATAGCACTGTAATGAACAGGGAAGAACATATGGATTCGATTTTCTTTAGACATATATCCAATAGTGGGATTATTGGATAATATATTAGTTTGGCTTTCTAGTTTTTGGGGAACATTCATACAACTTTCCATAATAGCTATAATAATTTTCATTCTTTCCCAAGAGAATGCAAGGTTCAGGGTTCTTTATTTCATCATTAACATTTTTCTTTCTTGATAACCATTATAACTGGAATGAGGTGAACACAAGTAACTACTAGTGCCAAAGGCTCGAAATATAATCCTAGATATTAGGGAAGCTGAGACCTGTCAGCAAAGTCTAAAAGACTTCATCTCCAATTAACCAACAGGAAGTGTGCCTAAATTTGTAGATCATCAGCCATAAGCAAGCAAGCTGAGAGCAAGAGGCCCTGAGTTCAAGCCTTGGAGGTAACATGAGATAGAGAGAGAGAGAGAGAGAGAGAGAGAGAGAGAGAGAGAGAGAGAGAGAGAGAGAGAGAGAGAGAGAGAGAGAGAGAGAGAGAGAGAGAGAGAGAGAGAGAGAGAGAGAGAGAGAGAGAGAGAGAGAGTCAGACAGACAGACAGACAGATAGACAGACAGACAGACAGACAGACAGACAGACAGACCAACAGACCGACAGAGACAGAGAGGAGGGAGACAGAAAGGAAGACATAGGAGAAGAGGAGGTGGGAGAATAGGAAGGTGGGAGAAGAGGAAGGGGGAAGAGAGGAGATGGGAGACTACTTATAAACAATTATATGCCAATGATTTGGAAAACTTAGTTGAAATGGATACAAGTTTGAATCAGGAGCAGCGAATCTGAAGAGTTGAGTTATAAGTAACAAGATTGAATCAATAATAAAAAGTCTCTTATGAAAGGAAAGTTTAAGACCTGATGGCTTCATTGCTGATGTCACCCATTTTTTTCTTTTTTTTTTTTTTTTTTTTTTTGCAGAGCTGAGGATTGAACTCAGGGCCTTGTACTTGTGGGAGAAGTACTCTTCCACTGAGCTAAATCCCCAACCCACATCATTATTTATTCTAATACATTTTTAGTGTCATTTTGATTTCTCTTTTAGAATTCCAATGAGTGCCAATGTAACTTTCAATTTTTCACATGTCCTTGAAAGTCTACTCATTAGTTTGTTATTGTGTGTTGAGACATTTTTATAATGGCTCTTTCAGTTCTTGTTAAAGATTTTTAACATCTCACTCATTGTTTTGTTAAATCAGCTGGTTTTATTTTTTCATTAAAATTGTGATTTTTTTACCTTGGGATTACATTTTCTCGTTATTCTTTTTCTTTTATATATGTATATATATATATATATATATATATATATACATATTATAAAAATGTTTTACAGAGGGGTTACAGTTACATCAGTAGGGTAATGAGTACACTTCATACTGAGCATTGGTACCTCCTCCTTTGTTTTCCCCCTAACATCACTTCACTCCCCACCTCCCCAACTCCTTCTACCCCCCACAATTGTAAAGTTTGTTTTCATCATAGTGTCCTGTAAATCTCGTCATCACAATGGGTCAGCCTGCATCCCCATTTAAGCATTCTGCAATATCCCTTCCCCTCCCCAAATTACACAAATGTATATACAAGATGCAGAACACCAGCATCAAATCCAGTGAAAACAGGGGTTATACAATGGGAGAAGAACATACACAAGAAACAAAAGAATCACATACTGTATTGTAAGTACATTAAAAACACTAGCAAGAAAGAAAAAAACACTTGTGTTCCTGTCTTGGGGTATATTTTGCTTAACATTATCTCATGTGGTTATATGTACATAGCCTTTGATCTTCTCTGCTTGTTCTAGACATGTATAGTCATTGAAAACAAGGGAAACCATAGGACTTATGTTTCTTTGGGCATGGCTTACTTCACTTAATATTTTTTCCAAATCTTTCCATTTCCTAACCAATGAGGCAATGTCATTCTTTCTGATGGAGGCATAGAATTCCATTGTGTATGTGTGTGTGTGTGTGTGTGTGTGTGTGTGTGTGTGTGTGTGTGTGTGTGTGTGTGTGTGTATCACATTTTCTTCATGCATTCATCTACTGTGTACTGAGGGGCATCTGGGTTGGCTCCATATCTTAGCTATGATAAATAATAATGCAATAAACATGGTGTGCTAGTAACTTTGGTATGACCTTGTTTGTGATCATTTGGGTAAATGCCCAAAGTGGGATTGCTGGGTCATAAGGGAACTCTATGTGGAATCTTTTGAGGAACCTCCATACTGCTTTCCAGAGTGGTTGAACAAGTTTACACTCTCACCAACAATGCAGTAGGGTTCCATTTTGGCCTCTCAAACATCTGTTGTTATTAGATGTCTTGATTATAGCCATTCTAACTGGGGTGAGTAGAATTTCAACTCATCAAAAAAATCATATACCACGATAAACAGGATTCATTTCAGGGATACAAAACTGGTTGGATATATGGAAAACACAATATAATTCATCACATCAATAACAGCAAGTATAAGAACACAATTATCTTAATAGATGCAGAAAAAACATTTGACAAGATCCAACACCCCTTTATGATGAAAGCTCAGGAAAAATTAGGAATCCATGAATATTCCTCAATATAATAAAGGCTGTATATGACAAACCTACAGCTAGCATTATACTTCATGGTGAAAAGTTAAAGCCGTTTCCTCTAAATTCAGGAATGGTAAAAGGGTGTCCACTCTCTCCACTCCTCTTCAACCTCATATTAGAATGCTTAGCTAGGTCAATAAGACAAGATGTAAACATAAAGGGGATCCAAATAGGGAAAGATGAAGTAAAACTCTCCCTCTTTGCAGATGACATGATCTTGTATTTAAAGAACCCCAAGGACTCCACTCCCAAGTTACTTGAGCTGATCAGAAACTTTGGCAAAGTAGCAGGGTATAAAATTAACCCTCAGAAATCAGTGGCTTTTCTGTATGCCAACAATGAGAAAAGCATGGCTGAAATTAGGAAAGCAACCCCTTTTGTAATAGCCCCACAAAAAATAAAATACTTAGGAGTTAACAAAAAAGGTTAAGGACCACTAGGACGAAAACTTGAAAAACCTGAAGAATGAAATTACAGCAGAACTAAGCAAGTGGACAAACCCTCCATGCTCCTGGATTGGGAGGATTAAGATATTGAAAATGGCAATACTGCCAAAGGCGATCTACAAATTCAATGTGATACCTATTAATATTCCATCCTCATTCTTCAATAAAATAGAAGAAGCAATACAGAAATTCATATGGAATGATAAAAGACCCTGAATAGCAAAAACAATCTTTTGTAGAAAGAACAGCACTGGAGGGATATCAATTTCAAACTCTATTTCAAAGCCATAGTAATCAAAACAGCTTGGAACTGGCACAAGAACAGACCTGAGGACCAATGGAATAGGACTGAAGATCCAGAAATGAACCCACAGACCTATACCAACCTAATCTTTGACAAGGGAGCTAAAGAAGTAGAATGGAAGAAAAACAGCCTTTTCAGTAAATGATACTGGAAAAATTGGTTAAACACTTGTAGAAAACTAAAGCTAGATCCTTATAAATCACCCTGCACCAGAATCAACTTCAAATGGATCAAAGACCTTGAACTCAAAGCAGACTTCATGAAAACATTACAGAAGGAATAGGAGAAACTCTAGGAGTCCTTGGCATGGACAGAAATTTTCTTAATAGAGACCCAGAAACACAACAAATCAAAGAAAGTTTGGACAAATGGGATTGAATGAAATTGCACAGCTTCTGCATGGCAAAGTACATAGCTAGCAAGATCAATAGAAAGCCCATGGACTGGGAGAAGATCTTTACTAGCCATACAATGGACAAGGGTCTCATATCTAAAATATACTTAGAACTCAAAAAAACTAAATCCCCCAACAACAAATCCTCAAAGAAACAACTTAAAGAGAAACTTCTCTGAGGAGGAAATAAGAATGACCAATAGACACATGAAGAAATGCTCAACTTCTCTAGCCATAAAAATAACTGCAAATAAAGACAATGTTGAGATTTCACCTCACCACAGTCAGAATGGCTATAATTCATTACTTTTATGGTGGATGATTTTTCATTGTATTTTGGACATTTTTCCAGTTATATAGTCTTATTTAATTCTTTTGTTGTAGAGGTAACTACTTGTTTTGACTCTCCATGTGTCTATGATTGCAATGACAGCTTAATATTCAGAATCTTTATATTATTTTTGTGATGGGTTCTACTGAGTCTTTCTGATGTGGTTGAAGGGGCTTCCCTAGTTGTTGCTTTTTTGTTTTGTAGAAAATCACTGCCTCTGGAATTCATAGTTTTCTAGGTTGGATATGTGTTTATTCTGCCTGGATGCCAGGTTAGCCTTATAGGGAAAAAAACCTTTCTACTTCTCTACTTGTTCTCAGGAGGGAAGATGGTTTTAAGTAGGATCCTCTTCTTTTGCTGTCATTAGGAATCAACAACAGAAACACACAATCTCACAGGTGATGGAATCTGCCACTTTAAAAATTATTAATAAGTTCTTTTAAATTGTGAAAATACCATACAGAGGGGTTACAATTACATGAAAAATGTAATGAGTACATTTCTTATCAAGCATTGTAGCCTCCTCCTTTGTTTCCCCTATGATCCCTGAGCTCCCATCTCCCCCGCACCTCCCCTACCAAAGTTGTAAAGTTTGTTTTTTTGACATAACATCTTATACATCTCATTATTGCAAAGGGTCCATCTGTGTCCCTATTTAAACAATTTGTTTTTTCACTTCCCCTCCCCAAATTACACTAACATCAAATACAGTGAAAACAGGGGTTATACCATGGGGGAGGGACATACAAAGCAACAAAGAAATCATCTTATAAATACGTTAGAAACAATAGCAAGAAAGAAAAAAACATTTGAGTCCTTATCTTGGGGTTCATTTTGCCTAACATCAACTTATCTTTCTGTTTGTCTCAGACATATACTAGTTATTGCAAATAAGCAAAACCATGGGACCTATGTTTCTTTGGGCCTGGCTTACTTCACTTAATGTAATTTGTCCAAGTCTTTCCATTTCCTAACAAATGGGGCAATGTCATTCTTTCTGATGGAGGCATAGAATTCCATTGTGTATATATACCACATTTTCTTGATCCATTCATCTATTGAAGGGCATCTGGGTTGGTTCCATATCTTAGCTATGGTAAATAATGCTGCAATAAACATAGTTGTGCTGGTAGCTTTAGTATGGTCTTGTTTTTGGTCATTTGGGTAAATGCCCAAAAGTGGGATTGCTGGGTCATAGGGGAGCTCTATGTGGAGTCTTTTGAGGAACCTCCATACTACTTTCCAAAGTAGTTGAACATGTTTACACTCCCACCAACAATGCAGTAGGGTTCTCTTCTGTCCACATCTCCTCCAGCATCTGTTGTTATTAGAGTTCTTGATTATAGCCATTCTAACTGGGGTGAGGTGGTATCTCAGTGTTGTTTTGATTTCCATTTCTTTTATGGCTAGGGAGGTTGAGCATTTCTTCATGGGTCCATTGGCCACCCTTCATTCCTCTTCAGAGAATCTTCTCTTTAATTCTTTAGCTCATTTATTTATTGGGAAGTTGTTACTTTGAGGATTTGTTGTTGGGGGATTTAATTTTTTGAGTTCCAGGTATATTTTAGACATGAGACCCTTGTCCATTGTATGGCTAGTGAAGGTCTTCTCCCAATCCGTGGGCTTTCTATTGATCTTGATAGCTATGTCCTCTGCCATGCAGAAGCTCTGCAATTTCATAGAAAACATTTGCTCATTGAACATGGAATGAGAGCTAGTCAAGCTTAATACCAAAGCTGCTATTGAGAAAATTAGAATAGTTCTCCAAATTAAATCTAAATATGTAAAAGTCTTTGATAGTATATTGCTTCCCCATCTAGATGTGTCCCTATCAACTTCACTGTCTCCTCCTCTCTTCTGTTACAGATAATCTTCTCAAACACTCCCCATACCATCCTCTTTTGAATGGTCACCTTCTTTAATTGTATGCATTCATTCAATTGTCTTCCCCTTGTCTGTTAAAGAGGAAGATTTAAACTGGATTGGATAGTGGTCTATTTATGACTTTTTATTTTTTGTAATTTAATGTTTTCTTCTAGGAAGTAAAAGCATAGCTATTGTCTAATTCTTATGAAAGGGTCCCTGAAAGTTTAAGCAGGTGATCCAGAAGTCTCAGAAAAACAATTAGTTTTTATTTTCTACCTAAAGATCATATCTTATTTCCAGAAGTTAACAGAGACCTATATAGCTAACATTTGTTGACTCTAAACATAATGAAAGGACTTTACTAAATGACATTTAATTTACATCTGGAAAGTTCTCTTTTGATATTTTCCTCATTCTTCTGTGATATATATTTTTTAACCACAGTTGAGGTCCTTACCTGACTAATCATTTTTTATTTATATAACACCACATACTCCATTTTGTTTCTGCTTCTTTTTTATTGTGAAAATACTGCACAGAGGGGTTACAATTACATGGGCAAGATAATGAGTATATTTCTTATCAAGCATTGTAGCCTCCTCCTTTGTTTCCCCTGCCCATCCCTTCTCAACCTTCCCCCCCACCCAATCCTCCTCCCCCCCACCAAAGTTGTAAATTTCGTTTACGACATGACTTGTACATCTCATTGTTGCAATGGGTCCACCTGTATCCCTATTTAGACGATTTGTTTTTTCCTTTCACCTCCACAAATTATACCGACATCAAATACAGTGAAAGCAGGGGAGGGACATACAAAGCAACAAAGAAATTATCTTATAAATGTGTTAGAAACAATCACATGAAAGAAAAAAAAAACATTTGAATACATATCTTAGGGTTCATTTCCCTAACATCAACTTATCTGACCTTTTCTGCTTGACTCAGACATATACTATTTATTGCAAATAAGGGAAACCATGGGACCTATGTTTCTTTGGAAAAACTTAGAAAAAATTATATTAAGTGATGTTTCTGCTTCTGTAGTCATTTGTTCTCTCTTTCCTCTTCTCTCTTTCTCTCCTCATCCTTTCTCTCCGCCTCTGTCTCTATTTTGGTCTCTGTCTCTGTCTCTCTTAGATGGACCCTAGAAGCTAAATGCTGGTGGCTCACACCTGTTATCCTTCCTACTCAGGGGCCTGAAATCTGAGGATTGTGGTTCAAAACCCTGCCAGGGTCTGGGAATTTGGCCTAGTGGTAGAGTGCTTGCCTTGCATGCATGAAGCCCTGGGTTCAATTCCTCAGTACCAAATAAACAGAAAAAGCTAGAAGTGCCACTGTAGCTCAGGTGATAAGAGTGCTAGCCCTCAGTAAAAGAAGTTCAGACACAGTACTCTGAGTTCAAGTCTCAGGACTGGCAAAAAAAAAAAAAAACTGAAGGGTCCCACACTTCCGTCCCAGGGACCATGCAGAGGCAGGCAGGCAGAGGAGAGAGATTATTATAAGGTTTATTAGAGGAGCCATATTTCCCCCAAGAGGGAGCACATGGCCTCCATCCTCATTCAGGATGGATGAGGGGGATGGGAACCCCGGTGGATCTGGGTGGAAAGATGGCGGGGCCATGTGTATGGTGGGAACTCCAGGAATGGGAGGGGGCCCAGGTGTGGGTGGAGCTGAGGACCAAATGTGAGCATAATACTAACACAAACAAACACCCCAAACAGGCTATGCAGGGAAGTCCATCAGCCTTGAGCAAAAAAAATCAAGGGAAAGCCTTAATCCCTGACTTCAAGTCCCAGTACTGGCACAAGTCAGGCCCAGAGAGACAAAGGATGCAAGTTTTCTCTCATATGTGGAACTGAAATGTACAAGTAAACACATGAGTTTGTATGCAAATTTACACTAATGTATTAACTGAAGTATGGTTTTTGCAGGGGAAAATTCAAATTATGTAAGTCATTAGAAAAAGTAACAGTCCAACAAAATAAATACCAGGAAACTGACAATGAAGAGGTATGGGGGGGGTCAAGGGGAGGGGCATAGGTGAATGAAGAGAGGAACCAGGAAAAATGCCATCATAATAAATAATGCATAATAAAAATTATTGAGGGTTGGGTTGGGTTGGAAGGGATGGGTAAGAATGATGACACTGATTGATGCATTATACTCATAAATAGATTGGTTGAATGGTAATTCATTTGTACAACAACTTGAAGATAATAAAAGAAAAGAAAAGATGGAATGCGTCACTTTGTATAAGTCAAGAAAGTAATCTACCTCTAGGAAACTTCCTTTTATGGTTCCTTGTCATTATTCTACTCTTGTAATGGTAAAATGTCCTTTAACCTTTTCTTTTGGTCTATGATATTTTGTTGAAGAGCTATCAATTTTAAGGTGACTTAAAACTTTTAGATGATGATCTCATTTGTGGATCTGGGGGTTTAAGCCCAATGTCATGAGGTGAAATAGAGTTCAGGAAGCATTCTTGGGCAAAAGTCCAAGTCACATTCACCAAATATTGTTCCAGAATGATATAAGGGAATCTTGCCAGCTGTTGGCTCCTATTTGTCCCCTCTCAAATGGGGCTAAGACCAGACAGACCCAGGTTTCTTGGAATGCTTCTCAGATCTTTATCTTCTTTAAATTGAAATACTCTTATCTAGGCTGGTTATGTTACCAAATTATAACATTAAAAAATTTGCAAACTTTTTAAAGTCCCTACCTGCTACCCCCAAGATCATATATAAAGTATTCATGTACCTACTGGAATGTCAGATAATTTCCAAATTTTTCTCTCCATGTAACCAACATCAGATGCCTCTACTTTAAGTTGTTTTCCTATGAGTCTAGCTCTTACTCATATTCTTGCACTGTCAGAAATAAAAGGAACCTGAGCCAGAGGAACCATGTTATTCAGCATCATGGAATGATTTAGTGTTGGACTAAACCAGAAACAGGATTGTTAACTCCCAACCAAATCACACATCCAGGTAAATGTTTATCAATGGGTAAATGATGGCACAGACCCTTTCCAACTTTTTTCTCTCTCCTGTACCCACTTGTAACTTGCCAGAATTTTGTGATTTCTTCCACTTGCTACTAAGGGGAGAAGTATGGAAGAGAAAATTGAGGAATAATTAATATACAAGGTATAGGTTAAGGGGGAAACAATTCTCTCGCTGACTGGGTTTTGTCGGACTACCAGGGTCTGAGCATTTTGTCTCAGGGGTCCCTGGGATAGTCCAGCCTAATAATTTTACACACTGGGAAGGTGAGAGAGGCTCCTCCCTCCTCAAGGCTAAGTCTCTGCCCAGTATCTGTGGCACCTAGGTACCTGGCACACCTGGACCTGGCACATCTGGAGGTCATATCCTGGGCCACCCATTGGACCAGGGGAGGGTTCCAGGCCCTGAGGTCTCAACGCATCCCGTGCAGTCATACCTTCCCTCACCTGGCCCCAACTTCTCCCCATCCCTTCCCTACTTAGACCCAGGTCAAACCTCAGCCGGCCCCTTTCCACCATGCCTCTCCACCATGCATTTCAGAGACAGTAGTTTGGTAAATAAACTTCTTTTCCTGCTTGAATACTGCATGGTGTTCTCTTCATCAGCTATGTAATGAAACCTACCTATTTAATATACCTTACAACAGTGACTAGGTTTAGCTCTGCAGGGCACCAGATTGCCATCTACAGGATCTGAGAAATATAGTCTTGCCACCTAGTTGGCTATGAAATCCTCTGGAAGATAATACAATTGGGAAAAATCTAAATAATCCTTTCTAGCCATTAGCATATATACTATACACCAAATAATATGAGAATTTTATTAAGGATATTTAATTCATTAATTTTTCTTCTGCACTCAAGTAATGTTAATAACCCCAACGAAAATACAAATATTCCAATTAATGGTTTGTCCTTACATTGTACAGTCAGTAAAAGACATAATTGGGACTGAAATCTAAAGGGCTGACTGCAATGTCAGTAATAACTGACATTTACAGTAATAACAACAACCATTCATAGAATTTTGTACTATGTCCCAGGCACTACAATAGAAATTTTGAGTGTTGTGTTAATCAAATACAATTAGTATGCCATTATACTATGATACAGGGGAGTAAATGGAGGCTCAGAGAATAAAATGTCACTTGATAAGCTCATATATATATCATGTATTGAGCCAGGACTTCAAGCCAGGTCTGTCTGAAATCACAGCCTTTCAGAAATTTGGGAGCTTTAGAGGTTGAATGAAACTTTCAAAGGATAGGCAATTCTGGGTAGCTTTGAAAACATATTCCAGGGCCTAAATGTTCCATCTCTGATATAATTCTAAAAGGAAAGAAGAAATTCAAGAAATAAATATGGACTTTTCACAATGAAATCTCATGTAATTAAATCATGGTAATTCAAAAGTGAAATACATTAAAGAAATTCACAACATAAAAATTAAGTGACTTGCTGTCTAAATTCCAGAAAACTGATTAGTCCTAAACTTCTTTCTGACATTCCAGAAATATTTGGATATAATGAAGTTGATAGAACTTGGTGAACTAAAGATCAGTTCCTCGCCTGGAGAAAGGTGCTCATTGTGCTTTTAGGGGACCTGGAGTGATTTGTTATAAGTGAGAAAACTTGTTGCTGGGTTTTCACTACTTTATTTGGCTGATCCTTTTATTTTGAGGTACTAGGATTTGAGTATAGGGCTGGGCAGGTATTCTACCGCTTGAGTCATGCACCAGCCTCCTCTCCTTTATGCTTTAGGTTTGGAATAGGGTCTTGGATTCTTGCTCAGAAAGGACTGGACTATGATCCTCCTACCTATGCCTCCTATGTTAATAGATTACAGATGTTAAATTCCACTTTTGGCTTTTTTATTGAACCAGGGTTTAGATAACTTTTTTCAATGTCTAGCCTTGAATTTTGATCCACCCATTTGTGCCCTCTGAGTACATTAAAACCATCAAGCCTATGGTTTTCAGTTTGTAAAGTATCATCTATTACTTCAACTTGCATAAGATCAGCTCAGGTCAGAGGCCAGCTGTGCTCTACCTTTTTTGAGTAGAACCTAAAATAGAGAGAGCTGTTCCATCAATTTTGAGAAATCCACCCCTTTCAATTTCTGCAGGAAGTTTTGGGTATCAGTATGATCCTCTAAAAATTATGGATGAGAATTTCATGGTCTCATTAGCTTGAAGACTTATGCCTTGGATTTGCACAAATGTGCTTTACTAGCTTAACGTAATTTCCAGCCCCTAATCACACCCAAGAGGTAGTAGATAAATGAGCGAAATCAACTTCATCAACAGTCTAGTAGGCACAGTAGAAGAGAGCAGAAGCTCAGAGCTTAACAAAATTTCCAAAGCTAGCTCATCTAAACTCTAACATTCATTTCAAGGAATTCTACCCAATTTGTCTTCAAGCCCTGCCTGTACACTTCTAGTTATAGAAACTCATTATGAGACAGATTTTTTTATTTTTATTTTTTGTGGTTTTTTTATTGTGAAAATACCATAAAGAGGGGTTACAATTACATGAGCAAGGTAATGATTACATTTCTTATCAAGAATTGTTGCCTCCTCCTTTGTTTCCTCTTACCATTCCTTCCCATCTCACCCCACCCCCCACTCTTCCCCCTCCATGCCAAAGTTGTAAAGTTCATTTTTCAACATAATGTCTTGTACATCTCATTGTTGCAGTGGGTCCACCTGTATCCCTATTTAAACAATTTGTTTTTTTCCTTCCCCTCCACAAATTATACCAACATCAAATACAGTGAAAACAGGGGTTATACCGTGGGGGAGGGACACACAAAGCAACAAAGAAATCATCTTATAAATATGTTAGAAGCAATAGCAAGAAAGAAAAAAACATTTGAGTCCTTATCTTGGGGTTCATTTTGCCCAACATCAACTTGTCTGACCGTTTCTGCTTGTCTCAGACATATACTAGTTATTGCAAATAAGGGGAAAAACCATGAGACCTATGTTTCTTTGGGCCTGGCTTACTTTACTTAATATAATTTTTTTCCAAGAGGAAAAAAAATTATAAAGGTCTTCCTTGTGCAGAACGGAATACATCTCAGTGTGGCTTCTACTATGAGTTCCTGTTCCTCAGGACCTCAAAGATCATGCATTTTCTTCCAATTTCCCTGTACAGTTCATTCAATGATACCATATGAAACCTGAGTTCTCACCTATTATTTGTACTACTGAAACATTCATACTCACTGTAGGTTGTCTATACCATTTTGAAAAATGGAAACAGGGCTAGGAAGGCAGCTCAGTGGTAGAGTGCTTGCCTTGCATGCATGAGGCCCTGGGTTCGATTCCTCAGCACCACATAAGTAGAAAAAGCCAGAAGTGGCTGTGTGGCTCAAGTGGTAGAGTGCTATCCTTGAGCTGAAGTACTGAGGGACAGCACCCAGGCCCAGAGTGTAGGGAGCCGAGGCGAGACTCCGCCCACTCCCTTGCAGCTTTGAGGTAACCACCCCAGACGGTGCTTGGCGGGACGCCTGGGCTGTGCGCGTGCGCGAGCCAGGTAGAGTCCCCAGCCAATCCCATGACACCTGGTGACCGTGAAAGGCAGGCGACCAACAATAGACCGACCGGCGTTCCTATTTCCCTATATAAGCGGCTATGTTTTGGGTGCACGCTCTCTCGCGCTCAAGCTCTCCTACAATTAAAAGGCTCTCCAATAAAGCGTGATCTGAGAAGACTCCTGGTGTGGTGGTCGTTTTTTCTCGCTGGTCGAGTAGACGGTCGCTACACCAGAGTTCAGGCCTCATGACTGGCAAAAAGAAAAGAAAAATGGAAACAGATCTGCGTACAGGGCCTCTTCTGGGTAGGACAAAATAGAAAATAATGTCACTTTTGTTTTGAAAACATATCTCCATTGTGGCAGCCTAAAATTAATTTCCTTTTTCTTTCATCCATTCCTCCTTCCCTCTCCTCTTTTTTCCCATCCCTCCTCCTCACTCCTCACCGCCATTCTTTATTTCCTTCTTTCCCTCCTTCCTTCTTTTCCTTCCTTCCTTCCTTCCTTCCTTCCTTCCTTCCTTCCTTCCTTACTTCCTTCTTCCTTTCTCCTGGAAGTCACTTCACTTTTTTGACCAGTGATCTGATATTCAGACTAGGAACTATAGATCAAATATGGACTACTGTCTGTGAAGTTATGTTGGAACACAACTATGCTCACTTGTTTATATAATATCTGTTGTTGCTTTAATGATACAAGGTCAGAACTACCTGCTACAAAGTCAATATGCTTTCACAACACTTAAAATATTTACTATCTGGTAATATAGAAAATTCATAGACCCCTATTCTTGACTTGCAGTGAGATTATTAATAAAGATTCTGTTGTCATACCAAACACATTGTTTAAAAGTAAAATAAAAGAGACACAAGTGATATGGAATGATTTTTCCAAATTCATATACATTGAACATGATTAGAGATGAGTTTTGAACCCAGTCTTGCATGGTTCATTTTCTATCTAGTGTTTCTTTTTTTGGGGGGGGGGAGGGGCGGGAGGTCCAGTTGTGGGGTCTGAACTCTGGGCCTGGGCGCTGTTCCTCAGCTCTTCAGCTCAAGGCTAGTGCTCTACCACTTGAGCCACAGCACCACTTCTGGCTTTTTTCTTTTTGCTCATGTGGGGGAATCAAGCCCAGGGCCTCATGCGTGCAAGGCAAGCGCTCTACCACTGAGCCACCTTCCCAGCCCTCTATCTAGCGTTTCTTCATCATGTGGACCACTCAGTGTAGCTACTTCAGGCTTGGATGTACTGTGTTTCTTTGACTCCAGAGGATCTTTCTGATCCAGTTGGGGTTTTACTATGAGCCAATTACTCCCCAGGATACTCTCTTGATCTTTCTATGGTCAGCATGCATGTGGTTGCTGGCATTTTTATCTCCTTGGCCTATGATCAGGATAAGCGTTCTCAAAACAAGAAGCCATTCAGAGTCCTTTACACTGCTGATGTAGGCAAACTGGGTTAGCTAAACCTCAGGGCACACTGGAGAAGCAGAGGAGGAACCAGTGAGCTGACCAGTTGAGTGATCTGTCATTTACTATCCTTGAATCACTTGTCCTTGAATCTGACAATCTTTCTAAGAGAGAGAGGGAGACAGAAAAGGGAGATAGAATAGATTTTATAAGCCAGGCACCTGTGGATCATGCCTGTAATCCTAGCTACTCAGGAGGCTGAGATCTGAGGATCGTGGTTCAAAGCCAGCCCAGGCAGGAAAGTTCGTGAGACTCTTATGTCCAATAAACCCACTAGAAAACCAGAAGTGGTGCTTGCTGTGGCTTAAGCCAAGCCCAGAGTTCAAGCCCCACGACCAACAACAACAACAACAACAAAAAGAATAGATTTTATAATCATGAATAAGTACCCTCTTTTCCCTCTTTTTAAAAAATCAATTTTCTTATTAATTAGTCCTGCCTTTTGGAGCGAATAATTTATTTAGAAACTTTCGTGGTCATTAAGAAGGGCTATAAACAACTTTCTAGGCATTTCTGCCCATCTTCTGAGAAGACCTAGCTAACTTCAATGAAGGGCCCTAACTCTAGAGCCAGTCCTAATCCAGGACACATAGATAAATGGAAAAGCAAGGATGTAGGGAATGTAAGCCTCAGGCCCGAGCTCATCTCAGTCCCACAGCCAGTCACAAATGACCTCAACACTGAACAACAGGAATGCACAGTAATATTGGAATGTAAGTCAGGATAAAATAATAAGCACTCACACACCCATGTTTAGGGCAGCAGTGCTCATAGTCAAACAATGGAAGTAGTCCTTATGCCCTGGAACTGATAAATGAATCAAGAAAATGTGACACACGTGTGCACATGCGCGCACACACACACACACACACACACACACACACACACACACACACACACACACACAGAGGAAAATAATGCAGCCATAAAAGACAATGAAATTGTGTCATTTGCAGGGAAATAGATGGATCTAGAAATTGTCATAATCAAATATGCCAGAAGGACAAAGGTAACACATTTTCTTTTCTATGTGAATGTTAAACATACAATATAAATATATGTAATTAAATACAAGATTATATACATATGTGTATGTACATATGCACATATATGTATATATTCACACACACATATATATGATCCATATGACTAAAGCTTGATGTATGTAGGTGTGAAATACACTGGTGAAACACCTCTGAAAAACATACATGCCATTTAAGAAAGAATATTAAGAAGCTGAAATATGTCTGGCCTGGGTGAGTATGGATACTAAGATGAGAGTGCAAGGGAAAAGGGAAAAGGTGGATATAGTCATAATTTGTGTTCCTGTGTGGAAATGAAATATGGAAACCCAAAGAGATTGGTTTTGGAAGAGGGAAGGGAATAGAGGAGGAATGAGAGGGTGATCTGATCAAGATTGTATCATATCCATAAATGGTCATGCTAAAATTAAACCCCATTGATACTAGTATAAAAATAAGCAAGACATTATAGGTATATATCTACCATATGAATTGGATTATAACTAGGGATACAGGTGGACCCATTGCAACAATGAGATGTACAAGTCATTATGTGGAAAAACGAATTTTACAACTTTGGTGGGGGGTGGGGGAGAATCAGGTGGGGGAGCGGCGGTGGGGGAAATTATGGGAAGGGATGGTAAGGGGAAACAAAGAAGAGGCAACAATGCTTGATAAGAAATGTACTCGTTATCTTGCCCATGTAATTGTAACTCCTCTGTATGGTATTCCTACAATAAAAAAAAAAAAAAAAAAGAGCAGCAGAACTCCTTGGGTCATGAGACACCATTGCATAAAACTATCATTTTTCAAATCTGGAACTAATGATCAGTGAAGATAAATGTTACACTTAGGTCCCATATCACATTAATTCACATGCACAAAATTACCATGTTATTAAAACTGAATATTTTTTTTTGTTGGTCTTGAGGCTTGAACTCTGGGCCTGGATGCTGGCCCTCAGCTCTTCAGCTCAAGGCGAGCACTCTACCACTTGAGCCACAGCGCCACTTCTGGTTTTCTGGTGGTTAATTGGAAATGAGTCTTACAGACTTTCCTGCCCAGGCTGGCTTTGAACCGCGATCCTCAGATCTCAGCCTCCTGACTAGCTAATATTGAAAACTCCATAAATTTTTATAGAACATTTGTCTAAATCCTCTTTTTATAAATAAGAATACTGAGGCACTATGTCCAGGATATGAATTATGCGTGATTAATTCAAATATCCTCACACCCCATATAGAATTTCGCACAGAACAAGCATTCAAGAACTGTTTACTGAACTAAAGCAACATCAAAGCACATTTTTTTTTTTTGGTGCTAATACCAGGCCTTGACCTGAGGGCTTAGGTGTTGTCTTTTAGCTTTTTGCTTGAGGCTAGCTTGAGCCACAGCCTACTTCTGGCTTTTTGCTGACAAATTAGAGATAAAAGTCTCAGACTTTTCTGCCAGGGCTGATTTCCAGCTATGATCTTCAAATCTCAGCCTCCTGAGTGGCTAATGTTTCAGACATGAGCCACCAGCTACAAAAAGGATGTTGGACTCTTTGTTGACCTATCTCTTATTTTATAGGATAGGTCCAGAGAGAAAATGATGTGTACTTACCAGGATGAATTAGAGTGAAGACTACACCCCATGGGCTGGGAAGGTGGCTCAGTGGTGTAGTGCTTGCCTTGCATGCATGAGGCCCTGGTTTTGATTCCTCAGCACCACATAAGCAGAAAAATCCAGAAGTGGCGCTGTGGCTCAAGTGGTAGAGCACTAGCCTTGAGCTGAAGAGCTGAGGGACAGCACCCAGGCCCAGAGTTCAGGCCCATGATGGAAAAAAAAAAGACTCCAATACAAGCCATCCTGAGATTAGGTAATGTGCCAGTCTCATTCATATATGGCGCTCCAAAATTTGTTTTTTCTCTATATGAGTCTTGTGCACTTGCTTGTCTTCCTCTCTTTATCACTCTTTTATCACTCTCACCCTGTTCTTTAATTACTCTTTTCCTTACTACCTTTCCTCTTCTCTCCTTTCTCTAACATTTTCTGTGCATGGTAAAACTATACACAGCGTACCTCATAATGTATGGATCCATTTTCTGTAAAGACATGTCTCACATTCTCCAAACATGTAAGGAAGCATTTACAAATGCATTTCTACTGATATATGAAGGTTAGTGTATCTCAACCAGAATGAAAGAACAGGCAATTATATAGAAGGGTTTGCCTTTGTTCTGGCTCTGGTGAGACAGTATGAGCTTACTGGGAATGTAAGGTAAAAGAGGGCATCTTATTATCAATAGTATGTCCAAAATCCTACCATGTTTGGTAAAGCTTGGCTGGTACATAGGATTACAAGGATTAAGGTAGAGGAAGCTGTGAGGAGTAGAAAAATGAGTAAGACAAATTTGTTTGGGCTATTCATTATAGATTAGGAATATGTCATCTGCTTGAAGGTCAATAGAAAACAACACAGTTTTTAAAACAGAGAATTGCTGTAATCCATCCTTTATGGAGTATGGACTGATCAGGAGCATATCTTACCTGTATTACAAGCTATCCATAGCTGGGCCCTGGTCACTCAATCCTAGTTGCTCAGAAGACTGAAATCAGAGGATCAAGGCTCTAAGCCAGGCTGGGCAGAAAAGTCCCAGAGACTCTTACTCTAGTTAACCGCATAAAGTTGGACAAGAGCTGTGGCTCAAGTGATAGAGTGTCAGCCTTGGGCAGAAAAGGCTATGGTGGAGAATCTGAGCCCTGAATTCAAGCCTCAGTACTGGAACAAAAAACCAAGAAGATATTCTTGATTCTGCTTTTACAAACTCTTCCTTAAAGATCCCTGAGCATAGCAAATATTGAGTCCAAGATTCTCCCTCAGCTTTTGAGCATTTCACTGGCCACCCAGATATTTATCTCGTCTTATGCTCTCCTCCTTTCCTCTCAGACTCAAAGTTCTGGTGCAATGGAACATGATGTATGAAACACACATAGGAAAATAATAGAAAACTTGGCTGCTAATGCTGTTTTATTTATTACAGATGTGGCCATAGGGGTTCAGAGGCAAAGAATAACTTCACAGAGGGCAAAGTTAGGAGTGATGGAACATAATGGTCTAAAACCATTTCTCTCAAAGAGTAGAATATATATTTTCCAAGGAAGTGTATTATCAGTATAGGGAGTCTTTGCAATTCCTGCCCTGTAAGATTTATTTATCATTGTAGACCAACGGACATGTATCTTGGTTTCATTTCCTGAAGGGAAATTTTATTGTAGTTATTCTGTTTTTATCTTGCCATTATCTTTAGAGTATTGGCAAGAAATAGATAACTTATCATTTTGTTAATAAACTACTGGGCCATGGAGGGTCATACCTGGAGTTGATGGGAATGACTACAAGTTGCCCAGAGATCTTGATAGGTATAGTAACTTGATAGACCTTTGTGTTGTATGCCTTGAAGAGATGAATATGGTTTGTGACTGTAGAAGTGTACATGAATGATGAGGGGTGGATGAAGTGGGTAGATATGGCCAAGTTTGCTGGTTATCCAACGATCTTCATTTCCCTCTACTTTTAAGAAAACAAACCCTAAAACTTAATTGGGCATCTGGCCACATACTGAGAGATTATATTTTCTAGTTTTTCTGAGAAATTATCTTTATTTTGAAGAAGAAAAGAAGTATTTTAACAAAAGTTATCTATCTATTAAGTTAGCTGAGCTGGGATCCAAGAAAAGGTTTCTCTTATGCTTATGAGCTTTTATTTACAAGTCTGAGTTAATTTGGGGGGGCGGCTCAGTGGGTGGGGCAGGTGGACTTAATCAGAGACTAAGGAGCACTTACTTATTGTAATATTTTAATCTTTCTTCCAAGTCCAAATTTGCTTAACTAATTTTTCTCCAGATGGTGATTCTCAGTTGTATACTGACTCTCAGAATGCAAATGTTTGCAGGACATATTTCATTGCTCTTGCCTAGGTGGAAATTCTGAATCTGGAAGAAAGAGTGTAACTTGCTCACAGTCACAAAGAAGTTTTAATAAACACAACTATTGCTAGGTCTGAAACATCAGCCTGGTCATTATTTTTCCTCCAGTTTAGCTGCCATTCTAAACAGTTAGAACTGAAAGGACCTTCAAACTAATGAGTTCAACATCCTCAAAACTATATACCTGATAGGTGTTATGCACGCACGCGTGTGTGTACACACACACACATGCACTCAAAGTTTCTTTAGTGACATAAACTTTTGAAATTCCAAGTTAAACAAGATTCGAGCAAAGAATAATGAATTTTCTTCTCTACTCTGCTGTATTCCTATGAACAAATTGTTAAACATCTTTGTCTGTTTCCTGAATTCTAACTAATCTACTAAAGGTACCCACTATTAAAGCAACATTTATGAAGCTTAGTTGTTCATAGGATTAAGGAAGGTAACATTTGAAAATTTATTTCAAAATTAAGAATATATAAAAAATATCACATATAGGCCAGACATCAATTGCTCACACCTGTAATCCTGGCTACTAAAGAGATTAATATCTGAGGATCACATTTAAAACCAGCCTGGGCATGAAAGTCCATGATATTCTTACCTACCCTCTCCCCAAAGCCAGAAGTGGGGCTGTGGTTCAAGTCGTAGAGCATTAGCCTTGAGCAAATAAACTCAGGGATAGAGGCTGGGCCCTGAGTTCAAGCCCTAGGACTGGCGCCAAAAAATCAA
This sequence comes from Dipodomys merriami, assembly GCF_024711535.1. Taxonomy (NCBI): domain Eukaryota; kingdom Metazoa; phylum Chordata; class Mammalia; order Rodentia; family Heteromyidae; genus Dipodomys; species Dipodomys merriami. The sequence continues at coordinate 68,870,911 of NW_027204492.1, forward strand.
AAAAAAAAAAAACAGAAAAAGAAGAAAGTGAACATCACATATCAATAAAACATTATTAAACAATTGAATAGTACCTGGTGATGATCAACAGGTATGGCTGCACACAATAACATAGATGAGTCTGACACCTCAAATGTTATGTGAATGAAGTCAGAAAGAGTACAGACTATAATTCCATTTGACAAGTATTCAGAAACAGGCCAAGCTAATCTGTAGTGAGAGAAGTTGAAATAGTGCTATTGCTGGGAAGAGGTAAGGTTTATTACTGGAGAGCTTCCAGGATTGCCATAGTGTTCTATTTCTTGAAATATGTGCTGATTGCCTGGGTGTGTTCATTTTGCAAGCCCTTTTAAAACTGGGCCCTCATGATTTGTATGTTTTCAATAGCATCTATCAATAAAAACTTTATTTTAAAATAATACTGTCGAGAGCCCTAAATATGTTCACATACATTATAAGTCTCTAATAGTGACAGATGATACTGAAAACTTGACCACAGAATTAATTTTAAAGGATAACAGGTACACGAGAAGAGACAAGAGTTGAACATGACAAAACTCTTACCTTGATGGCAGTATTGGCCCAGAGGGAAGCAGACAACTCTCGTCACATTTTCGGCATGCATTCAAGTAAATAAAGCAATTTTTAAACCAAGTAGGAAGGGGTACTAATAACTCCTGCATTTGGCAGGACTGAAGATGTCACCACACAAAAAAAAGCATTAATATTGATATATTGAACTGAAACCCCTTTGTACAACTACTTAAAGTAATGATAAAATAAATGGAAAAAATAAGTAAATCATAAAATCAAGACAATAACAAAAAAGAGAAGAATGACAGATGGATTTAGAAGGATGGAGAAAGTTTATCCCAGGCCCAGAGTTCAAGTCCCACGACCGACAAAAAAAAAAAAAAAAAAAAAAAAAAAAAAAAAAAGAAGGATGGAGAAAGTTTAGTCTTATTAAAGACTACCTGTCAGACAGCCTCTTCAGTAAATGGTGCTGGCAAAATTGGTTAACTACATGTAGAAAACTAAAGCTAGATCCTTATATATCACCCTGCACCAGAATCAACTCCAAATGGATCAAAGACCTTGAACTCAAAGCAGACACTCTGAAAATATAACAGGATGGAATAGGAGAAACCCTAGGTCTCCTTGGCTCAGGCAGAAATTTTCTGAATAGAGACCCAGAAACACAACAAATCAAAGAAAGGTTGGACAAATGGGATTGCATAAAGTTGCAGAGCTTCTGCAGGGCAAATGACATAGCTAGCAAGATCAATAGAAAGCCCACCGATTGGGAGAAGATCTTTACTAGCCATACAACGGACAAGGGTCTCATATCTAAAATATACTTGGAACTCAAAAAATTAAACCACCCAACAACAAATCCTCAAAGAAACAACTGCCCAATAAATAATTGGGCGAAAGACTTAAAGAGAAGCTTCTTTGAAGAAGAAAGAAGGATGGCCAATAGACACATGAAGAAATGCTCAACATCCCTAGCCATAAAAGAAATGCAAATCAAAACAACATTGAGATATCACCTCACTCCAGTTAGAACAGCAAAAATCAAGAACTCTAACAACAAAAGATGCTGGAGGGGATGTGGACAGAAAGGAACCTTACTTCATTGTTGGTGGGAATGTAAACTTGTTCAACCACTTTGGAAAGCAGTATGGAGGTTCCTCAAAAGACTTCACATAGATCTCCCCTATGATCCAGCAATCCCACTTTTGGGCATTTACCCAAATGTATACAAACAAGACCACACTAAAGCTACCAGCACAACTATGTTTATTGCAGCATTATTTACCATAGCTAAGATATGGAACCAACCCAGATGCCCCTCAGTAGATGAATGGATCAAGAAAATGTGGTATATATACACAATGGAATTCTATGCCTCCATCAGAAAGAATGACATTTCCCCATTTGTTAGGAAATGGAAAGGCTTGGAAAAAATTATATTAAGTGAAGTAAGCCAGGCCCAAAGAAGCATAGGTCCCATGGTTTCCCTTATTTGCAATATCTAGTATAGGTATGAGTCAAGCGGAAAAGGTCAGATAATGTGATGTTAGGAAAACGAACCCTTAAATATGTATTTTAATGTTTTCGTTTCTTTCATGCATGTGTTTCTAACGCATTTATAAAATTATTTCTTTGTTGCTTTGTATGTCCCTCCCCCACAGTGTTACCCCCGCTTTCACTTTATTTGATGTCAGTATAACTTGCGGAGGAGATGGGGACAAACAAGTCGTTTAAGGATTCAGGTGGACCTGTTGCAACAAGGAGAATTACAAAATGTCATGTCAAAGCAAGCTTTACAATGTCGGTGTGGGGGGGGAGGGGGGTATGATTGGGTGGGGGAGAGGGGGAAGGCTGGGAAGGGAGGTGAAGGGTAAACAAAGGAGGAGACTGCAATGCTTGGTAAGAAATGTATGCATTATCCTGCCAATGTAATTGTAACCCCTCTGTACAGTATGTTCTCAAATAAAATAAAATAAAATTAAAAAAAAAGACTAGCTGTCAGAAAAGAAGAAATTGAATAAATTATGGCCCAGAGCCACTGTTATTCATATGGAAACAATGGAATGGCTGCTTGGTTCTCCTTTCAGCCATTTCAGAGTTGGAGAGTAAGCTGGCCTGTGTCTACACTACCTTTGAAGATTGAAGGTTTTTATTATTATTATTATTATTATTATTATTATTATTATTATTATTATTACTATTTTGTCAGTCACAGAGCTTGAAGTCTGAGCCTGGGCATTGTCCCTTAGTTCTTTAGCTCAAGGCAAGCACCCTACCACTTGAGCCACATCACCACATCTGGTTTTCTGGTGGTTTATTGGAGATAAGAGTCTCATGGACTTTCCTGGCCCAGCTGGCTTTGAACTGAAATCCTCATATCTCTGCCTCCTGAGTAGCTAGGATTACGGGCATGAACTCCCAGCCCCCAACTGAGATGGAAGGTTTTCTGATGTGGTTTCTCATCTTATACAAAATGAAAGCCAAAGTCCAGCATGATCTTAACTTCACATCTCACCAATCACGTTAGTCTTTACTGATTCTGCTACCTGGGATGCTATTTCATCCCATATCAACTTGCTTCCTTAATTTCTTTGTTAAGTAAAGTATTTCATCCAGTAAGGCTTTCTCTGGGAAGTCCATCTAAAATTCCAGCTTTACCCTACATACACAATTGTTATTTTACTTTGTAGTCTATATTATTAATATATGTTTATCCTTTCAAAATATCATTGTAGTATATTTTACTTTGGTATGAAATGTGATTGATGCTTTTGTCTAGTTCACTACAGCGTTTTTAGAGCCTGCAATATAGGATGTATTCTGAATTATCTGTCAATAGAATGCGTGGACAGTAAGTAGATTTGAAACATAATGAAGCTGATGAAGATGCACATGTATGAGTTGGAAAGCATACCAGGTAGCAGAAACAACATATATGAAGGCCCAGAGGTTAAAGAGAGCATTAGACTAACTACAATTAGTTCAGTGTGGCTGGGAAATATTAATGTGAAAACAAGAGGGGACAGCAATGAGATAAGGGTCATATTTTAGAGCACACTGCAAAAATCTATGAAAAGTATAATCTTTGTCCTGAAGGCAACATTGAGCCAATGATAAGTTTTAAGTAAGGAAGAGACAAGATGAGATTGGCCCTGTGATACCTGTAATCCACTGACTGATTTACACAGGTGAAGATATAAATTTGCATTGCCATTTTTATATATGGTTTAGAAGTTGGGGTTTCATGTAATAATAAGCATACCAACTCTAAGGAACTTGGCAAGGCAAAGTTTACTTCTGTGCAGAAGGATGCAACATTAGCCAAAATCCTGGCAAGCAAGCAGATAGGCTGCTCCCCTTTTATCCCTAAAGCAGCAGGCCCTGCTCTCTTGTTCAAATTGGCCAAGTTCAGGTTCACAATTTTCTCATGATTGGCAATTGGTATTTGAAGAGGGCACAATGTCTTAATTACTCACACCTTCTGCTACTTTCTTGAACAACATGAGGTGTGTCTTAATGACTCACACACTCTGCTACTTTCTTTACTTGCTGATATTGCCTTAGCAGAATAATCATCAAGAGCCAAGACATCAGCCAAAGCAAGAACTTTTAAGCAGCCTACTTTTTAGAAAAGATGGTTTTTCTCATACTATATCTACAACACACTATTATGATCAGAGAAAATTAAATCCTAAAGTCAAGTTTCCTCACCTGTTAAAGGAAGAAAATGATAAAAACCTACTTTATACAATTATCACAAACTTTACAAATATTATCAAATGGAGCCATATGACTTGAGGGTGTGAGTGATGTTGGGAAATATGGGGGAGAACAATGGAACCGGTGACATTGACCAAGATAGTTGTACTTATAAACCTATTTGTTGAATTAAAACTCCCCTGTAGAACTACTTAAAGATAATAATAAAAACAAACAAAGAAACCTAAGCAAACTCCTAGTTCAAATGCAAGATACTCCGTGTTTAATGTTCCCTAGTTTTCCTTTGGTAAACTAGTACAGTGCCTCAAATGGATATCTCTTCATTGCATATGATTTTCAGGAAGTCACTTCTCTGTAACTCTCAGCTTTCCTCCCTCAGAAAGGAATTGTAAAACATGACAATTCCCAATTGAGGAGCTGATGAATTTGATGCTATTTTTTTATGCCTCATTGACGAGCTTAGCAGGGATGTAGTCCCAGAGGAATAGTGATGCCAAGTATAGTTGAAGATACATGTGATCTGCTTCTCTTTGTAATAGTCCCTCCCAGCTAAGATTACAACACATAGCGCTAGAACAGCCATTACACAGTTTTTATTTTTATTTTTGCTTTTCAAAAGATTTTGTTAGCATAAATTGACTGCACAAAAGGATTTCATTGTTATGCATATAATATACTTTGACCAAATTCATTACATCTATATATTCTTTCTTAATATTTTTTCTCTTCCCTCCTTTTAAATAGTTTTAGTGGGTTTCATTTAGCTCTTTTCATATGTAATAATGGACTTCTATCATATTCATATAAATCTTGTCACTATCTACACTGCAGCATTTTTATCACCAAACTGTAACAACCAAAAGAGAGCACAAGGATTTAAGTGGCTCATTTTAAAAAATGTCATGGTGTGACTTCAAGATTTCAGCCATAATTAGTGATAGTAATGTTGGAGTCAGTCCTGCACACATATATTGAATCTTATGACCAAGACTAAATGCTTGCAAGGATCATCAAAAAAACTATAAAACAGCAAAAGTGTTTTGGTCTCAACCCCAGAACTGCTGACTTAATTGATCTGAAGTTAAACCTATGCTTGTGTATTCCTTCTGCTCTGCCCCACTTCCCATGAGTTAGATTGTTTTCTAGTTGCAAGTAATTTATTTATTTATTTATTTATTGGTCATTGGGCTTGAACTCTGGGCTTGGGCAGTATTTTATTTTTTAACTTTTTATTAACAACTATTATTTACATACAGGAGTTTAATTTTGACATGTCTATAGATTAATGCAATGTACCTCGATCAGATTCAACCCATCACTCTACTTCATCCTCCCCATCCTTTCCCAACTAATCTCAACGAGCTTCATTGTTCCATTTTTACAGATGTACATAAGGTATTTTGACCATACTTACTCTTCTTCACCCTTTCAGTTCACCTATCCTCTCCAAATACCATACAGGACCTGTTTTATATTAATGCCATTTATTTTTTAATTACATGTTAATTGTTCAAAGAGGTTTCATTGTGGTATTTGATATATGTACATACTGGCACTTTAGTAAGTTTGACCCCTTCACTGACTCCCACCACCCCCTCTCCCTCATTATTCCACATCTTTCAATGGGTTGTGTTTGGAAATCTTCACTCACAGATACAATGTATTTCAATATTGTGAACCCTCTAAAATTCTCTTTTCATCCCTTTTCTAAACCCTTCAAACAGATCCATAATTTATATCTATCTATCTATCTATCTATCTATCTATCTATCTATCTATCTATCTATCTATCTATGAACCTATATGTGTTTACACATATGTTTACCTTTTAGATGTAGCATCCACATATAAGAGAAAACATGTGACCTTTGTGTTTCTGAACCTGGCTAGATCTACTTAAAATGATAATCTCAAGTTCTGTCCATTTCCCTGCAAATGTTATAGTTGCATTCTTTCTTATGACTAAATAATACTCCACTGTCTATATAAAACATTTCTTAATACATTCATCAGTTGAAGTGCATCTGGGCTGTCTATTGCCTGGATATTGTGAACGGTGCCGTAATGAACACGAATGAGCAAGCATCTCTCTTTTATCTTGACTTACATTCCTTCAGATATATGCTCAAGAGTGCTATCACTGGTGTGGAAGTTCTACTCCTAGTATTTTGAGAAATCTCCATAGTAGTTGCATTCATTTACCTCATTTACATTGTTAAAAACAATGTGGAGTTTTTTTCCTACATTCTTATCAGCACCTCTTGTTTTATTTTTGTTGTTGTTTGTTCTTTATGATCACCATGCTGACTGGAGTGATATATAACCTCAATGCCATTTTGATTTGCATTTCCTTTATGGCCAGAGATATTGAACATTTCTTCATGATTCAATTGGACATTTGTACTTCCTCTTTTGAGAATTTTATGTGCAGTTCATTTGCCATTCCTTATTGGGATGTTGATTATTTAGGAGTCTAATTTTTTGAGCTCCTGTGTATTCTAGTTATTAATAGCTTGTTAGGTGCTGGCAAAGATATTCTTCCCCATCAATCCCACTTTTGGGCATTTACCCAAATGTATACAAACAAGACCACACTAAAGCTACCAGCACAACTATGTTTATTGCAGCATTATTTACCATAGCTAAGATATGGAACCAACCCAGATGCCCCTCAGTAGATGAATGGATCAAGAAAATGTAGTATATATACACAATGGAATTCTATGCCTCCATCAGAAAGAATGACATTGCCCCATTTGTTAGGAAATGGAAAGGCTTGGAAAAAAATTATATTAAGTGAAGTAAGCCAGGCCCAAAGAAGCATAGGTCCCATGGTTTCCCTTATTTGTAATATCTAGTATATGTATGAGTCAAGCGGAAAAGGTCAGATAATGTGATGTCAGGAAAATGAACCCTTAGATATGTATTTTAATGTTTTTTTCTTTCATGCATGTGTTTCTAACGCATTTATAAGATTATCTCTTTGTTGCTTTGTATGTCCCTCCCCCACAGTATAACTCCTGCTTTCACTATATTTGATGTCAGTATAACTGGTGGAGGAGATGGGGAAAAACCAGTTCTATAAGGCTACAGGTGGACCTGTTGCAACAATGAGAAGCACAAGTTGTCATGTCCAAAACGAGCTTTAGAACGTCGGTGGGGGGGGAGGGGGGTGGGGGGGGAGGGGGGAAGGAATAGGATTGGGATGGGGGGAGGGGGGAGGCTGGGAAGGGATGTGAAGGGTAAACAAAGGAGGAGGCTGCAATGCTTGGTAAGAAATGTACGCATTATCCTGCCCATGTAATTGTAACTCCTCTGTACAGTATGTTCACAAATAAAATTAAATTAAATTTAAAAAAAAGATATTCTTCATTCTGTAGGTTGTCTCTTCAGTTCAGGGACTATTTCCTTTCCTGAGCTTTATAGTTTGATGCAATACCACTTGTCAACCCTTGGTGTTATTTGCTGAACTATTGGAATTGTAGACCAATAAGTTATTTCTTATGCCAATATGTTCCAGTGATGTCTCTGTTCTTTCCTGTAGTATTTTCAGTTTCAGGTCTCATAATAATTTCCTTTATACATATTAAGTTGATATTAATACAGGATTTAATTTGTCTTCTACATGTAAAAATCCAGTTTTGCCTGCACCATTTATTGAAGAGATTATCTTTCGTTCTGCTTATGTTTTGGGCTCTATTTTGAAAAGTCAGCTAGTTACAGCTGCATAAATTTATTTCTGGGTTTTCTATTCTGTTCCATTGATCTTTGCCTTTGTTTTTAAACCAGTACCATGTTATTATTTTTGTTAATATTGTGATACTTTAGCAAGATTGCTTTGGTCATTCAGTATCTCTTGTGATTCCATAAGAATTTTTTTTATTTTGTATTTTTGTGAAGAATTTAATTTACAATTTTGGTGAGTATTGCATGTAATGTGTAAATTGGTTTTGGGTAGTCTGGTTAATTTTCATGCCATTAATTTTGGCAACCTCTGAATGTGGTAGGTCTTCGATCATCTGTTTTTCCTCCCTTCAGTTACCTTCTTCAAGGTTTTATAATTTGTCATTGTAGAGGTCTTTCATATCCTTGGATAAATTTATTCCTTGGTGTTGTATATTTTTAAGATTATTGTGAATGTAGTTCTTTTCCTTATTTTCTTCTCAGTCTGTTCATTAATGATATACAGAAATGTTATTATTTTAGTATGTTGCAAAAGGTGTTTAAAGATCTGGAAGTTTGAGGCTGTGTAAGAAACATATATTACTGACAAAAACAAATACGAGTTTTGGGATGTCTGAGACAAGCAGAAATGGTCAGATAAGTTAATGTTAAGTGAAATGAACCCCAAATTAAGGACTCAAATGTTTTTTCTTTCTTGATATTGTGTCTAACATATTTATAAGATATTTTTTGTTGCTTTGTATGTCCCTCCCCCCACGGTATAACCCCTGACCTCACTGTATTTGATGTTGGTATAATTTGTGGAGGGGAAGGGAAAAAACAAATTGTTTAAATAGGGATACAGGTGGGCCCATTGCACCAATGAGATGCACTAGATGTTATGTCGAAAATGAACTATACATCTTTGGTGCAAGGGGTGGTGGTGAGGGGGTGGTGGTGGGAGGGGAGGATGGGAAGGGATGGGAAGGGGAAACAAAGGAGGAGGCTACAATGCTTGATAAGAAATGTACTCATTACCTTGCCCGCGTAATTGTAACCCCTCTGTATGGTATTTTCACAATTAAAAAAAAAAAAAGAAAATTTGAAAAAAACCTAGAAAATGGACTCCAAAAGCAGGTGGGAGTGATTATACTCATATCAAGTAAGTACATTTCAAATAAAAACTAGTAAGAAGAACAAAATGCTCATTTCACATTAGTGAAGGGAACAAGCCATCAAGAGTGCATAACATTTTTTTTCATTTTTTATTGTGAAAATACTGTACAGAAGGGTTACAATTACATGGGCAAGATAATGAGTACATTTCTTATCAAGCATTGTAGCCTCCTCCTTTGTTTCCCCTTCCCATCCTGCCCCCGACCCCCCACCTAATCCTTCTCCCCGCCACCAAAGTTGTAAAGTTCGTTTTTCCACATAACGACTTGTACATCTCATTGTTGCAATGGATCCATCTGTATCCCTATTTAAACGATTTGTTTTGTCCCTTCCCCTCCACAAATTATACCAACCTCAAATACAGTGAAAGCAGGGGTTATACATGGGGGAGGGACATACAAAGCAACAAAGAAACAATCTTATAAAGGTGTTAGAAACAATCACCTGAAAGAAAAAAACATTTGAATACAATTTTTTTATTGTGAAAATACTGTACAGAGGAGTTACAATTACATGGGCAAGATAATGAGTACATTTCTTATCAAGCATTGTAGCCTCCTCCTTTGTTTACCCTTCCCATCCCTTTCCATCCTGCCCCAGACCCCTCACTCAATCCTCCCCCCCCAAAGTTGTAAATTGCGCTTTCGACATAACGACTTGTACATCTCATTGTTGCAAAATGTCAGTGCACCTAACTTTGCTAAACGAACACTATTGAACTTAAAAACACAGATTAATTCTAATGGATTGTAGTAAGAGATTTTAATAATCCACTCTCACTAATAGATAGGTCATCCAGGCAAAAAAAAAAAGCCTCAGAAATAAATGACACTATAGACCAAATGAACTTGAAAGACATCTATGGAGTATTTCATGCAGACGTTACACAATGTGCATTTTTCTCAGCAGCCTATGAAACTTTATCTAAAATACCTTGTAATTTAAGACATAAGGCAAGTCTCAACAAATATTGGAAAATTGAAATAACTCTGTGTATTCTTTCAAACCACAATGGAGTAAAAATAGCGCTCAACAGCAAATGAAACTACAGAAAATATTCAAATACACGTGTTGAATGACGAGCAGAATAAGAACACACACACACACACACACACACATATATATATATATATATATATATATATATATATATATATATTCTAAAGTCACCTCACACTGCTTCTGTTATCTCTGAAGGTATGGCTTTGATTAGAATAACTAGTCTAATACTAGACAGATTCTACTTTAGTAGGTATTGTCACAATGTTGTATCTGACCCGGAAAGGCAGCCAAGAAATCAATGGCACTTGAACAACCCCAAAGTTATCAGATGATAGTGAGCAAACAGAATATGTGGAAGGGCATATGGGAGAGACAAAAGATGGTACTTCTAGCTTTGGAAGATCTGGGTCTGACTCATTTAAAGAGTGTCAGTAAGACAAATTTCTTTTTTTTTCTTTTTTAAAAAATTTTATTGTCAAGGTGATGTACAGAGGGGTTACAGTTACATAAGTAAGGTAGTGATTACATTTCTTGACTAACCCTCCCTCTTGGGGGGGGGTAGGGAAAGAGGAAGATAATTTTCTATACGTCTTGTTTATCCAAAGGGAGAAAAATGAGATGAAATTATGAAAACCACAAATAAAAAAGCATTGGTTTCACTTATAATAAGTCTAAAGAGCAGAAATGATTTTTTCAGTGTCACACAAATAGACAGGAGGGACAGAATTCTAACTTAAGTCTAACTAAATTACAAAGTCCTCCAGCTGCTTACTATAAAGTCTTAGGAGCCCATCCAGAGGAGAATTTAGAGCTCAGAGAGAGTTACTTAAAGTGGTTTTATAGCTAAAGACAGTTACCTGGCATTTAGTGAAGTCTCAGTAAATAATAATTTTATCATTAGCACAGTTAATATTTCTTGGTTATTCGTACAGCTGGGAAAAATCTTAGTAACTTCCTTTCTTCTCAGCATATTATTTTCATGTAGCATTTAAAAAGACAGACATTGAAATGATCCAAATGTGGAGCCACTATTTCCAAAACTATAATATACTACAAGTATAATGCTACACTCCTAATATATTACCAGATCTTCTGTGGAAAACAAAATATTTCCTTGACCAAATAAATTTTAAAGTACTAGGTTAAGCATTAAACATGTTCTTTTATGCAAAGATTGCTCAGAACTATTTTTAAATGTGTTTTTATGTATTTAATGGGAGAAAAGAAAACACAGGCTTTTCCAATCATAGTTAGCATGACTTTGTTCATGGATACTTTTTCGCATTTGCAGAAACCCACTATTCTACAGAATGAAATTTGTAAAATGCTGCCCCAAACAATTGCCTCAGATTTGTAAGAGAAATTTTGTCAATCTTTCCTAAGTCTACAATTTCACTCCTTGACTGGCAAACAGGTGAAAATGGGCTAGGAGAGTGTCAAATACTTTATACTGGACCAAGTTCACAGATGAGTCAATCAAGTTCAAAATCCTATGAGTCTTTCAAAAGCAAATTCACCAGCTGTGCTCCAGTAGCTCATACCTGTAATCCTAGCTACTCTTGGAGGCTGAGATATGAGGATCTTAGTTTGAAGACAGTCTAAGTAGGAAAGCCTGTGAGATGTTTATTTCCAGTTAACTACCAAAAAAGCTGTGGCTCAAGTGGTAGAGTGCTAACCTTGAGCACAAAAGCTCAGGGACAGAGTCCAGGCGTGGAGTTCATGCCCCAGGATGGGCAAAAAATATATGGTTTAGCAGAGATAAGAAAGGGTAATCAGGAATTAATGGTAAATGAAAGAAGCCAAAAATCCAGGACACTCATGTCTAGGAGCACTTATAAAAAGAAGCCAGTCCAGGAATAAACTAGAGATATTTCTGGAATCAACACACACAAATTTTACCTATTTGTTTTAATTCCATTTAATAGCTTGATGGAAACATGACTATCAAGTGAGAGAGACATCTAACACTGAGGGAATGCTTCCATTTGAAGACTGCACTGAGAGAGTTTTAAGAAGCTCTTATCTACTAGTAACATAACAATGGAAAATGAGAAATGTAATCCTATGTTCATGGATTAGGTAATTTAGTCCTTTTCAAAATATTAGTTGCATTCTTCAATAAAAGAAAAAAATCTAATTTATATAGAGCCACAAAAGCCTTGAATAGTTGGCACAATCTTGAGTAAAATGAATGAAGCAGGACCATCATGAAACCTGTCTAGAAGATACCACAAAGCTTTAGTAATCAAAATAACATGGTTTTGACATAAAAATTAACAGAAAAATAGAACAGAATTTAGATCCTACAAGTGAATGCATACACCTACAGCCAATTGATTTATAAGAAATGGATTGAGATTGTGCATTAGAAATAAAAGAGGTTTTTTTTAAAATACATATTGTTGGATAATTTGGCCATCCACATGGAAAAGAATGAAACTAGACCCCCCTATCTTTCAGTGGTTATAAAGTTAATTTAAAATGAGTTAAAGATGAAAACTTAAACATGACACCAAACTGAAGGTATAGATGAAAACACTTAGAAATTCTTCAGGATATTATATTGGGCAAGGATTGTTTATTTTTTTAAAGATCTCCATAACACAGGAAACAAAAGTAAAACTAAATAAATAGGACTGCATCAAACCATGATTACCTCTGCATTGCAAATGAAACCAACTGTAGAGTGCAAAGAAAATCTATGAAATGGGACAAGATGTTAATATCTAGAACTTTTAAGGAACTGAAAGTCTCAATAGCAAAAAAACAAACAAAAAACCCAATCTCCTTGCTGGAGATTTTGGCATGTCTCATAAGTACCTGCTTTATTCTTGCTTTGCTTTCTGTCAGGTCTATTCTTATATTTGTTCCCATCCTGGGGTTTGAATTCAGGGCCTGGTCACTGTCCCTTAGCTTTTTGGCTCAAGACTGGTGCTCTACTACTTGAGCCACAATTCCTTTTCCATCTTTTTGGTGGTAAATTGCAGATAAGAGTCTCATGGACTTTCCTGCCCTGACTTTGAATTTTGATCTTCAGATCTCAGCCTCCTGAGTAGCTAGTATTATAAGCATGATCCACTGGTATCTGGCCAGGTCTCTTAGGTAAACTTCCCACAGCTTTTAATTCTAGTACACTTATTTTATTTGTACCTCTGCTTAAGTTTCCCAATGTTATTGTGTGCCTACCTCACAACTGAGCTATTATGAGACATTAACTTTGCTCATCCTTTATGAGATTTCCATGTTCCTGAAAACAACTCACCACCACTCTTTTTACCTCTTCCAGGTTGCCTACTTAAATATGTTCCTCTATGTTTATGTTTATCTTCACACTTATAACATTGTGTGGAAAAGTATTCCTACTATGATTGTCTCAATCACTGTAATTTATTATCTATCACTAAGTGTAGGGACATTGATAGATGGATGAGTGCCTTGAGTCAATGGGGAAGCCTTCTGCTCATCTCACTTGGTAAGAACATGTCTGTAGCCTATTATCACTTCATTTAAATTTAATCAAACTTATGGATATCAGAGATCATCAATATTATCCTTTTAGAGAGAGGGAAATATTTTTGTAGCAAGAAAGAACATTGTATTCACCAAAATTCCAAAGAGGTTAGGGAAGGCAGACTGGTTTAGCAAGATTGCTACCAGAGTAAGGAACAGAGTGTAGATGATAGAAATAGTTTTACCAGGAGGTGGTGGAGAAGGTCACATTGAAGACTTAGAAACCTTTGGAAAAGAGCCAAACCAATACAGCATGGATTATATAGAAATGGAGATGAATGAATTTTAGGTATTTCTTTTCATATATATATATATATATATATATGTCAAGATATAAACAGAATATTTTTCATATCTCCTTATAAGTGAAATATATTCAATATTTATAGAACTGACTATAGGTATTCTATACATATTTACTTACAGAAAGATAGACTACATAGATATTATTATATAAAATATATTTTAAAATAGTGTCGGTGAAAAGTCCAGCACTGATTTCAGCTGATCTGAAAAAATGGTCACTTATTTTTTTAACTGTCCTTAAGAATCAAAAAAGATAGCTTCAAAGATATTATAGAACCTACATTTTAAGGCAGATCATCTTGAAATCTCAAAACTTAATAAAATTTTGGCTATCAGTATTTTCTCAAATGTAGCTCAAAGCACAAATAAGATTTCTTCTGATTTTTTATTTTAACCTTCCTAACAATCATATGGAGATACTATTGTGTCTCATCTCACTTAGAATGGCTATTATCAAAGAGACAAAAAATGCTGGCAAGAATGCAGAAAAAGACAGTTTTATTCACTGTTATTGGGAATGCAAATTAGTACAGCCATTATGGAAAAGAGGTAACAGGTTGTTCAAAAAGATAAAAATCTTGATCTGCCATAAAATCCTGTAATCCCATTTCTGAGTATTTGTGAAAGGAACTAAAATCAGCATATCAAAGAGATGTCTAAACTCCCATGTTTATTGAAGCACTATTCACAATAACTAAGATAAGGAATCACCCAAGTTGGACGAATAGATAAAGAAAATGTAGCACATATACACAATGGAATATTATTCAGCCATGAAAGAATGAAATCCTGAGCTAGGCACCACCGGTGGCTCACACCTGTAATCCTAACTACACAGGAGGCTGACATCTGAGGATCACAGTTCAAAGCCAGCCTGGGCAGGAAGCTTGTGAAACTCTTATCTCCAATAAACCACTAGAAAACTGGAAGTGGTGCTGTGGCTCAAGCGGTAGAGCACTAGCCTTGAGCTGAAGAGCACAGGGACAGCGCCCAGGCCCAGAGTTCAAACCCCATGACGAACAAAAAATAAAGAAAGAAAGAAAAAAGAAGGAAATCCTGTCATTTTCAACAACATGGATAGAACTGGATAACACTAAGTGAAATAAGCCAAGTATCTAAAGACAAATACCATATATTCTCACCCATTTGTTGAAACTAAAAATGTTGATCCCATCGAAAAAGAGGGTACAATATTGATTACTAGAGTCAATGAAAAGGAGAGGTGGTTAGGAGCTAGATAATGGGTATGGAAATATCATTACAATAGAATAATTAGCTGTTGTACTAGAGCCAATTATAATTTCAAAATAGCTGGAAAAACCCCAAAGATTTCCAAGACATAGAAATTGTAAATGTATAAGAAGAGGAAAATGCAAATTATCTTGATTTTTTTCATTATTTACTATATTCATTTATTGAATTATCATACTATGCCTCATAAATATACTCAAATATCATGTGCCAATTAAATTTTTGTGAAAGGTTTTTGAGACAGAGGCATACTATAACCCAATGTGGTCTGGAACTCATAATCCACTTTCCTCAGCCTTGAGAGTACTGGGATTGTATGCATGCTAAATTGAAGGCCCATGCAAAACTGTTTAAGGATAATAAAAATAAGTAATTTAAAAATCATATAAGTTGTGACAGGGAATTACCTTCTTTTCAACCTGGGTGCCATTCATTTATTTATTGTCATTAGCATATATTACTTGTATAGACTAATGGGTTTCATTGTGATTTTCCACACATGCCTGTATCATGCAATGATTATGTCCTTCCACCCCTCTTCTAGGTTCACCCCTGCCAGTGCCCTCCTAGATCCTAGTAATTAGTCTTCTACTTTCAGATTGACTTTTGAGTTTCTCTGTGTGACAGAGAATATATGATGTGTCTGTGTCTAATTTATTTTATATAACAACTTTCTTCCTCTTGTCTAATTGCATAATCTATCTCTTCCCATAAAAAATACTTTCATTAGGCAATAATGGAGATACATTTTATTCATGTCCTTTTCTATTTTGATATAAATACTTCTAGTATCTTCACACATGTGGCACACACACACATATACCCACCCCCTACTCCCAACAAACAAGCACAATCCATATTCCAGTACTGAGGTTTCCATTATTTTGATTTTTTAATGACCTGATTTTATTATTCTTATGGAAAATTAAAACTCCATTGTGTCCGGGAGGTTGTGAGTCACACCTTTAATCCTAGCTTCTCAGGAAGCTGAAATCTGAGGATCATGATTCAAAGTCAGCCTGGACAGGAAAGTCTGTAAGAGTCTTTTCTCCAATTAAGCATCAAAAAATCCAGAAATGCAGCTGTCATCTCAGAGATAATGCCTAGGCCCTGAGTTCAGGTCCCAAGACAAGAAAAAATAACAACAGAAACTTCCATTGTGTTCATATACCATGTCATTTATCCACTAATCTGTTGGTGAATACGTAGGTTGTTAACATATAAAGTCTTTCATCATTTGGTCTAAGCTTCGGTGGCTAGCTTGATCTCCAACCACTTCTTCCATCCAGACACTCTACTGGTAGAGGCACAGGAATCTTTCTTTCTCTAGCAAATTTCTCCTCAGTACTAAAAGGACCAAGCTCAAAAATGGACTGCTCTACCAGGCTTTATCTTCATACTCTATCACATATTAAAGGCTACCATTGAGTGCAAAAGTGTTTCAAAAATCTGGAATGTTTTGGATATGAAGTAATTTAGACACAAAATAATATATCTTCATTGGTGATTTGCAAGATTCCAATTGAGGTCTGAAAAAATATGACATATTCAAATATTTTAATATTTCAGTATAAAAATATGTAAATAGCAGGAATAAGGATAAATAACCATTGATCAGATCAGACCAGGCTACCAAAATTAGCCAAGTGATATACTTTTTAATTTTCGAAAGTTTTGAATATTGTAACTGATAATTATGTACTGTAGGTCTATGTTTCTGGGATAATTGTATCACAACCAAATTTATTCCACAAAACCAACAATGGCTTAATAATAAGAAACATACCCATTACAACAATGAGATGTACAAGCCATTATGTTGAAAAACGAACTTTATAACTTTGGTGCGAGGGGAGGGGGGGAGCAGGGAGGAGTGGGGGGTGGCGGGGGGAGGATGGGAAGGGATGGGAAGGGGAAACAAAGGAGGAGGCTACAATGCTTGATAAGAAATGTGCTCATTATCTTGCCCATGTAATTGTAACCCCTCTGTACAGTATTTTCACAATAAAAAGTAAAAATTAAATAAAAAAGAAACATACTCATAATCTATGCTAGTTTATAACTCATTATAATGCTTGAGTGGTAATTTAGAAAGTTTGCTTTATTATTTATTTATTTTGACTATATTTGCTGAAAACTGTGTGTAGTAAATCCACAAATAAGGTGGGCTTATTGTATGCCTGTGAAGCCAAGTTATATGAGTAAAAACTATTTAAATAGACTTCAAATATAATTTAGTTATATGATGACTACACATTTATTAGATCAAATAAAAAGCTTTGCTATATATGATCAGAAAATACAATGAAATATCTTACTTATAATAACATCCAAACAAGGTAAACTTTCTTAGGGATAAACCATACATGTGCATGGTCTATATAAAGAAGATAGAGTCTTAAATGATTATATAAATAGACTGTCCTGGGGATAGGAAGGTGGTTCAGTGGTAGAATGCTTGCAGTTGTTTCTTTGAGGATTTGTTGTTGGGATATTTAAATTTTTGAGTTCTAAATATAGTATAGATATGATACCCTTGTCTGTGATTTGGGTAGTGAAGATCTCCTCCCAATCCTTGGGCTTTCTATTGATCTTGCTAGCTATGTCCTTTGCCGTGCAGAAGCTCTGCAGTTTCATGAAACTCATTTGTCCAATCTTTCTTTGATTTGTTGATTCTGAATCTCCATTAAGAAAATTACAGCCTGTGCCAAGAAGCCCAAGAATTTATCTGATTCCTTCCTGTAATGTTTTCATGGAGTCTGCTTTTATTTCGAGGTCTTTGATCCATTTGGAATTGATTCTGGGGCAGAGTGATATATAAGAATCTAGCTTTGGTGTTCTACCAATTTTGCCAGCACAATTTACTGAAGAGGCTGTCTTTCTTCCATTCTATTTTTTTTTAACTTTCTTATTGAGGATTAGGTGGCTATAGGTCTGTGGGTTCATTTTAGGTCTTCAGTTCTATTCCATTGGTCCTCAGGTCTCTTCTTGTGCCAGTAACAAGCTGTTTTGATTACCATGGCTTTGTAGTAGAGTTTGAAGTTTGGTAGTGATATTCCTCCAGCACTATTCTTTCTTCCAAGGATTGTTTTTGCTATTCATGTCTTTTATTATTCCATATATATTTTTGAGTTGCTTATTCTATTTTATTGAAGAATGAGGTTGGCATTGAATTTGTAGATAGCCTTTGTCAGTATTGCCATTTTCACAATGTTAATCCTCCCAATCCAGGAACATGGGAGGTTTTTCCACTTCCTTTGCTCTGCTTTAATTTCTTTTTTCAAAGTTTTTAAAGTTTTCATCAGAGAGACCCTTCACTTCTTCATTAAGTCCTTAGTATTTTATTTTTGTGGGATTATTACAAAAGTAGCTGCTTTCTTGATTTCAGCCACGCTCTTCTCCTTATTGGCATACAGAAAAAACCATCGGGTTTTGAGGGTTAATTTTATACACTACTACTTTGCTAAAGTTTCTGATCAGCTTGAGTAACTTGGGATTGCAGTCCATGGAGTTCTTTAAATACAAGATCATGTCATCTGCAAAGGATAGTTTTATTTCATCGTCCCTATGTGGATTCCCATTTTGTTTTCATCTTGTCTTATTTCTCTTATGTCTCTTATTTCAAGGCATTCTAATACTAAATTGAAGAGAAGTGGAGAGAGTGGACATCCTTTTCTCATTCCTGAACTTAGAGAAAATGGCATTAGCTTTTCACCATTAAATATAACTCTGGCTGTAGGTTTATCACACACAGCCTTTATTGAGGAATGTTCCATGAAATACTAAATTTTCCAGAGATTTCATTATAAAGGGGTGTTGGATCTTGTCAAATGCTTTTTCTGAGATAATCATGTGGTTCTTATCCTTACTGTTGTTGATTTGTGTTCACTGAACCAGCTTTGCATCCCTGAAATGAATCATGTTTGATCATTGTGTATGATTATTTTGATGAGTTGTTGAAGTAGATTGGCCAAAATTTTGTTGAGAAATTTTACATCAATGTTCATCAAAGAAATGGGTATGTAGGAATGTAGGAAGGGAAAAGGAGAGAGGAAATATAACCAAGACCTAAATTCAGAGTGAGGAAAGGGATAGAATGAAAGGAGAAGAGAGATAAAGAAAAATGAAAAGTATAAAATTTAAAAATGAAACATTAAAAAATTATATGTTTAGGGGCTGGGAAGGTGGCTCAGTGGTAGAGTGCTTGCCTGTCATGTATGAGGCCCTGGGTTTGATTCCTCAGCACCACATAAGCAGTAAAAGCCAGAAGTGGTGCTGTGGCTCAAGTTGTAGAATGCTATCCTTAGCTGAAGTGCTGAAGGACAGCACACAGGCCCAGGGTTCAGGCACCATGACCAGAATATATATATATATATATATATATATATATATATATATATATATATATAGTTTAAAGGAATAATACTACAATTAAAGGAGTTAAGGGTGAAACTTTGTGAATTGAGTAATCAATATGTTATTTAAGTATGCATACAATAAATGATAAGGTCTAATAATTGAAGATGGGTATATATCGGGGGATGAATAGAACAGCAATTAAGTAAAGCAAAAAAAAAAAAAAAAAAGAAAGAAAAAAAGAAAAGGACCAAAAGGGAAAAGAGTATAAAGATGAAAAAAACCCACAAACAAACCTAAAATAAAACGATAAAAAAAATAGAAAACAATTTTTTAAAGTTAAAAATATTATGTAGAAAAAAGTTCGATTTTTTTGGGGGGGAAGAAGGCATCTTGTGTTTCTCCTGTGTCTATAACCAGTCTCTTGGTGGAGTCTGTGGTTTGCTTGTCGCTTGGTTTCTTAAATGTTTGTTTGGCCAAGCAGAATGAAGCTCTGCCTTACCAGGGACTTTGTGACCCTCCACCCAAGCTACTTCAGTGGGAGTGCGATCTGCTTTGAGTATTACAAAAGAGGGAGATAGCTGTTTCCTCCAGCTTGGAGTTGCTGTGATGTAGCTGGGTTGTAGGTAGGGCTGTGGCCTGTCAGCAATCAGTAGCTTTACCCTGATGGTCTAGCTCCTGAGAGACTCAAGCAGCCCAGCCTGAAGCCATTCTCAGGATTTATGTGTAAAGGGTTTCCAATAGTTTTTCTTTTACCCTCCAGCAGCTGGAGTTATTGCCTGTGCTGCAGGGGGGTGAGGAAGCCTCTGGGTCTGTTTACCCAATGAGGACAGTTGCTCTACCCTTATGGAGCTGCTTCTGCTTGGGAAGGGTAACTTTCCCCAGGGGTGGAGCTGAGCCCAGAAGGTCAGCTTCCTTTGACCTGTTGAATGGCTCCTATTGTCTTCTTCCAAGGTCTGAGTTATGTGGTAGCTGCCTTGGGCCAGTCTTTGTCAGTATCAAAGATGGTGGGGGAGGGGCTACCTTCCCAGTGCTGCTCCATGAGAAGGAGTGAGGATGTCTTGGGGGTACTCATGCCTTTCCCTTGGTTTCTGGGCCGTCCATGGTTTGAGACTGTCTGGTCAGCAGGATGAAGATTTCCGCTCCTTGTCAGTTCTTTCTGGTGGTGAGTAGAATCCAATTGCACTCATGTCTTGAGCCTTTGTCCCGGGCTCTCTCTGTTGATATGGAGGCTGCTGCCACAGCTGTAGACACCAACAAGTGTTCCAATCTTTCTCCTTAACTAAGCTTCCTGAATATTTCTCTCTGACCAAACTATCTGTTATATTATGGCATACTTAGCCTGTCTCTCTAGCCTTAAATTTTCCACTGAAATACTAAAACTGGTTTCTATGTGAGGGCTTGTTTAGCCCTCAGCTTCTCCTTGGCCATCTTCCTCTGGAATGCTGAATACTCTTTAACACTCTTTAATAATGGACTATTTGTAATAAAATCTTTTCATTACTTACAGAAAGATAAATCCCAGATGTATTAATGATAGGAACATCAAATTATAAAATCATAAAATGACTTAATTCTTGATGATTCTTGATTGAATTACTATTCTTAAATGCCTTCGGTAGAAGGATTTCAAGTTTGAGGCAGGCTGAACTACCTACCCCTGCTAAGGCCAGCCTTGTATACTAGAAATTACTTGTCTGGAAAAACATATAATTGTGAAATGTCATAACCTAACACAAAATCCTAAATACATAAGTAGAATTGATATATTAAATTATAACTTGATACATTAAAATGAGTTTTTGTCAGTCATGGGGCTTGAACTCAGGGCCTAGGCACTGTCCCTGAGATGTTTTGCACAAGGCTAGTGTTCTACCACTTTGAGCCACAGCTCCACTTTTAGGTTTTGAGTAGTTAGTTGGAGATAAGTGTCTCATGGGGACTTTTCTGCCTGGGCTGGCTTTGAACCTTGATCCACAGATCTCAGCCTCCTGAGTAGCTAGGGTTACAGGTGTGAGACACTGGTGCCTGGCTTAATATGATAATTTTAAAATCTCCTTCTATTTGACAAAATAAACAAAACTGTAAAACAAAGTTAAATATGCAACTACTTGGGAGGTGGAGGCAGCCAGATTGTGAGTTCAAGTTAAGCCCAGGCAAAATGAATGAGATCCTACCTAAAATCAAAATACTGAAACTGGGTGCTGGTGGCTCATTCATCTAATCCTAGCTTCTCAGGAGGCTGAAATCTGGAAGACTGAAGTTCAAAGCCAACCTATGCTGAAAGGGTCATGCAACTACATCTCCAAATTGATAAACAGAAAAAAGCAAGGCTGGAGTTGTTGCTCTAGTGGTACAGTAAGTAAGTAAGCTGAATGGGCACAAGTCCATGAGTGGTATATTGCATGCTCTAGGCATTGAAATCAATTCCCAGTACCACAAAAAGGAAATAATGAAGAAAACAAATAGAAATTATGAAATAGAGACTGTATTTGCTAATTCACATACCAAATAAAGGGCTAACTTTCATACTTTGCAAGGAGCTCCTGCATCAATAGAAAGTGGCAACCAATTTCACAACAAAGTAGATGAAAGGTAAGAACAGGTTTATGACATAGAGAAAGTAATTGGTCTACAAATGTTGGAAAAGATGTTTTAATATTTCTTCATGTAAAATGCACAAACTGATTTAAGAAGATACAATTTACACCTCTCATAATGTTAAAAACTAAAACGTAATGCTCAATACTGGCAATGGTACTCTCCAGCCCCTAGAGTTCTTTAGACTTATGTGATTATTTTTTTCAAGGAGATTAGAGGAATTCTATGTAGCATTGGAACTCAGAATTTATCTAGAGCTTTATTTCTTTTTTTTTTTTTTCTTTTTTTTGGATCTGGTCGTGGGGCCTGAACTCTGGGCCTGGACGCTGTCCCTCAGCCCTTCAGCTCAAGGCTAGCGCTCTATCACTTGAGCCACAGCTCCACTTCCAGCTTTTTTCTTTTTGCTTATGTGGTGCTGAGGAATCGAACCCATGGCCTCAGGCATGCAAGGCAAGCGCTCTACCACTGAGCCACCGTCCCAGCCCTAGAGCTTTATTTCTTATAAGTATGCTCTCATGGGATAATTATAATAATCCCCAGGAGAAAGCCAATGTTCTTAAAACTTAAAATGAATATCATTATAAAAGACAAAGATACAACTTGAACCCACCTTTTGACACACAGTTCAAGACTCTTTTTAATAATTTAAGCTGGAGGTTACACTGAGTGTTTATCAGAGATTTTTACATATCTAAATCCTATCCATTTATATATTTTCTTGTTCTAGACTTTTTGTTGTTCTAGATATCAAACGTAGAGCCTTGTGCATGCTAGGCAAGCATGCTACCACTAACCTATATCCTCACATACTCATTTCTATCCATTTATCAAAACAATGTTTCTTAGCATCAACTATATTTTATGCAATATTCTGGTTCCTGGGTACAGAGAAATGACTAAAATAAATTATTTGCCCTTGTGGAGCTTACATTCCAGTAGAAGGAAAGTGATAAACATCAAGTAAATAGAAAGTTTGTCAGTTGGTAATAAGTGGAATTAAGAAAAATAATGCTTGAAAGGATAAAAAGTTTCAATGAGGTGGAAAATTTCATTTTCAAGTACAGTAGTCTAAAATAGAAAACTTAGAAAGTAACACTTAGGTAAACATCTGAAGAAAGTGAAGTGAGTCCTGTGAATATATGAATGAAAATCCTGACCCTGCCTAACAAGGGAGCATCCTTGGCTGATGTTTTGGAAACAGCAAGAGCACCAGTGGCTAGAGAAGTATAAGAAGGAGAGAAACCAGAATTATACAAGCTGGTAAGTAAGACAGTGCAAGGTCTTTGGCTACTGATCTGATTGAAATAGGAAGTCAAGCCAGGTGCAGTGGCTCACACCTGTAATCTTAGCTACTCAGGAGGCTGAGATCTGAGGATCACGGTTCAAAGCCAGCCCGGGCAGGAAAGTCCGTGAGACTCTTATCTCCAATAAACCAGTAGAAAACCAGAAGTAGTGTTGTGGCTCAAGCAGTAGAATGCTTGCCTTGAGCTGAATAGCACAGGGACAGCAACCAAGGCCAGAGTTCAAACCCCACAACCAGAAACAACAAAAAGGTAATAGGAAGTCATTGGTAGCCATGTTCTCCTAAGACAATATATAAGCAAGAAGGTTCATCAAGTTCATGGCCCTTGAGGGCCCTTCCAAGTTATAAGTCTCAAACAAAACGTACTATTCTACCTCCCAGCATGCCTCCTTACTTCTCTTCCAGTACTAGATCCATTCATAGGAGCACCCAGTCTCTTGGTTTTGTACCCATGAAACAGAGCTGTCCACCTGGTGAGACTGGAAATCATCTGCTTGGCAGGCAGAGTGGTTCAAGCAGATGGTAGCAATCTGATAGCAGGCAGAGGATTCCAGAGAAACAAACTGGTGAAAGGAAAGGACGGCTCTAATGCTCATAAAGTCAGAGAGTTTATGAGGGAAAAGGTGCTAATCTCCAACCCAGCTGGTACTCAGTGTCTGCAAAAGAAGATATTACTTTTGCTGGAGAGTTGCTAGTGTGGATGAAAGAGAAAGCAAAAGTATCCGTTACAGGGGATGAGATCTATCTAAATGCATCCTACTCTAGGAGGAGATGGGCAGGATCAGACAAAATAAAACCCTTTTGGACCTGTGGGCACAAATATTACTTTGGCACTCTAGCTATATGATTTGTATCTCATTTGCACCTCTCCTTTTGATAAATCCTAGGATTGTTGGTCTGAGAGAAGAAAGGGATTGAACTCATTTCCTGGCATAGTGAAAGTCAGCTTTTATAACTGCTGCTGTTGCCTTTTCTCATTGCACTTAAAAGTAACCAGTGAGCAATTGAGCCTAGTTTTAACAAATTGTTTTTGTGACTGATACTGTTGTGATTTGTTTTGCAGTGAAATTTTTGGAAAAATTTTATTATGGGCCAGGCATGGCACCTATGCCTATAATCCTAGATATGTGGGAGGTAGCGATCAGAAAGATTGAAGTTTGAGGCCAGAGAAGTCAAAAGTTTACAAGACCCAATCTCAACCATTAGTTGGGTGTGATGGCATGCATCCATCATGCAAGCTAGGTGGGAACTACATAGGATGATCACTGTCCAGGTTAGTCCAAGTAAAAATAGAAGACCTTATGCAAAAAAAAAAATAACTAGAGCAAAAAGGGCTGGAGGAATGAGTCAAGTGGTAAAATACCTGCTTATCATGTATAAGGCTCTGAGGTCAATTCTCACAGTCATCAATTCACATAGTACATTAAAAACAACAACAACAAAGAAAAACCTTATGTTTCCATATTCTGGAGTTCATATCACTTAGCATCATCTTATATGGTCGTATCTACATAGCTATTGAGCTATTATTCTTATCTGCTAGGATTATCCTAGACATATACTAATTATTACAAATGAGGGAAACCATGGGATCTATGCTTCTTTGGGTCTGGCTTACTTCACTTAATACCATTGTTTCCAAGTATTTTCATTTCCTTACAAATGGGGCAATGTCATTCTTTCTGATGGAAACATAGAATTCCATTATACATATATATATATATATATATATATATCACATAGATACATATCTATATATATAGATATACTACATTTTCTTTATTTTATTGTAAAGATGATATATAGAGGGGTTACAGTTACATGAGTAAGGCAATGAGTACATTTCTTGTCGAACATTGTTACTCCCTCGTTTGTTTTTCTCCTACTATCCCTTCCCTCCCCAATATACAACAATTTCTTGGTACATTCATCTACTGAGGAGCATCTGGGTCGGTTCCATATCTCAGATATGGTAAATAATGCTGTTTGATAAACATAATTGTGCTGGTAGATTTAGTATGGCCTTGTATGTGGTCACTTGGGTAGATGCCCAGAAGTGGGATTGCTGGGTCATAGGGGAGCTCTGTGATTTCTTCTTTCTTTTGTATTTTCCCCCTTTTTCCTGTGGTTTGTCTCCTGCTGTCATTGGATTTGATTTTGGTACCCTGTGTATTGTATGTGTATATATATATATATATATATATATATATATATATATATATATATATATATACATATATATATATCTGAATTAGAGAAGGGAAGGGGTACAACAAAATGGTAAGACAAAGGACAAAGGGCAAACCAATGCAACAGTAATACTCACCAAACAATATGTTGGAAATGAAATTTACAACTTGGGGGGGGGTTGGGATGGAGGTAAAGTGAGAGAAAAATGAGGGAGGAGGTAAAAATTTGACAAGAAATGTACTCACTACCTTACATATGTAACTGTAAACCCTCTGTTCATCACCTTGGCAATAATATTTTTTAGAAAATCCTCAACTTAGCTGGGTACCAGTTGCTGATGCTTGTAATCCTACCTACTTAGAAGACTGAGATCTGGTGATTCTATTTTGAAGCTAGCCAGGGCAGGAAATGCTGGGAGACTTATCTCCAATTAACCACCAAAAAACTGTAAGTGGTGCTATGGTTCAAAGTGGTAGAGTGTTACAATAGAACAAAAAGATGCAGAAACAGTGCCCAGGTCATGGCCAATTTTTTTTTAAAAGAAAAACTTCAAACCAGGAGCCAGTGGCTCACGCCTGTAATCCTAGCTACTCAGGAGGCTGAGATCTGAGGATCGTGGTTCAAAGCCAGCCTGGGCAGGAAAAGTCCATGACTCTTATCTCCAATAAACCACCAGAAAACCAGAAGTGGTACTGAGACTCAAGTGGTACAACACTCACCTTGAGGTGAAGAGCTGAGGGACAGCACCCAGGCCCAGAGTTCAAGCCGCACAACCCACAAAAAGGCATTAGAAAGAATATAATGAAAGTTATTTATGGGGCTGGGAAGGTGGTTTAGCAGTAGAGTGCTTGCCTTGCATGCATGAAGCCCTGGGTTTGATGCCTTAGCACCACATAAACAGAAAAAAGCCAGAAGTGATGCTGTGGCTTTTTTTCTCAGGACAAAGCCTAAGTTCAGAGTTCAAGCCTCAAGACTGGCAGGAAAAAACTTACACATAAAATATAAATGTGGTATTTTATTATTAAGCACCTATTTTCTAAATTCAAATTGCTAATGCTTGCTTATTATGAAGTCCAACAATGGCAAAAAGTTGTTTTGGTGAGGAGAAAAGTAAAGATACAGCAATGGGTTATGTGTAGTGTGTATGTGTGTATGTGTGGTATGTGTATGTGGTGTGTGTGTGTGTGTGTGTGTGTGTGTGTGTGTGTGTGAAGCAAATACTTGTAAATTTCTTGAAATGACCTCTATTTAAATACAAAACTTTAATTAGCACAATTTGGAAATCATACATGTGAGACAAGACTTAAAAATGTGCTCCTCCCTGGGAGATGATGGCACACACCTGTAATCCTAGCTACTCAGGAGGCTCAGATATGAGGATTACAGTTCAAAGCCAGCCTGGGCAGGAAAGTCCATGAGACTCATCTCCAATTAACCACCAGAAAAGAATACCAGAAGTGATGCTATGGCTCAGGTAGGGTGCTAGCCTTGAGCTGAAGAGCTGAGGGACAGTGTCCAGGCCCAGAGTTCAAGCCCAACTGACCAAAAAATGTGCTCCTCATATCTTAGGTTTTGGAGAAATAACCTCAGTATATCTATAAGATGAAGGGCAAGTTATGTTCTCTCTCTACTCATCCATCAGAGAGGCTCTATGTTTATTTATATTATGTGGTGGACCTCCATTAAAGGTTATTATTGTTAATTGCAACATAGTGCTACATTGTATAAGGGTTGGGAAATGACAGAGGGAGAGGTAGAAAGAGAGGGCAAGATGAGATGAGGGAAAGGGGAATAGAAAGGAATAGGGGGATGGAGGGATAGGGAGGAAGGGGTAGGAAGAGAAATTGATTAACATAAAACAAGTATCTTAGGCATAAAAAAGCTTAAAAATCACTACTCTTGTACAATCTATTCATTTACAAATGAAAAACAGTTAATCTCTTTTATGGAATTGACAGGGCTCAAGATTTATGGGCTTCAGGGAAAAATCAGTTTATAGGAGTCATCTGTCCGAAATTCCACAAGAGCTTGGCACTGGTGTCTCACACCTGAAATCTTACTCAGGAGGCTGGTATCTGAGGATATTAATTTGAGCAAAAATGATAAGGGACACTGCCCAGGCTTTGAATTCAAGCCCCAGTACTAGCGCGCATGCTTGTGCGCATGCACACACACACAAACTTCCACAAGGACTCTCACCCTAGAATAAATCAAAATCCTTACTTTCCTTCTATCATTACTTCTCTGACTTCTCGTACTCTTTCTTAATCATAACACAGCAGAAATACTGACTTAATTGTTGATTCTTGAATATAGGAAAGTTCTGTCGATCTGAAATGCTCCTCCTATTAGCTTCATGGCTCATTTGTCCTATTTTTCAAATATTTTCTCTAATGAATCACCCTACTTAATACTAGAAATGGTCACAACATCCATAAATCCTGTTTCCCAATTTCTACCCCCTCCATTTTCTCTCTACCATATAATTTGTTATCTTCACTTGTAGAATATACTAAGCTTATTATTTGGCTTCACTAATTATTATCTTTCCTCAACACTGGGATGCGAAATTTGGAATGCCAGATATTTTGTTCTCTGTTCACATAGGATTGTTTTGTTATCTATAAATGTATTTGCAGATGAAGATCTTTTTATCTTTGTTTAGTATGTCTTCTAAAGTCTTTCTTTTGGCTTGCTTTTTTGAGTCCCTTGCTCAATGTTCCATTTTTCCTGGCAATTACATAGTTTTGAACACTGCAGATCATATGACATTGGTCCATACTGAAGCACAATGGAGCCTCTATGCCATTTTTTAATTTAATCATTGTAACTTTTTCATGTGGCTTGGATACAGAATTGTAAGTAGTTCAAATAGAGTAGAAATCAATTTTACCATGGTCTTCCTATCTAAAGCCAAACAGAACATCTCCCTTCTGTAAGATTGACCAGGAAGGCCCCTGTGTGAGTCTTGTCTCTGCCCAGTTCTTGTGTTACCTAGGTAACTGGCATACCTGGAAACAGTTACTTCCTCCTTCACTGAGCTCACAGTTATGCCTCCTTCATCGGTTCCCAGGTTCTGAGGTCACTTCCGCATCTGTATCCAGAGTGGCCACACCTTCCCGGACCTGGACACAGCTTCTCCACACTCCTTCCCTGGTTAAACTCCGGCCAGGCAGCTACTTGCTCCAACCTGTACTGGGGCTGAAAGTTCAGAATAATTTCTTTTTCTGCTTGAAGATTGTGTGGTAGTTTCTTCTCAGTAACCTAATTAAAATACAATACCTTCCTTTTCCTAGAAGGCAGAAAATGTGAACTTAATTAAACAAATTAGTAGGAATAATTGTTATTGTTCATCAAGGGGGAGGGGTATTCCAGCTCTCAAATGTAGCCATTAAAGGCACAATTGGAACTCTTACTAATTCTATGCACTTGGACTATGTAAGTCAAAGAAAAATAAAACAGAACCTAAAATAAAGTTATCTGATAATGGAGAAATACTAATGTCAAGGGAAAGTCTGTCCCCTGGGCTATTTCTCAATATAAGTCTATTACAATGAGTCTGAGAAAACAAAATGTCTGTGTGCCTTTTGGTGGTGTTATTACATTAAGTTAGACAAAGGTACTAATGTATTCTCATCTGTCGCTGCTAGGAAAGTAAAAAGGAAAATTGATTTGGGATTTAACACTCACCCACCTGATATGTGTTTTTGCTGCACCAATGCTAGTGTGAGTATGCCCCTATTTCTCTCTAATTCACTCTCATGAATTGATGTTTTGTATATCCTTTAAATGATCTGTATGCCCCTTTCAAAATGCAGTCACCATCCTTTCCTATGCATTCCTTCTGTGCTTGTTTCTCTTAAATTTGGTCCTATAAGTATGATCATATACTGCTGTGTGGGAATTTGAGATTGGTGAAAAGCCATAAAAATCTGTAGGGGTCAGGAGAAAATAAGGAAAGGAAAGGATGACTGCAAATCCAATCAGACAATCTGGTAATCCAGAAGGTCAGCAAACAAAGAGAAAGGAGCCCCCTCTTGTACTACAGTGCTAAGGTTGGA
Organism: Dipodomys merriami; assembly: GCF_024711535.1. Lineage (NCBI taxonomy): Eukaryota > Metazoa > Chordata > Mammalia > Rodentia > Heteromyidae > Dipodomys > Dipodomys merriami. Next base: position 68,900,584 of record NW_027204492.1, read on the forward strand.
ATCAGGGTAGGAAATGATGATGTGGTAAGGTCTGCCCTGGGAAGGTGGGGCAGACTCATCCTTCCTCCTGGCTAAGTCTCTGACCTGATACCTAAGCAAGTGGCACACCTAGAGGCAGTCACATCTGCCTCTGGTGTGGCCACACTCCTGGCCCACACCTCCCTTTACCTGGCCACACTTTCTCCTCGAGACCCCCCCACCCCCCTACCCTAGATAAGACATGGCCCAGGGGTGTCTGGCTCTTTTGTTTCCTGCCACTTGGAATGCCAACCTTGGCCTGAGGCCAGCCTGCAGTTCAGGAATAAACCTTTCCCTTGCCTGAATACCCTGAGGTGCTCCCTTTCTTAGGTTACCAGTTTAATTTACCTAACAGATATTATTGCAGGGGAGAAAGTATTTTGCTTTTGGATTTCTTTTTTTGGGGGTCCAGTCATGGGGCCTGAACTCTGGGCCTGGGCACTGTCCCTCAGCTCTTCAGCTCAAGGCTAGCGCTGTACCACTTGAGCCACAGTGCCACTTCTGGCTTTTTTCTTTTTGCTTATGTGGTGCTGGGGAATCGAACCCAGGGCTTCAGGCATGCAAGGCAAGCGCTCTACCACTGAGCCACCTTCCCAGCCCAGCTTTTGGATTTTTTAAGGATAAAATTCTATCAGAGATTGGAAGAAAATGGTTCAACACAATTAAAAAGCCTTGAACCTATCCAAAGAGAATGATCACAGGGTTACTCTGCCAATGCATAAAATGGCTGAAATAAAGCTGGTGACCCCCTTAGATTCCATCCTTTGGTCTGAGGCTTCTTATCTCTATCATACATACTGGTAGACTTCATAGCCTTTATGGCCACATGCAACATATCATATACCCTGAGTCAATTTAGCTGGAAGAGTAACCAGACAAGAATGAAAGACATGCATCCACTTCACCCCCAGGCAGTACCTGACTATATAGCCTTCCACTGTGGTGCTGCTTTTGGGGTGTGGGTCTAATTTGTATTGAGATTGTCATTCTTCATCCACAGCAATTACAAGGTAGTGCTTATTCTTTTTAACTCAGTAAACAACAACAGGGAGATTCTCGATTCCCTGTTGAATTTGAAATATTTCCCTTAGTTGCTCTCCATTGTCCTCATTACAGCAGCCTTTGCTCCACAAATAGTACTATTCCCAGCATTAAGAAAGTTCCTTAAAAAAATTTCCCAGGCTGGGAAAGTGGCTCAGTGGTAGAGTGCTTGCCTTGCATACATGAGGCCCTGGGTTTGATTCTTCAGCACACATAATCAGAAAAAACCGGAAGTGGCACTGTGGCTCAAGTGGTAGAGTGCTAGCCTTAAGCTGAAGAGCTGAGGGACAGCACCCAGGCCCAGAGTTCAGGCCCCACAATTGACAAAAACAAACAAAACAACAACAAAAAAACCCACTTTCCTTGGGATACATAGGGAGTTAAAGTGTATGTATAGGAGTTGGGCATTTGGGAAACTACAGAAAAGCTTCACAAGTTTGCCAACCAAGCCCACTGGAGGTTGTCATGCCCATGAAGGCCTAAATCAGGCTTTATTTGCAATTTAAAATCAATCGTTAGTTAAAAGTTAAAGCCAGTCCCCAGCTAGGGTTGCCTTTCAATGACTTCAGGGCAGAAATCAACTTTGAATGGATAACTGTTTAATATAGGAATAGTCATTTTATAAAGAATGAGAATGTATGAGTTAGAGATAGATGCGTAGGGAATGAATTCTTCTGGTTAATCAAATATTATGGGTAACAGGGAGGCTTCTAATTAAATCTTCCCACCATTGCTGTTCTTGAATCACTGGCATTTAGGGTCTTATTTACTCTTCCTGGAATTCTACAAGGGAATATTACTATTTCAGTCACTTATTGAAGGTAACATAACAAGTAATTGACTGAACTGAGACTCAGAATCAGTCTTGTGACTCCAAATCCAATTGTTATTGCTATTTCTAAATCAACAATAGTACTGTTCCTCTAGGACATGTTTGCTATGGAAGAACTTGGGAAATCAGAATACAAGGGAAAGAAACTCTTAAAAATAACTCTGACAAAACTAGTAGAATCTGGGACTTAAAAATGGATGCTATTTTCTGACTGCCTGTGGTCTAGGTCTTTTGCATTCATTATTATGAATACTGCCATTTTAAAGAGGAGGAGCTGATGTAACTCACTTTGCAATTTATTATGTCTATATTTTATTGCTTGTTTCCACATAGAAGATTAGTAGATTATAAACTCCAGGAACACCTATTCCTAGAATATGAGAACTACATTCTGTATATCCTAAGCAGGTAGTAAATCCCCTATTGAAAGATGTTTTTCAGGGTTGCTGGTATAGTTTTGTGGTAGTGGATTTGCCTTACACACAGGATGCCATGTGTTCTTTTCCTAGCACAGGAAAAAAGAGGACTTCATATGGTTGTTTTCAATCAGGAATATCCAGAGAAACATAACCTATTTTTAAAGGAATTTGATTGTAAGGATTGGCAAATTTTAAATATGTAAGTCAGGTGGGCAGGCCAGGAAACTGTCAGGATTTGAAACAGTAGACTTGACTTAGAATTTCTTCTTTTTAGGAAACTTAGCTCTTAGGATCTTCAATTGATTGGATAAGACCCACTCACATTATTGAGGGTAATTTTATAAAGTCAACTGCTTGTAGTTATTAACTACATCCTGTGAAATACCTTAGCCAGCAATACCTGGCACTTGATTAAATAATGAAATACTGTATTGTACAAATAAAATGAATGATCAGAGTGCTTAAGTAAATAGAGCTAGAATTTGAATTCATGTTCTCATGATACTAGAGCCCATGGCCATTCCAGTGTACACAATATATATTATGAAAATATCTAATCTGGAAGGAATCTTAGTGGTCACTGATTTCAACCCTACCATGGTAATATTGAATGAGAGTTGGGGGAGAGAGGGGTTCATCACTGGTGTTTGCTCCAGTACCCCTTCTGTGTTTCCTGGGATACCTCAGGGCCTATTCTAAATCACTTTTTAAGGATCAGACTTAGTAAGACACTGGAGAGTGCATCATAGGCTGGGAAGAATATTTATGGGGAGTGACTCAGGACATACATTGGAGGTAGATTTTATAAAAAGTCACTGAAGTTTTGTTGAAATTTTCATTCAAAAGCTAATCACAAATACTTAAAGTCACTGAGTTTTATGTTTTAAAACAGACAAGGTGGTCCATTTTATGAAAATATTGTTTAAAAACATTTTAAATTGTTATGATAAAGGTGATATACAGAGGGGTGCAGCTATATAAGTAAATAGTACATTTCTTTTTGGACAATTTTACCCCTTCCCTTGGTATCCCATTTTTTCCCTCCCATCCTCCACCCACACATTTTACAGTTTGCAAATAGTGTTTTATGCAATTAAAATAAGATTTAAAATTTGATTAAGTGGAAATACAAACTTGAAGCAATAAATGTAGTTATCAGTAGACTGAAGTATTGGGTACTTAAGTAGACAACAGAAATAAGCTGGTTGCTGGTGGCTCACGCCTGTAATCCTAGCTGCTCAGGATTCTGAGATCTGAGGATCGTTGTTCAAAGCCAGCTTAAGCATGCAAGTCTATGATACTCTTATCTCTAATTAACCATCAAAAAGCTGGAAGTGGATATGTGGTACAAGTCAAAGAACACCAGCTTGAGCAAAAAAATAAAGTACGAATGCATTGCCTTGGATTTAAGACCAGTGCAAGCACAAAAAACAAATCCTAAACAAACAGAATTTCTACATACAATGTGAGGCAATAGCTATCATAAGGAAAGTAAGGCCTAGGAAATTAAATAGTTTGATCCAGATGACATCATTAGAAGAGAGGAGATCTGTTTGATACCAAGTCTGCATATTGATTTCTATTCCAGATGTATTTACCTATTTATTTATTTATTTATTTATTATTTATTTTTGTGCTGGTACTAGGGCTTAAACTCCGAGCCTGGTTATTATTCTTTACCTTTTTGCTCAAGGATGGCTCTCTCCCACTTGAGCCACATCTCCACTTCTGGGACTTTGGTGATTAACTGGAGAGAAAAGTCTCACAGACTGTCCTGCTGCACTGGCTTTCCACCGCAAACCTCAGATCTCAGCCTCCCAATTAGCTAGGATTGCTGGCATGAGTCACAGTCACTTGGCTTCCTGGTCTAATTTAGTAGTATTTTGATGATCAATATTGGTCATAGTAATGTCATTGTATATAAATAACCACTGTTCAAAGACTTGTTAAGGATAGTGTTAGGGCTGTATTTTATCATTAAATATATGCCATTAATTGTAATAATTTATTATGTAGTAATTATGCTTTTAACATAAATTTGTTTTTCAGACTTGTGAAGTCACTTGGCAAGAGCCTGAAAAGATGACACATTCAACAGGAAGGTCTACAGAGAACTCTGAATTACAGAATGATGGCAAGGAAAGGTCTGACAACATTCCCTGAGGGAGGGCTGGACAGTTAATATAGCAACTCTGTACCTTTTAGAATTGACAGAATTAAGGCTTTGAGCTCACTCTCATCAGAAAGGAAATAATATTGATGCGATCTTGCCTGATTTTTAGTTTTTGTTTTGACTGCCAACCTATGGACGTTTGATAAATTCATTCATCCCCTAGAGCTTTTTTTCCCTGCCTTTCCAAAAGGAAGTAGAACTATCATTAGTCTTAAGCTTTTGAAATTGTGAAACGTACTGAGACTGGGCTAAACAGTTAAATATATAGCTGTCAGTTGTGAGGCTTGAACTCAGGACCTTGGTTCTTTTCCTGTACCTGTACTTTTTTGCTCAAGGCTAGTGCTCTACCACTTTGAGCCACAGTACCACTTTCAGTTTTCTGGTGGTTACTTGGAGATTAGTCTGCCAGCTTTTCCTGCCCTAGCTAGCTTCAAAATGGAATTCTCATATCTTAGCCTTCTGAGTAGCTAGAATTACAGCATTAGCCACCAGAACCGGACTAAATTTACCTCTTTACCAAATTTAGCATCCTGTTCTAGAAAGTCCACTAGACCCTTTTATCATATCCATGGGTATGTACTTCATATACAATTAAGTAAAGATACCTGGGACCAACTGGCTTTCTGAGCTCCAAATCATACCCACAGAGTGATGAGTGTGAAGCTGAATGTGCTGGCTTAGGAAATGAGATCCTGTGTAAAGGAATAAATCACGTTGAGAATCAGGCATAAACCAGTAACCTGGTTTATCTTCCAGACACCCCCATAGCTGTACCTTTAATTCAACTTAGTTGCCTCCTTTAAAATAAAAAAAAATAGCAGTAAGTTCCTTGTATTATTTTGGCCAAGTAAAAAAAAATAAGCTTATGGTGTCTGGTGTTGCCTCTTCCCATAGGTATTGCGCAGTTATCATAGTGCCAATTTGCTGACCTGGCATGTGCACATTGGTAAGAGAATGAAAGTGCTTTGCAGGGAACTGAGGTTGTGGGAAATAAATCAACATCTCATTAGATGAGAATGACCCACTTGGTTTAAACTGGGGCCCTAGTATATGGCAAAATATGACTTGGTAAGTCAGGGGAAAGACCACAAGCACCTGATTAGGAAGTCCAAGATCTCTCGATTGCTGATTGAGCTCTGGGCTTTCGTTTATGTGTAACATGGACAGTGATAACTCTGCTATTGGTTAGCTGTGTATCCTTGGGCAAGGCTTTATCTCTCCTTGTGTCTCAGGGACCATTTCCTTATATTCATAAAGCGTGAGATGAACTGATTACCAAGGATCCCTTCAACTCCAATAGTATGCCACTCTCCATCTGCGATTCAAGAAAGCCTCATTTCCAGGAAACACAGAAACAGATGCTTCCATACAGTGGGCATCAACAAATGCTTAGGGATTGGGGAAAATAAAAAATAATAACACATTGAACACTTATCATGTGGCAGAATTAAGCTTCAGTTTTGATGGAGAGACTTTGCAGAGACAAGCTTGTTATAATTTCACTTTATGCCTTTGAAGTCATCATTAAGGCCACAAGATAAATGATTAACAAAGCTTAGACTAAATTCAAGGTTTCATCTAGGAGTCTGCCTCTAGAATCCATATGCTTCATTTGTTCTTCTTAAACTTTTAACTGTTAACTCCTCTTCATAAATGGCTGCTACTTGATAGACACACCATTAAGATATTTTGAATTAAGCAGACTAGCATTGGTAAGCATTTTAAGGTATCTTATGCCCTGGCTATTCAAGTGATTTTATGTCATCTGAAGTGATAGAATGAGTTATAAACACAGAAGTTGAGTTTTGTGTGTGTAGAGGATATTTCCTAAGGTATCAAGTGAGTCAAATAACTAAAACTTCACAAGGCTGTACACATACTAAAATGGCAAAACTGGAAGCCTTTTTCAGATGCTTCACCAAACATGAGCCTACTCCAGAAACATGAATTTTTTTTCTTCCTTAAGTATTATAAAATCAAGACAATGAGGAAGTGGGAGTCAGCTTGTATATGTGGGGAGAAGCTAAGGTGTGTGTAGACAGAACTGTGACCACTAATAAAAGGCCTATACGGTCTTTTGACTTCAACCTTCCTCTGAACAACAGAGAAGTGAACAATTTTCCAAGCTTACAAATTCAAAGAGAGGCTAAGCTGGAACTTGAACCTGGGGCTGCACCACCATTATATTTCTTGTCTACAGAACTGACCATTATTTATAAATCACTGCTGTATGGAATGTATTAGATACATCCATGCATCATGGCTGAATCACAGGGCTCTTGGTCTGCTAATCCTTTACACATCAGATTTGTTACATTTGGTGTTTGCAACTACTGTATTGATTGTATCAATTAACAACATAATTTTCTTCATTTCTGTAGACCAGAAATGTCTAATAGAATGGGCTATTAGATCTACATTCACACTACTCGTTATAGTAAGCATGTCACTTCTGAACACTTGAACTGAGGAACAAAATTTCAAATTGTATTTATCATCAGTTTGTTGAAATTGTAAAGTAAAATTTAAATTGTATTTAACTTTGATTTTTATTTCAATTTAGATAACTTTCTGAGTACAGTGTTTACTATACTTGTCAGTAGAGCTATAAAATAAGGAGGAAAATCTCTGTTTTGACTCTCTTCTACGACCAATAAGAGAAGATGAGCTGGCTGTTGGTGGCTCATATCTGTAATCTTAGCTAATAAAGAGGCTGAGATATAAGGAACACAGTTTGAAGCCAGCCTGGGCAAGAAAGTCCATGGGACAAACCTTCACACAGTGAGACCAAAGGATGATATTCCTAGGAGAGGATCACAAAGCTCAATAGCTATGTGCATATAATCAAATAAAATGATGTTTACTGAAATGAACTCCAAGAAATGGAAACAAGAGGGTATTTTGTTATTTTGTTATTTGTTTTTGTTTTTTTTGTTTGTTTGGTATTTTATTCTCCTCTGTCACTGTTTTTGATTTCTGTGTATTTTGTCTTTTATGTTTGTTTCTTTGCTTTTTTATTCTCCTCTGTCACTGTTTTTGATTTCTGAGCATTTTGTATTTTATGTAAATTTATCTGTATGGGGGAGGGTAAGGGGATGCACAGAAATGGTGGGACAAAAGTTGAACAAATGTAACAGTGATACTCACTAGACACTATGTTCAAAATGAACTGTGCAACTTGTGGCAGAAGGGAGGGTGAGAGGGGAAAAGCTGGGAGAAAATGAGAGAGAAGAGATGACACTGTTCAAAAAGAAATGTACTCATTACATAACTTATATACCTGTAACCCCTCTGTATATCACCTTTACAATAAATTTTTAATTTTTTTAAAAGCTAAGGGACAGTGTAATGAGTTTAAGCCCCAATACCAGCACACGCACACAAACACACACACACATACACACACACATAAATAAATAAATAGGAATGTAGGGAAGATAGATTTCTTTTTTTAATTTTTTAATTTTTAATTAATTAATTATTTTTATTGTGAAAATACTGTACAGAGGGGTTACAATTACACGGGCAAGATAATGAGTACATTTCTTATCAAGCATTGTAACCTCCTCCTTTGTTTCCCCTTCCCATCCCTTCCCATCCTCTCCCCCTCCCCCCCACCTAATGCTCCTCCCTCCCCCCCCACCACCAATGTTGTAAAGTTTGGGAAGATAGATTTCTATTAGTTTAGAATAGGAGAAGATTTTCAGAACTAAACAGATTTGAGTTAAGGCTTCCTCTATATTACTTTTTGGCTGTTTGCACTTAAGTGAGTCTTGTTATAACATGGGAAAATTTAGTTTCCTCATCTGTAAAATGAGGATCTTAATCCCTAACCTAAAGGGACTTTGAAGCTAAAACCATGAGATTGTTTAGCACAGGGTCAGGCATAGGAATTTGCTTAATACCTGTGAATTCTTTATTTCTTCTGCTTTAAACCCATCAGTGATCAAATGAAGGGAATACCACTGACTGCAAGAATGATGTTGGAGATAAGCATTCTCTAGGAAACAAAAGAGCACACAGTAAGAATGGAGAGTTAAAGGTAGAGATAAATGAGCAGAGTACTGATGACTCATGCTTGTTATCCTAGCTATTCAGGAAGCTGAGATCTGAGGATTGCAGTTCAAAGCCAGCCTGGGAAGGAAAGTCTATATGACACTCTAATCCTCAATTAACCATCAGAAAACTGGAAGTGGCACTGTGGCCCAAAGTGATAGACTGCTAGCATCAAGCAAAAGAGCTCAGGAACAGTAAGCAGGCCCTGAGTTCAACCCTTACAACCAACAAAAAATCAGGTAGAGATGCAGGCAGTAAGATTCTGAGCACACGGGTATAAATACTATATTAAATATGTAAGGATTTTATTTTGGAAAGCAGTATGGAGGTTCCTCAAAAGACTCCACATACAGCTCCCCTATGACCCAGCAATCCCACTTTTGGGCATTTACCCAAATGTTTACAAACAAGACCACACTAAAGCTACCAGCACAACTATGTTTATTGCAGCATTATTTACTATAGCTAAGATATGGAACCAACCCAGATGCCCCTCAGTAGATGAATGGATCAAGAAAATGTGGTATGCATACATAATGGAGTTCTTTGCCTCCATCAGAAAGAATGACATTGCCCTATTTGTTAGGAAATGGAAAGGCTTGGAAAAAATTATATTAAGTGAAGTAAGCCAGGCCCAAAGAAACATAAGTCCCATGGTTTCCCTTGTTTGCAATATCTAGTATATGTCTGAGTCAAGCAGAAAAGGTCAGATAAGGTGATGTTAGGGAAATGAACCCTAAGATATGTATTCAAATGTTTTTTTCTTTCATGTGATTGTTTCTAACACATTTATAAGATTATTTCTTTGTTGCTTTGTATGTCCCTCCCCCACAGTATAACCCCTGCTTTCACTGTATTTGATGTCGGTATAATTTGTGGATGGGAAAGGGAAAAACAAATCGTTTAAATAGGGATACAGGTGGACCCATTGCAACAATGAGATGTACAAGTCGTTATGTCAAAAACGAACTTTACAACTTTGGTCGGGGGGAGGGGGACAGGGAGGATTGGGTGGGGGGTGTCGGGGGAGGATGGGAAGGGATGGGAAGGGGAAACAAAGGAGGAGGCTACAATGCTTGATAAGAAATGTACTCATTATCTTGCCCATGTAATTGTAACCCCTCTGTACAGTATTTTCACAATAAAAAAATAAATATGTAAGGTTTTTATCTATGTGTATTTGATTACAGAAACTATTACTTTCTAAATAATGAAATAAAAAAAATTCCATGCATATTTGCACTATAGAAGAGCCATGCAACAAAAAGAATTTTAGGGTTGAGTTATACAAGCCCAGGATTGAGAGTCCAAAGATTTCATGGAACCAGTGGCTTATACCTGCAATCCTAGCTACTCAGTAAGCTGAGTTTGAAAATCATGGTTTGAAGCCAGCCATACAAGAAAGTCTGTAAAATACTTATCTTCAATTAGCCACTTAAAAGACAGAAGTAGAGCTGTGGCTCAAGTGGTAAAACACCAGCTCCAAGTGGAAAACCTGATGAACAGTGCCCATGCCTTTAGTTCAAGACCTAGTACCAGCAAAAATAAAAAACAAAAGAGAAAAGAAAAGTAAAACAAGCTAAAGACATGACCTTGGTAACTTACTCACTCTACCAACTCCTGGGCTTCTCTTAGCCTCCGCAGCAACTCTTAGCTGGGGAGATGTAGTCATTGAATTGTAAAGTTTCAAAATCTCTTTTGGCCTTCCAGTTAACCAGTTCATTCCATCAATAAGACTAGTAATTTTCCTTTACATTTAAAGCCCAGCCCTACAATCTGGCCTAGATTGGGTGTTATCAACATTAGCTTCCTTTTCTACCAGCACACTTTCCTCTTCAAACTTCTTAACATTTACTTATTCTGTATCATGATGTTCTGCCCCAGTATTGACTTCCTCAATGTCAGCCTACATTAGTCACCTCCTTTGTAAGCCTTGACTGAATTGTAGACAAAATTGACAGCCCAATGGGCCTTAGTGGCTCATGCCTGGAATTCTAGCTACTCAAGTGGCTCATATTTGATGATTACAGGCTGAAACCAAGTAGACAAATGTGAGAGATTCTTATCTCTAGTTAACCAGCTAAAAGCCAGAAGTGGAGCTGTGGCTCAAGTGTTAGTGTACCATCCCTGAGGAAAAACTAATCAAAAAATGAGATCATGAGTTCAAGGCCCAGTCCTGGTACTCACAAAATATAAAATGACAGCCTCTTTTTCTCAAAGAAAGACAATGGAGCTCAGCGGGTGCACAAAACTTGGACAAAAGTAAAAAAAAAAACCTCAAGTAAAATATTTCATTTCCTAGGGTCTCACTCTTTTTCTATTGTAAAACAAGGAGGGTGGTAGCATCTAATTTTAGGGCTGTTGTGAAGATTAAATGAGGGAATAAATGTGTCAGCACTTTGTAATGTCTGAAGAGCAGTACACACAGGACAAATTAGCAAATGAACTTTGATTCCACTTTGCTTATACCTCTAGGGAACAATTATTTGTACACTGTGTTTTAGAGTCAGATATTGACCTGTCTGTCTCAGTTCCCAGATTGTGAGCTCTTGGAGGGTCTAGACTATATCTTAGTTGTTTCAGTATCCTCAATATCAAGGTCTGACCCAGAGGAGACACAAAGTTAGTCTGCATCAGTCCATTTAGAAGAGCTAACCCTCACAACAAGGCAATTTTACCTACAAAATTCTGTCCTAGAATAAATCTTTGTTTTTGCACAGAAACCACTAATACTGCTCCTTTTGTCCTGGCTACTAGGAAGCTCAAGGTAAAGCAGTTAGGTTTACTATAATTGTCTGTAACATCTATTTTTTCAGTCTTTATTTTTTCCACTCACAGTACATGAGACATTGCATATGTTTGAAGGGTGTGTGTATGTGTGTGTGTGTGTGTGTGTGTGTGTGTGTGTGTGTGTGTGTGTGTGTGTGTGTGTGTGTGTGTCTGTCTGTCTGTCTGTCTGTCTGTCTGTCTGTGTACTGGGCCCTGAACTCAGGGCCCTGAACTCAGGGCATGATCACTGTCTCTGAATGTTTTTGCTCAGGGCTAGCCCTCTACTACTTGAACCACATCTCCACTTCTGACGTTTTGGGGGGGGAGATTAATTGGATATAGAAGTTTCATAGACTTTCCCACTCTCTCTGGCTTTGAACTGTAGTCCTCAGATTTCAGCTTCCTGAGAAGCTAGGATTATAGGTGTGAGCTACTGGTGCATGGCTTTGTACATGTTTTGTAGGTTAAGTAGAGTAACTCTTGTGTGAAACTGAACAGTTAATTATATACTTGGGTTCTGGGATCAGACACACCTGCAAACTTGGCTCTGTTATTTCCTGGCTGGATGACTTTAGACAAATTATTTCATTCTTTTAAGCATAATTTTCTTCAGTCATAAAATGGTGATAAAATTTTGTACCTCACAGTGATATAAAATCAAATGAGGTAATACACAGTGTCTGTCTTTCCCTGAATAATGAGTTGATATATAACTTACGTATGTATATGGCTTCTCTTCTTGTCTTTTCTCAAAGATGTATGTATAAGTAATGTACATATCCATAATCATGTTCAAGTCTTTGGCAGCATCCCTCTTCTGGTAGCAGAATGGCCATTCACCACAGTGGAAAGGAAGTGCATAACTCTGCACTTAGGTCCCCTTCAGGGCATTAAAACAGCAGTAGAAAAACTGCAGCCCATGGAATAAAACCTACAAGCTAAGAATGGTTTGCCAATATTTAAAGAAGAAGCAGGGGAAGGAGGAGTAGAATGCATAGTAGTAGCAGCATGAATAGTAGTAGCAGCAGCATGGGATTGGAGGTTGGGCTCAAGTAGTAGAGCATCAACCAATGAGCAAAAACAATAGCAGCAATCATTTATTGTCTCCATAGCCTAAGTTATTTTCTCTGGCCCTTTGTCTAAAAAGTATTGCTGAGTATTGACCTAGAGGAAGAATGCTGTCACCATTAAAAAGCATTCGGTACTACTAGAATAAGGCTCTGAAATTTGAAGTCTTGGAATCATAAGTTCTATGGCCCACAGTAATTGCAAGGGTTAAATAGGATAATGTATTTTGTATACAATGGAGTGTAGCTTTCTTTTCCCCTTTATTTCTCTGTGTAAATGACTGAGTGTTGTTAAATCTGGGTAAATAATTCAGGGTCTGCCAGTTGTATGGTAAACAGGCTACACATTTGTATGGCAATTCTTACCAGTGGAACAGACTATTAGGGGATAGTGGGATATCAATACTCTCTTCTATTTACTTTTACCTTAATTTAACAGTTCTCAAGATAAGATACTTCTTCTATTCCAGTTCTCCTTTTTTTTGGGGGGGGGAGTCCAGTCGTGGGGCCTGAACTCTGGGCCTGGACACTGTCCCTCAGCTCTTCAGCTCAAGGCTAGCGCTCTACCACTTGAGCCACAGCACCATTTCCAGCTTATTTTCTTTTTGCTTATGTGGTACTGAGGAATCGAACCCAGGGCCTCATGCGTGTAAGGCAAGCGCTCTACCACTGAGCCACCTTCCCAGCCCCTCCAGTTCTTCTTTTTCTAAGTGACATTCTCATCAGACTGTAGAGTGGCTTGAATATTATAATTGCCATTGCTGAGGGAGGAGAAATTATAGACCCAGAGTTCTCAAGCTTTTCTTCTCAGAATGTAATTAAACTGATAATTTTGGAGATACTGGGTTAAAGAGGCAACTCAAAAGCAGAGGTAGCCATTGTTTTCCTACAACAGGAGAAATTAAGAATTAAGATTCTGAAAAACAGATGGATAAAGAGTATAAATCTCCTTACATTAACATGGCCCTTTTAAGTCTACAAGTTCCCTCCATATCCACTATCTAATTTTATTGCTCAATACAGAAGCATATAGGATAGATATTTACTCCATACAAAGTAGATCCACACCAGAGAAAGAGAATGATACTCAGAAAGGGGAATTTTCTAGTTTTATGTTAGACACAGATCTCTAAGAGAGTCATGTAGGATTTCCCCATTTGTTGCACTGAAGTCCAGTTCTCTTGCTAGGACCCCACAGGGAATTCCACAATCAATAGCCTACAAGTGTTGGTTGAGAGAAGAAAGAAGGTGGAGTGGTTAGCATAAACACCATTTCAAAAGGATGAATGTCAGCCAAGCAAACAGTATCCTATCCTAAATAATTTCTCTGATTTGGACTTCCATGTATTCCTTCTGTAATAGACTTAGGCAGAAGGACAGGTGAGGAGGAGGAGAAAAAGCCACATTTAGAAGAGGATGTAAGCTTCTGGGCCATGGATGCCATTCAGATCATCTTGGCAAATACCCTTGAAAGGCTCCCTCTGAGTTAGATCCCATATGAATCCAGAGATGAATGCACTGGCCCCATCCTCGAGCTTCTAGTTTGTTAGCTGCAGCTCTAACACTATAGAGAATATCTTAAGTACAGCATAAGCATTGTGATGGAATATGGGAGAGAGAACCTATAGTAGGTACAGCTGGCATTCTTAGAATGGACCCTGAGTAAAGCAGAATTTGAGGTTCCTAATCTCATCAGCACATCTGGAAGCTACAAAAGTAATCACAGTAGCTTTTGTAGTAGGCACTTAGCCAGGCATTTTCTTTTTTTTTATTTAATTTAATTTTATTTGTGAACATACTGTACAGAGGGGTTACAATTACATGGGCAGGATAATGCATACATTTCTTACCAAGCATTGCAGCCTCCTCCTTTGGTTTACCCTTCACATCCCTTCCCAGCCTCCCCCCTCCCCCCCAAATCCAATCCTTCTTCTTCCCCCCCTTCCCCCCCCCCCCGCACCGATGTTGGACGTTGTAAAGCTCATTTTGGACATGACAACTTGTAATTCTCATTGTTGCAACAGGTCCACCTATATCCTTAAACAACTGGTTTTTTCCCATCTCCTCCACAAGTTATACTGACATCAAATATAGTGAAAGCAGGGGTTATACTGTGGGGGAGGGACATACAAAGCAACAAAGAGATAATCTTATAAATGTGTTAGAAACACATGCATGAAAGAAAAAAACATTAAAATACATATCTAAGGGTTCATTTTCCTGACATCACATTATCTGACCTTTTCCGCTTGACTCATACATATACTAGATATTGCAAATAAGGGAAACCATGGGACCTATAGCCAGGCATTTTCTTGTATTGAGTAATTTAATTATCAGGGCAATTCTATAGAAGAGGTATAGTATTATCTCAGTTTTCAGAGATGGAAACTAAAGCATAAAGACTGCAGAAAACTGCAATGGAAGTAAACATAGAGTCTGCAAACATTAATCATTTCCCCAGTACTGGAAAGCCACAATACCATAGGAATATATAACCTTGGGGAGAGCAGGGAAGGGAAAAATCAATCACCAAAAATATGTATATGCCTACAAATGTATACATGCAATATATATATGCATATACATATATATATCTGTATATTTATAGTATTTATTAGACAAGCACTGGCTAAGCATTAAGTTTCAATGATTAAAAAACAAAGAAAGCATTACTATTCAGAATGACTTTGTTTCATAGAAGAATTCACATGAGGGCTGTGGAATTTCAGCCTCCTGAGTGGCAAGGGGAGCCTCTTAACATATGCTGGAGAAGGTGATTATTTGGGTAATTTTCAGACTTCCTTTTCTTAACAACAGAGCCAGCTCCATTACCTATCCCCTCTTGGCCCAAGAAGCCCACAGTTAATATTTTTTCTGAGGGTTAGGTCAAGTATGGGAAGGTTTGTGCTTATCTGTAAGTCCGGGCATCAGCTGCAGAAGCCACTTTCTGAGCTCCCCAGTCAGAGACAACAGATTCAACCTGCCTATCTGATTTGCCTTATAAAACCTTCTGAAAGATACCTAAACAAGAAGGAAATACCTGGCCTCTCACTGAAGAGGCTATCTCATTGTCTCCAGAGGGAGTACCTTCAGACAGCTCTTGCCTGGAAGTTTTGACTGCAGCGTGTTTTCTATCCTTTCATTATATTCGTATTTATTACAAGGGCATAAGCAATGTCTGAGAGTCTGTCTGCTCAGAACAGCAATGAGATGTTTTACTTTCAGGACAAAACTTGACAATAACTCTTAGTAAGAATGTGTGCCTTACATAGGAATGTAAGTGGAAATTTTGCACACACACACACACACACACACACACACACACACACACACACACAAAACTATGCTTATAAACATCTCTATGTGTTGGACTCTTTCTTTGAATGTGTGTGAAGCTGGGTTAGTTTACCTCTGATAGGCTTAATTTTTATTAGAGTTTTTAAATTACTGTTAAGAAGTTGTATAAAGGGGTTTCAAATCAACATATCAGTTTATGAGTACAATTCATCTTGAACAATGTCACCCTTTCCATTGCTCTCCCCAATCTGTTCCAACCTTTGCCATCCTCTCCCATTAATATCTATTTTTTAAATTAAAAAATATGGTACTGGTGTTCAAACCCAGGACCTTGCACATATAAGGCAAGTGCTCTACTACTTGAGCCATGCTCCTAGCCCAGATCTCCAAAAAAGTTCTTACAAAGTCTGCAAGGGGCTGTTTTTGTACAATTGTCTTTTTTAAACTTCAATAAAAAGATCATGAGTAGCTGGGTGCCGGTAGCTCATGCCTGTAATCCTAACTCAGGAGAGTAGCTGAGATCTGAGGATCACAGTTCAAAGCCAGCCCAGGCAGGAAACTCCTTGAGACTCTTATCTCCAATAAACCACCAGAAAAACCGGAAGTGGCGCTGTAGCTCAAGTGGTAGAGCGCTCACCTTGAGCTGAAGAGCTGAGGGACAGCACCCAAGCCTAGAGTTCAAGCCTCATGACCGACCCCCCCCAAAAAAAAGATCATGAGTGATTCTTATCATCAAAGATAATTATATTCATGTATATTTTTCTGATAAATTAATAAAAAGTAAAACTTATCATCCTTAATACAATTGAAGTAAGCATGATGGAAAACTCATTCCATTCTCAGAACATACATGTCAAGGGGACACTGTTTTATCTTCATTTTACTATGGAGAAATCGAGGGCAAGAGGGGGATTATGTTTCTTATTTTAAAGTTTACCACACAATACTGGCAAGGTCAAGATTCTATCCTAGGATTTTGGTATCAAGTATCTCCACTTGTAATCATTTTACACTTTTAGATTCAAACTAAGCTGCCATCTGAAATTTAGTAAAAATAGAGCATCTTTTGAGACTGTGAAAGACCCTAGAATGTGTAGTTTAGAATATGGAAGACCTTAGAAACCATTGACATTTCTTGAACAGGGAACTTCATAGAAAGTATTGATTTGAGAAAAATGGATTTCTAGAGATCAGAGGCCACACCTTAGACCAAGTATTCAAGTCTTTAGGAAAAGTTCCAAGTCAACTTGCTGCAATTGCTAGAGGCTGGGTGCCAAATCAGTTGACCTTTTGAAGCTTCTAGAGGTTCTGACTTTGCTTCTTGTACATTATTTGAGTCTCTTTACGTAGTGCTTACCAGATATTCACACTTACTCTCTTGTAGAGTAATTTGTAATAAAATGTGCAATTTTATCCAGAATGCAAATTACATTGCTATTCTGAGCATATAGCTCTGTCCTTAAGTTTTGGGGATTTATGAGTTGTTCTTCTTTAGTTCTCTACCCATACTCTCTCAACCCAAAAAAGTTTGTTTTTTGTTTTTTTTTTTGTTGGTCATAGGATTTGAACTCCGGGCCTGGATGCTGTCCCTCAACTCTTCAGCTCAAGTTGAGTGCTGTATCACTTGAGCCACAGCACCACTTCGGATTTTCTTGTAGTTAATTGGAATAAGTGTCTCATGGACTTTCTTGTCTGAGCTGGCTTTGAACTGTGATCCTCAGATCTCAGCCTCTTGAATAGCTAGGATTACAGGCATGAGCCACCAGCACCCAGCTTCAAATTTTGTTTTTATAGAGCCTTAAGGGCATACAATGGGTAATTTTTAGATAAGTAATCCTAACCCATTGCCACTATTCAAACATGGAGCTATATGACAAAAATGTTATATCCCCGAGGCTCTTGACATTCCCTTTTCAAGAGATAACTAATGTTATGAGTTCAGTATAATTATGTAAGCATCTTTTCCCATGCACTTACAAATGCATTTAAATAAGTATACACATGTGTAGAATTGATCTTTTTAGATAAAAGGGATGTTATCTTTCATGACATTGTATTTTTAA
Source organism: Dipodomys merriami (assembly GCF_024711535.1). Lineage (NCBI taxonomy): Eukaryota > Metazoa > Chordata > Mammalia > Rodentia > Heteromyidae > Dipodomys > Dipodomys merriami. Next base: position 68,918,322 of record NW_027204492.1, read on the forward strand.
ATCCTTTCAGATGAAAAAAAAAGCAATTTGCTTTGTTCATTTAACATTAAAAACATTATGGATTTTGTTCCGTTGGGAGAATAACAGATTTTCATGCATGAAAATAACAGTCTTCTGGATGCAAAAATCCTAAGTCTAATAAGAACACTAAACCTTAGTTATGACTTGCAATTTTTCCCAATATTCTTTACTATAGTCCTTTCACACTGATTTTTCTGCTTTTTCTAGAAATAAAAGAAAGTCTCATTATCAGGTGAAGGGGATTTTCTTAAATAAGACAGAAAACCCAGAAGACATGGGAAAAATAGGCATAATTGAGTATACTAAAAGAGAAAAGCTAAGGCTTTCAAGGGGCTTTTTCTAGCCAGGGAAAAGCATAAAATGTGAAAACATGTTGAAGAAGTCAGAATCCATTTGGGTTCCAATGGTTCACACCTATGATACTAGCTACTCAGGAGGCTGAGATCTATAGATCACAGTTCAAAGCTAATCTGGAAAAGAAAGTCAGTGAGTCTCTTATTTCCAATTAACCACAAAAAGGCCTGTTTGTTCATCTACCTGTTTTTGAGAAGGCAAGGAAAAGGCACAGAGATGGTGGGACAAAGGTGAACAAATGCATCAGTCGTACTTACTAGACAATATATTGAGAATGAAGTGTACAACTTGTGATTGGGACAGGAGGGAAAAACTTGGAGAAAGTGAGGGAAGGGGTGGTATTGTCCCAAAAGAAAAGTATTCGATCAAAACTCAAGTAATTTCAGAGAAGGCAGTTTGACCTGAAGTTGAGGTTTTGAATTTACCAAGAAATGAAAGATGACCTGTCTGGGGAATATTGGTGGTAGTGAGTCATCTTGTGACTGCAAAGGGCTGGCAAATGACCCTCATCACAGATACCCAAATGTTATCTTAATCAGCAAATGCAGTGATGGTACGGGGCAAAAGGCAAAGTGAATCTTGAAATTCAGATGTTCTTTAGACTATAAACCTGGCCGTGAGATTATTCTAAGGTAGAGGAGTTTCTGAGAGCTTCATCTAACTCCGGCCAGAAGTTTTACAACCCTAGATGCTTCACGGAATCAATCAAAACTTCCCACTATCACTCCTCCTCCACTTAGGCTCCTTTGCCAGGTGTTGTCAATGTAGCTAGTTTTGTAGTCAATGTGGCAGTAGCAAAGCTTTGGTAGCCTTACTCTGAGATTATGCAGTAAAATGCCTGGCACATGCTAGCTGTATGACCTTGAGTAAGTCACTTTCTGTTTATGACATTAAGTTGCCTTGTTTATTTTTCTTTTTAAACAGGTTAGTGTTGACATCAAATGTTTTCCAGGAAGCAAAATCAGGTAAATACTGCGTATGAAAAAGCTTCTGAAAATACAAAGGCCAATAAAAATATAGGTCATTAATATGATGCCAGTTTAGGCAGAGAAATTGCCTCAGACAAAACAGACTTTCCAAGTAATAGCTTTCCCTTCCCATACTCTTGCATATGGACACCATTTGGGGTAAGAGGTGTAGAGGCCATGTGGCTGAATAGACTCATAGAAGATCATAAAGCTTCTAGAGTCAACCTGCTGCTAATACCATGATCCCCCATCCACATAACTCATAGAATGAACGCTCAGTGTCGGAGGAGTTATGAGCTATTATCTTGTAATTATTTAGCATCATCAGACAGTTTTTAATTTAGACTAGAGAGTCAAGCAGAAAATACACTGTGCAATTCGTTCTCAAAGTTGGCTGTGACTGGGAGTGTGTTAAGTGGGGCACAACAAAAAGATTATTATATCTCATCCCTTTATAGATTCGGAGGTCAGATATTTGGGGCATGAATCTCCTTTGCTGTTTGCTGTCTTTGAGATGTTGGGCAAATTAATCTCTATGTGCATTAGTAATAATACTTATTTTATAAAGTACTTTTGAGGCTTGTATGAGTTAATATTTGCAAAGTGCTTGGAATGAAGGCTCATATAAGGTGTTATACAAAAGTGCTGTTTAAACATAACAATGAAACCCCCAACTTCCTTATTAGAGCACTTACAGTTTTCTTCCTAATCAGTCTCCTATTTCCCTATCTCTGTTTCTGTTTCTTTGAAAATCATTGTCCCCTCAGGTGGACCTGTTGCAACAATGAGAAGTACAAAATGTCATGTCAAAACCAGCTTTACAATGTCGGTGTGGGGGGGGAGGGGGGTATAATTGGGTGGGGGGAGGGGGGAGGCTGGGAAGGGAGGTGAAGGGTAAACAAAGGAGGAGGCTGCAATGCTTGGTAAAAAATGTATGCATTATCCGGCCCATGTAATTGTAGCCCCTCTGTACAGTATGTTCTCAAATAAAATAAAATAAAATTAAAAAAAAAAAAGAAAATCATTGTCCCCAAAGATAGATGTGGCATTGCACAGTCATACTAGGTGATTGTGTCTCTTTGTGCTTTAACCTTGGTCTAGAATGCCTGTCACATCAAGTACACTTCTTTGCACATTTTGGGATTTTGTTACTGCTCACATTTTGTACTTCAATTATTTGTTTATGAGACTATTTGCCATTGCTATACCACAAGATCTTGATGCAGAAGCTATAATCTTACTCATTGCTTTCTTCCCAGCTCTGAGATGATGGCTTAGCACACAGTAGGAGCCCTAAGAATGTTGATTTAGAAGACTTGAATGCTGAGCAATTTTAATAACCACTGATCTTCTATCCTTGAAACAAACTGCTGCTACAACAGATACAACTGTTAGGCTTATATGGGGGATGAGAAACATGAGGGCTTTAGAGAATTGAATCAAGGTTTTACCAAGCTAATGAGTCACAGAATTTAGACTTAATCCTGGAACTTCCTGCTTTAAACACAGTGCTCTTTCCATGACAAAAAGTGTTTTCAGACATTGTTGTTGTCTTTTTGCTGTTATTGTTAATAGATAGCTAAAATTTATTGAGCATTTCTATGTTTTAGGCGCAAGCTAAGTTTATAATGCAGATTATCTCATCTAATCCCCTTGTCTTGTCCCCCTAGGTTTACCTTATTATGACACCATTTACAGAGGAGGAAATTGAGATACACAGAGAGGGAATAATTTGACCAAATTTCCAGAATGTAAAACAATCCAAACTACAGCAAAAGTTTTTAGCTATAATCTTCTACTAATTCCTCCTCCTCCTCCTCTTCCTCCTCCTCTTCCTTTTTTGTTGTTCTTTCTCATTTTACTCTTACAGTTTTCTTCCATCACTAGGAATTGAACCCATAGCATGATGCATAACAGGGTATTGTTGAACTAGTTGAGCCATACTCTTAACCATTTTGTTTGTATTTTGTTTTTGAAACAGTCTGTCTAACTTTGAAATGGCTGGCTGTGAAACCTGGCTGTGAAAGAAATCTACCGAATCTTAAGTGGAACTTACAGAAAGGTTACTTCCTCAAAATTTTGTTACACCTAGGTATTGGAGCCCCTGAAGATGTGATTCTTCCAATGCCATATGTGGCTATATTCATTTTCAAAAAAGAAATGGAGTCTTAAAAGTAGTGGCGTGGCTTAATTGGTAGAGTGCCTGTCTTGAGTGAAATAGAGCTTAAGACCCTGAGTTCAAGTCCATACTAGCACAAGACAAACAGAAAGACAGGAAGAAAGAAAGAAAGAAAGAAAGAAAGAAAGAAAGAAAGAAAGAAAGAAAGAAAGAAAGAAAGAAAGGAACAAACAAAGAAAGAAAGGAACAAAGAAAGAAAGAAAGAAAGAAAGAAAGAAAGAAAGAAAGAAAGAAAGAAAGAAAAAGAAAGAAAGAAAGAAAAAGAAAGAAAGAAGGAAAGAAGGAAGGAAAGAAAAAGAAACAAACAAAAGGTGCTCTGGGATTCTACTATTCAGCTTGGAATGTGTGAATTTTTGAGAGGTTGTACAAGTACAGGGGTGGGCTTCAGTTTATACTGGCTCTTTTTGTTCTCAGGGACTTTCTGATGAGCATGTTACCTAGCCTTATGAGAAAGGAATATGGACATAAAGGACAATGTGCCTGGGAGAAAATCAATTACTAAAATTCAACTCCAGCCATGCAAGCTTTCAGCAAGACCAAGTTTTCATCTTCTGCTTACTGAACAATAATCTTCCTAGGCAAGTATTTATTTAATGGGAAAGAATAAAAGAGTTCATCATTTTGATTTTATTTATTTGCAGCAGTTATTGGAAGTTGTCCATCTTTGTGTTGGCAGTAACAAATAAGATACATTATTTGACATGCCAGATTTATGAGGAAGGATGCACCAAAAGTAGGTGCATCTGAGTGTCTAAGAATGAAGTATAAACACAGGAAGGACACAAGGTAAAGAGCAGGATTTAGATGTTTCCAAGTTAGGGAGTATTCATTAAGTAGGCAAAGGGAACCCTTTGATTAAAAGGTGTAGTGTAGCGTACATACTTGAGTCAGTCAAGCCCAGTGGACACCATGGATATCTTTCTTTTTTATTGTAAAGGTGATGTATAGAGGGAAAGGTCAGATAGGTATTAAGTACATTTCTTTTTGAACAGTGTCACCTGTTCCTTTGTTTTCTCCCAGGTTTTACTCCCAACCCCTCTGCATAAGTTGTATAGTTCATTAAAAAAAAGTTCAATAATGAAATATTTTGCAGCACTCCAACATCTCTGTTTCCTCACCTAACAAGATCATCTGTCTTATTGAGAGACAGGGAAATGGGGTAAAACATCCAAGCAATAAAGCATTGCAACCATGGCTTTACTTAGCAAGCCAGGAAAATGGATACTTCTTGGTCTGAGAGGAATGAACCATACAGGAGAGTATTCCACATGTCCAATGTACAGATTTGGAAATTGAGGCTATGGCAGAACTTAAGATTAGAAACAAGAATTTTGACTCCAAGTATAGTGTTTCTACTCTGTCTTTGCTAGATCTATTTACCACTGATACTCTATCCATCATGCATACAATCAGGAGATACATCATAGCCCAACCCTTCTGCTTGACATTCCAGGTTCTCCTTAATCTGACACAGTTTCAAGAGTAAAGAAGATTAAGCATTTGGGAAGTTTTCTGACACCTCTGTGATTAAAAAGTTCACAGAGAAGAATGGAAGGTTGCTTTATGCATTAGTGTTTCTAAACAGAAACGAAGTACATAGATACCAATGGATTTATAATCTGAAGCTCCAGATTTCCATCCCATATTGCCATTATTTATATGACTGGAAAAATGCCTGTGAGCCTAGCTACTTAGCAGGTTGAGATCTGAGAACTGAGATTCAAAACAAGCCCAGACAGAGAAATCTGAGAGACCAGCACGATGTTGTATGTTGATGTTCTTGTTCAAATGGTAGAGCACTAACCTTGGACAAAAATCCCAAGTGAGAGCATGAGGCACTGAGTGCAAGCTCCGTAAAAGCACAAAGATAAATATAAATAATATAATTATAAATAATAATATGAGGAAAATAAAATTGACTATTGACAGAGAGCTGCAGATGACTCTAAAAAGAATCATGCACTTCAACCCCTTACTCTATATCTTTTCCCAATATTCATAACTCCAAAGGATTTTAGTTTTCCCCTTTAAATAAGTGGCCTACATTTTGTGATACCAAACATTTCTTTTTTGTTTTTTGAGAATATCATATTAAATTCTTTTTATTGTCAGGAAAATATTCTGAAAAACACCAAAAGCTTTAGTTATACTTAAAATGCTTGACTATTAAACTTTTAATCTTTCTTTCTTTTCTTTCTTTCTTTTTTTTTTTTTTTTTTGGTGGGTCGTGGGGCCTGAACTCTGGGCTTGGGCGCTGCCCCTGCGCTCTTCAGCTCAAGGTGTGTGCTCTACTGTTTGAGCCACAGTGCCAATTCCTCTTTTCTTTCTTTCTTTTTCTCTCTTTCCTTCTTTCTTTCTTTTTTGGCAGCACTAAGTTTATACTCAGGCTTTGCACTTGCTGGAGCTTCTCCACAAGCTCACCATACTCAATCCTACTTATACCTCTTATATATGTAAGACAACTTTCTTGTCCTTTGGGTTCAACAACAGATTTATTCCTTCTTTCTCAGCGTCTGTACCTTAAACTCAGAGCCAAATAATTTTTCTGGAAATTATTAAAGGTTAAATTAATCATAGGGTTTTTGTCCTCCTGTTTTAATTGGAACCTCAATTCCTCGGAGAAAGCAAGTCTTATTTCCTTCTTGAATGATAGCACATTTTCTTTTAAAAAAAGGAGGTAACAATGCTTGATAGGAAATGTACTCATTACGTTGCTAATGTAATTGTAATTGTACAGTATTTTTACAATAAAAATGTATTAAAAATTTAGAAGCTGTATTCTGATACTAGTTGGGTTATAAGTAAAAGTGTCCTTTCATTGTCAACTTATTGATATTTCTAAAGTGTTGAAATAATTTCAGTAGTTTATAGTAGGGGTTTTTCAAGATTAGAAATGTTTACCACAAAATTAAACAGGTATCCACAGTAGAAAAAAGGAAAGGACAGGCTCAAATATGCCTATAAAACCAGCAATTTGGTAGGTGAACCTAAGAAATTTATATTCTGAAGCTAGTCTAGATGCAAGTGTGAGACTCTATCTGAAAAATAAACTAAAACAAACAGGGCTGAGTATATTGAAATGACAGAGGATTTGTCTAACAAGTACAAGGCTTGAGTTCAAACCACAATATCAAAAAATAAAATAAATAAAAATGAGACTGTTCTGGGCAGAGGAGTAGTAATTCTTAGGATGCCTCCACAGAGAACTTTGGTAATTAATAACTAGACTGTAAAAGGTCATATAATTCAGAGATTCAGAGGACCGTGACATGAAGCAGTCTGGGATACTGTGATTTAGGTTATTAATTCAAAGTTAGCTTCATACTAGGAAGTGTGTTACAACTGCCATTCACAGAAACAAAAGTAGAAAAACTTCCAAGGCCCTGGGTTCCTGGTAAGGGGCCTGTCCTGCTTAGAGAAGACCAAGAATACAAGACCTGCTTTTGACAATTCCACATGACTCAGTGTAAGCCTTTACTTCCAACAGTAAAAATACTGTCAACCCCTCCCTTCCCGCCCCCCACATGCCCCGCCATCTGAAAACCTGCTTCTTTCAGGGTCAATTTCTCACTCTTTAAGACTATTTCCAATAATCATTTTACTGTGCTTTTCTCTGTGTCTGGCACCCAGAGTCAGACATTTCCCCAGAGAGAATTCAGTTTTTTTAAAGAAAATATGAGCACATATTTCAGTGTCCATATGAAACACTGCTTTGGCACTTTCAGACAACTCACACAAAGCTAGTATCGATGTGGATGATAGGATAGTCTGCGTATTGTTTTTTTCCCTTCATGTCTCAATTTGATCTGGACCACCCTTAGTATAACCTGTAGGTGTAAACTATATATTTAGGTGCACAAAGGTGTTTTACGACTCACCTGTGCTGTAGTTTAGCTCTCTTGGTTCTAAATTTTTACAACAGTAGTTAGCTAATGAGCACTTTGACTGAATTAACTAATTTAATTCTTACAACAGTCCTGTGATAAATATAGGTATAGGTACTATTTTAATTAAAATTTTATGTGAAATTGGGGCATAGAATCGTGCCCAAATTCTGACAGCAAAACCTAGATATTCTGAATGTAATAGGTCCTGAATTATTATCTTTACACTATATACTGTCAGAATTTTATAGATGAAGAAACTGAAGGCTTAAGAAGAAATTTCTATACTCACTGAAGAGCAATATTAGAACTCTCCTTTTTCTTGTCCTACCTTCTAGAGCCTGGGCCAACAAGAGTGGTCAGATAGAGAAAAATCATAATTTTCTGGGAAGTCAATAATTCAGATTCAAGCTTTTTCTTTGTTATTAAGTATCTACGTGATCTTGTGGAAGAAGATTCTCTTCCTCTCCTTGAACCTCAATTTCCACAACCACAACCTGCTACTCTAGAAGCATCCATCTCATTCCTTTTCCAGTGTAAGGCAGAACACAAACCCTTTTGTTGACTTTTTATTACTTTGAAAAGCTCATCTGTGTCTTTTATCTCATATCCAATAACAAATATGTCTTCAATGCAACATAATTCTTCTAAATATTCTAGTAAAGTCAACTCTGCATAGGAGTGTGCCCCTGTTGTCGACATACATCCAGCACATGGAGGAAGACCCTCAAAGTTTACCATTCCAAATTCAAAGCCAAGGATCTAAAAGCTGCCGCCAAATCCCTCTCTGCTATGACATTTACAAGCTTAAAGTCATTCTTTTCAATGAACAAAGTGAGTGTCCTGTCCTAGTTATGGCTTAACCTTATGGTGCTAAGTGAAGTACACAGAGAAAAAATAGAGAGCAGTTAAGTTGACTACATCCTTTGAAATCCTTAAGATTCTTTTATCTTTTGTAAAATAAAATGGAATTAGGGCTTAAGTCAAGGAGTAACAGCATAAAATCATTCTAGATCGACTACAAAAAAATTAGTGTGACCTCTGTATTAAACCTTATTTATTTATTTATTTACTTACTTTTCAATTGTGAAAATACCGTACAGAGGGGTTACAATTACATGGGCAAGATAATGAGTACATTTCTTATCAAGCATTGTTGCCTCCTCCTTTGTTTCCCCTTCCCATCCCATCTTCCTCCCGCAAGCCCCGCCAAAGTTTAAAGTTCATTTTTCGACATAACGACTTACACATCTCATTGTTTCAATGGGTCCACCTGTATCGCTATTTAAAGAATTTGTTTTTTCCCTTTCCCTCCACAAATTATACTAACATCAAATACAGAGCTTCTGCACGGCAAAGGACATAGCCAGCAAAATCAATAGAAAGCCCACGGATTGGGAGATCTTCACTAGCCATATAATGGACAAGGGTGTCATATCTAAAATATACCTGGCAACAAAGAAATAATCTTATAAATGCGTTAGAAACAAATGCATGAAAGAAAAAAACATTAAAATACATATGTAAGGGTTCATTTTCCTAACATCACATTATCTGCCATTTTCCGCTTGACTCATACATATACTAGATATTGCAAATAAGGGAAACCATGGGACCTATGTTTCTTTGGGCCTGGCTTACTTCACTTAATATAATTTTTTCCAAGCCTTTCCATTTCCTAACAAATGGGGCAATGTCATTCTTTCTGATGGAGGCATAGAATTCCATTGTGTATATATACCACATTTTCTTGATCCATTCATCTACTGAGGGGCATCTGGGTTGGTTCCATATCTTAGCTATGGTAAATAATGCTGCAATAAACATAGTTGTGCTGGTAGCTTTAGTGTGGTCTTGTTTGTAAACATTTGGGTAAATGCCCAAAAGTGGGATTGCTGGGTCATAGGGGAGTTCTATGTGAAGTCTTTTGAGGAACCTCCATACTGCTTTCCAAAGTGGTTGAACAAGTTTACATTCCCACCAACAATGCAGTAAGGTTCCCTTGTGTCCACATCCCCTCTAGCATCTGTTGTTATTAGAGTTCTTGATTTTTGCCATTCTAACTGGAGTGAGGTGATATCTCAATGTTGTTTTGATTTGCATTTGTTTTATGGCTAGGGATGTTGAGCATTTCTTCATGTGTCTATTGGCCATCCTTCTTTCTTCTTCAGAGAAGTTTCTCTTTAAGTCTTTAGCCCACTTATTTATTGGGCAGTTGTTTCTTTGAGGATTTGTTGTTGGGGGATTTAATTTAGTATAACCCCTGCTTTCACTATATTTGATGTCAGTATAACTTGTGGAGGAGATGGGGAAAAACAAGTCGTTTAAGGATACAGGTGGACCTGTTGCAACAATGAGAAGAATAAGTTGTCATGTCGAAAACGAGCTTTACAACGTTGGTGCATGGGTGGGGGGGAAGGATTGGGTGGGGGGGGTGGAGGGGAGGCTGGGAAGGGATGTGAAGGGTAAACAAAGGAGGAGGCTGCAATGCTTGATAAGAAATGTACGCATTATCCTGCCCATGTAATTGTAACCCCTCTGTACAGTATGTTCACAAAAAAAAATAAAATAAAATGAAAAAAAATAAATAAAAATAAAATATACCTGGAACTCAAAAAATTCAATCCCCTAACAACAAATCTCAAAGAAATAAATAAGTTGGCTAAAGACTTAAAGAGAAACTTCTCTAAAGAGGAAAGAAGGGTGGCCAATAGACACATGAAGAAATGCTCAACCGCTCTAGCCATTAAAGAAATGCAAATCAAAACAACATTGATATTCCATCTCACCCCAGTTAGAACGGCTATATTCAAGAAGTTTAATAACAACAGATGCTGGGGGGGATGTAGACAGAGGGAATCTTACTGCATTGTTGGTGGGAGTGTAAACTTGTTCAACCTTATTTCTAAAAGCATTGCAATGGATGACCTCACTGAGTGGATGAGGGAACTTAGGCACAGATCTTTCTGAAGTCACAGTTGGTGAGTAGTGAGCTCAGGGCTAGAAGGGCCAATGAGCATAGCTGTCACATTAAGCCTCAGTTCCCTCAGTCCTAAAATGAAAAGATAATCACTGCTCTATTCCTGAGTTATTATGCTGATCTTCTGAGGCTATGAAAGTGAGAGCTCATTCAATTGTTCACTTCTTGTGATTGGAGAAATGGGCAGATAAGACCAGAGCACTAGGAATCTGAAAATGCATGTGGGTCTAATGAGAGCTGAGGTCTAAATGGAGCAAGACAGGGGGGAAAGCCTTACAAAGGAGAGGTATGCATCTGTAACACAAAATGTATACTGTTGGCTGGTTGGGACTATTGGGTTTGCTTATAGTTAACTAAAAGTGTTATTTTATTTAACAAATACATAGTGTTTACTTTAGGAAAAGGACTGCTCTGAGTACTTTACAAATATTAATTCATTTAATTCTCCTGACAACCTTAGTAGGCAAGGTATAGTATTATCTTCATTTTAGATATAAATCAATATAGCTGCAGAGAGTAATGTAACTTATTCAATGCCACACATTAGAAAATTACATATAATAAATTTGGAGCCCAGACATATGCATTGAGAGTCTATATTCTTATTTATTAGTTACTTATTATAGTCAGGTGAAATTGGTTGTATACAAGTTGGTATCATGTGATGTTCAAGATTTTAGGTTAAATTCTGTAATCCTCACTACTCAGGAAACCAAAGTCTAGAGGATCACATTTTGAAGCTAGCCTGGGCATAAAGATCTGTGAGATTCTTGTCTTCAAAAAATATGGCAAAATGGGGGGCAATGAAGCATGGCTCAAATGGTATAGTGCCAGCTGAGCAAGCAAGTTGAGTGACTGTGAGGCTGAGTTCAAGAATGGAAAAAAAATCTTACTAATTTTGGATTATTCTTTATGTTGATTTCTACACATATAGAAATTTCCTTTTGTATTGATCATTGTTAGTTCTCAAAAGCCCAGAACTCCTTTACGCTGACATTTTTTCCAGAGACATTTTATCAAGCTGTAGCTTTGTGTTTTTCCCCCTTAAATTTTCTCCCTGCTAAATATGATTTGGCACCACCAAGGAACAAGCAATGCTCTTTCTGACTCAAGAGGATTCCACTGGAGCAAATAATGTTTACCTTTAGAGCCTCTAAATGCGTCAACCAGAGTTGAGCTTCAAGAAAGTTCACTTTGCTGTTGTTCATTTAGATTTAATAAGATAATTACTGTCTGTTATTTAAATATTATTGGGTTATTAAAAGCATTAACAATTTATTTCCTTTCATCCTGTTTGTTTACTGTCTATTTGGGAACAGAGTGTGATTAAGCATGCATTAGCTAACAGATTTTTTTCTTTGTGCTACAAATGCTAATTTAGTTGTAGAGAGGCAATTGAGGACATGGCCTCCATTTGCCTATATGACCTCGGACACATCATTTAACCTTGGTAACCTTGGTTAGCCAATCAGTCAGGATGCAGATCACTGGATTCCTTGAATACAAGAACTTGCCTTCCAAAAATGGTGCAGCACTGTGGATCCAAAATGGATTTCTTATGTACACTAGTTGCTAGCCTTGTGGCTGCTGAGGAAACTTGGAGTAAAGAAACAAAAAGGCTTTACCATAAGCTCACTGTGAGGGGCTGACGCTGAGAGCATAATTATTATACTGAAAGTTCTGGGAGGACAAACACTTGTTCTCAATTTTGTGTGTATAACAGTACTGGCAATTAGACTCAGGTATTCTTGCTCTCATTTGGCTTTTTCACTCAAGGCTGGCACTTGATCAATTGACCCACACCCCTAGTTTTAGCTTTTTGGTAGTTAATTGGAAACAAGAGTCTCAAGGACTTTTCTGCCTAGTTTGGCTTCAAACTGTGATCCTCAGATCACAGCTTCCTTAGTAGATAGAATTATAGGTATGAGCCAGAAGTGCCAGCTGTGTCATTATTATTATTATTAGTAGTAGTAGTAGTAGTAGTAGTAGTATTTTGTCACAGTTTTCTCTGTATTGAAAAACCATTGTGAACTGACTCACTACATAATCCTGACCTCTTGACTTACAAGGAAGAGGTCCTTTCAGTCAAGAACTTTTGTAAGCAGCCTTACATATTAGCATGGTTAATTGAGGCTGAGCACCTGAGAGAAATCAAGCCTTAAATACAATGATATTTCTTTCAATTTGAAGTATGAAAATTCCCACCTACTGAAAATTTCAGAATCCTACTGTTTTTCTATATGCTGAAACCTCTTAGAGCTCACAGACAGTTGTCACTCCCATAATGGTGGGTGGGAGAAATAGTCAGGGTGGAGGCTTTGGACCTGAGTAACCCACATTGGTGTGGTGTTAGCTATTTTGTGTTTTGGGCTTTGTTAGTCATCTATTGCTCCATTTTAAAAAAGTGAATCAAAGCTTATCTTAAAACAATGCATAGTTATTATCTCACATTTTTGTTGATTGTGGGGCTTGAACTCTGGGCCTGGCTGTCCTTGAGCTCTTCAGCTCAAGCCTAGCACTCTACCACTTGAGCCACAGTGCCACTTCCAGTTTTCTGGTGGTTAATTGGAGATAAAAATTTCATGGACTTTTCGGCCTGAGCTGGCTTTGAACCACAGTCCTCAGATCTCAGCCTCCTGAATAGCTAGGATTACAGGCATGAGCCACTGGTGCCTGGCTTTGTCTCACAATTTCTGTGGGTCACATAATCAGACATGACTTAGCTGGGTGCCTCTGGTCCAGGGACTGTTATAGGATACAATCAAGTTGTTTGCTGGGATGATAGATAGTCATCACAAACCTTGACAAGAATAAGACCAACTTCTAAGCTTACTAAAGTTATCCATTGGCATGATTTAGTTCTTTATGGGCTAAAAGACTGAGGGTCTTAATTCCTTACATCCGTTCCTTGCCACTTGGGCCACTACATAGGACATATTACAACATAGCAGCTTGGCTCATTAAAGGGAGAAGTTGAAGAGCAAGAGGGAATAAGCAAGATGCTAGATAAGGAATTTGGTATAGTTGTCTTGGAGGTGACAAATCACATTATTTTCATTAGAAGTAAGTTACTAGGCTCAGTCCATATTCAAGGTTATTTTTATAAAAACATGAATACCAGGATATAAATGAATGCCATATACCATACCAGATTCTCACAGGCCCATCCTTTATTACACATAGGGTTTATATATCACATGCCTAGTTTGCAGCAAATGACAGTGATTAGACACTAGAAGTTCAGTTGTGGTTCCTCCTCCTTCAGTTATTGATTTATAGTCTTTAGTACGTTAACTCGCTTTTCTCACCTATAATGTCTTTACAGGAAAAATAAAGAGGTAGCACTTGCTTTACAGAGTGGTTATAAGAATAGGAGATTAGGGATTCCAATGGCAATCTAGGAAACAAGAAGTTTATAGTAATAACCATGGTAGCTCTAACAGTGCTAACTCATTTTTATTGGAGTGAGGATGTATTATGGGAATAGAAATTCTATTTCACTGTTGGTAAGAATGTATATTAGTGCAACCACTCTGGAAGGTAGTTCAGATGTTTCTCAAATAAATATAGAACTACCTTATGATCCAGTGATACTGGTCTTGGCTATCTACCCAGAATATTTCAAACCAGGGTATAGTAAAGACACTTGCACGTCCACATTCATTGCTGCAGTATTCATGATGGCCAAGTTATGGGATCAGCCCAGATCCCTACAATGAATCAGGAGATCAGGAAAATGTGGTACATATATACAATGGGATTTTACTCATATACTGAAAAGAATAATATTATGTCATTTATAAGGAATAGATGGACCTAGAAAAAGTATTTTAAATGGAATAAGTCACATTTAGAGAGAATGCATGTATTTTTTCTCTCATATGTGGAAGCTCGATCTAAAATACAAACATAGATGAAAACATATACAGGGCTCTGTACATATACATAAAAACAAAATGACTACAGCATAGTATGCTTAGGAGAGCAGTCCAAAGGTATAACTCATCTGAACAATTAATGCCTAAAAATTATATATCAGGAAGTGAGAACATGTTCAGAGAAAGACAATGAGTGGGCACAGGAATGGAGGGAAGAAGGGTGAGCAAACACTGTCATTGTATTCAATGTATACTATGTAAAAATTGAACTGCATAACTTGAGCATATGGACAGGATGGGGAAAAAACGGAAGAACAATGGAAGGGCATTGATCAAATTGTATTGTATTCATAACCTGACATGGAATGATAAAGTCTTCATATGACTATTTAATAAAATAAACAGATAAATAAATGAAACCTTTCTCTTTCTTGTTATATTAATACAAAGTATGAGACTAAAAAGAGTTAAATGAACAGGAATTATGTTGAGGGATATCATCTGAAAAATCCAATCATTGTTATAGAATTCTATTGTTTTTAATTTTTTAAATTATGTTAAGTAGTTGGATAAAGGGGTTTCAATTCAACATGTCAGTTTATGAGAACAATGCATCTTGATCAATGTCACCGCTTTCATTGTTCTCCTACATCTCTCCCAACCCAACCCAACCCATCCCCTCAAGTTACCTGGTTCCCTTTTCACATATATACATTGAAGATTATGATTGCAAGAATCTCATTTTTAAGACAACATTGCAATCTTGAAGTCCAAGAACCACATTCAGACTACAGAGAGATTTCCTTTAGCTTATTAAGTGGGAAGATTCATAAATTGTGATTTTTTTAGCTTCTCTGAAAAAGTGGACATGTGGAAAATCATAAACTCTCATTTTGCACAGTAATATGCTAGTCAGCTTTTGATTATTGTAAAAAGTGTCCAAGAGAAACAATTTAAGGGAGAAATAAAGAATTTATTTTGGCTCATGGTTTCAGATATTTCAGTCCATGGTCAGTTGACTCTATTGTTATGTGCCTATAATGAGGCAGATCATCATGACAACAGGAATGTGGGCAGAAGAGACTGCCCACCTTATGGCAAGCAAGAAGCCAGGCAGAAAGGTCCAGGAAGGGGCCAGACCAAGATATACCCTTCAAAAGCTCATTCCCCAGGGTCCAATATCCTTTGAACAGTTCCTAATAGGGCATTCAAAATGAACTTTAAAAATAATCCATTCATGAGGTTAACACCCTTCTGATTCAATCATATCTCAAAAGTGCCCACATGTAGGACAGAGCTTTTAGGCTTGTTTTCTATTCAAACCATAACAAGTAGCAATGTTTGGGATTGACTAGATATCAGATGAGACACATACTAGCTCACCACAGTCTCTGACTCACAAAACATAAATGTAGACTCTTGAATCCAGCATCCTGTCACATCACTTGCCTATACCACATCTGAGTTTGTATACCCATGTTAATATTTTATTCCCTTCATTAACCAGGGAAAAAGCTATTACATTCCATTTCTGGGAAATAATCTAAGGGTTCTTGTTCAGATAGATAGATAGATAGATAGATAGATAGATAGATAGATAGATAGATAGATAGATAGATAGATAGATAGATAGATTTTGTCCATCAAGGGGCACCTGGGCTGATTCTATATCTTGGCTATGGTGAACAGTGCTGAAATGAACAGGGTTGTGCTTATGCAGTTACTGTAAACTTGTGTTCTGTTGGATAAATGCCCAGGAGTGGGATTTCTAAGTCACAGGGTAGTTCTATGTTTAGGTTTTTTGAGGAACTTCCATACTGCTTTACATAGTGGATTACCATTCATTAGGAAATGGAAAGACTTGGAAAAATTATATTAAGTGAAGTAAGCCAGACCCATAAAAACAAAGGTTGGATGGTTGCCTTCATTTGTGATAGATAGAAGGCCCTTATAAATCTAGAAGAAAACATATTGGGATCAGCAGTACACAAGTGGTTACAAATGAATTAGATAAAGTGTAATAGATTTTATGGAAAGCTCAAATAGTATAATGTTTCAGAAAGACTAGGTCAAAGTCCAAGAAAACCAACCTAGGAAATGGGTACATCCCAGCGATGGAAGCTGGGGCCAAGGGAAGAGTGTTAGGCTAATGAAGGGGGAAGAGAAGAAATGCAGTAAAAAAGAATTCATTGTATATACTACAAAATTAAGAAAAGTAAGGGAAAGTATGGGTTTGGAGGGGGGTGTGAATGTTGAAGGGGTGACACTGATCAAGGATTTATTGTATTTATGAACTGCTTTATTATATGGCAACTCCTTTGCACTTAAAACTAATAAAAAAGACTACATTCAAAGTTGTGTTACTCAGTTACCCAGTCACAAAGAAATTTAGGTCCCTTTGTTTCCCTTATTTGCAATAATTAGCATACATATAGGATAATTTTATAAGATGAGCTGAAAAGCTCAAAAACCATGTACAAATGACCATATAAGATGATGCTAAGTGAAATAAACCCCAAGATATGGACACAAGAGGTCTGTCTTTATTGTTATTGTTTTAAATGTACCATGTGATTTTATTTTATTTTTTGTTGTTTCCTTTGCATGTTCTTTCCCTATGGCATATCCCCTGTTGTCACTGTACTTGATTTTGGTACCCTGTAGCTTGTATATAAATAGCTCTAATCTTGGGAGGAGAAGGGAAATAATAAATAAAACGCTGAAACAAGGACACAGGATGACCCATTGCAACAAGGATACACAGAGGACAGTATATTGGAAACGACCTTTACAACTTTGGGGGTGGGGAGGTGGGATGGGAGGAGTGTGGGAAGTGGGGGAGGGAAGGGATAGTGGGACAACAACAAGGAAGGAAGTGAAGGGATAACAATTATCGACAAATAGTGTACTCATTGCCTTATGTGTGACTGTAACCCCTCTGTACAGCATCTTAACAATAAAAAATGTTGTGTCACTCATACTGTATCCTTCAATATAGTTCTAGTCTAAAGGATTTCAATGGCATACTTTGTGGTATAAGGAGATTGAACTGTGGGCTAGATAGATGAAAATTGCTAAGCTTGAACCAATAACCTGAGTAAGCTTGGTGTGATTTTGCTAAAGTTGAGTTGTTAAAAGGAGTAACAATTTCTTTTCTTGTTTGAACTGCCCACTCAGGAACAGGTTTTAAAACCTGCATGAAATCAGGCTGCAGGCATATAAGGTACTCTCCCTTCCACAGAAAATTGTTTCTTGTTCCCTGAATCCCTTACTACTGTAAAGTGAGATTAACACTTTGGTTCTATATGGGCCCATCTTTTCCTATTTATTAACTGAGGAATTTGTACAAAGCTAGAGATGCTCAAACTGCCAATTTATGAGAGGAAATTGAGTCCATGACATATATAAAATTACATGTATGGTTTTACTGAGATGGTCAATATCTTGAATGACTCAAATGGAGCTGAATTCCTTACATTGGACAAATGATTCACTCATTGATACCTTCCATGTCATTGCCTTTTGTTGTTCGTTAAGCCATCCCTAACTTTTACCACCCACTTCTGATATCTTGGTTCTCTTTCCCAGAGTCCTTTTGAGTTAATTTCATCCTAGAGTTGATTAGGGTTGTTGTTACTGCATTGCTAGATCTATTATAGGATCTCCTTTCCACCTTGATTCTTTTGGAGATACCTAAAAAGCAAGGGTCATACACTATGTATACTTAAACCTCAATATCTCAAGTATTAATTAAAATGAATGATTGAGACAAGGCATATAGCCAAAGTTTGTTAAAAGAATGGATTTAGTTGTTCCAGTCTATCTGGACCTTGCAAGTTGACAATGCTTTAAAATATTGTGATGGTGGGTGAAGATTACCTTTATTTCATGGAAAGAAGCAAAAAGTCAAAATTCAGAAGTCATTTTAACAGGCCCAATTTTTTCTAAGTTGTCACTTATTAAACTTCTATTATGTGCTAGGTATCATGCTAAATTATCTCCCCAAAATTACTTTCATAGATGAGAAAAATTGAGGCCTAGAGCATGGAAAGGGATTTGCGTACAATCATAAAATGAGTTAATACCAGGGTAACCAATGTTGTGGAAGCTTCTCTCCTGCCTGCTCAGCATCAATTCTGATGCCCAATAGTGCATTTCTACTAGACAGTTCTTAAATGGGAGATGCATTACTCAGACTTCAGTGCTCAGACTTAAGTGGAGCTGAGCTCATCAAAGAGCATAAGGTAGTCCCCTCTAAAGACACTACTGGATCTGAATTTCAGGTCTTTCATATACACCTGTGTAAAGTCAACCACATCACTCTGACTTCTTTACTTTCCTGTCTATAAACTGGTATGGCAATGCCTATCTTGCACAGGGGGCATGAAAGGAATGGTCAGTAATCTGTCAAGATTAATGGAGAAAAATGTGTATGAAGCCATTAAAACCATGTATGTCATATGGTTTAGCTATTTAAGGAATGAGTGCTTCCTTACTGACTAAGCTTTGATTGGCAAACTCTATTCCTATGGGGACTGATGACACCTAATATTTTTATAAACATCCTGAATTTTTTCTTAAGTTTTCCAGCTATCCCACAATCAGTAGGCTCATCTTGGCAACACCAGCCAAACTCCCAGCTTCCTCACAGTCTCACCATAAAAATTTGACAGCTGGGTGCAGCTGACAAAACTGCCAGCTTTTTCTTTTCTCAATTCTGTCTTCTACAGCCATGACGCTAGGGCCTTTCAAGAGTTTCTGAGAGACTCCTCCAAATGCCTTTTTATCTGACTTGTTCCTTCTCATTTGCAAGGTATGAAACTGGATTGAACAGGGTGGTGAGGATTATGTCATTTTTTCTATTTATGTATTTATTTTTAAGATCAGTGAACATTTTGTCTATTTTTATCTGTTTTCACCTTCCTGATAGAACTTGGATAGACACATTATAAATGGGGCAGATGAGAATCAAGTAAACCCTAGACTTTCTCATTCGTTCTTTACTAGCCCATACATGTGCACACATACATGTGCACACATACATGTGCACACAAAAATTTTAATAGAGCGTGACCTTGGATAGGAATTTAGTTCACTCACATTCTTTACCAACCTTTCAAAGCTACTGCAAATATACATAGGATGCATATGAAATCAATATACTTTTTTAGATAAATGGAGCTTAAAGATAAATCTCTTAGTTCCATGTTGGCCTTCCCAAAATGCCTCTTTTCATGGAGACTCTGGAAATAACATTCTCAGGGAAGAATAAGAAGGATGCAATAATTCTCAAAGCTTTCTTTCTTTCCTATACTTGGTACCCTGATACCATTCACTGACTCTGACATTTACCCTAGCAGAAGTAAACTCAGCACCAGCTCCAAAGATCTCATACAAGAAACTGGACATGTTCTATTATTTTTAGGGGAAAGGGGAAGCTGATAATGATTGTGAGCAAAGCATATGAGGTCCCCTGGCATATCATGGCTCTTTTTTCAGCAAGACTAATATTTTGGGGATCAAAGTAGGTGCAAAGAGTGTTGCCTATGGAACCTAATAATTCATATCACATACTCAGGTGCCAATTATGCCAGAGATCAGTCTCCGGTGGGCATGAAACTGAGACGAAGCAGTTGCTCTGAATTGGAGGCTTCAGATTGGATTTGAAATGGTTGCAAAGCACTATAATGTCCAGTTTCCCTGAGCACAGTTATTAACACTAGCAAAGAAACACATTCTTGGGTCTCCTTTCCGTCTTTACATTTCATTCCTATTCCCTCCAGAGACTGTAGTCCCATTCCTGAAATTTACCAAGTAGCTAATTGGTCAGACCTCAGTTGGAGGAGTGGGATAAGATCTGAGCCCCACACTTCAACAGAGATAAAGTAAATTGGGGTGTTCTATTGAAGGAAGTATCAGAGTGAAGTTACATTCTCAAGATCCATGAGGCTCAATTGATGAAAATGAAGCCAAGAAAACTCATGAGGCCTATGCATCTGGAACATTTCTGGATGCTTCTGATGTAGAGGCAATCAGACATCTAGAGAACCCCAGAAGACACAGTAAAGACCTGTGGACCAAAAATTTGTCTCAGTGCAAAAGATAAATTTCTCCCTAAATAGTTCATAATCAAAATGGATCATGTTTGAGGCATACATCTCTCCTATCATTAAAAATACCTGAGCTAGGGATTGGAGAATTTCTTCTCTGATATCCAGAAATGCTGACATTCTCTTAGTCATAATCATAGAACTACTAAGAAATGGGTCCAGGGCTTGAAGTCAATGGATCCTGACGCTTCCTGTTGCCTTTGGATTACACATCCTACCTCTTGATCAGGCTATGACTACAGTCTGGCCCTAAACTGAAAAAAGCTGAGATACTGACTACAAAAAAGTTTGTCCCCATTTCCCCAAACCTCAGAAACATCTACTACCATCATCTCCATCAGTTTATTGCTGCCTTAGGAATTTTAGAAATACTCGAAGGAAGGAGCCATAGGAGATAAATTTTTTTAGGGTTTCCCTGGGACCTTCTGTTTACCTTCTACTCAGACTGCCTGATTTCCTTTCAGCAGTAGCCACTACAGAATCTGTGGGCCTGTAGGTTTTGATATAGCTGTGGGAGGCAGTAATTTCCCTAGTGTAAGTTTGCCTGCAAGCTATCAGAGCACCTACACTACACCTCCGAGAAGAGGGCACTCATTGCTTAAACAGCTCCAGTTTCAACTCATATTACTCAACATTAAATTTTTTTATGCTTGACAGGGAAGTAAATAGGAAGAAGGGGGATTAAATGAGAAAACAATCTAGAAATGGCTAAAGGGGAGGGGGAGTTGGTAGTGGGGCACTAAAACCACTGCTATGTAACCAGCCAACAGTGATACTGCATGTTTATGGGCCTTGGTTGCCATGGATACAGTTATGTAACTCCAACTGGTGGTGAAATTTCATACTGCTTGTGGTGGCGAGCGATATTTCAGTCACTTAGGGCTACTTTTAAAGAGAACAAATAAAGTAGCTGAGGGGCCCTTTGTCTTGCCGGCTACAACCTGCACCAAGTTTCAGCCCCACATGCCAGTCATTTTCCAGTTTTCTGTGTGTATCAAAATGTTCCCAATTATTCTCTGAGTAGAGCTGGGCACTTACTTCTCAGCTCAGAATGGTGAGGCATCAGCCTCAAAACGAAAAAGAAAAAAATAAATAAATAATGCCCCCTTTTGGGGTGGAAAGCTTGTGTGGAAAATTTCAGTTTGGAAAGCTTGTTTGCTGGGAAAGTTATGAGTTGAGGGGAGGGCATCTGCTCACTAGCACTAAGTCCAAACAGGAGGTATGTTGTCTGTGTCCAACCTCTCTCTGTGTCTCTAGTTCTATCCTTTTCTGTCTCTCTATCTCCCTTTCTCTCTCTCTCTGTCTCTGTCTCTTCATTTCTTTTACTGTGTCTATCTCTCTATGTCTTTTTCTCTCCCTGTATCTGTTTATTTCTGTCTCTTTACCTCTATTTCTGTCTCTTTTCTCTCTGTCCTTTTTCCTCTGTCTTTTTCTTTCTTTCTTTTTTGGTTTTTTATTGTGAAAATACTGTACAGAGGGGTTACAATTACATGGGCAAGATAATGAGTACATTTCTTATCAAGCATTGTAGCCTCCTCCTTTGTTTCCCCTTCCCATCCCTTACCATCCTCCCCTGCCCCCCTTTTCTTTTTCTGTCTCTTTTATATCTACCTCTCAGTCTCTGTCATGCTCTTCCTCTCTCACATGTACACTTGAACTCACATTCAATCTTATTTAGTCCCCTCTTTCTTTTTTAAACAGTCATGTGAATAAATACAGATTCACATTTATACATGCTCTATTAAACACCACACACAATTTATTCACATGAAACACATTTATAACATGCACATTTATTCACCCACATCCATATTTTGCTAGGCTGAAACAAAATTTGTTGATACCTTCCCAAAGAGACCAGCATTTCCTCACATGTAATAAGCTGAAGCATATGAAATTTGCTGACATTAAAATGTTGTAACCTATAAAATGATAGTTTTAGCTGGTGCTGCTGGTTCATACTCGTAATTCTCACAGAGGCTGAGATCTGAAGACAGAGGTTCAAAGTTAGCCTGGTAAAGAAAGTACACAAGACCCTTATTCCAATTAACTAGCAAAAAGCCAGAAGTAGAGCTATAGCTCAAATGGTAGAACAGTAGCCTTGAGAACAAAGGCTAAGGAAAGTATTCAGGCCCTGAGTTCAAGGTTCACTGGTGACACAAAAATAAAAAATGTTGATCCAATGTTCACATTGATATAATAGGTATATGAACAATATTGCCTACACTTACTCTCTCATAGTAATAATCTCACAGACTTACGGATATTTGTGTTTCCTCTTTCAAAGTCCCTCTTACATTATTTCTAAATATTCATGTTAACCGATGTACTTTTTGTCTTGTTTATCTGTTTGGAGGAGGGGAAGGAGGAGCAGAGAAATGGAGGGACAAAGGATGAACTAATTCAGCAGTGATACTCACTAGAAACTATATTGAAAATGAACTATACAACTTGTGGGAGAAGGGGGTCAGGAAAAGCTAGTAAAAATAATAACACCATGCTAAAATGTAAGGGAAATTTGAGGAAAGGAGATTTGATACCCTTCTTCTGACCTCTTAGAAAAAAAAAAATGTTGGCTCAATGTTCTTGTATTGTCCAAGGTGATCTAAGAGTGACCTGCTTTTGTTACCCTGGGGAGATCTTATAGTAGTCCTTAAATCAATGTTTGAAATGATTGTCTGGGGTCCTATGTAAACCACAAGATCATTTTCAAAGGCGATCCACCCATTAGGTAAACGTGTCTTGTCATTTTAACTTTGTGCTTCATTTCTTTCATGAAACAGGGTCTATGGTTTGACTACAGGTTTCAGGGAGACAAGTATTTTCACTACCAGTTGTGAGAAGGGCCCAAAACAAATGTTGATACCTGCCAAGACTGTTTAAGGGCAGTGAGATGCTGAGGAGTTCAAATATGGGGCAAGGAACAATAGCAACAGAAAAGACTTCCTGCAGTGGTGCTGTGGCTCAAGTGGTAGAGCGCTCACCTTGAGCTGAAGAGCACAAGGACAGCGCCCAAGCCCAGAGTTCAAGCCCCACGACCGACAGAAAAAAAAAAACAACTAAAAAAGGCTTCCTGCTCCTATAGTCAACCCTTTTGTCAATGCTGCCTGAGCCTGCCTATGAAGTTGATTGGTGTTGCCATTCTTATGTTCAAAAGGCAAAATTGGGCTCAGAAAAGGAGAGATTTACTTCACAAATGTTGCACAAGTCAGGACTAGAATCACATGGGGACTTAGAAGACTCAGAAACCCTTGCTTCCAGCTACTGGCACACCATTTCCAGTAAGAGCTTATGCTACCTCCTCAAACTCTTCTCTCTTATTCTTTCCCTTAGAGGTAGGGGCTGGGAAAGAGGAGATCACTTTCTCCATCTCCCTTACTACCTAGCAGTCCACTAGTATTTCCTTCTGTGGAAGACTGAGGTTTGTCTTAATCATCCTTAGCCTGGGTTCTTTCTCCTTTCTTATCCTCAGGTATCCTATTTGCTCTAACATCATTAACTATGAGAATATACTGTTTCAATGTAAACATTCAAGACTATTTAGCTCAAAGGTTTCCAAATTCTGTTTCTCCCAGGTTCTTGAAAACTACTACAAATGGCATGAGGGTGAATATAAATGGGTTGGGCTCCAGAACAGAATCACTCTCCTTTAACTACTAACATCCCTGGTGTCCCTAATAGCCTCATTCTGCAAGAGCAACTCTGCTGCAGCTTCTTCTTTGGAACATATTAGACTTGATATAAGATTAGATTAGATTTTTTTAAAGTAGTTGGTTACAACAATTAGAAAATTGCTGATTTACTCCAACTCCTGTACAGAGAAGGAAATTGAAGATCAGAGAGGGACAAGGATTTACTCACTATCACTCAGTAATTCAGTGAGTAGCAGGTCCTATCAGGCCAGACATAATAAAGATTCTCTGTATATGACCCTTTTCCAACTACTTTGGCATCAACCTCAAAGTGAATAAGTAGGGGCAGGAACCAACACATCGTGCCCTACAGTCCTAGAGGATGCAGTTGTGAAAGGACAACTACAATCTGGGCTGCCCAGGGTGTTTGAAAAAGAGGCCTCTCCCAGGCAGCTGCTTGGCAAGCCTAGGGCTGAATTGTGCAAGGCCACCACCTTTGGTCTGTCAGCCTCCCCATCTCTATCCAAGGTCCTTATCCACTAGAATTTTCCATCCAATAAAATACATTTTCAACTTAGAATAGAAACTTCACTTATCCTAACCACTATAGAATGTCAGCTAGAGAGGAGGTACTGACTATATTCCAGGCCTGAGAAAGATTTTGGCTCTTGTAGTAGCAAATTGGTGGCAGTAGCTGTGTTTGAGGCAAAGTACATTTGGGGAATTCTTACATATCATTCTTTGCTGCCAGAGTATTGCAAAATATTGCTCTCTAAGTCACTGAACACAAAGGTGAGGAGGATGGATTACAGCAGTGGGCCAGGGGACTCTGAACAGAATGATTCTGGCCTCTGCTTCTCTGGACAAGCTGTTAAGTAAAAGAATTGGGAATTTCAATTTAGCATTTGCTTCAATCAAGCTGGATCTTGTGTTAGCTGACATCTTTTATAGCAATTAAGAACGAAAACTCAAAAGTGAGAAGGTTTTGGTTCTAACACTTGTGCTGTCACTTACCAGGTGTGTATCTTGAAATTATTGAGCCATACTATACTTTGGTTGCATATACACTGGAGATGATTATATTACAGGCATGTTGTAAGGAATAAATGAGGTGATTTGTCTATTTCATTCAGCAACTATCTGATAGTAAGCACTATGTAAATTAACTAGTGTTATTATTTCCTCTGAGATTTGAGCCAACCTAGAAATCATAAGGTCAAGACTCAGTCAAGCTAGGGCCTATTTAGAAAGCTGTATGATACATAAATACCTCAAATATAATGAAATTATTTTATCCTTGTAATTCCTCTGTTGAGGATATTTTTTATTCTTACAATTAGATTGTTGAATATAAGGCCAGCTTTACAAAGTATATAAAAAGTTTACCCACAATCAATAGTCAAACCTATAGCCCTGTGAATCAAGTCATATTAATGTAATTTCCACTATAAGCAGGTGGAATTGGCCATAGGGAGCTCAAATGACAGAGTTAGCATTGAAAATGGAAGACACTGAATTAAAGAGGGCAGTTGTCCTACTCAGGTGGCTGAGATTTA
This sequence comes from Dipodomys merriami, assembly GCF_024711535.1. NCBI lineage: Eukaryota > Metazoa > Chordata > Mammalia > Rodentia > Heteromyidae > Dipodomys > Dipodomys merriami. Next base: position 68,943,884 of record NW_027204492.1, read on the forward strand.
CAGATCATGGTTCAAAGCCAGAAAAGGCAGGAAAGTTCATGAGTCTACAATTAATCACCAAAAAGACAGAAGTGGAGCTGTAGCTCAATTAGTAGAGTGCCAGCCTTGAGAAAAAAAGTTCATGCCATGAGTTCAAGCCCCAGTACTGGCACACACACACAAAAAAATGATAGTAATTCTCTAGCAATGGTAATTCTTTGGCTGCACCAGGAAAACTTTCAAATCAGGATGATAGTGAAGATCCCTTGCATCTTATGTTAGCAACTAAACTCTTCTGGCCTCTTTCCAATAGTGACTGATGGCCATGTCTAGTTCCTACTTGTCTGCACCCTGAGTATTTAGGAATGAAGTGTCAAGAGACTAACTTATTTATGATTCATGTTGAAGCATACAGTGGATTGAAGATGTCATAGCTAATTGCCTTAATTCCTCAGAAACCTCAATAATCAATGAAGTAAAAACATAAAACCAAAAAAAGTAACCAGTGTAGAGTAAAAGTTGTTACATATGATATGAAACCAGCAAAGCTAGGCACCACTGGCTCATATCTGTAATTCTAGCTATTCAGGAGGCTTAGATCTTAGGATAGCAGTTCCAAGCCAGCTCTAGCAGGGAAATCAGGGAGAATCTTATCTCTCATTAACCAGCAAAAGCCAGAAGGAGAAGTGTGATTCAGGGTAGTAGAGTATCAGCCTGGAGTGAAAAAGCCAAGTGAGAGCTCAAGGCCCTGAGTGCAAGCCCTATTACTAGAAAGTTAGCTCTTCTATCCATTTTTGCCCATTTTACCGTGGTGCACCATTGTAGCATATGAGAAAACCCAGGGCTGTCTCCAGAATGTTTCCTGCAATCTGTAATATGAATTTTGCTTCTAAGAGTGAGAAATGTGTTCAAGACAAGAATATACACTACTATTTTATGTCTGACTCTGCTCAGGAGATAGGAGATGAAATTATCAATTGAGCTGCTAGAGGTAATTGGGAAACTGACAGTCAGTAATCTAGCCTAGGAAAAGGCAAGCAGAGATTTGGAAAATAAAGAAGGTATCACAGAAGCAGGAAAAATTTAATCAGATAACAAATGGATTAAATCTGTCTTATCAGCACCGACACAAGCATATAGCATAGGATAAACTGCAAAGTACTGGGAAACTAGGAAAGGAGAAAATTACAGCAGACTGATTAAGCAGTTGGAACAAACATCCTACATCAAATATGGCAACTGTATAGACTGTGGGGTGGTCAGGTGTGAGTAGAAGATGTTCAAGATTTACAAGAGGGTTGAAAATCAGGATAAGGAAAAATGGCAATGGATTCAAGTTACAACTCCTTTACCGGTTTCCAAGTTGCTAGAGTTTTGCAGTGCCTAGCAAGCTGTTGGCATTCAGCAAGGGAGATTTATGACAATGCTCATTGGATGAGACAGGCAGGAGTCATGAGTCTTGGCAAGAAAACAAGGCCAGAAGATTTGCTTTGACTAAAAGCCATATAACTTGAAAGGTTTATTGCTGAACTGATTATGTAATGTAGCTTCGAAAGAGCAGTATTTAAGATAAAGATTTGAAGCCCTCAGGCAGGTTTGGAAAGAGACTTGGGGAAAGGCCTGAATGCATTAAGAGTCCATTTAAGAGCTGCCTGCCTCTTAAACCCAGTTTCAGACTGAAGAGAGAAGGCAATGGGGCACTGTAAAGGGCACTAATTTTGACTCAGAGCTGGGTTCTGCCAATGATTCTTTGTGATCTCAGGTGAGTCCTTTCCCTTCTCTGGACATCAGTGCTCCATTTGTATTGGGAAAGGGGATGGGGAAGAGAGCAGGGGAAGCTTCACAAAGATCTTACATGTTCAGCCTGCCACCTACACCCAAGTATTTGGTTTCCCAAAGATTCCAGACCTCACCCAAAGACTTCACTGGTCCAATTATTCAGATGGAAATTTCTTCCTTGTTCCTCCTTCCTCTTCATCACATCCATTTTCATTTGGCTTAGGCTAGTAGTTTTCCACTCTGGCAGTCCTTCCATCTGTGGCTTATTATTTTTTGTAACACTGGTTAGCTCTTGAAGCTAAGTTTCCTAATACTCCATCCAGACTAAGATCCATTGTGACATCTCTTATATCTAGATAGTTTAGGTAATTGATATTAAATTCTGTTGTACTTGTGGATTTATAGCTTCACAATAATAATAAAGCATCTCATTTATATATACTATATTCATTCGGATTTGGTGCTATTTGGAAGGGAATTGTATTTATGTTCCTTTCATTTGTCTTCTTTAGTTCAATTATTATTTCCCGTTGTATTTTAAAAGAAGACATAGAAATAGTTTACAAGTTATACAAATCACCCATTTAAAGGGTACAGCTCAATTACCCAGTTAAATTTACAGATATATACATTTGTTATCACAAGCAATTTTAGAAAATTGTTTGTCATATTAAATAGAAACCTCATGCCCTTGCAATATTACCCACCTAATCATAGCAATCCCATCTAACATATCTAAGTAATTGCTACTCATAAGTATGCTGTTCCTTGTTATGGCTGAGTAATATTCCATTGTATAGGTATATCACATATTGTTTATAATTTCATGAACTGATGGACACTTTGTTTTTTTTTCCTTTCAATGCTTATGAATAATACTTCTTTAAACATTTGCATACACATTTCTGTCTGGAAATATATTTTGTTTTGGGGCATATTAAAAAGAATGAAATTACTGAGTTCTGTGTTTAATGATTTGAGAAACTGTCACAGTATTTTCCACAGTAGCTGCATCATGTTATATTCCTGTCAAAGCAAATAAGACTTCCAATTTCTGTACATCCTTGCCAAAATTGTCACATGAGTTTTAAAACTTCTATCTAATTTAGTCTTTTACCATGGTTTTGATTTTCATTTCCCAGGTGACTAATGATGTCAAACTGCTTTTTATGTGTTTATTTGTCATCTATGTATCTTCAGAGAACTATCTCTTCAAATATTTTGTACATTTTAATTGCTATTTGTCTATTTTTATTTTATTTATTTATTTTTGTTAGTCATGGGCCTGAACTCTGAGACTGGGCGCTGTCCCTCAGCTCTTCAGCTCAAGACTAGCGCTCTACCACTTGAGCCACAGCACCACTTCTAGCTTTTTCTGATTATGTGGTGCTGAGGAATGGAACCCAGGGCCTCATGCATGCAAGGCAAGCACTCTATCACTGAGCCACCTTCCCAGCCTTATTTGTCTATTTTTATTTGAGACATTTTTTTAGCATAATTACAAATCTTTAATCTGATATATAGTTCAACAATGTTTCTTCCATTTATTGAGTTATCTTTCCATTTTTATTTTTACATAAAATTTGGTTACATATCCCAGGCTGACCTCAAACTCACAATCCTGCTTCAGACTATCAGGTACTGGTGTTACAGGTGTATGCCACTATACTCAACATCTCTCTTCTTACTTGATGGTATCCTCTGAATCACAAATGTTTACATTTTTATAAATTCCAGTTTATTTATTATTTTGATGTTCATTCTTTTGGTATTATAAGCAGCAATACTTTACCAAGTCCAACATCATGAAAATTTATCCCTATAATCTCTTCAAAGAATTTTGTAGATCTTGATTTTATATTTATGTATTCAATTTTCAGTCCTAACTTCATTTATGTGTATGTGACTTGCCATTTCTCCTAGAACTATTAGTTGTAAAGATTATTCTATCTCCATTGAATGGCGTTGGCATCCTTATCAAGAATTAGATAATCATAGATGGACTCAATTCTATTCAGTTGACCTATATATCTATACTTCTGATACTACCATACTGTCTTGCTGACCATTGCTTTGTCATAAGACGTGAAACTGGGAAATAGAAACCATCCTATATCATTTTTCTTTTCAAAATTTATTTGACTATTTTAAGTCCCTGCAATTCCATATAAATTTCATTGCCATCTGGTCAGTTTAAGCAACAACTCCGCTGGGATTCTGATTATGTTGAAGCTGTAGTTTGATATGAAAAGGATTGCTGTTTGAACACTGTTAAGACGTCTGATTCAGGAACATAGACTACATAGACTACATAGACTACTTTTCTTGTTTTTTGTATTAATTTCTTTTTCAATAATGGTTTGTACTCTTCAGAGCACACACTTTTGGGCATGTCATGTGTTGAATTTTATTTCTATTTTATTCTTGTTAATCTCATTATAAATGATGTGTGCATGCGTGCGCGCATGCTCACGTTGATCCCGGAGGCTTGAACTCAAGGCCTGGGCTCTGTTCCTGAGCTTCAATCCTCAAAGTAACCAATGTACCATTTGAGCCACAGCTCTGCTTCTGGATTTTGTTGGTTAATTGGAGATAAGAATCTTATGGACTTTCTTTTCTGAACCACCACACCTCATATCTTAACCTTCGGAATAGTTATGATTACAGGTATGAGCCAATGGAGCCTGACATTACAAATTATTTTTTAATTTAAATTTTGGATATAAAAACCAATTTGGGGCTGAGAAGGTGGCTTGGTGGTGGAGTGCTTGCCTTGCATATATGAGGCCCTGGGTTCAGTTCCTCAGCACCACATAAGTAGAAAAAGACGAAAGTGGTGCTGTGGCTCAAGTGTAGAGCACTAGCCTTGAGCTAAAGAGTTAAAGACAGTGAACAGGCCCAGAATTCAGGCCCCACGACAAACACACACACACACACACACACACACACACACACACACACACACACACACACACACACACACACACACACACAAAGATTTGTATTTTGATAGTTGATCCTGCAAAATTCTTGAATTGTTTTATTAGTTCTAATATTTTAGTAGGTTCCTTAGACCATCCTATAACCATAGTTGTATGTCTGGCAACTTAAGTTTTATATTTTTCTTTCCAATTTAGATGATTTTTTTTTACCTTTTTCTTCTGGCTCATTGCCCTGGTTAGAACCAATAGTAAAATACTGAAAAGTGGTAACAGTATATGTTTATATCTTCTTTCTAGTTTTAGAAGGAAAGCATGTAATCTTAATCATTAAATTTTATGTTATTTATAATGTTTATAGATGATCTTTAATCGATTACAGCAATTCCATTGTATTCTTAGTTTAACTGAGCTTTTCTATTATGAAACACTGGATTTTGTCAAATGCATTCCTTGTTTCAATTGAGATTATGTCATCTTTGCTTTTTATTCTTTTGATATGTTTACTATATTAATTGACACTCAGTTATTAAATAAACTTGGCATCCGTCAGATAAATCCTACTTGGTCATAGTAGTTAGTTCTTTTTATATGTTAATGTATTCTGTTAGATAACAAGTTGTTAAGGATTGTTGTGTAATGATGAGATATTGGTTTATAATTATATTTTCCTATGTAATGCTCGTCTGCTTCTGATATCAAGATGATACTGGCCTCACAAGAAGACTTTTTTTTTTATTTGTGAACATACTGTACAGAGGGGTTACAATTACATTGGCAGGATAATGCGTACATTTCTTACCAAGCATGGCAGCCTCCTCCTTTTCTTTACCCTTCACATCCCTTCCCAGCCTCCCCACTACCCCCCAATCCCAATCCTTCTCCTTTCCCCCCTTACCCCCCCCCCCGCACCGACATTGTAAAGCTCGTTTTGGACATGACAACTTGTACTTCTCATTGTTGCAACAGGTCCACCTGAATCCTTAAACAACTGGTTTTTCCCCATCTCCTCCTCAAGTTATACTGACATAAATATAGTGAAAGCAGGGGTTATACTGTGGGGGAGGGACATACAAAGCAACAAAGAGATAATCTTATAAATGTGTTAGAAACACATGCATGAAAGAAAAAAACATTAAAATACATATCTAAGGGTTCATTTTCCTGATATCACATTATCTGACCTTTTCCACTTGACTCATACATATACTAGATATTGCAAATAAGGGAAACCATGGGACCTATGTTTCTTTGGGCCTGGCTTACTTCACTTAATATAATTTTTTCCAAGTTTTTCCATTTCCTAACAAATGGGGCAATGTCATTCTTTCTGATGAAGGCATAGAATTCCATTGTGTATATATACCACATATTCTTGATGCATTCATCTACTGAGGGGCATCTGGGCTGGTTCCATATCTAAGCTATGGTAAATAATGCTGCAATAAACATACTTGTGCTGGTAGCTTTAGTGTGGTCTTGTTTGTAAACATTTGGGTAAATGCCCAAAAGTGGGATTGCTGGGTCGTAGGGGAGTTTTATGTGAAGTCTTTTGAGGAACCTCCATACTGCTTTCCAAAGTGGTTGAACAAGTTTACATTCCCACCAACAATGAAGTAAGGTTCCTTTCTGTCCACATCCCCTCTAGCATCTGTTGTTGTTAGAGTTCTTGATTTTTGCCATTCTAACTGGGGTGAGGTGATATCTCAATGTTGTTTTGATTTTCATTTCTTTTATGGCTAGGGATGTTGAACAAAGTTTGCTTTGTGGCCTAAAATGTGGTCTATTTTAGAAAACATTCCATGTGCTGCTGAGAAAAACGTGTATTCTGATGCTGCTGGGTGAAATGTTCAGTAGATGTCTGTTAAGTCTAGTTGATCTATGCAGCTGTTTAGATCTGCGGTTTCTCTGTTGAGTTTTTGATGAGTTGATCTATCTAGTGGGGAGAGTGGTGTGTTAAAATCCCCAACAATTAATGTCTTTGGATCTATATGGGATTTGAGGGAAAGTAGTGTTTCTTTGATAAATTTGGGTGCTCCATTGTTTGGCGAATAGATATTTAGAATTGTACTACCCTCCTGAAGGAGAGATCCTTTAATTAGTATTTAGTGACCTTCTTTATCTCTTCTCACAAATTTTAATTTGAAGTCTATTTTATCTGATATTAGGATTGCAACTCCCGCCTGTTTCTGGGGGCCGTTTGCTTGGTAGATTTTGTTCCAGCCTTTAACATTGAAAATGTGTTTGTTTTTATGGGCAAGATGTGACTCCTGCAGGCAGCAGATAGAAGGGTCTTGTTTTTTTATCCAACTAGACAGTCTATGTCGCTTAATTGGAGAGTTCAGTCCATTAACGTTAAGAGATAGGACTGAGAGGTATTTGGGAGTTCCTGCCATGATATCCACCTTCTTGGGGGCTGTAAAAACTGGGTTCTTCCTATGGTTCTTGGATTCTCAGTTTGGGTGCATTTTCTTGGCCTTTATTGCGGTCTTGTTGGTTTTCTATGTGTAGGATATCTTTAAGAATCTTTTGTAGGGCTGGTTTGGTGGAGATGTATTGTTTCAATTTTTCTTTGCTATGGAAGGTTTTTATTTGGCCTTCAGTTATGAAGGAGAGTTTAGCTGGGTACAGTATTCTTGGTTGATAGTTGTTTGTTTTTAGGGCATGGCATACGTCATTCCAGGCTCTTCTTGCTTTGATTGTCTCTGCTGAGAAATCTGAGGTGATTCTAATTGGTTTCCCTTTATAGGTGATTACCCTTTTCTCCTTGACAGCTTTAAGGATCTTTTCCTTGGTCTGAGTTGATCCTGTGTGGATTATAATGTGGTGATGGGATGTCCTATTCTGGTCTGGTCTATTTGGGGTTCTAAAAGCTTCTTGTATCTGAATAGGCGTATCTGTTTGTATGTTTGGGAAGTTCTCTGCTAGGATCCTGTTAAACAAATTTCCTAGACCATTAACTTCTGTTTCTAGGTGATCCTCTACACCCATTATCCTTAGATTAGGCCTTCTGATGGTGTCTTCCAGGTGTTGGATAGATCTATCATATTTCTTGGACTTGTCTTGGATGGTTGTATGTTCTTTCTCTATAATATCTAGGCTGTCTTCAATCCCTGAGATTCGATCTTCTGCATGGTCTAACCTGCTGTCAAGACTCTCTACTTTGTTTTTTATCTCTTTTCCTTCTAATTGGTCAGCTTTGATGGCTTCAAGTTCTTTGTTGAAGCTCTGTTTTAGGTCTTGTATGAATTTCTTTACTTCCTTAATTTGGTGTTCAGTGTTTGTTCTCAAATCACTTAGTTGATTGGTTATGGTTTCTTTGGACTCCCATTCCTTCTGTTGGGTTCCATTCAGCATTCCCTTTGTTGTCTCCCTGACTTCCTTCATCTCTTTGTTAATGGATTCCATGAATGCCTTTAGTGATCTTTGTGTATTCTCTACCTGGTCTCTCAATTCCTGTATTACTCTTTGTTTAGCTTCCTCCCGTTCATGGGATTACTGTAGTTCTCTTTCCTCCTGTTCGTGGGATTCCTGCAGTTTTCTTTGAGTGTTCTCAGCCTGCTCATGCCATTCCTCCCTTTCTCTTTGAGTATTCTCAAGTTGTTCATGCAAATCCTGTATCAGTTTTTGAGTAGCTTCCTCACGCTTATGATATTCCTGTATAAGCTTTTGGGATGCCTCCTCTCTCTCCCTTTCACGCTCATACAGAGTCCTTTGTAAGTTGTCAAACTTCTCATTTATCATGTTTACCACCAGTGTTTGTAGAGCTATTTGGGAACTCTCCTCTGGATTATTCATTATCTGTTCTGACCCCTGATTATCAAGATTGGGAATTGAGATACCCGGATTTGCCATTTTTCTTGTGTTTTTCCGGCTTACTCTGCCCATTTGAGATGAAAATAGCACCAGTTTTGTGCTAGAACACTATCTTAAGGCAACCATCAATCAAAGTTTGCATTTGTACAGTCAATAGTCTACAGATACAATCTAGTTCAACAGATACATCTATTCAACATCAAACAACTATATGTTAATGGGCTTCAAACCACAGAGAAGAATTTGGAAAACCAGAAATTATTAGCGTTAGGGAGAGATGTGGGTAAAAAATAGATTGGTGTGGGAGGCACAGGGAGAGTTAACTATGTCCTAATCCCAATGCAGGAAATAGGTTGGGTAGGATGCATGTAGAGAGAGAGAGAGAAAAAAGAAAGCGAATGGGAAATGAAAAGAGACCAGAAAAAAATAGAAACGTAAAAATTAATATTATTATGGAGATTAAAAGACCATCTATTTAGAGAGGAATGTGAGTATATTAATAGAAGGGTAGGGACATAGAGGAGAAGTGAAAAACTTAAAAAAATGCTTAAAATATTATATAGGTATAAAGAGGTAGTACTGCTATTAAGGAATTTAAGTCTCAGAGGCTTTGAATTGAGTAATAAATGTGTGGATTAAGTGTGTACACAATGGGGGATAGGGTCTACTAGTTAACTATGGGTTTATCTGAGGATGTGCAGGACAAGAGTTAAGTCACATAAAGAAGATCAAAAGAGGAAAAGGTGAAAAGGATTAGAAAGGGAGAGAAAAGATCAGAAGTTCAGTTGAGCTAGACAAAAAAACAAAAAGATAGTTAAGAAAGAAAGAAAAAGAGAAAGAAGACAAGAAAAGAAAGGAAAATGCACATTCATGTATTCCTAAAATAAAAATTATAAGAGGAAAAAAAAGTTACTGGAAAACAATTATTTTTTCAAAAAAGGCAAAAATTAAAGATTAATAAAATTTTTAGAAAAGGAAAAAAAATTATATATATATAAGCTACCAAAAAAAAAAAGAAAATAAAAAAAGAAAAGAAGAGGAAGAAAAAAAAAAAGTTCTTTGATTTTTTTTTTGATTTTTTTTGGGAGGGGTAGGAAGAATTCTGTATCTCCCTTTTGTCTGTAAACAGCCTCTTGTTGGAGTCTCTGGTCAGCTTGAGGTCCTGTGGCTTGATTGGGTTCTTAAGTCAGTTTGATCGAACAGGCAGAAAACTGCTCTGCTTTACCCAAGATTTTGAGATCCCCCTCCCAGATTAGTTTACTGGGAGGGTGATCTGCTTTGAGAATCACAAAAGAGGGGGATGCAGTGGTGAGGCTAGGTTCTGGGTAGAGTTGAGGCCTTTCAACAATCAGTAGCTTTTTCCTGGGGCTGTTTTGTGAAAAAAACTCACAGAGCCCAGCCTGGAGCCATTCTCAGGGTTTCTGTTTTTCAATTGATTGTTGAGGCTGCTAGAGGGACAGCCTCTGGTTCTGGTTACCCAGTGAGGAAAGCCACTCCAATGGCTGGTGCCTGAGCTTGGTGACTTTTCCCTGGATGGAGCCGAGTCTGGCAGGTCACTTCGCCGCCGTTAAGTTCTTGTGACCTGCTAAATGACTCGTTTTATTCCAAGGCCTGGGTTGGAGCTGGCAGCTCCTCCAAGCTTTGTCGGTATCCAAGATGGAGATCACGGGTGCTGAGGGGGGAGGGGTGGCCTTCCCTCCTCTGTTCCCTGAGAAGTAGTGAGGACGTCGGGCTTCTACTCACGTCGAGTCTTGGATCCTGGATTGTCTCTGGTCTGCACACTGCAGGATGAAGATGTCCGCTCCTTGTTGGTTCTTGCTGGTGTTGAGTAGAATCCTCTCGCCTGCTGCGTCTGGCTCCTTCGTCCTGGACTCTCTGTGTGAGCGCTCAGTTATTGCCCGGGCTGTGTTCTCCGCCGCGACCCTGCCCCCGCCACTGCGGCGGCTGCTGGCAGGCGCTCAGATGTGTCTTTTTGGCTTGGTTTCCCCTCTCTTGTCTAACTCTCTGTCCTGTGATGGCACACTTGGTGTGATTCTCTGGCTTAGGACTGTTCACTGGAACTCTAAAACTGCTTTCTATGCGAGAGCTTGTTCAGATTCCAGCTTCTCCTCCGCCATATTCCACCAAAATTCTGCTGGTAGCTTTAGTGTGGTCTTGTTTGTGGTCTGTTGTATTAATGCCCAGGATTGGAGTTGCCGGGTCAACAGGATGTTGTATGTTTAATATTTTGAGGAACCTCCATTCCTCCTACTGTTTCATACTACTTTCCAGAATGGTTGAACAAATTTACATCCCTTTGGCCACATCCCTGCCAGCATCTGTTATTGCTAGTTTTCTTGATAATGACCATTCTAACTAGGGTGATATGGAATCTCAATGTTTGAACTTGCATTTCTTTTATGGCCAGAATAAGTTTATCTGTTTTGGGGAAGGTAAGGAGGAGCACAAAAATGGTGGGACGAAGGGTGAACAAATGCAGCAGTAATTCACTAGAGTTGAAAATGAACTATAGAACTTGTGGAGGATGGGAGTCAGGAGGGAAAAACAGGGGAGAAAATGAGGGAAGAGGTGACACTGTTCAAAAAAATGTACTCATTCCCTGACATGTTACTGTAACTCCTCTCTATATCAACTTTACAATAAAAATAAACTTTTAAAAAGAATGTAAAAAGAAAGAAAATTATAGAGCAATTCTCTTTATAATCATAGATTCAAAAATTCCAATAAAATACTTGCAAACTTAATTCAACAGCACATTTTAAAAAATACGCTCCAGGTATTACAGGGGTGAGCCACTGTAATCCTAGCTCCTCAGAAGCTGAGTTCTGAGGAATGTTATTTGAAGCCAGTCCAGGAGGGAAAGTTCCTGAGACCCTTATCACCCAATTAATAACAAAAAGATTGAAGTGGCACTTTGACTCAAGTGGTAGTGTGCATGCCTTGAACAAAAGGAGCTCAGGGACTGTGCCCAGACCCAGAGTTCAAGTCCCAGAATTGGCAAAAAGGAAAAAACAATCATACTCCATGATGAAGTTGGTTTTATTCCAAGGATGCAAAGATCATTGAAATATGTAAATTAATAAATGTATTATAGCACTTAAATGGAATAACACACATATATATTAAATTTAAAATACTCATCATTGTCTTTTAAATCAAGTAAGTGAAAAAAGGAATATAGGTTTGTAGTGTCTTTTATAATTGCATAATTACTTTTTAACCTGTTTATGTGGATTGAATTACCATCTGGTATCAATTGAATTCAGGCTTAGCAATTATAGTATTTTTTGTAAATCAAGTCTGCTAGCAACAAACGGTCTCGGTTTTGTTTATCTGAAAATGTCTTATTTTGCCTTAGCTTCACTATGAAATGAGAATAGAATCTTGTAGCAGGAGGTCATTTGCTGTTTCTTTTTGAGCAATGTAATATGTTTTTGGAAACTACGCATTTTAGATAATAGACTAGCAATTCTGAGAATATTTCCTCATTGACAAGTGTCAGTAACAACACTTGCTTTTTTATTTGTTTAGTTTTTGCTTGCTTATTTATTTAATAACTAGCTAGATTGTTTTAGTGAAGTCTGTTCTTCTCCAGTGCTGTCTTTGATATTGCTCCTCAGGGTGACACTGCTTTGGATATACCACAGTCAACTTGCAGTAATAGTAATACAGATAGATTTCTCTCAACAGTTAAATCTGAACACCTGTTATGCTTCACAAATTGTTAGCTGATTGATCATTTACAATTATACCAAAATGCCTTAGAGTATAATTTCCTCTGTATAATAATCTCAAATTGTGGCTCTTTAATGGACTAGTCTCTGAAGTCTTGTTTAACAATTGTTCTGAGCTCAGGAGGAATTCTTTAATTTGCTTTATTTCCTAGGTTCTCTCCTGCAAACTAGCTTGCCTATATTGCAGGCTGTGTCTTCATTAGGTCCATGAATTACCTTGCACCACAACCTTCACTATTTTTCAGACAGTTTTCAGGTTTAATGATATCCATGACCTTTTGCCTACTATTTTTGTCTATAAAAGTCTGGAGTGGGAGACATTTGGGAGGAATGAGGAAAGGACAAATCTTCATTTAAGTACCACAGATTCTTACCTTTTCTTGTCAAGATTTTATACATAAATTTCATTTACTGTTTGATATTAGGACTACTTCTACATTCTTTAAATGGTCATTTTTAAATTTCAGGTATTTCCAAAAAGGAATCCCTATACAGAATCCCTATACACTACCGATGGCCATGTAAATTAGTACAATCACTATTGAAATCAACATGAAAATTTCTCTACTAAAACCAGCAGTTCTATATAATCCCACTATTCCACACTTGGGTATATATCCAAAGGACTGCAATTCAGTGCCCGGTTCATGATAGTCAAATTATGGAATCAGTCTAAGTGTCCATCAACAGATAAAGAAAATATTATATATACACACACAATGGAATTTTATTCAGCAATAAAAATGAAAATATGCTATTTTCAGGAAAATAGATAGAAATGGAGGGATAATCATGTGAAGTTAGAAATGAAAAAGGAGATATGACAACAAATTCCAATTAAATTTAGAAGAGCACTAGGAAACATTTAAAAAGGTATACTTCAATAAACTGGAAAATTGAGAAGTAATGAATACATTTGTACATGAAAATAGTCAACCAAAAATGAATAAAATGAATAGAAACCACTTAGATATGTCAGTAATAAACAATGCCACAAAAGTAGTAACCCAACAGAGAAAAGACAGGTCTGTGTGGATTCACTGGTAAATTAAAAGAAGAATTAACACCAATTTTACTCAAGTTATCCTATAATGTAGAAAAGTAAAATGGTACCAAACTCATTTTATGAAACCAGAATTATCCTTCTACCAAAAACAACAGAGCAACACAACATAAAAGGAAGCTACATAATTTTCTTTATGAATATATACATGACAATTCTCAATAAATTATTTGTAAACAAAATTCAGTAGTACATTAAAAAACGGATACATGATCATGGTTTTATTCAAATGATTAAAAGATGATCTGAAAGATACAAATCAATTAACTTATTTACATATACTGATATGTAAATACCATTAATACAGCATATAAATAGAACAAAAATCAATAACCAACTCAATAGGTTGAGAAAAAGACTTTGATAAAATTAATCCTCCTTTCCTGACAATATCCTGAAGGAACTAGAAATAAAAGTAATGTATCTTAACATAGTAAAGGTTATATACAACAAATCTAGAGCCAATTTTGTATTAAATAAGATTGCGAGTAAATGTAAAAGCATTTCCTCTGAAGTCAGGAATGAGAGAAGGTTTCTGCTTTCTTCACAATTATTTAAATACTACTTAAATTCTTAACCAGAACAGTAAGAAAGAAATGAAAAAAATTGAGCAAGAAAGGAAGAATTTAATATTTTTGTATTTAGTAATGATATTTAAATATTTAAAATATCCTGAAGATTTGCTCAAGAAACAAATCTATCATATCTAATAATGACTTTCAGAAAAGTATCAGGATAGGGTGTGTGTGTGTGTGTGTGTATGTTTGTGTGTGTGTGTGTGTGTGTGTGTGTGTGTGTGTGTGTATCAGTGTTTCTATACACTAACAAAATTACAATCCCATTCACAATAATTCACAAAATAAAGTACCTAGAAAAAAATATAACTCAGAAAAGAAAATGTATCTATCATAAAAAAATATATAAAGCTTTCATTAAAAGAAATGAAGAAGACACCAGAAGAATCAAAGGCACTCCATGTTTATGAATTGACAGAATTTATTGTGAAAATGGCTACACTATGCAATCACTGTAAAAAAAAATCCAATATTCTTCATAGAAATAGATTTAAATAATATTAACATTCATACAGAAACACAAAAGACAGCCTAGTGCTGTTGGCTCATGCCTATAATACTAGCTACTCAGGAGGTTCAGGATCACTATTTGAACCAGCCTGGGCGGGAAAGTCCATGAGACTCTTGTCTCCAATTAACCACCAGAAAACTAGAAGCACTGCTGTGGCTCAAAAGTGGTAAAGCACTAATCTTGAGCAAAAAGCTCAGGGACAGCACCCAGGCCCTGAGTTCAAGACCCACAAACAACAAAAAGAAGAAAAAAGAAATACAAAAGACTGAATAGCGAAAGCAATCCTGATAAAAAGGAGTGCGATACTTTATGTCAAACTGTGCTTCATAGCTATAGTCACAAAGACTGTGGTACTGACACAAAACATAATTAAATTGAATAGAAGTAGAGAGAGTGGAGATCCTTATCTTGTTCCTGATTTTAGAGGAAATGGAAGCAGAAAAGGTCAAAAGCTATGTACATATGAACATATAAGATGATGTTAAATGAAATGAACCCCAAGACAGAGGCACAAGTGGTTTTTTATTTCTTGTTATTGTTTTTTAATGTACGTATAATGTACTATGTGATTTTTTTGTTTCTTTGTTCTGTTCCTCCCCCATGGCATAACTCCGTTTTCACTGTATTTGATTCAGCTGCCCTGCATCTTGTATATACAGTTTTCTAATTTGGGGAGGGGAAGGGAAAAAAACAAAATGCTTACATAGGCATACAGGTAGACCCATTGTAACAATGAGATGTACAAGACACTATGTTGAAAACGAACTTCACTTCGGCAGGGAGGTGGGAAGGAAGGGATGGTAGAGGAAAAACAAACAAGCTCCAGAGGAAATGTACTCATTACCTTAGTCATGTAACTGTAACCCCTCTGTACAGTATTTTTGCAATAAAAATGTATTTAAAAAACAGATAATTAGACCAATGGCAATGCGTAGATAACCCTCACATAAGCCTACACAACAATAACCATTGGATTTTTTTCACAAAAGAACCAAAAACATATGCTGAATAAAAGAGAGACTCTCAACAAATGAGAATGGGAAAACCATATATACACATGTAGAAGACTGAGATTAGAACCTTACCTCTCACTCTACCCAAAAATTAAGTAAAAATTAAGGCAAAGCCTTATGATAACACTATAAACTTTGAAATTGTTACAAGGATGCATAAGGAGCACACCTGAAGACAGAGAAACAGGCAAAAAGATTTTTCTGAATAGATTTCTAATGGCTCATGTAATAAGAATTGACAAATGTGATTGGATCAAATTAAAAAGCTTCCATACAGCAAAGGAAACAAGAGATTAAAATGATAGCCTACAGGTGCTGGGAAGGTATCTCAGTGGTAGAGTGCTTGCCTTGCATGCTTGAGACCCTGGGTTCGATTTCTCAGCACCAGATAAGCAAAAAGCCGGAAATGGCACTGTGGCTCCAATGGTAGAGCGCTAGCCTTGAGCTGAAGAGCTGAGGGAGCACCCAGGCCCAAAATTCAGGCTCCATGACTGGCAAAAATAGTAAAAGTAAAATGATAGCCTACAAAGTGGAAACACTCATTAGTAGCAATTTATCAGACAAGGAATTAATATCCAAAATATATAAAAATCTAAAAAGTTAAACAATAAAATTCCAATCAATAAATGGTCATGTGAATTGGACAGTTCTCAAAATATGTAAAAATGACCAGTAAATATGTGAAGAAATGTTCAGCATCCTTAGCCATAAAGAAAATGCAAATTAAAATAACATTGACATTCCTTCTCATTCCAGTCAGAATGGACATCATCAAGAAAGCAAACAATAAATGTTGGTGAGGTTGCTGAGAAAAAGTAACTGTTATGCACTGTTGGTGGGAATGTAAATTAGGGTGGCCACTATGAGCATCGTTGTAGAAGTTCCTAAAATAACACAACTAAAAATCTATGAATATGCTATACCATCTTGCACATCTGTGTTGTTTATTACAACACTATAGAATCATCATGGGTGCCATCCACAGATAAACGGCTAAAGAGAACTATGGTTACATGTATTATCAAGTACAAATCAGTCATAATAACTAAGAATGAAATTGGGTTGTTTACAAGAAAATAGATGGAAATGGAAATCATCATGTTAAGCAAAACAAGCCAGATTCAGGCAAAATAGTGTGCTTTCTCTCAAATTCAGAAGCTAGATCTAAAAAAATCCCAAAGAAGAATATGAGCATAAATGGGGAACTATTTCAGAAAGAAGTAATGGGAGGTGGGAGGAAGAAAAAGAAAGGTGATGAAAAAATATGATTGAAGTACACAGTATGCATATATGACAAGTTTATAAACTGCAAGAAAGGTAAAAACTGGGTTGAAAAAAGGATAAGGAAACATAATGAAGGAAATAACTATGTCAAAGTATGTTATTTGCATGTGTATGTTATTTGCACTATAACAATGTGTAACTCCCACAATGTACAGTTAATATGGGCTGATGAGATGTGAAAAAGAATGTGTTTATACAACTTTTAAATTTTATAGTATTTGTGATTTTCACAAATATATCTTATTAATATAGATTAATTTGTAGTACAAGTAGATTATTTTGAAGTTAATAGAAAGAAATAGAAATCAGAGAATGAGGGAACAATAAGAATAGAATAGAAGTTATGTACCTGTGGCTCATGAATGTAATCCTAGCTACTCAGTAAGCTGACATTTGAGGATTATGGTTTAAAGCTACCCAGATAGAAAATTTGACCAGACTCCATCTCGTTAATCAGCACAATGATGGATTGGAGTTATGGAACACCAGCAATGAGCAAGAAAGCTGAGCAAGAGTGCAAGGCTCTGATTTTAAGCTGTTCCTGGCCCACAGGTGCACACAGCACACACACACACACACACACACACACACACACACACACACACACACAGAAATAGAGAGAGAGAGAGAGAGAGAGAGAGAGAGAGAGAGAGAGAGAGAGAGAGAGAGAGAGAGAGAGAGAGAGAGAGAGAGAAAGAGAGAGAGAGGGGGGGGGCAATCAATTAGAAAACACCAAAAATGGCAATCTTGAAGTGAATATAACCTCTTTTAAAACCCCTGAAACCCGAGGATGGGTTAAATTCTTAGAAGTATAAGGTTGTAAAAAGATGTAATTGTGGTAATGGATTGGTTGCATTTCTCCTCTAAAAATAGTTTCACATCATCTGAACTTTTTTTTCCCAGTGATTGATTCCTTTCTAAAACTGAACCCCATATTTAGATTCTTAGTTCAAAATCCATTTTGTTATATTTCACTATTTGTGTGTCAAAACTTCAATCAAGTGTTAGCAAGATAACTCTTCTGATCTACACTATCAAGTCTGGGGTCAGTAGCTATTATTTAGCTTATATCAGGGACACTTTAAATGTTCTAAAATGACTTTGTTCCTATGTCTGAAGCTTTAGAGGGCAAAGATGTAAAATGGAGGCCAAATGAGTCAGTTTCTTATTCCAGGTTGTCGCAAGTCCTCTCCGAATCTCTACAAGAATAGTCAGACTATTTGTATGTTTACAAATTAAGTCAATTAAGTCATTCCACATGCAAGTTATACTCAGATCTTAATTCCAGGACCTTCAGGATGTCATGTTAAAGGGAGCTAATTAAGTTAAGGCCATACTGAATGGAATGGCCTGTAATCTAATATGAGTGGTATCTTTATACAAAGAGAGAAAAGACAGAAATGCAAATACCCAGGAATAACTTCATGTGATGAAAGTGGCAATACTTCTTCAAGTCATGGGCTGTATAGGATTGCTGGAAATAACAGAATCTGGAAAACTCAGAGATGTCCTAGAACCATGAAAGAGACAAAGAGAGACAGAGCCAAGGAGGAGGAGGAACAAGAGGAGGAGGAAAAGCAGGAGGAGGAGGGGGAAAGGGAAAAGAATATGAGAGGATAGCAGGGAAAAGAGGAGACGATATAAGGGAAGAGGAGAGCAGGGAAGACAAGAGAGTAGAGAAGAAGAGAGATAAGGCTGCCAAAATTTTGAGTTGGGATTTCTAGCTACCAATGTTATAAGATAATAAGTTTCTGTTTTATTAAGACTAATCAGTGTGTAGTATTTTGCTATGGAAACCCTAGGAAAACTAATATACATTACACCTCAGGATTTCATGACCAAGTGATCTGAGCAAGTAAGTATAATCTATCAGGCTTTTATGGTAACAGGCTTTTATGGCAAATATTTATGGCAAAGAAGCACAATATAAAGTCAGCATAAAAACCAGTAGCTCTTCCATGAAAAGACAGAAATTAAGAAAACAATTCCATTCACAGTAGCCTCAGAAAACTTAAGTTGGAAATGAAAGATCTCCACAATGAAAATTATGAAACATCAAAGAAAGAACTTTTAGAAGGCACTAGGAAATGGAAAGACTGGCCATATTCTTGGATTGCCAGAATCAGTATTGTGAAATAATTATAATATTGAAACAGTGTACATATTTAATGCAATCCCTATCAAAATTCCAATGCCATTCTCTGTAAGAGTAGAAACAAAATCAATCCTAAATTTCTTTTTTTTACCTCCCCCCCCTCCCCGCCCACTCAATCCTAAATTTCTACTTTACTTCTAGCCTAGGGAGAAGGGCTTCAAGTAGGCTTGAGTACTTGGTCCCTGCTATTTAAAAGACACAGTAAGCAGTTGAAGGGCTGGATGAAACAGTGGAGGGATATAAAGGTTAATAAATTACATGAGCCAGCAGACCAAAGGTAAGCGATTTTAAATTTGTGACAATGTGAAATTTGAGCATTGGATATTTGATGGTATCATGGAAATATTTTTATTTGGCTGTTTTATATGTTTAGTGATGAATACAATAAATTACAAATCAGACTTGTGAAATAGACTGATAAATAAGTAAATGAGTTATGGATCTAATATACAACCTTTTATAGAAATGTTTGTCTGTGGTCATTTTAGAAAGTGATTTTAGGACAGTTTTTTGACAGAAGGAAAGGGAAGAGGATGAATAGGCTGAAGCCTTATGAGAGGATTTTAAAAATGCTAGCCAAGAAAGATGAACCATTGTGTGAAAAGCCTATGAGAGTGCAACATCAGTGAAAAAATGTCAGTCAGTACCAGATTTGTGGTTTGATCAAGTTATCTACTAGTGTATTTCTTTTTTCTTCACCCACCTGAAATCAGAGGATAAAGTAAATTAATGTCTTAAATTATGTTTCATTAAAGTATAAAAGTTTCATATTACAAAAAGAAATGATGATTCAATGTTATATACAGCCTAATACTTAGAACCTCTAAAGAAGACATGCTATGAATAACTGGCAAAACTTTTCTCTGATTCTATAGGTTTTCTTTTGATTCCTTTTGATTCTTTTGATTTTCATTTGTTTTTCATAGTGGCAAACAATTTTTTAAGTGGAAATCCCATTTCTATTTTTTCTTGTTTTTTTTTTTCCTCAAAAATTGTTACCAAGTACCTATATCTTCATAGGTTTACCTTATGTTTTTTTATTCTAGCATTTTCAAAGTTTCTGGTCTTACATTACATTAAGATCTTTGATACATTTCAAGCTCATTATTCTACAAGATAAGAGATATAGTTTCAGTCGTCTACATGTACATATTTAGTTTCATCTACACTGTTTTTTTTGGGGGTGGGGGTCTGGTCATGGGGCCTGAACTCTGGGCCTGGGTGCTGGCCCTCAGCTCTTCAGCTCAAGGCTATCGCTCTACCACTCGAGCCATAGCGCCACTTCTGGCTTTTTTCTTTTTGTTTATGTGGTGCTGGGGAATCGAACCCAGGGCCTCAGGCATGCAAGGCAAGCACTCTACCACTGAGCCACCTTCCCAGCCCCTCACCTACACTGTTTCTTGAAGAGACCATCTTTTCCCCAACATGGATTTTTAGTGCCTTTGACAAAAAAATCAGATGGCTATAAATATGTGGTATTGTTTTTCTCTTAATCTACATGTATGTTTTTGTGTGACTACTATGCTGTTTTTGGTATTATGACTCAGTAGTGTAATTTGAAGTCAAATATAATAATACTTTACCATTGTTCTTCTGCTCAGTATTACTTTAGATATTTTGGATCTGTTGTGCTTCAAAATGAATTTTGGATTAAATTTTCTACTTCTGTAGAGAATGACATTGGAATTTTGTTAAAGACTGCATTGAATATGTATATTTATTTCCATAGTAGAGCCATTTTACAATATTGTCTCTGGCAATCTATGAACAGAGTCAGTCTTTCCATTTTTCTAGTGCCTTCTTCAAATTATTTCTTTGATGCTTTATAGTTTCCATTGTGGAGATCATTCTAATTATATCAAGTGAATTAACTGATATAGCCAGAGAATGTAGTAAATTGTAGAATAATCTAAATCTGCTATTTCAAGCTAAATGGTGACATATTTTATAGGTACAGATATGATACCAAGATTTCAACAATAGCTTAAACTGTAAGTTGATCTATTACCAAGATATTTACTCTTGCACAGTATTTGAGTTTTATATCTTATTATGGAAAGAGATGGTAGAATCTCACAGGTGATCCAACAGAACATGAAGTACTTATTTTCAGAAGAGAATGGATTACTCTATTGACTTCTGTCACATTCATCTGATAGGGCTATTACAATGAGAAATATCTACTTGAACATTACATTTATTATTTAATAAAATCTTTGAGAATGTCTTGATGCTGCTTTTTTGGTAACTTACAGAGCTTTTGTGGCAATATATGCTTTTATCATAGTTTTACAGATAGAAATAAAGAATAAAGTATGTGAATGAAGATTTTATAGTTCTATTTAAGACAATAAACAATTTTACTTTTCATATTGAGGATAAATACTTGTATTTGGGGCTGGGAAGGTGGCTCAGTGGTAGAGCGCTTGCCTTGCATGCCTGAGGCCCTGGGTTCGATTCCTCAGCACCACATAAGCAAAAAGGAAAAAGCTGGAAGTGGTGCTGTGGCTCAAGTGGTAGAGCGCTAGCTTTGAGCTGAAGAGCTGAGGGACAGCGTCCAGGCCCAGAGTTCAGGCCCCATGACCAGACCCCCCCCCCAAAAAAAATACTTGTATTTGATTTCTAAATTGAATTATATTTTGTTTCCTAAGATTATAGTTGATGTTTTAAAATGACTATTATTATATTAGTAGCAACTGTGCAATTGTATACTGAACACTTGAAAAACACCAAGTACATGATTTCTTAAGTTCTTTTCATGTCTATAATCCTAATATTCATTCCATTTGATACAGGCTTTTACTCCAGGCTGGATATAAATTTCTGATCCTTCTACCTTAGCTTCTGAGTGCTGTAATTATAGGCATGTGCCACCTTACCTGGCTACTTGCAGCAAATATTCTGTCAGAGCCAGTCAGTTGTACGCAGAAAATAAATACTAACATAAAGCATTTTTCTGCTGTTGCATCTTAGTCTAGAGGACCATAGGCTCAATCACAAATGTGTTTATTTTATATCATGAGTAAATATTTTATGCAAGCTAAGGATGTACATTTTGCCAAATAAAAAGTTGAGGTATTAAATTTGGCTTCTTATGTTATGAAATCCTTCACAATCATTTTCAGATCATGAATTATCAGAAATAATACATTAGGACAGCAAATTGAAGAAACGTTATTGTTTGAGGCCCAAGGTGACTTCCTCCAAAACTATCTCTTTTATGAAGTCCAATTATGGCATTCCTGTTCAGAAATTCTGATATAGAAATTAAGCACTTGTTTGTTGTAATCAGAAAGACATAGGTTTTATGACCCTAAGATTTTATCTGAAAAAATAGTAATAGATTTTGAAGCTTAAACAGAATAGTACTAGATCATTTTTATTTAAAATTCTCTGAGTCTTATTTATTTCTATGTAATAGAGAACATTTCATTAAGTAAGTCTCTTGATTCTTATTTCCAATGGCACATAGAGACAGTAAGTGAAATTCACCCCCTGCTCTGTTTGGTTGCCAACCTCTAGTCCCTCTCTTCACCAATGGTGAGGCAGATCTCTTTTCCTCAGAGAAGAAAAATGCAAGGGTTTATTGCTTTTACCAGTAACAAAGATGTTGGAAAGTCGGGTGATAAAGCTGTTGCAGGTCGCATCTTTCATTTAAACCACATCCAAAGAACCTGGGTATCCCTCTCTGTTGGTGATCACATCAATTCTTCCCATGTTAGCATCTCCAATCACCATACACATACTGGTGTCAAACTTGATGACTTGATGAAATCTGTTATCTTGTCGGTCTCTAAATCATTTTTTGGGTGGCTCATGAGGCCTGAACTCTGGGTCTGGGCACTGTCCCTCAGTTATTCAGCTCAAGGAGAGCACTCTACCACTTGAGCCACAGTGCCACTTCTGGCTTTTTCTGCTTATGTGGTGCTGAGGAATCAAACCCAGGGTCTAATGCATGTGAGGCAAGCACTCTACTACTGAGCCATCTTCCCAGGCCTCCAAATCAATTTGAATGGTGTCATTGACCTTGATGAGGGTATCTGGGTAGCTAATGGTTCGAGCATCATGAGTCACCAGATGAGGGATTCTTTTAGTGCTCACAAAGATCTTTCACATTTTGCACAACTTATACTTGGCCTCCTCAGGTGTAATGTGGTGAACAGCAAAGCAACCCTTGGTGTCACGGATCAGATGGAAATTTTCCCCAGCTTTTCAATGCTGGTGACATCGATAAAACCAGCAGAATAGGTGATATAAGTTCTGACTTTGCGATCAATCTTAATGAAACTCCGCACGCTGATTTTCTTGACTTCATCTCCTGTCAAGGCATACTTAAGCCTGTTCCTTGGGAAAATGATGAGAGGCAGACATTCTCTCAGCTTGTGGGGACCAGTGGATGGACACACCAGTCTGTTTATCCAACATCCAGTGCTTGGGAGCGGCTACCTGCTTCAAATGCTTCTTGGGACTGGAGCCATGTCTGCACTAGGAATGGAAGGAGGCCTGCCTTCTGGCACTCAAAGAAATGAGAGTCCTAGAACTTAATGGTACTTAAGACCAACAAAAAGGGGAATGTGTGAAAGATAAATTGTTTAATTTGTTGGGAATTATTTAGTCTAATTATCACTTTTTTCAGCTATTATATGAGTTATTAGTTATCTCAGATGATTTAAAAGAGATAACCTATGCTTTTATTTATTAATAAAATAAGCAAATATTATAGAACAATGCACTGAGCTAGGCATTAGGAATAAAGTAGTAAGACAAATATAGTCTCTGGCTTAATGGAACTTTACATTTATAAGAGAATACAGATATTGAATAAGTAATATATGCACTAAGTACTAAATATTGCAGCTTAAATATGGTCTGATTTTTATGTGTTGAGGATGGATATGAATTTAAGGAAACCTCCTGAATAAATGATATGTTTATTCATTCTGAGAATTTACCATTCATTTCAACTTTCAAAAATTGCAACTCCTGGTCCTGAGGAAGATGGCGGAGGAGAAGCTGGGAGCTAAACAAGCTCTCATGTAGAAATCAGTTTTAGTGTTCCACTGGGAAACCTAAGGCTAGAGAGTCACACCAAGTGTGTCATCATAGTATAGAGAGTTTCACCAGAGAAGAAAATTTCAGGCAGTTTGGTTAAGGAGACAGATTCTTGCACTTCTGGGTCTGTGGCGGAGGCAGGGGTGGCCCCTGCCGCAGCTGCCATACCAATAGAGAGAGCCCAGGACAAAGGTGCCAGAGGTGGCATTCGAGTGGATTCCACTCATCACCAGTAAGAACTGACAAGGAGTGGAAAACTTCACCCTGCTGACAACAGACAGCCGTAGACCGTGGACAGCCCAGAAACCAAGGAAAAGGCATGAGTACCCCCAAGACATCCTCACTCCTTCTCACAAAGCAGCAGTGGAAAGGTAGCCTCTACCCAAACAATGGAGAAGAACTCCATCTTTGATACTGATAAAGACTGGGCCAGAGCAGCTAACAGGTAACTCAGGCATTGGAAGAAGACAATAGGAGCCATTCAACAGGTCAAAGGAACCTAACCTGCAGGGCTCAGCTCCAACCCTGGGGAAAGTTGCCCTTCCTAAGCAGAGGCAGCTCCACAGGAACAGGTACTCAGTGGGCAAACAGATCCAGAGGCTGCCCCAGCCCCCTGAAGCATGGGCAGCATCCCCAGCTGCTGGATGGTAAAAGAAAAATAATTAGAAACTCTGAGGATGGCTCCAGGCTGGGCTGTTTGGGTGTCTCAGGAGCAAGCCCTACAGATTGCTGACACATCACAACTCTACCTACAACCTGGCTCCCTCACAGCAACTCCAAGAGAGAGGAAACAGCCATCTCCCCATTCTGTGACAATCAAAGTAGATCATCCTACCACTGAACTACCTGGGAGGATGCTCATAAAATCTCAAGTAAGGCAGAGCTTCATTCTGTCTACTCAAGTTGTTTTAAGAAACTAACCAAGCCACAGGAAAAATAAACGCCATAGGCAAACCAGAGATTCCACCAAGAGACTGGTTATGGACACAGGAGAGACACAGATCTGCCCCCCCCAAAAAAAATCGAAGAACTCTTTTTTCTACCTAGTTAAAAAAAAAAAACCGTTGTCTATTTTTTCATCATTTTTATTTCAGGTTTGTTTATTGTTTTTTGTTGTTTCTTTCTTGTTTTTATTTTTTAAAATCCTCATTATAAATCTTTCCCTTTTGGTCCTTTGTGTGTGTGTGTGTGTGTGTGTGTGTGTGTGTGTGTGTGTGTGTGTGTGTGTGTGTGTGTGTGTGTGTGTGTGTGTGTGCTTTACTTAATTGCTGTTCTGTTTATCCCCAGATATATACCCATCTTTGATTATTAGACCTTATCCTTCCTTGTATACATACTTAATTCAGATATTGATAACTCAATTCACAAATTCTCAGCCTGAACTCCTTTAATTGTATTATTTCTTTATACTTATATAATGTTTAAATGTTTAATTTTCAAAATTTTTTGTTTTTCGTTTTTCGTTATCTCTTCTTCTTTCCTTCTATCCCTTCCCTCTCTCTGAGGTTATTGGTTATAGTTCCTCTCTCACTTTCCCTCACTACATTCTTCCAATCTTATTTTCTCCTCACAATTCTCCCTAAACATATAAATTTCTGATCTGATGATTCCTTTTTTTTGATTTTTGTGGTCAGTAGTAGGGCCTGAACTCTGGGCTTGGGTGCTGTCCCTAAGCTCTTCAGCTCAATGCTAACACTCTACCACTTGAGCTAGAGTGCCACTTCCAGCTTTTCCTGCTTATGTGGTACTGAGGAATTGAACCCAGGACCTCATGCATGCAAGGCAAGCACTCTACCACTGAGCCACTTACCCAGCCCCTCCTTCTTTGATTTTTCCTAGTCCATTGATCCCTAGTTGTTTGTTGTTGAACTAGATTGTATCTGTTCAATTAGATTGTATCTGTACTCTTTTTGACTGAGTGAAACAATTTGTGCAACTTCAAGGCTCTTGTTAATGATTGCCTTAAAATAGAATTCAAGCTCAGAATTGGTTTAGCTTTCATACCCAAATGGGCAGAACAAGCTGGAGAAACACAAGAGAAATGGCAGCTCAGGTATCTCAACTCCTCTTCATGATAACCAGGCAACAGAGCAGTTAAAGAAAAATCCAGAGGAGAGTTTCCAAAATGCTCTACAAACATCACTGTTAAACATGCCGAATGAAAAGACTGAAAGCCTGCAAAGGACTCTGTGTGAGAGTGATAGGGAAATGCATGAGCATGACAGGGATATGCATGACCATGATGAGGCTAACTAAAGATTCATACAGGAATTTTGCAAGCATAAGGAGTCTAATCAAAGAGTAATAGAGGAATTGGCATGAGCAGAATGATAATAGACAAAAATTACTAGAGGCATTCTTGGAATCTACAAACAGAGAGCTGGAGGAATCCATGGAGGCCACAAAGGGAATGCTCACTGAAGCCCAACAGATGGAAAGGGAGTCCAATGAATCTATAACCAATCAAATGTGGGATTGGAGAATGAACACCGAAAACTAAATTAAGGAGGTGAAGAAGCCCTTACAAGATCTAGAACAAAGCTCCAACAAAGAATTTGGAAGCCATCAAATCTGACCAATTAGAAAGAAAGGAAATAAAAAACAAAGGAAAAAGTCTTGACAGTAGAATAGACCACGCAGAAGACAGCCTAGACATGATAGAGAAAGAACAGACAAGTATTCAAGACAAATCCAATAAATATGATAGATCTATTGAAGACACCATCAGAAGGCATAATTTAAGGCTAGTGAGTGTAGAGCAGGGCCTACAGACAGAAGTGAAAGGTCTAGGAAATATATTTAACAGGAATCTAGCAGTCCCAAACATGCAAAAAGATAGGCCCATTCAGATACAAGAATCCATTAGATCCCCAAATAGACCAAACCAGAACAGGACATCCCACATTCACATTGTAATCTGCACAGGATCAATTGAGACCAGGGAAAAAGATCCTTAAAGCTGTCAGGGAGAAAAGATCAATCACCTATAAAGGGAAACCAATCAGAATAACTTCAGATTTCTCAGCAAAGACAATGAAAGCAAGAAGATTCTGGAATGATGTATGTCATGCCCTAAAGACGAACAACTATCAACCAAGAATACTGAACCCAGCTAAATTCTCCTTCAAAATGGAAGGGCAAATAAAAACCTTTCACAGCAAAGAAAAATTGAAACAATATATGTTCACTAATGCAGCCCTACAAAAGATACATAAAAACGTCCTACACATAGAAAACTAACAAGAGCACCATAAAGGCCAAGAAACAGCCCCCAGCAGAGAATCCAAGAATCATAGGAAGAACCCAGTTGGCACAGCCTCCAAGATGGCAGATAACATGGCAGGAACTACCAAACACCTCTCAGTCCTAACTCTCAACATTAATGGACTTAACTCTCCAATTAAGCAACATAGATTTTCTACTTGGATCAAAAAGCAAGATCCTTCTATCTGCTGCCTTCAAGGGACACACCTTGCCCAAAAAACAAACATATTCTGAAAGTGAAAGACTGGAATAAAATCTACCAAGCAAACAGTCCCCACATACAGGCAGGAGTTGCATTCATAATATAAAATAAACTAGACTTCAAGAGAAGAGATAAGTCATTACATACTAATTAAAGGATCTCTCTTTCCATAGGGTATTACAATCCTAAATATCTATTCACCATATAACAGGGCACCCAAATTTATCCAAGAACCAGTACTTTCCCTAAAATCTCACATCCTTGCTCTTGTTGATGTGATGAATTTATTAATCGATTTGTGTATATTGAACCAGCTTCACATCCCTGAAATGAATCTTGTTTGATTTTTTTTATGAGTTGTTGAAGTCCATTGGTCAAAATTGTGTTGAGAAGTTTTGTGTTGATCTTCATCAAAGAAATGCGTCTGTACTTCTCTTTCTTTGATGAGTCCCTGCCTGGTTTTGGGATGAGGGTTAAGATGGCTTCATAGAAAGAGTTTGGTAGTAAACTTTCACTTTCAGTTTTATTGAAGAGTTGGAGGAGTATTGGTGTGACTTCTGCTTTGAAAGCCTTGTAGAATTAAGCTGTAAATCCTTATGGTCCTGGACTTTTTCATGGGTGGGAGGATTCTTACTGCTGCTTCTATTTCGATGCTTAATATGCATCTGTTAAGTTGGGTCAAATATTCAGTAGATGTTTATTAAGCCTATTTAATCTTTTTTTTTTGGGGGGGGGGTTCGGTCGTGGGGCCTGAACTCTGGGCCTGGGCGCTGTCCCTCAGCTCTTCAGATCAAGGCTAGCACTCTACCACTTGAGCCACAGCACCACTTCCGGCTTTTTTCTTTTTGCTTATGTGGTGCTGAGGAATCGAACCCAGGGCCTCAGGCATGCAAGGCAACCACTCTACCACTGAGCCACCTTCCCAGTCCAAGCCTATTTAATCTATGCAGTTGTTTCAATCTCAACTCTTGAGTTTTTGCTGGGTTGATTTATCCAGCGGCAATAGTGATGTGTCAAAGTCCCCAACAATCAAGAGGATGATAAGAATGATAATTTTGATGAAGAGGAGGAAGATAACTCTTTTCAAGTGTTATAATTTGTGAAAATAACATTTGCAATGCAATCCATTAATTTTCTTTTTTTTTATTATGAAAATACTGTACAGAGGGGTTACAATTACATGGGCAAGATAATGAGTACATTTCTTATCAAGCATTGTAGCCTCCTCCTTTGTTTCCCCTTCCCATCCCTTCCCATCCTCCCCCTACCCTCCCACCCAATCCTCCCCAGCCCCCCCCCCCGCCCCGCCCCCCCCCACGAAAGTTGTAAACTTCGTTTTTGACATAACGACTTGTACATCCCATTGTTGCTATGGGTCCACCTGAATCCCTATTTAAACGATTTGTTTTTCCCTTCCCCTCCACAAATTATATCAACATCAAATACAATGAAAGCAGGGGTTATTACTGTGGGGGAGGGACATACAAACCAACAAAAATTTAATCTTATAAATGTGTTAGAAACAATCGCATGAACGAAAAAAACATTTGAATACATATCTTAAGGTTCATTTCCCTAACATCAATTTATCTGACCTTTTCTGCTTGACTCAGACATATACTAGATATTGCAAATAAGGGAAACCATGGTACCTATGTTTGTTTGGGCCTGGCTTACTTCACTCAATATAATTTTTTCCAAGCCCTTCCATTTCCTAACAAATGGGGCAATGTCATTCTTTCTGATGGAGACATAGAATTCCATTGTGTATATATACACCACATTTTCTTGATCCATTCATCTACTGAGGGGCATCTGGGTGGGTTCCATATCTTAGCTATAGTAAATAATACTGCAATAAACATAGTTGTGCTGGTAGCTTTAGTGTGGTCTTGTTTGTAAACATTTGGGTAAATGCCCAAAAGTGGGATTGATGGGTTATAGGGGAGCTTTATATGGAGTCTTTTGAGGAACCTCCATACTGCTTTCCAGAGTGGTTGAACAAGGTTACACTCCCACCAACAATGCAGTAAGGTTCCCTTCTGTCCACATCCCCTCCAGCATCTGTTGTTATTAGAGTTCTTGATTTTAGCCATTCTAACTGCATCCAGTAATTTTGTAACTGCACTTCCAATATACACCTATTAGGATAGGCTTAGTCATCACTTCTTTTTTTTTTGGAAAATCTGAATGTATTTACATTTATTTCCTAGTGTCTATCCTTCATGGTAGACTGTTGATTCCAGTTAACTGTTGTTTTAGAATATTCTAACTTTTTATTCCAAAGATTGAATGCTTCTCGAAAATTTTATTTTATTTTTATAAATTTTATTTTAATGTAAAAATGCTGTAACAGAAGGGTTACAGTTATATGAATAAGGTAATGAGTACATTTCTTGTTGAGCATTGTTACCCCCGTTCTTTGTTTTTCTCTTACTATCCCTATCTTTAAGTAGTTGGGCAAAGGACTTTCCATTTACTGATGTAGTTTATGAGTACAATATATCTTGATTAATGTCACCCCTTTCCACATTCTCACCCATCCTTTCCCTACCCACTCCTTCCTTCACTCTTAATTTTGTAGGATACACACTGTTCTTGACTACATTCTTCCTTTCTTCTCCTCTTCATTTATCTACCCCTTTTCCCTTGTCCCCATCACACCTCTTTCAAATACCTGTTTCCTGGTGTATATGTTTTTGAACAACTAGAAATTTTTCTACAGTAGGTATAGATACAAACATTAAGTTGGTTATAATGTAATGCTAATGGTCCATAGACATATGGATAGACACATAGACAGACAGACAGATAGGTAATGTTTATCCTAGGGTTTAAACTCAAAGCCTGAAGGCTGTCCCTGAGCTTTTGCTTTCAAGGCTAGTGCTGGATCACTTGACTTACAGCTCTACTTCTTGTTTAAACTATTTTGGTTATTAATTGGAGATAACAGTCTCATGGACTTTCTTGCCTGGGCTGGCTTTGAACTGTGATCCTCAGATCCCAGCCTCTTCAGCAGCTCCGATTATAGATGTGAGTCATCGACACATGACCATGGATGTATTTTTAAAAAATGGAATAATATTTATATAAAAATATTAACAACGTTTTAGTTCAAATGAAAATAACATAAATTACAACTTAAGTTGATATGATCCTTTCCTATCTTGTTCGCCTATTTCTATTTTATATGTAAGTAGAGTTTCCTCTGTTTTGTAGTTATCATTTTCTTCCTTGTTAAAAGTATTTTGGGAAATTAAAAAAAACTCTTAAAAAAGTATTTTGTCATTTGTATACGTAGGGTTAAAATGTATTTTACTTTATTGACATGTATTCCATACACTACAAAAATATATTGTAAGGGGGCTGGGAAGGTGGCTCAGTGGTAGAGTGCTTGCCTTGCATGCATGAGGCCCTGGGTTCGATTCCTCAGCACCATATAAGCAAAAAGAAAAAAGCTGGAAGTGGTGCTGTGGCTCAAGTGGTAGAGTGCTAGCCTTGAGCTGAAGAGCTGAGGGACCTCCCCCACAGTGTAACCCCCGCTTTCACTATATTTGATGTCAGTATAACTTGTGGAGGAGATGGGGAAGAACAAGTTGTTTAAGGATTCAGGTGGACCTGTTGCAACAATGAGAAGTACAAATTGTCATGTCAAAACGAGCTTTACAATGTCGGTGGGGGGGAGGGGGGGAAGGATTGGGTGGGGGGGTGGGGGGAGGCTGGGAAGGGAGGTGAAGGGTAAACAAAGGAGGAGGCTGCAATGCTTGGTAAGGAATGTATGCATTATCCTGCCCATGTAATTGTAACCCCTCTTTACAGTATGTTCACAAATAAAATAAAATAAAATAATAAAATAAATGTTACATTAAAAAAAAAAAGAACTGAGGGACAGGATCCAAGCCCAGAGTTCAGGCCCCATGACTGGACCCCCCCAAAAAATATATATATTGTAAAAATTTAATAGATCTTATACAACCATTATTCAATCTATTAAAATAAATTTTGTCCATTTTACACACTCACACACACACACATCAGCCACCCAACTTCCTAGGCCCAGCCCAAGGTTACCACCAAACTGCTTTCTGTGCCTACAAATATATCTCTTGTTAAAAAAATCCCTCCATACTGGGGCTTGAATTCAAGGCCTCATGTTTGCTTCATTCATGCCCTACCCAGCTTAATTTCATTATTTTTCATTTGGATATCTGGTTTCTCGGAAACATTTTTCATGACATTATCCTTTCCTTTTCACATTGTGAATTATTGGTGTCCTTATCAAGATTAATTAATTGAGCCTGTTCACAGGGACTCATGTCTATAATCTCAGCTACTTGGGAGGAAGTCAGGAAATCTGTGATTCAAAGCCAGTCGTGGCAATAAGTCATCATCTCAGCAAATAAAGCAGATGTGATGGTACATATCATTAATTCTAGCTACACAGGATACATATATTTGAGGGTCATGATTTGGGGCTGGATTGCACAAAAATAAATAAAGCAAATGGACAAAAGTAAGAATCAAGTTGAGCACTTCCTAGTGAGCCCTTTTCCTGAGAGCAAACCCTGGTACCATGAAAATAAAAGATTGACTGGATGTGTATGTGTTGACTTAGGGATCTACTGGTCTGTGTCTTTTCATACCTGTAATATAGTGTTTCTACTTGTTGTGTCTATAATGTAGTTTGAAATATATAAGTATGATAATTTCAACTTTTGTCCTCTCTCCTATTTGTTTTAGATGTTTTGCAACATTTTTTATTCCACATCAATTTTAAGATTGTATTTTTTTCATGTCTGCGGAAAAATACCTATTGGAATTGTGACAAGAATTGCATTCTATAGCTCACTTTTGGTATTATGGACATATTAACAATATTAGGTTTTACAATCCATAAACATACATCTTTTCATGTGTTTGTGATTTCTGTGATTTTTCACCAATGCTTACAGTGTTCAGTATAGGTCTTACATCTCAGAGATTAAATTCAATTCCAAGTATTTTACAGTGATTATAACTGTGCTTTCTTCTTAATTGCTCTTTGAATATTTTATTGCCATTGTATAAAAGAAATGTTTTTTTTCTTTCATGCAATTGTTTCTAACATAGTTATAAGATGATTTCCTTGTTGCTTTGTATGTCCCTCCCCCACGTTATAATCCCTGCTTTCACTGTATTTGATGTTGGTATAATTTGTAGAGGGAAAGGGAAAAAACAAATCGTTTAAATAGGGATACAGGTGGACCCATTGCAACAATGAGATGTACAAGTCGTTATGTTGAAAAACGAACTTTACAACTTTGGTGGTGGGGGAGGATCGGGTGGGGGGAAGGGAAGGGAGGGGATGGGAAGGGGAAACAAAGGAGGAGGCAACAATGCTTGATAAGAAATGTACTCGTTATCTTGCCCATGTAATTGTAACCCTGGTATTTTCACAATAAAAAAATGGCTGATTTTGTACTTTGATTTTTGAAAGTTTACTAAATCTATTAATTCAAATAGCTTTTGGGTGTGGTATTTAGGATTTCTCATGTATAAAAGAATGTTGTGTGCAAAGACAAATTCACTTTTTATATCAAATACATATGAATTATACATACTAGGGGAATTCAGTATGATACTACTACTCTCTACCTTCAGATCCTTAATTTCCTATTTGAATGTCTTTTACTTATTTACTTATTTTCTTGTCTAATTGGTATACTTAGGTCATCCATCAAAATTTTGGCTAGAAATGGCAAGGATGGGCATCCTTATCTTGTTCTGGGTCTTAAGCATTTTTAAGTTTTTGTTGATTCAGGATAATGTTTGCTGTGGCCTTGTTGCATAAGGTCTTCTTTATTATGTTGGATATTATTTCTATGGCTAATATTCTATGACTTCTATTATTAAAGGATGCTTGGTTATTTGAAATTCTTACTTGCAGCTATATAAACAATAATTTAGTTATTTTTTTATTTTTGACTGGAGACTGGGACTCAAACTTAGCATCTGAAGCTTTCTTTTTTTCACTCATTGGTTGGTGCTATCTATAACCTGAGCCACCATTCCAAGCCCGAGTTTTCATTCTTTATTTTATTAATTATGTTGATGCATTTTTCATCAAAGAATAATTAATTTTAGCATATGATTCATGTGGAAAATTAATTTTGATAGTATTTTTGTCATTTTGTTTTGTTTTTGTTAGTCATCAAGTTTGAACTCAAGGCCTGGGTGCTGTCCCTGAGTTCATTTTGCTCACATCTAGTGCTCTACCACTTTGAGCCACAGCACCAGTTCCAGTTTTCTGTTGGCTAATTGGAGATGAGTCTCTCGGACTGTCTTGCAAGGCTGGTTTTGAACTGTAACCCTCAGATCTTAAGACTCCTGAGTAGCTAAGATTATAGGCATGGGCTACCTGTTCCTGGCTGGATAGTATTTTATTGTTTATGTTATTTATATTTTTATAAATAATATTAGTTTGGTATTATTTTGTGGAGAACTCTTGCAGTCAAGGCTTGTTAATTTTCATTTCTTCCATTGTCGTTTATTTGATTCTTCTAGACTTTAAAGTGAATTTGAATGTGTTACCTACTGCAAATTATTGAAAGTGTTTAAAAAGGATTGATCTTTGTTTTATTTATCTTACTTTGCTTTGACACAAGGCTCACTATATAGTCAATGTTGGCTTGAATTCTGTCTTCTTGGTTCAGCTTTCTGAGTGTTGGAATGGAAGTTACATACCATCATGTCCACCTCATGTATTCATTTTTTAAAATGTTTGGTAGACTTCACTTCTGAGGTATGTGGTCCTGAAATTTTCTAAGTTCTATCTTGTTACTAGTTATGGATTTATCTAAATTTTCTACTTTTCAATGATTCAGCCTTAACAGTTTATAAGCATCTAGAAATTGATATATTTCTCCTAGGTGATCCAATAATTTTATATCTTATTGTAAATGGTGATCTCTTATGGCCCTGTGTATTCCTGTCATCAGATTTTGCGTCTCTTGTTTCTGATTTTACATAACACTTTTTCATAACTAGTCTACCATAAAATGTGTTAATTTTGTTTATGATTTCAAAGTACTAAACCAATTTCATTTTCTTTTTCTTGCCATGTTTGCCTCTGTTTTATTTAGTTTTACTTGTAATCTCTGTTTTCATTTCTTCTCCTACCTTTGGGGATTGTTTTTCTTATTATGTTTCTACTTTCTAACATTGTAATCTTAGTTAACTTATTTGAACTCTTTTTGTATTTCACTACACATTTATTCGCTTTTACATTTTACATTGTACATAATGACTGCTTTTGTTCACCCTTACCTTTTCCATTAGTTTGACCCCACCCATTTTCCTTCCCTCAAACATATTTCTACTTCCTTGAATTCATTTTGTTAAACAGTTCATTAGTTGTTCAGAGAAGTCATACTTTTTGTAATTCCCTAAATGTACTATCCTTTCGTCAGTTTATTTGTGTATATATGAATAGAGCCCTGTATACATTATCATGAAAGCTTGTATTTTTTATAGAGCTTCCACATATGAGAGAAAAACAAGCATCTTCTGTCTCTCTGAACCTGACATTTCCCTGTAAGTTACAGAATATTATTCTTTCCAGTAGATTGGTAAAATTCCATTTCATATATGTACCACACATTCTTGATCTGTTTATCTGCTGTAGGGCATCTGGGCTGTTTGATAACCTGGCTACCATGAGTAGTACTGAAGCAATGTGAAAGTGTCTTTACTGTATCTTGACATATAATAACCTGGGTAGATGTACAAGACTGGTATCAGTGGATCATAGAGGAGTTCTATGTTTATTTGAGGAATCTCTGAACTGCCTTCCAGAGTGGTTGCACTAATTTACATTCTTACCAACAGTGTAATAGAGTTTCTTGGAGAAAGATTTTAGACAACAAATGTAAAACTATCTATTCACTGTGTATAGATACATTCTCACCACAACAAAGGTAACTTAGCACTTGTTGTTATTTGTTTTCTTAAAAACAAAAAGTCATGATGGCTATAAATGGAGAGGAATTCAAAGGAAGAAAATCAAAACAGTTAATTACAGCAGAAAGATCTCTGGGTGCTTATTCACAAGGGAAAGGTTAATAATCCAGGAAATAAACATTCTAGACATTATTATGCACCTTTTAAAACAGTAAGCCAGCTTTATATATACTGACATAAAACTAACTTTAAGATATATTGCTAAGCCAACAAATTATAGCAATAGAACAAATACATAAAATATGCCCCCAATTATAGTTCATATTTAGATAGAAGAATTATGTACAAAAATATTTACAAAATGCATTGAATGTTGTGGAAAGAGATATAATAGACACACACTGTCCACTTCAGAGTAAAAACTTGGTTGGGATAGGGATCAAGAAGGTAAAATTTGTATGGGATTTTGAATATTCAAATTTCAATCTCAAATTATCTACTAATTCAAGCTGACCATGGCAATTTCTGACTCCCATTTTGCCTTGTTTCCTTAACTGTAAAAGGACAGATGGGATAAGTTGTTATGCAAAGATTTTTCCAAATTCACAATGGGCTAGCATTCTAGGTGTTTGAAAACATTTTGAAATCGATGTTTTCTTTTATGTCATTGACGTGAATCACCTGAAGAACTGATGTACATTAATGCTATTGTTTACTTTGTCTTTGCTTTTAAAAATATTAAAGAAGACATGGTTTAGTCAATCCTTGGATGTCGAACAGAATTCACACTTGGTAGTAATGTTTGGAAAAATTCTACTTTACAAATTCACTGAAAAATACTCTTATTTTGTTTATATTTCAATATCTTACTCATTGAAAACCTTTTTTATTTTATTTTTTAATAAATTTTTTATTTTGACAATACCGTACAGAGGGGTTACAACTACATGAGCAGGGTAATGAGTACATTTCTTATCAAGCATTGCTGCCTCCTCCTTTGTTTTGGGTACATTTTTAAAATTTTGATGGCGCTTCTCTGATTTACAAGCATAGAAATCCTAAAATAAAATTGAAACAGGTTTAAAATAGTTTCATGTGGTCTCAAGATAATTTTTCATGATCTCTTATTTCTTTACTAGGTCTCTGAAAACTGATTAATATTCTCTTCTAGAATTTTGATTTATATCGTTTCCTAGTTCCCTGTTTCCAGGATCTAGCCTTTACTCACATTTCTTTTTAAGAAAATCAGGTCATTTGCCAATCGCTACTCTTCAAAGACTAACAAGAATGTTCTTGAACTGAGCTATGCCAAAGAACAGTGTCCAACTTCTAGTTCTTGGCCCTTTGAAGCCTTGAGGCATCTTGCCCAAGGCAGAATGCTCCCTGGTCATGCCCCTGTCTAAAACTTATTCCAAGTTTAATAAAATATGAAGAAAAAGGCCTTGATGATAACACTGAGAATAGAGTAATCATGGCTTTGGTATTGTATTTATGGAAATCTCAAATAGGTTAAGAAAATACCTAATTACTCTAATTTGGTTACTTGAAAATACATTCAACAAAAAGGAATACCTAATGAATATACAGAAATTCACCAGACATAGGATATCTATTTGAGAAACCCAGGGAGGAAATGATAAAAGTATATAACTCAAAAATAACTCTGAGATTACATGAAAGGCCTAGAAAAAATTAGTTATTCATATTTCTTTTTTGGCAGCAGAGTGCCTCTGGGCCTAAGCACTGCCCCTGAACTTCTTTTGCTCCAGGCTAACCCTCTACCACCTGAGTCACAGAGCCACATCTGGCTTTTTGTATGTATGTGGTACTGAGGAATCAAACGCAGGGCTTCATGCATGTTTTGTAAACACTCTACCACTAAGCCACATTCCCAGCCCTAGTTATTTATATTTCTTCTGTTTTCATAATCATATCATTTGCAATCTATTTTTCCTTTATTATTATTAAAAATCTCAGGGGCAGCATCCAGGCTCTGAGTTCAAGCTCCAAGACTGGAACAAAAAGAAAAAAGAAAAAATGGGTTATTAATAGAGGTAATCTAATAGAAAACACAGGTGCTAATTACAGCTCTGTCATTGCTTGTTGCTGTGACACAGAGCAGTCCCATTCTTCTTCTGTGCATGTTATTTTCCATATATAATCTGATTAAGTAGAACATGAACCTGAGAATAACCAGAATTTCCTTGTATCAAGCTTTTTATACCAACCTGTCAAGTATCATAAAGTCTCTAATGGGCTTCTTTCATGCTGAATCTAGTTTTCAGAAATGAAATCAACAGCTGTCAGAGCTGAAGCTCAACAAGGGAAGAACAATCAGTTATCACCTTTTTGATAGATGCCAGCCCTGCATGAATTCTGTATAGAATGAACAGGGTTTCCTCTCCTGACTACTGCTACAACTTCCATCATGAAGTAATGTATGAGAGCATATAACAGGTCAATGAAACACAGTTTCAGGTTGGAGATAGATGGCCCTTTGTAAGACGGAATTCTACAATGTTTGATTCATGGGCAAAGCTCTATACAGATGGGCTTTCTCCAACTGACAATCTTTCAACAATGCAAGAATAAGATGGTCAACTTAAAAAAGTGAAAGCAGAATGGAAAGAACTTACATAAACTAAACGTACTATGTGCCAGATTCTGTGGTAAGCTTTGTCACAATAAAGATGAATCAATAGCTAACCTTAACTTTGAAGAGCTAGGTTAATATACTTATAAAGAATATATTCCACTTCTATTGTGTACCAGGCACTATAGTAGGTGCTTAGAATATGCCTGTGAAAAAAAAGATTTTTAAAAAACCCTTGGCATCTGGAGTGCACATGTTCAATGTGGTGAGGACCTCATCATATGCTCAACAAGAAACCAATTACAGCCACCATTCCTCTTGAGGTTCTTAAGTTCATTGAGGAAATAACATCACTACTCATGCAACAAAAGATCAGTTCAAGGCAGGATATAGTCAAGGATGTCATTCTGTGGCATGAATAGGTTTACCCTGGACTTGCTATAGTCTTGCCTGTACTATTATAGCTTCCATTAAAAAATTCTTCGTGGGCTGGGAAGGTGGCTTAGTGGTAGAGCACTTGCCTTGCATGCATGAGGCCCTGGGTTTGATTCCTCACCATCATGTAAGCATTTTAAAAAAAAGCCCAAAGTGGCGTCATGGCTCAAGTGGTAGAGCTCTAGCCTTGAGCTGAAAAGCTGAGGGAGAGCGCCCGGGCCCAGAGTTCAGGCCCCATGACCGGACTCAAAAAAAAAAAATTCTTCGTGACAAGAGTTAATCATGTTTCTTATTTTTTTTTTTTTGGTCGGTCGTGGGGCTTGAACTCTGGGCCTGGGTGCTGCCCCTGTGCTCTTCAGCTCAAGGCCAGCGCTCTACCACTTGAGCTACAGTGCCACTTCCGGTTTTCTGGTGGTTTATTGGAGATAGGAATCTCATGGTCTTTCCTGCCCAGGCTGGCTTTGAACCACGATCCTCAGATCTCAGCCTCTTGAGTAGCTAGGATTACAGGAGTGAGCCACCAGTGCCTGGCTTGTTTCTTACTTTTGACACTTGATATCATTGGTCTATAAAAGGCACCGCTCTTGCTTTTTGTCCTTTTTAAAACTCATTTTCCCATCATCATTCTAATCCTAACAATTCTATCTCACAAGAATCAATATACTTAATGAATCTTTCACTGTTGACTCAGATGTCAACTCAATGAAAAAGCCTTTCCTGACTCTCCTGCTCACAATCTTACTTCCTAGTCACTTTTTTTTTTTTTTCTGTTGGTCGTGGGGATTGAATTCTGGGCCTGGGCGTTGTCCCTCAGCACTTCAGCTCAAGGATAGCACTCTACCACTTGATTTATAGTGCCACTTCTAGTTTTCTGGAGATAAGAGTCTCACTGACTTTCCTGAACGGGCTGGCTTTGAACCACAATCCTCAGATCTCAACCTCCTCAGTAGTTAGGGTTATAGGCATGAGCCACCGGCACCCAGCCTCACTCTTCATATTCTTATCTTGCTTTATTTTTCTTTATAGAAAATTATCTACTTCACTAGGACATAAGCACTATGAATCACATTCTTTTTATTATATGGCACTGTAGTCTATATTCTAAATCACTGACTGTGAATTTATGAGTAAAGGAACAAATGAAAAAAGAAAGGAAATTCAGTGATAACTGGGGAAGTTGAGAAATTTACAAAGATAACTCATAAGTAATTTGGATGTAATATATGTTCATAACTAATGCTTCAACTTATCTGTAATTTATGATATAATATTTGAACGAGCACTGATTTCTTTATAATATGCACTGTGCTAGGCACAACAGTGACCAAGGCAAATAAGACAATTTCACACATTGGGAACCAGTGGCTGACATCTTTAGTCCTAGCTACTCAGGAGGCTGAGATTCAAAGATCTGTTTGAAGTCAGTCTGAAGCAGAAAAATCTGTGATAATCTTATTTCCAATTATTCACCAAAAAGCCAGAAATAAAACTGTGACTCAAGTGATAAATCCCCAGTGTTGAGCAGGAAAAAGTAAGAGACAATGCCTAGGCCCTTAGTATAAGCCCTAGTAGTGAGAGGGGGGAAAAGACAATTTTATTTTTTCTTAGAGGAGAATATGATACAATAAGCAAAACTGACAAATAAAGTAAGACAAATCTTTAAGAAATATAGACAAAATCATCTGGGATCTCAAGGAAAGAAGAAATGAATCCTAAACACACAAACTGACATTTTGAATTGAAACACCGCTGTCTCAATAAAAAACAATAGAAAATGTTTGCCTTTGATCACTTTTTTTTGTTCCCATGCACCAGAACTTAACAAAAAAACCCATTCATTTGTCAATTCAAAATTCTTTCAAGTTATTTCCAATGTACATTTTGTTTTGGCCTTTCTCTGCCAAAGTTATCTCTACTTGTTTGCTTCAAGGAAATTAACTGTGCTTCTTACCTCTGCCTCTTGACCACACTCATCCTTACATAAAACCATAGGAATTTTGTCATGAATGTTTTGTTTCTCCAAGCTCCCTTGCTCAGAATATCATTGCCCTCTTCTGTACTTACTCAATGTTCAATCCAGAGTAATTTAAGTGCTTCTATTAAGTTGTCTGTACCTATCCATCCTCTTTCTGGTTGGATTATGATACTTATATTCCATGTTATCTATTTTTGAGCCAGTCGTGGTGCTTGTGAACTGAGAGGTGGGTGATCTCCAGGAGATTCTTTTGCTCAAAGCTAGCACTTTACCACTTGAGCTACAGCACCACTTCCGGCTTTTTCTTTGTATGTGGTACTGAGTAATGGAACCCAGGGCTTCATGCATGCTAGGCAAGCCACTCTACCACTGAACCACATTCCCAGCCTGATGTTACATATTTCTATATGTAAAAAGCAGTAGGAATATCAAAGGTAGGAGAGACTTGAAAGTCTATTTGGTCTAACTAGTCACTGAGGGCAAGGCAGCCCAGAAAAATCTCATCCAAATCACTTTGGGAATATATTCTACATACAGATTTCTGAGCCTTAATAGCAGATATCCTGAACCAGAACCTTAGTGGTAGGTTTTAGGTGTTTATATTTGGAATACTCTCTGAAGACTATAATGTTCTCCAGTTTCAGAGATGAAGGTCTGATTTGACCCATCACTCAGTGCAGGAACTGTTCATCCCCAAGTCCCATTTTGAAGGTTTGTAGAAACTGTGAGCAGAATTTTGCCAATAGAAAGAGTAGCACTAAGTAGGACTGTGGTGAGCTACCTTCTAGACTACCTCCAGAACTTTGTGTCTAGTTCTTAGACGGGGCAGAGTAGCCTGCATCTACTACTATGCATTAAGCAGTTAAAAATACTGCCTCTGTGACCACCAGATCATGGACTCATAATCTTAAGCTTTGTGTTTGCAGCACAGTGTTTTAACTGCTCTGATACTAGGTTTTTTCATCTGAAAAACCGACATACTAATATTCCTTATGTGACAGGGTAATGTGAGAATTAAACACAGGACTGAACAGGAGAGGGGCTCCATAAATTATGATTTTTGTTATCATTCCCAGGGTATCTCTCTCTCTGGCTCCCAATGGGCTTTAACTTATTTTACTTGCCAAGACTCAAGGGACAATTCAAAGACACAAAGAACTCTTTACAGGATTCTATGAAGATTAAATATATGAACCCCTGTACAACTAGTCCTTAAACAGCAACAAAATCTGATGCCACAGAAGAGACAGGAGATAAGACTAGAGAAATAAGCAGGGGCTTATTACCAAGGGCTCTTTGTCTGCTTTTCATGAGAAACCATTTGAAGCAGGAGAGTGATACGATAGACTTGAAAAACAGTTGGAGAAACTACCCTAGACCAAGAAAGTTGAGGGAGATTCTCTAAAATCAGCCTCCATTCCTGTATTTCAGGAAGGAACAGGGGTAGGTAGCCTGAGGAGGGTGAGGAGAGCCTTTTTCTGAGATCTGATATGGGAACACCTCCCGCTTGCTAGTTGTCTGAA
This sequence comes from Dipodomys merriami, assembly GCF_024711535.1. Taxonomy (NCBI): domain Eukaryota; kingdom Metazoa; phylum Chordata; class Mammalia; order Rodentia; family Heteromyidae; genus Dipodomys; species Dipodomys merriami. The sequence continues at coordinate 68,985,714 of NW_027204492.1, forward strand.
TAGAATGGCATGAGGTAGCTGGATGGGCTATAGTTGAGGGCAGGAATGGTCATCTAGGATTACAGAAACCAAGCTAACTTGGTCATTAAATCAAAGAGATGTGACAGCTGATAGGGAAGCAACTTTCAAATCTCACAATAGAGTCTTGGAATTGTTACTGCTTGAGTAAGGAGTGGTAGACACTATGCTGACATATACAACTATAAAATTTCTGTGTTTTATTCAAATTTAGGGCTTTGTCTGGACAAATGAAGAGTTACACTGATTGTGTGTGTGAGACAGAGAGTGGAAGAGAGAAACAGAGAGAGACAGAAAGAGAGAGGCAGAGAGAGTACTGGGGCTTGAGTTCAAGGCTGGTCACTCACTGTCCCTTAGCTATTTTGCTCAAGTCACAGCTTTCACTTCTAGAGTTTTTGCTGGTTAATTGGAGATGACTGCCTCAAATACTTTTCCTGCCCATACTTTCTTTGAACCATGATCTTTATATTTTGTCTCCTGAGTAGTGAGGATTATAGGCATGTGCCACCAATACCTGGCTAAAGTTCCATTAATTTTAAATGAAATAAGAAGAACATTCATTATTATACAGACTGGGCTGATGAGAGCAGTCTGAGCAAAACCTAGGATGGTATTTATAAAACGCTAGGACAGGAATCCAGACAATTTAACTACCAGTCCATGCTTTTCGTTCCCCTCTTTTCTCCCAATAAGCTGACAACTAAAAGCATGTGGGAGCATTTGTTAGAGATGTACATTCTGAGGCCCACACTGTACATATTCAAAATCCTATCCCACCTATGTCATCATCCCTAAATTTCAATAGTCAGTGTCTTCTAGGAAAACACTCTACCATGGAGCTACATTCCCCATCCTACCCAACCCAAGTTCTGACTACAGAAGTTATTTTCTAAGTCACGGACCCAAATACCAAGTAAGCTTGAGCTCAGATAAAACTTCTGGAGCACTACAAATCAGAATTTCACAAGTTTGCAACCACCAAGATCAATCATCTTAGCCAATAATCCACCAAGATGGCACAACTTTAGTTAACTTGCTTTCAGTAAGGTGTTGGGCAATATCTGCCTTAAAAGGATTGGTCTACTAACCCTTTCAAAGGACAAAATAATGTTAGTATAAGTCTCTTTTCTGTAACACCTATTGGTTTTGTTCACATGGAGTTCTGAAAATGGAAGGCAGTTGCCAGAATTACAATTATATGCCGGAATTAAAATTCCATATTATAAAACAATTTTTACCTTTTCTAAAAGTTGGTTTTTGAAAGAATGTGATTCTATGAGTTTAGATACTTGTACAGATTTATGAAACAACTATAATAGTCACGATACAGTACAGATTCAATATCCCCAAATTATTTCTTTGGACTTCCCCATTGTACTTCCTGCTTCTATCACTCCTCACCTCTGGGAACTTCTGATCTGTTTTATCACTATGGTTTTCTTTATAACAGAGCATCAAGTTAATATAATCGTATAGTATGTGTATTTTTTTGTCTTTGCTTCTTTTTACTTTGTTTTCCACAGTTGGGTGGTTTTGAATATAGCTGTTATATTTCAGATATAGGCTTTGAAATATAACAGACTCCTGCCCCAGCTAGCTTCATACTGCAATTCCTAGATCTCAGCCTTCTAAGTGGCTAAAGTAGAGATGTGAGCCACCAACACATAGTACTCCTGAGTGCTACATTATAGGGATTCCACCATGCCCATCTTGTTATCTAGGTTAAATACTTAGAAGTAATATTTCTGAGTCACAGAATTTTTCACATTTTAAGGAAATCACAAACTATCTTTTAAAGTATTTGCATAATTTTACACTCCTACTACATCACTTGTATTTTGTGGATTAGGATTGAGCTCATGTTATTCTTACTGATGAGAGTCCAAAGGCTTTCTATTTATAGGCCTCAGAGAACTCGTCCTATGCCCTACATAAAGCACATACTTGTTTGGCTATGTATGGTACGTGTATAGTTATGTGTTTTCTTTTCACCTATACGATGCCGTTTTAAAATATATTCTCCTTAATGGGCCCCTTGTAATTTGTAGAATAAAAGCCAAATCATCCAAATCACATTAAAAGTATTTAATAGTTGTTCCTATTTTTTAAATTTATATTTATTGTAAAGGTGATGTACGGGGGATTACAGTTACACAGGTCAGGTAATGAGTACATTTCTTTTTGAGCAGTGTAACCTTTTCCATGTTTTCCAAGTTTTTACCTCCAGAATTCTCTCCCCTCATTTTCAACATAGTGTTTAGTGAGTATCACTGCTGAATGAGTTCATCCTTTGTCCCATTATTCCGGTACTTCCTCACCCTCCCCCAAACAGATAAATACACTTCTAAGACAATACAAGGTACAGAAATCTAAAACAGTGACAAATGGGGAAAAAACAAAAACAAAACAAAAAAATCACAAAAAGTAAATTAAGAAACCTCTTGTTTCCATTCTTGGAGTTCATTTCAATAAACATCATTTTATATGCTCATATGCAAATAGCTATCAAGCCTTTGTGAGCCTCTCCTAAGAATATCTTCCTTTGGTCTCATTGTGTGAATGTTTAGATTCTGGTTTAATTTACCATGTTGAAGTGTAATTTTTTGTTTTTTTCTTTTTACTGTCTATTTTGTTTACTTGTAGATTTATAGACACATTCTTTTTTTTCTCCAATAAATACTGCCTTAGGGACTTAATTAATTTATTTTTTTATTGTGAAAATACTATACGGAGGGGTTACAATTACATGTGCAAGATAATGAGTACATTTCTTATCAAGCATTGTAGCCTCCTTGTAGAGAGCTGCAAGAGGCCGCACCTGGAAGATGGTGCCGGCTTCCGCCCTCCGCCTTCCCGATGGCGAGTGCTCTCGTGGTAAACAACTCCTGATATGGCTAAGGCAAAGAATCTGGCTTGCTTCCGCGCACCTGAACCTATTGGCGGTTCCCACGTGGCGTATCAGGGTTGGCTACCCAGCGGGTACTTAAGGCTGTGGGGAATTCTCCCCGGGGTTGGGGTCACAAGATTATAAAAAAAGGTCCTGAATAAACGGCAGAGAGAAGAGTCCGGTGTCCTGTCTCCTTGCTGGTCAAGGCGGTAGCGACACGTGGCGGCCCGTACGGGGACTCAGCCATAACCCCAACGAGGACTCAGAACTCTTTGCGGTCAGGGTGGTGCACCGGTAAGTCCCCAGGTAAAAGGGGAATCTGCGACAAAAGCGGGGGTAAGTCCCCAGGTAAAAGGGGAATCCGCCACAAGAGCGGGGGGATTTTTGCTCTTCTCGGTAGATAAAGAGAGAGTGAGAACCCGGGGCTAGTCAATAGAGTAGCCAAAAGTGAAAGTAAAAGTTTGTTTACCAGCTTTAAATGTTTAAAACATGGGCGCTTCTTTTTCGCACCCAATTTTTTTGGCTCTCAATGAGCTACTGCACTCAAAAAAGTTAAAAATAAAAAAGAGTACTTTAGAATGAATGTGACACCGTTGCCCCATGGTTCGCTGTCTCCGGAAGCCTCACGGTGGCCTCTTGGGAGAAACTAGGGAGGGACCTAGATTTTGCCTCTGAACAAGGAACGCTTAAGAGCGGAGTGAGACCAATATGGAAACTGATAAGAGGCTGTCTCGAGGACCAGCGTTGCAGTGAGGCGGTAGAGAATGGTCAGGTCGCCTTAGAAATGCTGCAGGAAGAAAGATCGGAAAGGGCAGACAGCGAAAAGGAGGAGAGCAGGGGGGGGTTATACCCTGATTTTGCCAAACTAGAGACCTCTGAGTCTACAGACTCAGAGGAACTACAATCACTCATAGAACAAATAGAAAAAACAAAGATAAGAAAGAGGAGGAAAGGGAAGGAGAGAGAGGACCCAGATAAAGACGAATGCACGCCCTCCGTGCACCGCCCCACACCTTCGGCCCCTCCGCTCTATGCGGAGGACCCTGGAAGTGGCAGCCCCGGCTGTTCTTTCAGCCCAGGCGTGTGGAAAGCGGTCAGAACCGAGTTACATCTAGCCTGTCCAATATTTCAGGATCCACAGGGACAGCGGTATCATGAACCCTTAGATTTTAAGGTGATAAAATCTTTAGCTGAGTCTGTGCGGACATACGGAATCACGGCCTCCTTTACTGTAGCCCAGGTGGAGGCCCTAAACAGACACTGCATGACACCCGGTGATTGGAGTGGGCTCGCACGAGCTTGTTTGAGCCCAGGTCAGTATTTAGATTGGAAGGCTTTTTTGATTGAATTTGCTAGTGAAGAGGCTGCGGCCAATCAGGCTGGGGGAAACCCAGCTTGGGACAGAGATATGCTGCTTGGACAGGGGAGATTCGCCAATCAGCAGATAGGCTACCCGGTCCAAGTTTATGAACAAATCAATAAAATTGGCATAAAGGCATGGAAGGCCTTACCAAATAAAGGCGAGGTGAGTGGCAATCTCACCAAAATCCTGCAGGGCTCTATGGAGCCGTTTTCGGACTTTGTTGCTCGTATGGTTGAGGCCGCTGGCAGAATTTTTGGTGACCCAGACACAGCCATGTCATTAATTAAACAGCTTGTTTACGAGCAGTGCACTAAGGAATGCAGAGCCGCCATAACCCCATATAAGAACAGGGGACTAGAAGCATGGATGAAAGTTTGCAGAGAGCTGGGCGGACCACTAACTAATGCTGGATTAGCTGCTGCTGTGGTGCAATTAACCCAGAAGAAAGGAGGAGGCTCAGGTGCGTGCTTTAGATGCGGCAAGATGGGACACATAAAGCGTAATTGCCCTGAAAGAGGAAGTGTGATAGAAACAGGAAAGGGACAACAGCCTAAGCGGCTTGGGCTGTGCCCTAGATGTAAAAGGGGGAAGCACTGGGCAGTTGAATGCCGATCTGTGAAAGACATCAACGGTCGAACCTTAACGCAGGCCCATTCAAAAAATGGGCAGCAGGGCCCCCGCCCTCAGGGCCCGCAAATATATGGGGCAGTCGAGAACCAGGACAGGAGCTACTACCCAGAACAGTGGCCGACCCTTCGGCACCCCAAGGACCGAGGAGAGCCACTGCGGGCTCAGCAGGACTGGACCTCCGTGCCACCACCAGACTCGTATTAACTCCCCGAATGGGGGTCCAGTTAGTTGACACAGACTTCCAAGGACCCCTTGGGCCTGGCACGGTGGGATTGTTGATAGGGAGGTCATCCACAATTCTGCGGGGCCTTAAGGTGCATCCTGGTGTGATTGACCCAGACTATACTGGAATTGTAAAGTGTAGAGAGCTGCGAGAGGCCGCACCTGGAAGATGGCGCCGGCTTCCGCCCTCCGCCTTCCCGATGGCGAGTGCTCTCGTGGTAAACAACTCCTGATATGGCTAAGGCAAAGAATCTGGCTTGCTTCCGCGCACCTGAACCTATTGGCGGTTCCCACGTGGCGTATCAGGGTTGGCTACCCAGCGGGTACTTAAGGCTGTGGGGAATTCTCCCCGGGGTTGGGGTCAGAAGATTACTAAAAGGTCCTGAATAAACTGCGGAGAGAAGAGTCCGGTGTCGCGTCGTCATTACCGGCCGAGGCGGTAGCGACACGTGGTGGCCCGTACGGGGACTCAGCCACAACCCCAACGAGGACTCAGAACTCTCTGTGGTCAGGGTGGTGCACCGGTAAGTTCCCAGGTAAAAGGGGAATCCGCCACAAGAGCGGGGGTAAGTTCCCAGGTAAAAGGGGAATCCGCCACAAGAGCGGGGATAAGTCCCCAGGTAAAAGGGGAATCCGCCACAAGAGCGGGGAGTAAGTTCCCAAGTAAAAGGGGAATCCGCCACAAGAGCGGGGGGATTTTTGCTCTTCTCGGTAGATAAAGAGAGAGTGAGAACCCGGGGCTAGTCAATAGAGTAGCCAAAAGTGAAAGTAAAAGTTTGTTTACCAGCTTTAAATGTTTAAAACATGGGCGCTTCTTTTTCGCACCCAATTTTTTGGCTCTCAATGAGCTACTGCACTCAAAAAAGTTAAAAATAAAAAAGAGTACTTTAGAGAGATTTTTGAATGAATGTGACACCGTTGCCCCATGGTTCGCTGTCTCCGGAAGCCTCACGGTGGCCTCTTGGGAGAAACTAGGGAGGGACCTAGATTTTGCCTCTGAACAAGGAACGCTTAAGAGCGGAGTGAGACCAATATGGAAACTGATAAGAGGCTGTCTCGAGGACCAGCGTTGCAGTGAGGCGGTAGAGAATGGTCAGGTCGCCTTAGAAATGCTGCAGGAAGAAAGATCGGAAAGGGCAGACAGCGAAAAGGAGGAGAGCAGGGGGGGGTTATACTCTGATTTTGCCAAACTAGAGACCTCTGAGTCTACAGACTCAGAGGAACTACAATCACTCATAGAACAAATAGAAAAAACAAAGATAAGAAAGAGGAGGAAAGGGAAGGAGAGAGAGGACCCAGATAAAGACGAATGCACGCCCTCCGTGCACCGCCCCACACCTTCGGCCCCTCCGCTCTATGCGGAGGACCCTGGAAGTGGCAGCCCCGGCTGTTCTTTCAGCCCAGGCGTGTGGAAAGTGGTCAGAACTGAGTTACATCTAGCCTGTCCAATATTTCAGGATCCACAGGGACAGCGTATCATGAACCCTTAGATTTTAAGGTGATAAAATCTTTAGCTGAGTCTGTGCGGACATACGGAATCACGGCCTCCTTTACTGTAGCCCAGGTGGAGGCCCTAAACAGACACTGCATGACACCCGGTGATTGGAGTGGGCTCGCACGAGCTTGTTTGAGCCCAGGTCAGTATTTAGATTGGAAGGCCTTTTTGATTGAATTTGCTAGTGAAGAGGCTGCGGCCAATCAGGCTGGGGGAAACCCAGCTTGGGATAGAGATATGCTGCTTGGACAGGGGAGATTCGCCAATCAGCAGATAGGCTACCCGGTCCAAGTTTATGAACAAATCAATAAAATTGGCATAAAGGCATGGAAGGCCTTACCAAATAAAGGCGAGGTGAGTGGCAATCTCACCAAAATCCTGCAGGGCTCTATGGAGCCGTTTTCGGACTTTGTTGCTCGTATGGTTGAGGCCGCTGGCAGAATTTTTGGTGACCCAGACGCAGCCATGCCATTAATTAAACAGCTTGTTTACGAGCAGTGCACTAAGGAATGCAGAGCCGCCATAACCCCATATAAGAACAGGGGACTAGAAGCATGGATGAAAGTTTGCAGAGAGCTGGGCGGACCACTAACTAATGCTGGATTAGCTGCTGCTGTGGTGCAATTAACCCAGAAGAATGAGGGCTGGGAAGGTGGCTCAGTGGTAGAGCGCTTGCTTTGCATGCCTGAGGCCCTGGGTTCGATTCCTCAGCACCACATAAGAAATGAAAAAAGCCGGAAGTCACGCTGTGACTCAAGTGGTAGAGCGCTGGCCTTGAGCTGAAGAGCTGAGGGACAGCGCCCAGGCCCAGAGTTCAGGCCCAGGAAAAAACCTATTTAAAAAACGCTGCAAATTTGTCTAAACAGTTGTCTAGTTATCTTTTAGGTAATTGAACTGGGGAGTTCGACAGCCTGATGGAACAGCTCAGGGTTGCCATCGTCGTGGTGAACTCGACCCGAGTGGATGCCGGATTGGCGGAGGGGTTATCTTCATGGATCTCCGCTGCTATGAATCATCTCAAGGAGGGGGCGGGTTTGGGAGCCCTGACAGGCCTCCTGGTGTTAGCCTCCTTGGTATGTCTGTGGTGCATTTGCCAAATTAGAGGTTCTCAGCGTCGCAGTGCAGCCATGGTTATCCAAGCCTTTACAGTCATTGGAGCAGGTCAGTCCCCCTAAGCGTGGCTTGCCACCCTAAAACAATGAGCACAGATTGCAAAGCCAAAGTACTGCAGTCGAGAGGCATGAGTTTTGCCCTCGAGGAGAGCATGTTTGATTGCACACGGGTTCGATTCGCCTTTTCCCGTCCTTGTGAAAAACGAATCAATGGACAGGCTGAGTCATCCCTAGAGAAGGTACCCTCTGGGAGAAGGCTTGTATGCAGTCCTTGCAATTGCACAACAGGGATCAGACCTCTGTTCTCATCTGTGTTCTTTAAACAAAAAAAGGGGAACTGTAGAGAGCTGCGAGAGGCCGCACCTGGAAGATGGTGCCGGCTTCCGCCCTCCGCCTTCCCGATGGCGAGTGCTCTCGTGGTAAACAACTCCTGATATGGCTAAGGCAAAGAATCTGGCTTGCTTCCGCGCACCTGAACCTATTGGCGGTTCCCACGTGGCGTATCAGGGTTGGCTACCCAGCGGGTACTTAAGGCTGTGGGGAATTCTCCCCGGGGTTGGGGTCAGAAGATTACTAAAAGGTCCTGAATAAACTGCGGAGAGAAGAGTCCGGTGTCGCGTCTTCCTTGCTGGTCGAGGCGGTAGCGACAGTAAAGATTATGGTTGAATCTCCTAAAGGAATTTTAGCCATCTCCCCAGGAGACAGAATTGCTCAGCTTTTGATTTTACCCAGTTTACATGACCATTTTGCGGCTCAGCCCAAGCTAAGAGGAAAAGGGGGTTTTGGATCCACGGGAACAGACTTAACATTCCTGTCTCTTGATTTGGACCAAAGACCAGTTCTTGAACTCAATGTTGATAATAAGAAAATTTTGGGCCTTTTGGATACTGGGGCAGACAGGAGCATTATTGCCAGAAAAGATTGGCCATCAGGATGGCCTGTACAAGCGTCCTCCCAAACCTTGCAAGGTCTGGGATATGCTAAGGCCCCTGACATGAGTGCGAGACAGCTGCACTGGAGTGATGAAGAAGGACATTCTGGTATAATACAGCCTTATGTGTTAGAGCTCCCGGTTTCCTTATGGGGCAGAGACCTTATGAAAGAAATGGGATTTAAATTAAGTAATGACTATTCCCCTGCATCACAGGACATGATGGTGCGTATGGGTTATCACCCCAGTTTTGGACTAGGTAAATTTCTACGAGGGAACAAGGAGCCTATTAAAGTGTACCAGAGAAACCACAGGCAGGGCTTGGGTTTTTCCTAGGGGCCACTGGGGGAGGGATCCCCATATCCTGGAAAACAGAGGAGCCGGTGTGGGTGCCTCAGTGGCCACTTTCCTCTGAAAAATTAACTGCCGCCAGGACATTAGTACAGGAACAGTTAACCCAAGGACACATTAAACCATCAGTATCCCCCTGGAATACACCCATTTTTGTTATTAAAAAGAAGTCTGGAAAATGGCGTTTGTTACACGATTTACGAGCCATCAATAACCAGATGCAAATTATGGGCCCCGTACAACGAGGCCTACCTTTGCTTTCTTCCCTGCTGGCCTTTTGGCCCATTATTGTGATTGATATAAAGGATTGTTTTTTTTTCCATTCCCCTGCATGATCAAGACAGTGTGAGGTTTGCTTTTACTATTCCCTCCTGCAATCATGAGGAGCCAGATAAAAGATATGAGTGGGTAGTTTTGCCTCAGGGGATGGCCAATAGTCCTACTATGTGCCAACTTTATGTGGATGAAACTCTTGCCCCTCTTAGACAAAAATATCCCAAATTAAGATGCATTCATTATATGGATGATATTTTACTAACAGCAAAGAGTAAACATATGCTGGAAAAGGCGTATGTGGATTTGATTGAGATGCTAAAGCACAGAGGACTGTCTATAGCTCCTGAAAAGGTACAGCAGGACCAGGTTATAGATTACTTAGGAGCGAAAATATGTAAAAATTTCATTACTCCACAAAAGGTAGAGTTGAGAAAAGATAATCTAAAAACCTTAAATGATTTTCAAAAATTGTTAGGAGATATTAATTGGGTTAGAAGCTATTTAAAGCTACCAAATTATGAGTTGAGACCCCTTTATGCTATATTACAAGGAGACTCTGCTTTGGATTCTCCTAGACAGTTAACCAAAGAGGCAAGAGAGACTTTACATAAGATAGAAGAGAGATTACAAAATGCCTGCTTACAGAGAATACAGGAAGACAAGAGTATTACCCTGTGTATACTCCCTACCTTGTCTCAACCTACTGGGTTGTTGTGGCAAGAAGGCCCGTTGTTTTGGATTCACCCGAAAATATCACCGGCCAAGTCCATTGAATATTACCCTACTGCTGTGGCTGGTGTTGCACTCTCTGGAATTCAACAATGCTTACAGTATTTTGGAATTGCCCCGTCTATCATTATAGTTCCTTACACCAGCCATCAAGTTCAAACTTTGTGTGCTACTATAGATGATTGGGCTATTTTACAATGTAGCTTTACTGGACAAATAGACAACCACTTTCCAAAACATCCCCTTTTGGGGTTTTTCAAGGAACACCCAATTATCTTTCCTAAGGTAACGACTTCTCAACCTATTGTAAGTGCCCCTAATGTATTTACTGATGGCTCAAAAACGGGATGTGGTGTATACATGGTTGAGGCACAACGACCGGTACAACACCAGTTTCAGCCCGGTGCTCCTCAGATGGTAGAGTTAAAAATTGTTATAAAAGTTTTTGAAGCATGCCCGTTTTCTTTTAATTTAATATCTGATTCTGCTTATGTTATTAATGCTCTCAAGGTTTTAGAGGTTGCCGGACCTATTAAGAGTTCCAGTCCAGTTGGTCCATTGTTTCAACAATTACAACAGTTGATTTGGCAGAGAAAATCATGCTTTTATCCCTTGCATATTCGGGCTCATACAGGCCTGCCAGGACCCCTGGGCAAAGGAAATGATGTAGTGGATCAATGGACCAGACAAGAATGGGTATTTATTAGCTCTGCCTTAGACAGAGCCAAAACCTTTCATAAAACATTTCATGTTAATGCAAAAAGCACTACAACAAAAATTTCAAATTTCTCGAGCCGATGCGAGACAGGTGATATTAGACTGTCCTCGATGTGTAATTTATCAGCATCCGCCTAGTGTTGGGGTTAATCCCCGGGGTTTGCTCCCGCTAAAAGTTTGGCAGATGGATGTGACTCACATCTCTGAGTTTGGACACCAAAAATATGTACATGTGTCTGTGGACACCTGTTCAGGTGTTATACATGCCACGTCCTCGGCTGGAGAAAAGGCACGCAATGTTATTGCCCATTGTTTGGAGGCCTGGGCAGCCTGGGGAAAACCTTATCAACTTAAGACTGACAATGGACCTGCGTACACAGGACAACAGTTTGCCTCCTTTTGTCATCAAATGGAGGTGCAACTTATACATGGTTTGCCTTACAATCCCCAAGGCCAAGGCATTGTGGAACGTGCTCACCGCACGATAAAAGAGTGCCTACAAAAACAAAAGGGGGGAATTGGCCATGGCCGTACCCCAAAGGAAAGACTTTCTCTTGCTTTATTTACTATTAATTTTTTAAATTTGGATGCTCAGAGTCAATCCGCAGCAGATAGACATAATGAACCTTATGGCCCAGCAAAAGGGATGGTAAAATGGAAGGATGTCTTGACAGGGCTCTGGCGTGGGCCCGATCCTGTACTGACATGGGCACGAGGCTCTGTTTGTGTTTTTCCTCAGGACCAACAAGATCCGGTGTGGGTGCCTGAACGCCTCACTAGAAAAGCCCAGTGTGAAGAGGCACGAGATGCGGGGGGGTGATGGTCCTCCTGCTCATCCTTGCGATGGTGCAACTGGGAAGACCAGTACCGAGATGGGGAACCCTGTCTGTGTTCCCGAGACCGATGCCCATACGACATGATGCATAACTGTTTCCTTGATTACAGCCTCTTCGGGTTCTGGTACCGTGACTGGTGTTGTGGCAACTGCTACGGGTTGCGGCGGCCAAAGTGTTAAACCTAAATCTTCTATTACTCACAGGCCTACCTCTGTGCGTGTATCCCCCATTTTTGTTCATTGTGAGTATGGAAGAACTTACCTTGTGCATTAACCCAATGCTGGAATGCCTCAAAGTTTAAATATGCTTTAGTTACCCGAATGCCTCGTTGGGTGTCTGTGCCTGAGGATGCTCCTAATGCTATTGACCTAATCATCTTAAGGAGAAGGGCTGGGAACGTGGCTCAGTGGTAGAGCACTTGCCTTGCATGCTCAAGGCCCTGGGTTCGATTCCTCAGCACCACATAAGCAAAAAGAAAAAGCCGGAAGTGGCGCTGTAGCTCAAGTGGTAGAGCGCTTGCCTTGAGCTGAAGAGCTAAGGGACAGCGCCCAGGCCCAGAGTTCAGGCCTAGGAAAAAACCTATTCAAAAAACGCTGCAAATTTGTCTAAACAGTTGTTTAGTTATCTTTTAGGTAATTGAACTGGGGAGTTCGACAGCCTGATGGAACAGCTCAGGCTTGCCATCGTCATGGTGAACTCGACCCGAGTGGATGCCGGATTGGTGGAGGGGTTATCTTCATGGATCTCCACTGCTATGATTCATCTCAAGGAGGGGGCGGGTTTGGGAGCCCTGACAGGCCTCCTGGTGTTAGCCTCCTTGGTATGTCTGTGGTGCATTTGCCAAATTAGAGGTTCTCAGCGTCGCAGTGCAGCCATGATTATCCAAGCCTTTACAGTCATTGGAGCAGGTCAGTCCCCCTAAGCGTGGCTTGCCACCCTAAAACAATGAACACAGATTGCAAAGCCAAAGTACTGCAGTCGAGAGGCATGAGTTTTGCCCTCGAGGAGAGCATGTTTGATTGCACACGGGTTCGATTCGCCTTTTCCCGTCCTTGTGAAAAACGAATCAATGGACAGGCTGAGTCATCCCTAGAGAAGGTACCCTCTGGGAGAAGGCTTGTATGCAGTCCTTGCAATTGCACAACAGGGATCAGACCTCTGTTCTCATCTGTGTTCTTTAAACAAAAAAGGGGGAACTGTAGAGAGCTGCGAGAGGCCGCACCTGGAAGATGGTGCCGGCTTCCGCCCTCCGCCTTCCCGATGGCGAGTGCTCTCGTGGTAAACAACTCCTGATATGGCTAAGGCAAAGAATCTGGCTTGCTTCCGCGCACCTGAACCTATTGGCGGTTCCCACGTGGCGTATCAGGGTTGGCTACCCAGCGGGTACTTAAGGCTGTGGGGAATTCTCCCCGGGGTTGGGGTCACAAGATTATAAAAAAAGGTCCTGAATAAAGGGCAGAGAGAAGAGTCCGGTGTCCTGTCTCCTTGCTGGTCGAGGCGGTAGCGACACCTCCTCCTTTGTTTCCCCTTCCCATCCCTTCCCATCTTCCCCCCTCCCACCCCACCTCCTCACCCAATCCTCCTCCCTCCCCCAACCAAAGTTGTAAAGTTCATTTTTCAACATAACGACTTTTACATCTCATTGTTGCAATGGATCCACCTGTATCCCTATTTAAACGATTTGTTTTTTCCCTTTCCCTCCACAAATTATACCGACATCAAAGACAGTGAAAGCAAGGGTTATACCGTGGGGGAGGAACATACAAAGCAACAAAGAAATAATCTTATAAATGTGTTAGAAACAATCAAATGAAAGAAAAAAAAAACAGGGGCTGGGAAGGTGGCTCAGTGGTAGAGTGCTTGCCTTGTATGCATGAGGCTCTGGGTTCAATTCCTCAGCACCACATAAGCAAAAAGAAAAAAGCCAGATGTGGCGCTGTGGCTCAAGTGGTAGAGTGCTAGCCTTGAGCTGAAGAGCTGAGGCCCAGAGTTCAGGTCCCACTACCGGACCAAAAAAAAAAAGAAAAAAAAACATTTGAATACATATCTTAAGTTTCATTTCCCTAATATCAACTTATCTGACCTTTTCTGCTTGACTCAGACATATACTAGTTATTGCAAATAAGGGAAACCATGGGATCTATGTTTCTTTGGGCCTGGCTTACTTCACTTAAGACCTCCCCTATGACTCAGAAATTCCACTTTTGGGCATTTACCCAAATGTTCACAAACAAGACCAACTAAAGCTACCAGCACGACTATGTTTATTGCAGCATTATTTACCATAGCTAAGATATGGAACCAACCCAGATGTCCCTCAGTAGATGAATGGATCAAGAAAATGTGGTATATATACACAATGGAATTCTATGCCTCCATCAGAAAGAATGGAAAGACTTGGAAAAATTATATTAAAATTATAGACACATTTTAATGAATGTGAATCCATGCAATAATGAATCCATGCAATCTATGTTTCTTTGGGTCTGGCTAACTTCGCTTAACATAATTTTTCGCAAATATTTCCATTACCTTTTGAATGGGGCAGTATCATTCTTTCTGATGGAAGCATAAAATTCTATTGTGTACTTACACCATATTATTGATCCACTCATCCACTTAGGCTCATCTGGTTTGATTATTATGGGAATTAACTATGTTAATGCTTTTAAAATCCACATGATTCCTGATATACAATAAGAGATTCACAAATATTACCTATTAATAATACTTTTGATTTTGATATTGTTTCATTTCTATCATTACATTTTTGTGTATTTTTCATTGTCATACCTCCATTCATATTTTTTTTGTCAGTCATAGGGCTTGAACTCTGGGCTTGTGTGCTGTCCCTGAGCTCTTCAGCTCAAGTTTAACACTCTACCACTTGAGCCACAGCACCACTTCCAGTTTTCTGTTGGTTTATTGGAGATAAGTGTCTCATAGATTTTCCTGCCTGGGCTGGCTTTGAACCATGATCCTTGGATCTCAGACTCCTTAGTAGCTAGGATTACAGGCGTAAGCCACCAAGCCCAGTTTCCATTCATATTTTTATACTGTTGCTTATGCAAACCCAAGCCATTCTTCCTGGCTAAGGTTAAATGCCACCTCTTTTGTACAACCTTCTTGGATTCTTCTGGCTAGAATCTAGCCCACCCTCTTCAGTATTTTACAGTCATCTCATTACAGTGCTTATTAAGCACTGAAGTTTGGTATTTACCTGTTTCCTCCATGGATCCTTATGTTCAAGACTGTCAACTTGGTCATTTGTGGTTTACAATGTGCAGCAATATATGGCACAGGATCTTCAAATTCAGGAAATTACTACTAAATTGCATTCATGTTTTTCTGACTACTCCCACCAATGCCAGCTGCAGTATGCAACAAGCTGATGTACGTTTTCCTCTGAAGGTAAGCCAACTAAGACTTTCATCTCCTCTTGGCAGACACGTTTATTTTGTGTCAATATTTTCTTGTGAATTTTAAATCAAAATTATTTCAGTGGAGTGTAGCTTCACTAGGCCTAAGCCAGGCAAGCTACCTGGTAGTTAGTAGTTGTCCACTTGAGGTTTACTATTCCAGTGGGGAAGAGGATGAAGTACCATTATAATTTATTGATGCTGATATAGACATTGATTTTGAAGATACAGGATGCCCCCAAGCAACTACACAGAGCTGAGGCTCTCCAGATTTCTACCCTGGAACGTAGCTTCCAATTTGGACTTATTTGGTATCAACTAGGTTAATATACATACTCCTAATTTTAATTATAAAGTAGTGTTCAGCTTTCTGACTCTTCAGAAATAAAATAGTAGTCTCCCAGAATTGCTATCCATGAAATATCTGGGGGCAAATATTGGAAGTCAGAAAAGAACAAAGGTCAACAGATTGACACATAAAAATAAATCTGAACTGATAAGCGTGGTATTTCTAATTCATCTGCCCCAAAAATATCATAGATGGATTTGGCAGTATTTCTATTATTTACTGAGCCAGTTACATTCATTTGCTACTCCATACTTATGAAAAAAATCTTAGCTTTAGATGCATGTCATCTGAGAATGTCATTCTTTTATTTTGCTATTCCCTCTTAACTTCATGGCCAGTACCCACATTTGGTGTAGACATTTACACCTTGATTACTATATTCTTTTGTGCTGATATCATCCTGGATGGTTTTGTTCTGAAAGTTTGTCTAGCTAACATCAGGACTGTTGGTTCTTTAACTACCCTCTCATTAGGTATTTTCATCCTCCATCTCTAACAAACTTGTAATCATCCAAAACTGTTCTGTGTTTTAAAGTTATTTTTCTCAGTTATTTCCAGGTAATGTCTCTGTGTACCCTCCTTATTTAAAGAAAGTTATTATTATCACACAATCACATTTAGTATGTCTCCTGTAAGTTGTGATTGCATTGCTGTGACAAAATACCTCATTGAAATAACTTAAGGGAGGAAGGATTTATTCTGTCTTATAGTTTCAGAGGGTTCAATCCACAGTACTTGGCTCTACTTCTGAGACCATAGGGAAACAAAACTTCAGGATGGTAGAAGGATGTGCAGGAAGAGGTTGCTCACCTCATCGTGAACAGGAAAGACGTAGAGTCACAAATGGGTCTGGAACAAAATACAACCCTAAAGGATTCATCCAGCAACCCACTTCCTCTAATTAGGGGCCAGTTCTTAAAGCTTCCTAGATCTTCCAAAACAGAGCCACCACTGGTGTCCAGGCATTCAAGGTATGAACCTTTTGGGAGAATAGTTTACATCCAAAATATAACATTCCCCAAAAGCAGAAGATAAATTTTCAGTCACTCCTCCCTTATACAAGAGCTCCTATTACAAGTGAATTTCCTCCTTAGTACAAGAATCAATGTCTAAGCCAATCTAGGTGGCTATTTCCTATCAACCAATGATCTCTGTAATATTCATCAGCTGAAAACTAACCAATAATCAGATTCAACAGCTCCAGTCTCTCATTAATATAGCTGTGTATTGTGTGGGTGTAATTATAATGATTTTTTTTAGAGTTCTTAGCTCCCAAGAAAATATCATTTTAAAAGAAAACTTTCTCTTTTGATCACCAGAAGGTTGGTTTAAATATTTGAAGCTTGTAAGCTTTAAATAAAAAGCAGACCAGAATGACTTGATTACATGTCATCATTTTAGGACTCAAATATTTTACTTCCAACATAAGACGGGCTTTCAGCAATGTAATTGAAAAGGGCTGATAAATCTTCTGAATACCTGAGTGCTCTTTTTTCTAAAGATGGGTTCACTATACAACATGAGGTAACCACAAATGTGATCTTCCTGCCTCAGCCTTCTTGGCTGGTCTTGATAACCACTGTTATTGTACTGAGGACCTTCTGTCTGGGGAATCTTGAAGTAATAGAATACATTTCCAGGGCTGGGAAAGTGGCTCAGTGGTAGAGTGCTTGCCTTGCATGCATGAGGCCCTGGGTACGATTCCTCAGCACCACATAAGCAAAAAGAAAAAAGCCAGAAGTGGCGCTGTGGCTCAAGTGGTAGGGTACTAGCCTTGAGCTGAAGAGTTGAGGGACAGTGCCCAGGCCCAGAGTTCAGACCCCACGACCGGACCCCCCCCAAAAAAGAATACATTTCTATCAACAGGCATTCTTGGTATCCCTGTTAGAAACTTTTGTTGGTATCAGTTTCTCTAACCAGACAGCATATACTCAGCAATTTGTAGATCTGCAGAACTCTAGAAATAATGTTCAACGCCCTTTTCTACAGTCTGCTTAAACAGAAACTTTAATCACCACTTCTGGTTTAGTTAAGTGGTCATTATAATACTTCTACCAAATTTATGCTTTTTGCATAAATGTTCAGTCATTTAGAAGGGCGACTTGATCATAACCAATTAAGGACAGATGTGAGAAGATGATGTTGAGAAGACAAGCGAAGCTAGATCACATGAGAAGAGGAAAGAACTCTAGGCGCCCAATATAAATGCAGAGAGAAAAATCTCTTCAAAATGCCATAATGTAGAAAAGAATGTTTTTTTCACCTATGGTAAATGTAAAGATCTAGCTTTAGTTTTATACAGGTGTTTAATCAATTTTGCCATCACCATTTACTGATGAGGCTGTCTTTCTTACATTCTATTAAAAATAGGATATTTCTTTAGTCTTCCTTGTTTGTGGTTTAAGGACATCAGTCTCCATGTTCAGTATTGATTTTAAGCATTTATTAATTTTATTATTATTTTGTGCAACATAATGTTTTCAAATGTAAGAGAAACCCTGGCTTAAACACTTGCTAGCTTTGATTTGGGTAAAATTACTTTCAATTTTTATAGGCCTCTGGTTCTGAATAGCTAACAAAGATGCCAACATAAAATTCTTGTGTGAATTAAATAAGACAATGCATACAAGCTTTGATCACAGTTCCTGGCACATCAGAACATAATAAATATTTGGTTTTGTATAGATAGATGATTGATATGTACAAATATGTATACACATTTATATGTGTGATAGTTAAGGAGAAAGATCTTTAAATCTCTACTAGATGATAAAGTTTCTAATTCCTATGTTAGTGTACATTATACATGGACAGCCAAGCTTATGCAAGAAGATGATATAGAAGCATATGCTTTCATTATTTGGTGTCTCTTTCTCATATTTAGTATCCTTATGCTTTCAGAAGTTTCCTTGAAAAAATGATACTAAAGGTTTTCATGTAAAAACATTTATGTCATAATTTTTCTGAAGTTTACTGTATGAACATCTGGTGCATCGGACAAATACAATTAATATTTCTTCTAACATTTGAGACAATGTTATTGAGATAGTTTCTATTGCAGACTCTCTTTTAGGGTGAACTTTTTCTCAGAAGATGCCTTCGTCCTTTACATGCAAAACAAAATGGACCTGATAGGCTTATCACAATTTTAGTAGAGCCTGCCTCAGAGATTAATTCAAGTTCAATCAAATTGGAATGTGTGCTTTTAGAAAGACTGCTATCTGTTTCTCAGTATTTCTCCTCCTTTTTTTCTTTTAGTAATACAGTCATCCTTATTTTCCTGAATACATGAGCATCTAGGTGAAGGCTCCATTTACGATCTTTCCTCAGTGTTAAGTACATCAAAAAAGTAAGCTCCAACCAATAGGCTACAAGTGGACATGAAGTATTCAATTTCCTGATCCTATCCTTAAAGATGAATTTGTTTTGCATAAAATTTCTCTTAACCCAATTATATTTAACTTGAAATAAGAATTGATAATGATGAAAACATTCCAGGAGGTGATACAACTTGTATGATGCTCCCAATTATTGTACCCTCAGAAAGTAACCTACCGGTTATGTTCATTCTTCTCCTTTGACTGCTTGGGAAATTTTCCCCTAGAGATGACCCTATGGCTCTAACTTCCTTCATCAATCTGGACCACACACTTCTCTCCTAACGAAGCATCACAGGGTGGTTTTTCTGTATAGTCTCTTATCTTTCTGACCAGAATTAGTAAATGGCTATATGTTAAAACTTTATGTAATTTCCCTAAGTATAGGATGTCACAAAAGAAATCTTTAGGTTGAAAAATATCTGTATTTTATTGTTTGAATGCCTAGACAAAGCTTATAGTGCCAGCCCAAAGAAAACATTTAGCTAGGGCCAGCGACATGGGAGGAAAGTTTTCTTCACAGGTCAAACTGGTAAATTTAGTAGCCTTTATTATGGGTCCTTTCCTCGGAATGGAGCAAGTGGGACCTGAACTCATGAGTTCTCTTTAGCTTAGACATTTAAAAATTTGTCAGGGTTAGCTAAAACTACCTCAAGTATCATCATCACACTTTGAATTCATTCTAGAGTGGTATTGTTTTAGAAGCCCTTGGTATGTTGTAAAAGCAAAGTAGAATTTGTCCAGGATCCTTTCACAACCATCAGTAGTTATATGAAAATAATATGCTGTATAGAGAACAAATTCTGGAGCTGGATTTCTTGGGTTTGAGTTTGATTCTTGTACATACATATCAGCTAAGGGATATTAGGAGATCAATATGCCTTGTCTGAGTTTCCATCTGAAAAATGGACATCGTAATGGTACTTTGCTTATAAATACATTATGCTAATCCATGAAAAGATCTTAAACACTACTTTTAATATCAGTTTACTCTAGTGACTGATGTATCCCAGAGGCTCCCAGCCTACAAGCCTATTACCAAAATATCCTCTGCCTCCATGTGCAGTACTGTGCCAACCCTCCACCTTTACTGAGTCAAAACTTGGAGCCAGTACTCAAAAGTTAAGTGATTTTTCAGTGATAAGGATGTGGCTCAATTGGTAAAGAGCCTGAGTAGCCAGCTCAAACTCCTGAGTTCAAATCCTAGACAACCAAAATTAAAAACTGAATGGCTCACCTAGGTCAATATGTAGTCTGCACATTGTCACTTCTGATGGGATTTTCCTACAAAAGTGGAAGAATGATCTTGGCTTGGAGAATGTGGGTAGATCTTTTTCCACTCATCATTTTCTATTGATCCAGAATTATTATGTTAAAAAGGGCAACTAAACATATCATAAATTCAACACATTAGCATAAATAGTCTGCTTACTTACGACTTACATTCTTCTAAATATTATGTTTAGTCACTTTACAAGAGAATACATAGGTAAATAGGAGTTTTCTTTGTGAGTAAAAGAGAGAATAGAGGTCATGAAATGAGAAGCAAGGAAACTTATAGATTAGATGAAGTCTTGAGGTTGCTCTGGTCATCCTAATAGCCAAAAGAGAGAAATAATGGGACATGACTGGAACATTTTATTAGAGGAAGAGACCTTTTATTTGTGTTCCATTTGATCCTAGCTGGTCTTTACTCTGTAACATTCAATATAATTATGGTGTCATAAAAATCAGTTTTATAAGTAATGAAGAAATTGTCTATCACGATTATCTTTAGGAAATCTTACATTTAAAATAATCAATGCAGATGAGATAGCAATCCAGTAGAAAATAATTGAATGTACAGAGATTTTATTTGATATCAATAGAAAAAAACAAGTATGTGTTAAGTGATGACTATGAACCAAGCACAGAATTAGAAGCCTTATTTATTTTTTTAAATTTTATTTTATTTTATTTGTGAACATACTGTACAGAAGGGTTACAATTACATGAGCAGGATAATGCGTACATTTCTTACCAAGCATTGCACCCTCCTCCTTTGGTTTACCCTTCACATCCCTTCCCAGCCTCCTCCCTCCCCCCCAATCCCAATCCTTCTCCTTCCCCCCTTACCCCCCCCCACCGACATTGTAAAGCTCGTTTTGGACATGACAACCTGTACTTCTCATTGTTCCAACAGGTCCACCTGTATCCTTAAACAACTGGTTTTTCCCCATCTCCTCCACAAGTTATACTGACATCAAATATAGTGAAAGCAGGGGTTATACTGTGGGGGAGGGACATACAAAGCAACAAAGAGATAATCTTATAAATGCGTTAGAAACACATGCATGAAAGAAAAAAACATTAAAATACATATTTAAGGGTTCATTTTCCTGACCTCACATTATCTGACCTTTTCCGCTTGACTCATACATATACTAGATATTGCAAATAAGGGAAACCATGGGACCTATGTTTCTTTGGGCCTGGCTTATACTTCACTTAATATAATTTTTTTCAAGTTTTTCCATTTCCTAACAAATGGGGCAATGTCATTCTTTCTGATGGAGGCATAGAATTCCATTGTGTATATATACCACATTTTCTTGATCCATTCATCTGCTGAGGGACATCTGGGTTGGTTCCATATCTTAGCTATGGTAAATAATGCTGCAATAAACATTGTTGTGCTGGTAGCTTTAGTGTGGTCTTGTTTGTAAACATTTGGGTAAATACCCAAAAGTGGGATTGCTGGGTCATAGGGGAGATCTATGTGAAGTCTTTTGAGGAACCTCCATACTGCTTTCCAAAGTGGTTGAACAAGTTTACATTCCCACCAACAATGAAGTAAGGTTCCTTTCTGTCCACATCCCCTCTAGCATCTGTTGTTGTTAGAGTTCTTGATTTTTGCCGTTCTAACTGGGGTGAGGTGATATCTCAATGTTGTTTTGATTTGCATTTCTTTTATGGCTAGGGATGTTGAACATTTCTTCATGTGTCTATTGGCCATCCTTCTTTCTTCTTCAGAGAAGTTTATCTTTAAGTCTTTCGCCCACTTATTTATTGGGCAGTTGTTTCTTTGAGGATTTGTTGTTGGGGGGTTTAATTTTTTGAGTTCCAAGTATATTTTAGATATGAGACCCTTGTACGTTGTATGGCTAGTAAAGATCTAGAAGCCTTATTTATTTCCTAACATAACCCTATAAATTTGTGCCATCCTCACTTAGTTAATAATTCATTAAAAGTATCTGTCAAGGTATGGTTATATGCCAAGGATTATTTTCAATATTGAGAGTATAACTGTGAATAAAATGCTAATCCACTAACTTGTGTACTTCAGATTATAAACTGGAACTGAATAACAGGAAATGAGATTCATAAGGTAGGCTTCGGTCAGAGATTAAAAACCATTTGTGCAAAATCAAGGAGATTGAAGTATAAATTTTTATGTTTCTTCTTTTTTTTTTTTTTTTTTTTGGTCGGTCGTGGGGCTTGAACTCTGGGCCTGGGCGCTGTCCCTCAGCTCTTCAGCTCAAGGCGAGCGCTCTACCACTTGAGCTACAGCGCCACTTCCGGTTTTCTGGTGGTTTATTGGAGATAGGAGTCTCACGGTCTCTCCTGCCTGGGCTGGCTTTGAACCACGATCCTCAGATCTCAGCCTCCTGAGTAGCTAGGATTACAGGCGTGAGCCACCAGCGCCCGGCTTTATGTTTCTTCTTAAAAGCAATTAGCTTTCTCATTAGCATATTAAAGTGAGAAAATAGCATGCATCTTTATTTTAGTCGTATTATTTCTGGAGAAAATTAGAATTGTCCTAAACATATGAGCACAAACAATTATTATATGCTATGCATTAAGGATGACATAACAAAGCAGTGTTTAGAGAAATGAGATCATTTCATTATGGACCATTCCTTTTATGTGTTACCAATAGTAGCTTTCTTGTTTTAAAAATTGTATGTGATTGTATTCATAAGCTGCTTTTTTAAACGGCACTTCCTTTGTACAACTACCTAAAGATAATAAATATTGTTAAATGGTAGGCAAAAATTGTTAAGGACTTGGACTGGGAAGGTGGCTCAGTGGTAGAGTGCTTGCCTTGCATGCCTGAGGCCCTGGGTTCAATTCCTCAGTACCACATAAGCAAAAAGAAAAAAAGCCAGAAGTGGCGCTGTGGCTCAAGTGGTAGAGCGCTAGCCTTGAGCTGAAGCGCTGAGGGACAGTGCTCAGGCCCAGAGTTCAGGCCCCACGACCGGACCCAAAAAAAAAAAAATTGTTAAGGACTGAGGAAATTAGGTCTTTTTAGGTAGAACAAATGAAATAAAAACAGATTCAGGAATGAGTGGAGGTTTTGAAAGGGAAGAACAAAGGAAAACAACATCTGTCACTCCTCATAATAAAATAATTTCACATTCTTTCAAAAATTGTCATAATTATCAATACTAATTAATAGTAAAATTAATTAAGTTCATTGTGTCATATTCATACATGTATCAATAGCATTTAGATTTTAAAAATACTTCCTACTACCCCTGTTGCTCTCTTCTCTCTATTGGCCTTTCCTAAACCTCCTTTACCTTTTCTACTGACCATCTTGTAATTTCAGGTAATTTTTCAACAAATTTTATATAATTAAAAAATTAATATTAATTTTGTTACCATAATGATAGTATTTGAATATTGTGGAGCAAAGCCTTAAATATAACTGAATGTCTTCTATATTCCTGATTTTCCCCCAAATTATGGTATTATCTACTGTGTATTTTTTCAGATATATGTTGCTGATATAAAAGTATATAGAGAAATGCACTATTCAGTATTTATAGTTTTCTGTGAGAACTACCATGCAAAACTTAAATTAGGCTTAAATCTCTTACTGATCTCTAGCCATTTAGGAGATCCTACTTTGTGCCATGTAGTAGATATT
Source organism: Dipodomys merriami (assembly GCF_024711535.1). Lineage (NCBI taxonomy): Eukaryota > Metazoa > Chordata > Mammalia > Rodentia > Heteromyidae > Dipodomys > Dipodomys merriami. Next base: position 69,009,338 of record NW_027204492.1, read on the forward strand.
CCATAATTAAAAGCAGTTTACAAATCACAGGAATACCCCAAACCAAAAAGAAGAAAAAAGAGTAACTTTTTTTTCCAAAAGCAAAGCAATGCATTTTATTTTTTTATTGTCAAGGTGATGCACAGAGTGGTTACAGTTTCATAAGTAAGGTAATAAGTATATTTCTTGCAAACTTGTTACCCCTTCCCTCATTTTTCTCCTACTTAAGCAATGCATTTTTAAAAGACAAACTCATAAATATTATGTCATAAATAAAATGGTTTGAGAAAAAGATTTGCCACATAATTAGAGTAGGTATTGATGGGAAAACAATGGGCACATGAATAATATACTGAAAAATCTCAATAGTAAACTTTTGTCTAGAAATGAGTATGTGCAATTGAGATCACTTGAGAATGAACATCCCTCTCTTTGTTTCCTTCTTCATCCCATCAAACACATGGCATTTTCATTTTCATGCATAGAAAGATAGGGATGGGACACAAAATTTTTATAATTATTAAAAGAAAACTGAATCAGAAAGGAAAAGACAACACAAATAGGCCAAGATTACCTAGTGATATCTTCCACAAAATATTTTTTTATTCAGTTCAGGGACAGGATTTACAAAAGAAATTATTCTTCTCTCATGAACACTTCTGTTCTAACAATACCTAGGTCAAAACTTATGGGATTGATCTATTTTTTTCCATTTAACATTTTCGGCTGTTAATGAACAAAATTGTTAGTGACATGGAAGTGAATAAAAGAAGATAGTTAAATGACTGTGTATTGGAGTCCAAAGTTCCAATGCTATAATTTTAGATTAGAGTAGTTCAGAGTTTAATGTTACATCCCACATATAATATTTGCCTAGGTGGTATATATTTTGAAGTGTATATACTAAAATTAGATAAGCCAAAAATCTATGTTCTTGAATTAAAATTGTTCACAATACCACCTTAATTTTTCCAGTCTACTTATCCCCTCCAAATACAGAAAAGCAGATGAAATAAATAGTACCAAACCCTTAAGTGAAAATTCTGAGGGAAAAATAGACCCAGATGAAGTGGGGCAAGTCAAGTATTTACTTACATTGTATCTGGGAAAACATACTATTAAATTAGACCATCCACCTTGAATTTAGAAACAATTCAAAGAAATATTTTGGGTAGGTGTGTAAACATAGTTCAATCATACAGGGAAAGAAAGAAGGAAAGATGTTATAAGAAGATATTGAAGCATTTACTGTGTTATTAAATATAGTACAAAATTTTAAAATATGATCAATGATTTCAACTGCCAAAGTACCTTTAGACTATTAATTGAATGAGGTAAAACAACAAAGACTGGATGATAAAAAAATCTACATGTAATGAAAATATAGATTACACACACCTTGAACCAAAATAACATTAAGGAAGACAAACACCAGAAACACCCCTTCCTTCAGAAACAACCAATAAGAATATATACAGATTTATAAGATTATTTCTTTGTTGCTTTGTATGTCCCTCCCCCATGGTATAACTCCTGCTTTCACTGTTCTTGATGTTATAATTTGTGGAGGGGAAGGGAAAAAACAAATCATTTAAATAGGGATGCAGGTGGACCCATTGCAACAATGAGACGTGCAAGTCGTTATGTTGAAAACGAACTTTACAACTTTGGTAGGGGGGAAGGAGGGTTGGGTGGGGGGGTGAGGGAGGATGGGATGGGAAGGGGAAACAAAGGAGGAGGCTACAATGCTTGATAAGAAATGTGCTCATTTTCTTGCCTATGTAATTGTAACCCCTCTGTACAGTATTTTCACAATAAAAAATAAAAAAGAATATATACAGATGAAGACTTATCAAACAATGGCTTCAATTAATAATAGAAAATATAAACTAAAGGACACAATCATTAGTAAAATTAGAAAAGTTAGTAACAAGAGAGGCAATAAAGCATCATAAAGAAATCTACTGCTTAGTGAGCTGCTAGTGGCTCATGCCTGCAGTTTTAGCTACTCAGGAGACTGAGATCTGAGGATTATGGTCCCAAAGCCAGTGAGCATAAAAATCCATGAGACACTTGTCTCCGATTAGTCTCCAAAATCCTGAAGTGAAGATGTGGTAGTAAAACCAGCTTGAGGCCTTGAATTCAATCCCCAGTGCTGTCACAACAGAAATAGTAAATCTGCTGCCCATGAAGCAATTCTTTCAACAGATATACTTGAGAAAAAAATCAAAAGAATAACAGAAGGATTTCCAAAAGTAATTCAATAATTCCAGCCAAATGTGATGGCTCATACCTGTAATTCCAGCTACTCAGGAAGTAGAGGTCCAGGAGGAGGTGGTCTGAAGTGAGGACTAGGCAAAACAGAAAAGACTCAAACATGGGACAAGGATCCCATGGCCTTGGATAATTTATACTATATTCCAGAACAAAACAGAGACAGACTTAAAACCAATTCACATCCTGAAAAAAATTTAAATTTTATGGTAAAATATTGTGAAGTAAATTTGCATATACAAATAGCATGAAGTATTTCTCCTATGTTTTCTTTTATTAGTTTCACATTTGTAGGTCTAATGCTTACATTTTGGACCTACTTTGACTCTATTCTTGTAACAGGTAAAAGGTATGGCCCTAGTTTGATTCTTCTGTATGTGGATATCTGGTTTTATCAACACTGTTTAACGAAGAAACTGTCCTTTCTTTAGCGTCTGGTACCTTTGTTAATAATTAGTTGGCCAAAGATTTATGTACTTTACTTTGGGTTCTTTATGCTGTTTCCTTAGTCTCCATATGTCAGTTTTTATGTCATTTATCATATGATGTGTGGCATCATATCATTATAGCTTATATTTTGAGGTCAGGTATTCTGATGCAGATTTGCTTATTCATTTTTTTTACTGTATAATAAAATTTGGGTTTATGAGTAGGAGTACCACCCCAAGTGAGAACGCAAGGCCTGAGTTCTAGCCCCAGTGCTGGCACCTACACAAAAAAGTAAATCTGCTACCTGTGAAGCAAAGCGTTCTATAGATATAAGTGATGAAAAATCAAAGTAATAATGGAAAAATTAAAGTAATTAAATAAAATAATTTTAAATCATATAATGATGAAGTACCATGTAGCAAATATATGACTAACAAATCATTTACTTTCACTATCAAGTATTACATACTGTACCTAGTTACAATATTACAATTTTGAACTCCTGACAGTGCAGTAAGTTTTCTTATCTAAGCTTCAGTATAAAGATACCACATATGGAATTATAATGACTTTTATTGCACTGTCATTTTATAACATCTGAAATGTCACCAGGTGATAGTAGTTTTTAAACTGCATCATAATTTTCAAAGTTTACTATAAGCTAAATGTTTTTTGGGGGGAGGGGGTCCGGTCATGGGGCCTGAACTCTGGGCCTGGGTGCTGTCCCTCAGCTCTTGACCTCAAGGCTAGCTCTCTACCACTTGGGCCACAGCGCCACTTTTGGCTTTTTTCTTTATGCTTATGTGGTGCTGAGGAATTGAACCCAGGGCCTCATGCATGCAAGGCAAGCACTCTACCACTGAGCCACCTTCCAAGCCCCTATAAGCTAAATGTTTTTATCCCTCCCAAATTCATATTCTGAAGTCTTAATTGCTTATGTGAAGGCAGGGCTTTTGAATGCAATTAAGTTATAAGGGTGGATCTTTCTTGAGTGTGATTAGTGCTTTTATAAAGGAGACATACAAGAGCTCTATCTACATATGGAGAAAAAAAAAAGAGGAAGTGCCCTTTGAAACAGAAACAGGGCTTTTACCAGTCACCAAATCTATTGGTACATTGACTTCTAGAATTACTGGAAATACAGGTATGTGCCACATGAGAAAGATCTGGTCAATGACAAACCACCTCTGGAAAGTTTCTCTCTTTTTCTTCTCAAGATTGTTTTAATTTTGAAGTGTTTTGTGGGAAAAATATTTTATTTTTGTAAATTTTATTTTTATTGTTATGTAGTTGTACAAAGGAGCTGCCATTTGCCAAAGGAATTTATGGTTACACTGTATCTTGATCAATGTCACACCTTTCAACAGTCTCACCTATCCCTTCCCTCTCCACCCTTCTCTCTTCTTAATTTTGTATACATTGGATTCTTGGCTGAATTCTCCTTCTCTTCTCCTATTCATTTGTCCACTCCACTCTCCTTTATGTGATCCCACTCCTCTTGAATACCTGCTTCCTAGTGTTTTATTTTGTTGAACTTTGACTTTGCCTTTCTAGGGAAATACAGTATTTGATTTCTCCTGTGAATCTACCATATTTGTTATTACATTTGTATACACTTGCATACCACCCAACATATTTACTTGTAAGTTTATAAGCTAAATCTAGCTTCCTCGTATAAGGGAAAATACACACCCTTTGTCTCTTTGGGACTGACTCTTCACGTAACAATATTTTTCAGGTCTTTCCATTTCTTTAAAATTGGGACAATATCATTCTAATGGATGAGTAAAATTTCATTGTGTATGTATACCACATTTTTGATCAATTTGAATATAATAAATCTTGATCAATGTCACCCTTTTCATTATTTTCCCCATTTTTTACCACACCTCTTCCCTAATTTTTTTAAGTTTTGTAGAATATGCATTAAATTTTAAAACTGCATTTTAAAATAATTCCAAAAGGGAATTCATTGCCAGAATTTACCTATTTTGTTAATTGTTTTATTGCTAGTATGAAGGTGCTGTACAGAAGGGTTACAGTTACATATATCAGGTAAAGAGTACATTTCTTTTTGAACAATGTCACACCTTCTTTATAAAGAACTAGAAATGATCAACAACAAAAAATAATTTGATTTTAAAATGGGCACATTTTCTGAGTAGAAACTTCTCAATAAAAGATGAGATGAGCAAATACAGTCAATGTACATTATATAAAAAATTGAACTATTTAACTTTGACTAAGGATGTTATTGGAAGAACAATGGAAGGGGTGAACATTGATCAAGATGCACTGTACTTATAAAAAGAGTTGTGAAATTCAAATACCCTTGTACAAATACTGAAAAAATTCTTAAACATAAAAGTCCACAGGTATAAATAAGCAAAACTTTATGTAAAAATGCTCAAAAATACTAGTTATTTAAGAAATTCTCATCAAAATCACAATGAAATATCACTTTACAGCAGTAAGAATGGCTTATACTAAAATGATACAGATAACAAGTATTAGTGATCAAAGTGGAAGACAGAGAATCCTTGCACACTCCTGGTGGAGATTCAAGTGCCATTATGAAAAACAGCATGGAGATTTCTCAAAAATTAAAAGTATATGTAAATATAAATATAAATGTACATGTCATCAATGTAGGTGTCATATGATAGATCAGTGTATAAAAGGTTTTAAGTATATGCCCTGTGAAATATTATATACACGTAAAAGAGAATAAAATTTTGTTATGTGCAGCAATATGAAGGAAACTGGTAGACATTAAATGAGTGACACAAGAAGAGAAAAAGTTGCTATCACTCCTTGTAGAATTCAAAGAACAGTGATATTAGAAATGGAGTCTCCCAGAGACTGGGGAGAGTAGGTAGGGAAAGGCAGAAAAGTTCTGTTGTTAAAGCACATTATGTAATGACAGTTTACTACTCTTTACTATTTTTATTACAAGAAACAAGGCTGACATTTCCCAACAAAAAGAAATGATACATGTTTATGGGAAAAAATAGTAATTATCTTGATTTGATCATTACACATGCATTAAATGATCACATTGTATCCCATAAGCAATTATTATCTACTTATTTTGTATTAATTAAAAAATTAAATATATTATAGCACTTAGATGTTATAACTAGGCACACAGAGAAGAGAATTAGGTCTGGGAACTCTTCCCAAAGTTAATTATCAAAAAACAAATGTAATGATAAAATTGGAGGTGGGATCAAGGAAAGTAAGAATTATAAATGTGCTGATATGCTCATTTTTAATGAATTGAATCAAGAAACAATACCTACAGTTAATGAAACAAGAAAAATAAGTTTGTATATTTTGTCCAAGTTTATAACTGTAGTGAAAGTAATAAAAACAGATTATGAACTTTCCAAATGACTAATGAAAACACAAAAATCCAAGAAAAAATAATCTATAATGCAGAAAACATTAAAAAAAAAGGGGGGGGCTGGGAAGGTGGCTTACTGGTAGAGTGCTTGCCCGGCAGGCATGAGGCCCTGGGTTCGATTCCTCAGCACCCCATAAGCAGAAAAAGCTGGAAGTGGCTCTGTGGCTCAAGTGGTAGAGCACTAGCCTTGAGCTGAAGAGCTGAAGGACAGCACCCAGGCCCACAGTTCAGGCCCCATGACTGAAAAAAAAAAAAAGAAAGAAAAAAAAAAGAAAAGAAAACATTAAAACAAGGCACCAAATGAGTATTTAAATCAAGTTCATTCGCAATTTTTAAATGAATAGATGTAAACAGATTTTCTCAAAAGAAGACAAACCAATGGTCAACATGACCCAGGTGTGGTGATGTCACCTGTAATCCTAGCACTGCAAAAGCTGAGTCTAGAGGATTGCAAATTTGAGGCCAGCCTGTTCTAAAGAAGAAAACCAAGAAAGAAAAAACAAGTTGTGTCCCTATCTTGGGGCACATTTCACTTAACATCATTTTATATGGTCATATGTATATAGCTTTTGACTTTTCTGCTTGACCTCGACTTATACTAGTTATTGCAAATAAGGGAAACCATGGGACCTATGTTTCTTTGGGCCTAGCTTACTTCACTTAATATAATTTTTTCCAAGTCTTTCCATTTCCTAACAAATGGAGCAATGTCATTCTTTCTGATGGAAGTATAGTATTCCATTGTGTATATATACCACATTTTCTTGATCCATTCATCTACTGAGGAGCATCAGGGTTGGTTCCATATCTTAGCTATGGTAAATAATGCTGCAATAAATGTACTTGTGCTGGTAGCTTTAGAATGGCCTAGTTTGTGATCATTAGGGTAAATGCCCAAAAATGGGATTGCTGGGTCATAGGAAAGCTCTATGTGGAGTCTTTTGAGGAACCTACATACTACTTTCCAAAGTGGTTGAACAAGTTTACACTCCCACCAACAATGCAGTAGGTTCCCTTTTGGCCACATCCCCTCCAGCATCTGTTGTTATTAGAGTTCTTGATTATAGCCATTCTAACTGGGGTGAGGTGAAATCTCAATGTTGTTTTGATTTGCATTTCTCTTATGGCTAGAGAAGTTGAGCATTTCTTCATGTGTCAATTGGCCATTCTTATTTCCTCTTCAGAGAAGTTTGTCTTTAAGTCTTTAGCCCACTTATTTATTGGGCAGTTGTTTCTTTGAAGATTTCTTGTTGGGGGATTTAATTTTTTGAGTTCCAAGTACATTGTAGATATGAGATGACTTATGACTACTGAAGATCTTCTCAGAATTCGTGGGTTTTCTATTGATCTTGCTAAAAATGTCCTTTGCCATGCAAAACCTCTGCAATTTCATGCAATCCCATTTGTCCAATCTTTCTTTGATTTGTTGTGTTTCAGCCTTTGCCTGGGAGCCCTAGAGTTTCTCCTATTCCTTCCTGTAATGTTTTCAGGGTGTCTGCTTTGACTTCGAGGTCTTTGATCCATTTGGAGTTGATTCTGGTGCAGGGTGATATATAAGGATCCAGCTTTAGTTTTCTACAGATGTTTAACCAGTTTTTCCATCACCATTTGCTGAAGAGGCTGTCTTTCTTCCATTCTATTTTTTTAGCTCCCTTATTGAAGATTAGGTGGCTGTAGGTCTTTGGGTTTATTCCTGGGTCTTCAATTCTATTCCATTGTTCTTCAGGTCTGTTCTTGTGCCAGTACCAAGCTGTTTTGATTACTGTGGCTTTGTAGTAGAGTTTGAAATTTGATATTGACATTTCTCCAGCACTGTTCTTTCTGCTAAGAATTGTTTTTTCTGTTCGTGTCTTTTAATGTTCCATATGATGTTTTGGGTTGCCTCTTCTATTTCATAGAAGAAAAAGGTCAGGATATTGATAGGTATTGCACTGAATTTGTAGATAGCCTTCGTCAGTATTGTTATTTTCACGATGTTAATCCTCCCAATCCAGTAGCATGGGAGGCTTTTCCACGTCCTAAGTTCTGCTTTAATTAACTTTTTTAGGATGTTAAAGTTTTCATCATTGAGTTCCTTCACTTTTTAGTTAACAGGTTCTTTAATTTTTGTGGGACTATTACAAAAGGAGTTGCTTCCCTGATATCAGCTATGCTCTTCTCATTGTTGTCATACAAAAAAGTCATTGATTTTTGAGGGTTAGTTTTATACCCTGATACTTTGCCAAAGTTTCGAATCAGCTCGAATAATTTGGGAGTGGAGTCCATAGAATTTTTTAATTACAAGATCATATCATCTGCAAAGAGGGAGAGTTTTACTTCATCTTTTCCTGTTTGGATCTCCTTTATGTTTGCATCATTTCTTATTGCTGTAGCTAGACATTCTAATACTAAATTGAAGAGAAGTGGAGCGAGTGGACACCCTTGTCTCATTCCTGAGTTTAGAGGAAATGGCTTTAGCTTTTCACCATTAAGTATAATGTTGGCTGTAGGTTTGTCATACACAACCTTTATTATATTGAGGAATGTTCCATGAATTCCTAGTTTTTCTGGAGTCTTCATCATAAAGGGGTGTTGGATCTTGTCAAAAGCCTTTTCTGCACTTATTGAGATAATCATGTGGTTCTTTTCCTTGTTCTTGTTTGTGTGATGAATTATATTAATTCATTTGCATATGTTGAACCATTTTTGCATCCCTGAAATGAATCCTGTTTCATTGTGGTGTATGATTTTTTTGATGAGTTGTTGAAGTCAATTGGCCAAAATTTTGTTGAAAAGTTTTTCATTAATGTTCATCAAAGAAATGGGTCTATAGTTCTCTTTCCTTGATGAGTCTCTGCCTGGTTTTGGGATGAGAGTTATGATGGCTTCATAGAAAGAGTTTGGTAGTGAACTTTCACTTTCAATTTCATTGAAGATTTGGAGGAGTGTTTGTGTGAATTCTGCTTTGAAGGCCTTGTAGAATTCCACTGTAAATCCATTGGTCCTGGGCTTTTCTTAGATGGGAGGTCTCTTATTGCTGTTTCTATTTCGATGCTTGATATGGGCCTGTTAAGTTGGTTCTAATCATCTTGCTTTAGTTTTGGCATGTCAATATTTGCTAGGAAATTGTCCGTTTCTTTCAGGTTCTCAAACTTATTAGCATAAAGGTTTGAGAAGTATTTCCTTATACTCTTCTGGATCTTGATTGTTTTTGTGGTGAAATTTCCATTCTCATCTATGAGTTTGTTTATTTGGTTTTTCTTAAGGGTTGATAAGGGTCTGTCAATATTGTTAATTTTTTCAAAGAACCAATTCTTTGTTTTGTTGATTAAATATTCTAATTCATTTAATTCTGATTTACTTTTAATTATTTGTTTCTGTCTTCTGGATTGGGGTTTAGCTTGCTGCTCTTTTTCAAGGAGGTTCAGGTGTCTCATTAAATTGCTGGTTTCAGATCTCTCCAATTTGTTGATATAGGAAGTCAGAGCTATAAACTTGCCTCTGAGTACTGCTTTTGCTGTGCCCAGAGGAGCTGATAATTTGTGTGTTCATTTTTGTTGAATATAATGAACATTTGAATTTCCTTTCTAATCTCTTCCATGACCCACTGGTGGTTCAAAAGTGTATTGTTTAGCCTCCATGTGTTACTGGACTTTCTTTGGAGGCTTTTGGTTTTGAGTTCTAATTTTATTCCCTTGTGGTCTGAGAAAAGGCATGGAATAATTGCAATGTTTCTGAAATTTGACAAATTTGCTTTGTGACCTAAAATGTGGCCTATTTTGGAGAATGTTTTGTGTGCTGCTGAGAATAACGTGTATTCTGATGCTGTTGGGTGAAATACGCGATAGATGTCTGTTAAGTCTAGTTGATCTAAAGTTATTGTTATCTGAGTTTTCTCTGTTGTTTTTTTCTCAGTTGATCTATCCACCGGCGATAGTGTTGTGTTAAATTACCAAACAATTAATGTTTTTGGATCTATGTGAGATTTGAGGAAAAGTAGTGTTTCTTGGATAAATTTGGGTAGTCCGTTATTTGTTGAATAGATAGTTAGATTTGTAATATCCTCCTGAAGGAGAGATATTACTTAGTATGTAATGACCTTCTTTATCACTTATCGCTATTTTATTTAATATTAGGATTGCAACTACTGCCTGTTTATAAGGGCCATTTGCTTGGAAGATTTTATTCCAGCCTTTTACTTTCAGGATATATTTGTTTTTTGGGGACATGGTGTGTCTCTTGAAGGCAGCAGATAGAAGGATCTTGCTTTTTGATCCAACTAGACAGTCTATGTCACTTAATGGAAAAGTTAAGTTCATTAATATTGAGAGAAAGGACTTAGAGGTGTTAGTTCCTGCCATGTTATCCACCCTCTTGGGGGCTGTCCCAACTGGGTTCTTCCTATAATTCTTATATTCTTTGTTTGGAGAATGTTTCTTGTCCTTTGTTTTGCTATTGTTGATTTTCTATGTGTAGGACATCTTTATCTTTTGTAGGGCTGCTTTTGTGGAGATATATTGTTTCAGGGGTTTTTTTGTTATGGAAGGTTTTTATTTGGCCTTCCTTTATGAAGGAGAGTTTAGCTGGGTTCAGAATTCTTGGTTGATAGTTGTTTGTCTTTAAGACATGGCATACATCATTACAGGGTCTTCTTCCAGGCTTTAATTTTTTCTGCTGAGAAATCTGAAGTTATTCTGATTGGTCTCCCTTTATAGTTGATTGATCTCTTCTCCTAGACAGCTTTAAGGACCCTTTCCTTGGTCTGAATTGATCCTACGTGTATTATAATGTGATGTTGGTATGTCCTGTTCTGGTCTGGTCTATTTGGGGTTCTAAAGGGTTCTTGTGTCTGATAGGCCAATCTCTTTGCATGTTTGGGAAGTTCTCTGCTAGGATCCTGTTAAATAAATTTCCTAGACCATTAACTTCTGTCTCTAGGTGCTCCTCTACACCTATTATCCTCAGATTGGGCGTTCTAATGGTGTCTTCTAAATGTTCAATAGATCTATCATATTTTTTTGGATTTGTCTTGTATGTTCTTTCTCTATTTTATCTTGGCTGTCTTCAGTCCCAGAGATTCGATCTTCTGTATTATCTAACCTACTGTCAAGACTTTTTCCTTTGATTTTTGTTTCCTTTCCTTCTAATTGGTCAGCTTTGATAGATTTAAATTCTTTGTTGAAGCTTTGTTTTAGATTCTGTATGGACTTCTTTACTTCCTTAATTTAGTTTTCAGTATTCATTCTCAAATCCTTTAGTTAATTGGTTATGGTTTCATTGGATTCACTTTACTTCTGATGGGCTCCATTCAGCATTCCTGTTGTGGCCTCCCTGTATTCCTTCAGGTCTCTTTATGGATTCCATGAATGCCTCCATTAGTGTTTGGCTATTCTCATGCCGTTCACAAAATTTCTGTATTAATCTTTGATTAGCTTCCTCATGCTCACAAAATTCCTGTTTTAATCTTTGGTTAGCCTCATCACGCTCACGCATTTCCTGTATTAGTCTTTGGTTTGCCTCATCACGCTGATGCTTTTCCCTATCCCGCTCACACATTTCCCTATCATGCTCACATAGAGCCCTTTGCCAGCTTTCAGTCTTTTCATTCAGTATGTTTACCAGTGGTGTTTTTAGAGTTTTTTGGGAACTCTCCTCTGGATTAATCATTAACTGCTCTGTCTCCTGATTATCATAAGTAAAAGTTGAAAAATACCTGGACTTGCATTTTTCTTGTGTTTCTCCAGCTTGTTCTGCCCATTTAGTATGAAAGCAAAACCAATTTCACAGTAGAACACTGTTTTAAGGAAAGTATGAAGCAGAACCTTGTAGTTCTACCAATTGTTTGATGCAGTCAAACTGAATACAGATACAATCTAGTTCAACAACAAACAACTATGGATTAATGGAAGAACATCAAAGAAGGAGTAAGCAGAACAGAAATTAATAGGTTTAGGGACAATTGTGGGGAGATGATACTAGAGAAATGTGAGGATGGAGAAGGAGAGAGGGAATTTAATCAAGGCTTAAATTCAGAGAGAGGAAATAGATACAAGGAAAGGAGGAAAGATAAAGAATCAAGCAAAAATGAAAATAAAAAGAAAAATGAAACACTTAAAATTATATAAGTATAAATAAATATTACTGAGAGAAGAGAATAGAAAGAAAGGAGAGAGATTAAGAAAAGAAAAATGAAAAAATAAAAAATAAAAAATTTAAAAATGAACTACTTAAAATTATAAAGTATAAAGAAATACTATTAAAGGAGTTAAGGCTGAGAGTTTATGGGTTGAGTAATCAATTTCTGAATTAGATATGCACATAATGAAGAATAAGGTCTAATAATCGAAGATAAGTATATATCTGGGGATGAGCAGAACAATTAAGTCATGCTAAAATAACCCAAAAAAGAGTTTAAACACACACACACACACACACACACACACACACACACACACACACACACACACACACACACACACACACACACCCTAAGGTAGAAATTATGAAGAAAAAAAACAATAAGATCAAGTAGAAAAAATAGTTCTTCAACTTTTTTGGAGGGGGCGGTGATCTTGTGTCTCCCCTGTGTCCATTATCAGTCTCCTGGTGGAGTCTCTGGTTTGCTTGTGGTGTTTGGTTTTACTGTGGCTTGAATGCTTTAAGTCAGTTTGTTTGAGCAGGCAGAAAGAAGCTCTGCCTTACTGAGAACTTTATGATCCTCCTCCCAGGCTAGTTCAGTGGGAAGGAGATCTTTGAGTATCACAAAAGAGGGAGATAGCTGTTTCCTCTATCTTGGAGTTGCTATGATGGGGCTAGGTTGTGGGTAGTGTTGAAGCCTGTCAGAGATCAGTAGCTTTACCATGAGAGAATAGCTTCTGAGGCACAGAGCCAACCAGGAGCCATTCTCTGGATTTATGTTTATTGAGTTTCAATTGTTTTTCTTTTACCCTTCCTGTGCTGGGTCTGTTGCCTAGGCCAAGTGGGGAGGGCCACCTCTGGCTCTGTTTATCCAGTGTAGACAGTCACTCCTCCATGGTTGGAGCTAACTCTGCCTGGGAAGGGCAAATTTTCCCTGAGTGGAGCTGACCTGGGCAGGTCAGGTTCTTGTGACCTTTTTTTTTTTTTTTGTATGTATGTCTGCCACAATCTTGTGACCTTTTGAATGGCTCCTATTGTCATCTCCCAAGGCCCGGTAAAGTGCTAGCTACTGGCAAGGTCAGTATCAAAGATGGAGATCTTCTCCAGTGGTGGGGGATGGGTACCTTCCTACTGCTGCTCTGTGAGAGGGAATGAGGATGTCTCAGAGTACTTATGCCAACCCTTGCTTTCTGGGCTGTCCAAGGTCTGGGACTGTCTGTGATCAGCACAATGAAGATTCCCGCTGCTTGTCAGTTGTTGGTGGTGGTGAGTAGAATCTGCTCGCATATTGCCACTGGTACCTTTGCCTTGGGCTCTTCTCTGCTGGTATGGTGGTGATGGCAACAACACTGGCGAGTGCTGTAATCTGTCTCCTTAACCAAGCTGCCTGGATTTTCCTCTCTAGCCAAACTCTCTGTACTATTATGGCACACTTGGTGTGACTCTCTAGCCTAGGACTTTTCACTGGAACACTAAAACTGCTTTCTATGCAAGAGCTTGTTTAGCCCCCAGCTTCTCCTCTGCCATCTTCCTCTGGAGTCTAATCTCTAGTTATTTTTGAGATACAACCTTATTTTTTTGGTCTGCTTTGGCCTGGACCATTACTCTTTTATTTATGCTTCACATTAGAGCTAAGATAACTGGTGTAGTCATCACAACCAACTTTTCTGTGGTGGAGACATATAACTAAAGCATTGGTTACTAGAATGTACTGGCATGTAAAAGGAATGCAAAAAAGTTTCAATATTATTAAATCTAATCTAGTCAAACTAGAAGACAAAAATAAGGTCATCTCAATTAATGTCAAAAAGACACTTGACAAATCTAATATCCATTTGTGATTTCAGGCAATATTTTTCTTTCCATTGAAAGGTAAGCATTTTCAAGTAAAATTAGAATTTTGCTTGAGGATAAAATGTATCTTTTTATTAAAGTCAGTAATAATATGACTCCTTCCAAAAGAGGTTTTAACACATCTTTGTAAAATTTAGCTAATTATATTTGAAAAAGTGAAGGTAATTAGAGGCTCATAATTTTAAAAGATGAGGCAAAATTATACTTAATTGTAAATTGTATGGTTGAATGCTTAGATAATCCAGTAGGCAACTAAAATACATAGAAAAAAAGAATCAAGTTGGCCAGTTACATGATTAATATAAAAAGAATTAACAGATTTTTAATGCTTTATTTTTACTGCTGCACAATACTTGTATGTATTTCTAAAGTATATGAGAGTTTGATTCTTGTATATACATTGTGTAATGATTAAAATAGTAATTAGCATATCCACTATCTTCATTTCTTAACATTTTTATTGTTAGTATAAAGGAAATTTTAATTTCTTTCTGCTGAGAACATTCAAAAGCTTTTCCTACAGCTATTTTAAAATACAAAATACATTATTATTGACTATGTTCTCCATAATGAGCAATAGAACCCCAAAGCTTATTCCTCTATTTTAACTACAATATTAGTATATTGTTAAAATAGTAACAAGCACTTTTCTCTCAATTTAAATATTCTAAATGAGTGACATACAATACGCATGGCTTGTTTCACTGAAAATACTATGAAGATAAATTGAAAAAAATAGAAAACTTAAAAGAAAAATACTGTTTTTAAGGTTGAGCAAAGCTATATATAATATATATTATATATAATATAATATATATAAGTACAACTCATCTGAAGGTTCTTTACTGTATATATGCTTACCAGCATTTGCTATTGTTATTTTACTTGATATGATTGCCATTCTGACTGGAATGAGTTATAGTTTTGATTTATCTTTTGTTTATGGCTACCAGCTTAGTGCTGGTGGCTCACACCTGTAATCATTGCTACTCAGGAGGCTGAGATCAGGGATCACTGCTCAAAGCCAGAAATAGAGCTGTGGCAGAAGTAGAACTTTGAGCAAAAGAACTCAGGAATAGCACTCAGGCCCTGAGTTCCAGCCTCAGGATTGGTACACACAATTTTTTTTCATACATTGCTGATGGGAATTAGTATAACCACTACTGAAATCAGTATGGAGTTTCCTCTGTCAACTAGAACAAAACTACTATTATACTAATATGGAAAGAATGAATATATATATATATATATATATATATCCAAAGAAATAGAAGTCAAAATATGAGATACTTGCCACCCATGTTTATTGCAGCACTTTCACAAAAGCCAAGCTATGGGATAGGCCTAGGTGCCCAACAGCTAGTAAGAAGATGCATAAAAATATGATGCATGTACACAATGGAATATTATTTAGCCATGAGGAATGAAATTATATCATTTGAAGGAAAATGGATGGATCTGTAGATCATCATCATGTTGAGCAAGATAAGCCAAATTTAAATAACAAAATATCATATGTTTTCACGCATATGTGGGAAAATGGGACATGATTATTAAGTGGAACTGTGGCAGAGATGATATATGAGCAAAAAACACAACATAATAAAATCCACTAAATCTGTTTGGAAAACTAGGGGAGGAATGAGGTGGGATTAGGATAATATAATACAGAGGGTTAATTTGATCCATGTACATTATATGTATCTATAGAACTATTAGAATGAAACGCCATTGTATGTTAATATAAACATAAAAATTTAAAAGAGAAAATTTAGGATAATCATACCTTGCTAATGAGAATGCAAAATGGGTTAGCCTGTTCAGAAAATAGTTCCGAAATTTCTTAAATTTCTTAATGTATAATTAATGTATGCCCCAGTAAATCTGTCCTTAGGTACAAGAGAAATGTGCATGTTCCTCTGCTTCCAAACTTGCATATCAGTATTTATAGCAAGTGTTTCTAACAATGCAAAAGCAGAAACAGTCCAAATGCCTGTCACTTGATGAATGTATCAACAAATATCCATACAATTTGGCATCATCCACTATTGTAGAATGAATATTTGTTTCTCTCAGAACTCATGTACCAAAAACCCACTCTTGAATGTTTTGGTCTTTGGACCAAGGCAAGTCACAATTCAATTTGGATAAGGTTGTGAGGATGAGGAATCACAATGGTGGCCCTTGCTTCAGAAGACAGAGAGAAGAAAGAAAGAAAGAAAGAAAGAAAGAAAGAAAAGAAAGAAAGAAAGAAAGAAAGAAAGAAAGAAAGAAAGAAAGAAAGAAAGAAAGAAAGAAAGAAAGAAAGAAAGAAACAAAGAAACAAAGAAACAAAGAAACAAAGAAAGAAAGAAAGAAAGAAGAAAGAAAGAAAGGAAGAAAGAAAGAAAGGAAGGAAGAAAGGAAGGAAGGAAGGAAGGAAAAGGAAGAAAGAAAAAGGAAGGAAGGAAGGAAGGAAAGAAGGAAAAGGAAGAAAGAAAAAGGAAGGAAGGAAGGAAGAAAGAAGGAAGGAAGGAAGAAAGAAAGAAAAGAAGAAAGGAAGAAAGGAAAGATGATGGATGGACATACAGATAGAGACAGATGATGGATGGACAGACAGAGAGACAGACAGCTAGCTAATGGATGGATAGACCGATTGACAGACCGACACACAGACAGACAATCAAATTTCAGAGTGATGGAAGAGTTGCTTTTGAAATGAAATCTGCCTGTAAATTAATCTTGGACTGTTACAAACTCAAAAACCAAACAGACTTCAAAAGTGTGAGAAACAAATGACTGCTACTTAAGCACACTATTTACATCTTTTTGTTATAGAAATATGAACTAACTAAAATATCAAGCACTAAAATGATGAGTACATAGTATTATTATAAAAATTTTTATAGAAAGGAAAGTAATTGTTTTTATGAATGTTATGCATATGATCATGGTACACTCTGCAAAAGAACGTTCAATATTAAATACTGAGGAAATTGTAATAAATTAACATTCAGTCCATTTTGCTGTATGATTTATTAATTTTGTGTGTGTGCGTGTGTTAGGCAAAGTCTTAGGGCTTGAACTCAGAGACTTAAACTCTTGCTTGGATTTTTCTACACAAGACTGATGTTCTACTACTTGAACCAGGTCTCACTTCTGGCTTTCTGTTGATTAATTGGAAATAAGAATCTCTCCAATTTTCCTGCCTGGGTTGGCTTCAAACTGCAGTCCTCAGATTCCCCCCTCTTGACTAGCAAGGATTATAGGAATTAGCTATGAGCATCATTCAGATTGATTCACTTTATCACCAACACCTCCCTCAAAAAGAACTATTCAAGAAATACCTTGGAAAATAAGGTATTAAAACAATTCACACATCCTTAGTATGATACTAATTATTCACTAATGAAAGAATTTCTTTTCGTTCATGAGTAGAAAATATAGGGGAGAGATTCAAAGAGATTAATCTTATTAAAATACTATGTAACTGTATGTGGAATACCACATTAAAAATCCTTTGAAAAATTAGAGCAAGCATACACTAAAATGAATGAATGCAGTCATAAAATTCAATGCATATCCAACAAAATAAGAAAATTGAGGGTAAGGATGGGGTTGCACTTGGGAGGGATGTAAGAGAATGATGAAAGGGGTGACATTGATCAAGGTGCATTGTATTCATAAACTGCTTTGTAGAATGGCAACTCCTTTATACAAAAACTTTTAAATGACAGGGATACTGCATCTTGTATATACATTTTTCTAATTTGCGGAGAGGAAGGGAAATAACAAAATGCTGAAACAAAGATATAAAGTTGAGCCATTGTAACAATGAGATGTACAAGACACTTTGTTGAAAACGAACTTTACAACTTGGGGGGGGGGAGGGAGGCAGGGAGGGAAGGGATATTAGGGGAAAAACAAAGGAGGAGGTAACAATGCTAGATAGGAAATGGACTCATTACCTTACTCATGTAACTGTAACCCCTCTGTACACTATTTTTACAATTAAAAACATTTTAAAAAGAATGTAAAGCACCAACTATAATAAAAATATGACAGGGATATAAAGCAGGTCATATCTGTGATGAGAACACTAGTGGTAGTGAGGAGTGTGAGTGGAGTTAGTGAAGAAGAGTGAACAAGTTGAAAATACTTTATGTCCATGTGTGAAATAGAAAAATGAAGCTTGTTGGAATTGATTTGGGAAGGAGAGAGAGAAATGAGAGTGAGTGACAAACGAGATGATTCTGACTATGGTACATTCCTTTTATTTATGGACATATCAAAATGAATCCCTCATGCCAGGCACTGGGTGGCTCATGCTTGTAATCCTAGCTACTCAGGGGGCTGAGCTAAGGATCATGGTTCAAAGCCAACCCGAGCAGGAAAGTCTGTGAGACTCTTATCTCCAATAAACCACCAGTGGTGCTGTGGCTCAAGTGGTAGAGTGCTAGCCTTGAGCTGAAGAGCTGAGAAACAGTGCCCACGCCCAGAGTTCAAGCCCTATGACCGACCAAAAAAAGAAATGAACCCTCTTTGTGCAACTATTGATGCTAATAATGTTACAAAAAGAAAGACTGGAAAGGTAGCACTTTGTAATTCTGATGACAAAAGACAAGCTAATGCTTAAAAAAAAAATCCCAAACCTCAAATCAACAAAACCCAAAAACAAAGTGGTGAACTGTTAGCAACTAATGAATCTGAGATTCATCAATAATATCTTATCGGATATTCAGTGCATTTCTTTTTCTTTTTTTTTAATATTATTTTATTTTATTTGAGAACATACTGTACAGAGGGGCTACAATTACATGGGCAGGATAATGCATACATTTCTTACCAAGCATTGCAGCCTCCTCCTTTGTTTACCCTTCACCTCCCTTCCCAGCCTCCCCCCTCCCCCCACCCAATTATACCCCCCTCCCCCCCCACCGACATTGTAAAGCTGGTTTTGACATGACATTTTGTACTTCTCATTGTTGCAACAGGTCCACCTGAATCCTTAAACGACTTGTTTGCCCCCATCTCCTCCACATGTTATACTGACATCAAATATAGTGAAAGCGGGGGTTACACTGTGGGGGAGGGACATACAAAGCAACAAAGAAATAATCTTCTAAATGCGTTAGAAACACATGGATGAAAGAAACGAAAACATTAAAATAGATATTTAAGGGTTCATTTTCCTTACATCACATTATCTGACCTTTTCCGCTTGACTCATACCTATACTAGATATTGCAAATAAGGGAAACCATGGGACCTCTGCTTCTTTGGGCCTGGCTTACTTCACTTAATATAATTTTTTCCAAGCCTTTCCATTTCCTAACAAATGGGGAAATGTCATTCTTTCTGATGGAGGCATAGAATTCCATTGTGTATATATACCACATTTTCTTGATCCATTCATCTACTGAGGGGCATCTGGGTTGGTTCCATATCTTAGTTATGGTAAATAATGCTGCAATAAACATAGTTGTGCTGTTAGCTTTAGTGTGGTCTTGTTTGTAAACATTTGGGTAAATGCCCAAAAGTGGGATTGCTGGATCATAGGGGAGATCTATGTGAAGTCTTTTGAGGAACCTCCATACTGCTTTCCAAAGTGGTTGAACAAGTTTACATTCCCACCAACAATGAAGTAAGGTTCCTTTCTGTCCACATCCCCTCCAGCATCTGTTGTTGTTAGAGTTCTTGATTTTTGCTGTTCTAACTGGAGTGAGGTGATATCTCAATGTTGTTTTGATTTGCATTTCTTTTATGGCTAGGGATGTTGAACATTTCTTCATGTGTCTATTGGCCATCCTTCTTTCTTCTTCAGAGAAGCTTCTCTTTAAGTCTTTCGCCCACTTATTTATTGGGCAGTTGTTTCTTTGAGGATTTGTTGTTGGGTGGTTTAATTTTTTGAGTTCCAAGAATATTTTAGATATGAGACCCTTGTCCGGTGTATGGCTAGTAAAGATCTTCTCCCAATCGGTGGGCTTTCTATTGATCTTGCTAGCTATGTCATTTGCCCTGCAGAAACTCTGCAACCGTATGCAATCCCATTTGTCCAACCTTTCTTTGATTTGTTGTGCTTCCGGGTCTCTATTCAGAAAATTTCGGCCTGAGCCAAGGAGACCTAAGGTTTCTCCTATTCCATCCTGTAATGTTTTCAGAGTGTCTGCTTTGAGTTCAAGGTCTTTGATCCATTTGGAGTTGATTGTGGTGCAGGGTGATATATAAGGATCTAGCTTTAGTTTTCTACATGTAGTTAACCAATTTTGCCAGCACCATTCAGTGCATTTCTACATGTCTCTACATTTCAATATTTTCAGAGTTAAAATTAGGGGGAGAAGCCATCCTGGTCCAGAAACTGCTAGGGCTATTGTGTTACTCAGAGCTAGTTCTAGCATTCCTATAAATTATATAAGATGTACTTGCTGGTCTGGGAAGGTTGGCTCAGTGGTAGAGTGCTTGCCTCCCATACATGAACCCGTAGGTTGGATTCCTCACCACCACATAAACAGAAGAAGCTGGAAGTGACATTGTGGCTCAAGTGGTAGAGTGCTAGCCTTGAGCTAAAGAGCAGAAGGGCAGCACCTAGGCCCAGAGTTCAAACCCCACGACCAACAAAAAGAAATGTACTTCCTGCTTAAATGCATCCTTCTTTTAGGCAACGTGCAGAGATAAATAGCAGTGAAGTTTTCCAAGGTAGAAAGATTGCAGATGAGTTTTGACACTGTCAAGTATAAGGCAATATACTTGCAAACTTTTATAAACAAATGATAGTGAACATGAGCCAACCTTATTTTACCACCAGGATAATAAGATAAAACAAACAATGTAAAGAGACCACAGAAGACCTCCACTGCCCACCAATAAGCTACAATTGTGCAAAGTAGTCAGCTACATTGAAATCATTCTGATTCGTAAAAAAATAACCTGTATCACATTTTCTTCCAGAGTACATTGCATTTACCATTTTGTTGTCATCTCACACCCTTAAAATTTTGAATACCAAGAAACTGATTTTGAATACCAGGAAAATGAGGGAAGAAATGTAACTCGACCAATATCAATCTACTTCTCATCTATCTCATCAAAACCTAAATGGATCCATTTCCTAATTTCCAGCTCCATGTGCTTTCATGTGGAAATGATGGAAGTGAAAAATGAAAGACTATTATCACAAAAGGCATGGGTAGGAGGTAGCCTTACTCACAAAAATCCCAAATAAGAGAACTTGTAGTTTCTTTCTTTAAAGCTTCAAAGTGATCATTTTAAGGAAAATGCTACTTTACACTGCAAATAGCAATTTTATCCAATTGTTATCCTAAGAAGTAGCATATAACAGAAATTTAAATAAAGTTGAAAAAGGTTAGAGTTTAAGTACTAATGGAAGATAAATTAATAATAAGATGTTGTTAAGGAAAGTAACTAAGGGCATGTAATCAGTGCAACCCATAGTAGAACATAGATTACTGTGTTCTGTCCCTGAGCCAACTTGGAAATAGGTAAAAATTATTTCTCTGCTCTATACCTTAATTTTCTGTCAAATGGAAAGATTAGGCTACACCATCATTTTACAAAACATGACATTTAAAATATTAGTTCCCATGTTCATCATCCCTGGTGGTGAAGGAAATGCAAATAAAGACAACCCTGAGATATCTCCTTACCCCAGTCAGAATGTCCCACATCAACAAATCAGCCAACGACAAATGCTGGAGAGGATGTGGAGAAAGAGGAACCCTATTACACTGCTGGTGGGAATGTACAATTATACAACCACTTTGGAAAGCAGTCTGGAGGGTCCTTAGAAAGCTAAAGATTGACCTCCCTTTCGACCCAGTCATACCACTGCTAGGCATCTACCCTGAACAACAGGAACCAATATACAAGGACACGTGCACCTCCATGTTTATTGCAGCACTGTTCATAATAGCTAGGATATGGAAACAACCCAGATGCCCCACCACAGATGAATGGATCCAAAAATTGTGGTATCTATACACAATGGAATATTATGCAGCCATTAGAAATGACAAAATAATGGCATTTGCATGGAAATGGATGGAGCTAGAAGGAATCATGTTGAGCGAGGTAAGCTAAGAGCAAAGAGACAAACGCTACCTGGTCTCCCTGATAAGTGGATGCTAAATCCAAAATGTTAGGTGATACGACAAAACTAACAGGACTTAAGAAACAAAGAACTCCCACTCATCTGGTCGAACCACTACTAAATATCCCCATGCTGCTGATCACATGTATGGTATATAACATGTAAACACTGTTATATGTTATAGACTGTGATAGACAATTTGCTCCAGGAAAGTTAGAATGAACTTGTGACTTTAAATGAGCATCATTATTCCACAATACTGTGAAATTCGGGAAATTATGTAATCACTTAATCACAATAAAAAAAAAAGAACCTCGGGGAAGGTAGGGAGGGAAGGGATGGTAGGGGGAAAACAATGGAGGGGGTAACAATGTTCAATAGGAAGTGTACTCATTACCTCACTCATGTAACTGTAACCCTCTGTATAGTATCTTTACAATAAAAAAAAACAAAAAAAATATTAGTTCCCTGAAATCATCAGAAAAATTATCTTTCATAGCCAAATGATTTTCACAAATATGAAATGATACTTTCCCTTTCAAAATGTATAATACACAATAGATTATTATGGACTCTTGGAAATGCTAAAGAGTAGGACATTGTTAAACTTTATTTAACCCAATCATTTTTATAGTTTTGCTTTTAGGAGGTGCTGGGGATTGAACATAGGGCAACGCACATGCCTAATCCCTCATCCACTCACTCAGTGTTTTCAAACTAATTACGGAATCCAATTATCTTAGAATACTTACTGACACTTGTAAGTTCCTTGGAACCTCTTTTTGTGGAACTATATTCTTCTTTTTAAAGGTTCTGATGCTGTTTAAGTCAGGCCTACCATGCATTGTACAGTTTAGTTTCTTTTTTATTTTTAGACAGCTTGTCCCTATGTGGCCCCAGACTGGCTTTGAATTTGTAATCTTCCTACCTCAGGCTCTTGAGTGGTACAATTATAACTATGTGTCACTATGCCTGGTCTTAATGTCTCCTTGATATAGGATGGAGAGCACATACTCAAATACACATAAGTTTATATATTTATATTTATCTATATATTCATATATACATACATACCCATTCATACGCATGTATTGGTATGTATATGTACATATATTATATATATTTATATATAGAGAGAGATGCATACACACAAACACATCTACTTGTTAGCTCTCATTTTCTCTTCAAAATCCACTCTCAGGATGACTAACCTGAGCAGACTTTATCTAGGCTTTTATACATTCTGAATTCAGCCAATCAAATTCAGCCCTATCAGTACACTAGCTTTAAAAAATGAGATCAGGATTATTATTTCCTTGATTCTTCTCTGAGTATTTACCTGGGGTTTCTTGAATCTGTGAGCTGAAAAGCACTGTTCCTTCCAAGTTGACAAGCTCAGTAAAACTATCTCTTCCTCCAGATTCTAGCAACTGCCCCCTGTCCAATACTTCCGTAGGAGAAGGCTGCAATCACAATATACTGTTCTATGTTTTATTGTTTCCCTGTAAGAACCTTCTTGTAAATAGTCCCTTTGTACAGAAGCCTGGCTTAGATTATCCCATTTTGAATATGTCATCCATTTCTAGTGGAGGCCTAAGTAAACCACTGTTTACAGCAAGTTCTCCAGATGGAAGTATATAATAGTTGGGAATTGGATTGTTAGTTCTGTTGTTCAGAAGAGAGGCCTAAACTAGAGCTAGAGATTTGAGATTCATTGGTCAAAGGAAAGAGTTGAAGCTGTGGCAGTGAGGATAATTACCCAGCAAGAGAATAGGGTGAGATGAGGACTCAGAAGTGAAAAAAATTGTAAGGAGAGAATACTGCTTTCTGGAAAGCTAAATTATTAAGCAGAAGTAGAAATGTATATAATAAACAAGGATTAAGATGCAAGTAAATAATGTTAAGGGATATCTCATCCATATAATCTATATTTATTAACACATTTTTCCAGTGATATGTTTGGAAATCTTTTAAATTCAAATGTTGTTTTAGGCTTTCTTGGATATACATTGCCAGTTGGGATCTCTGTAACACTCTCTTGTTCTCTGACTTTATAATGATTCTCCAATCTTCCTGCTTCACACATTCTCCCATGATAACAAAAGTGATTAAACTAGAATTAAGTCAGTTTTTCTTCCTCAGGCATACAAGTGTATTTTCTCAATATTATGTGTTGATTTTATTGACCAGTTTTGAAAGTTGGGATTGTTCCACTGTCTGTGCAGACCACAAAATGTTGCACTGCAGATACCCCTGGAAAACCAATTAAGAAGTGATGCTTCATTTTTTATTCTTGCTATACGGTGACAAATACCCTAACCTATGGAAACTGAAGTTAGTTTATAAGACAGTGAGGCATAGAAACAGAGCATGGCCCTATATTGGAAAAGAGGAAGATGGAGGGTAATAGGTGGGGTTGGGAAAGATGGGGTAGAATGATGAAAGGGGTGACACTGAATGAGATGCTCATAAACTATCATGTTGAATTGAAATCCTTTATACAGTTACTTAAAGATAATAAAAACAACACCAAAAAGAAAACAGGCAATTTGGATTCTAGATCTAGAAATGAACATTCAGAATGACTTTTGACCTAGGTTTTCTCATTTATCATCTGAGAGAGCTGGACTACAGTTATTTTTTGAAATGTGTTTCTTGAAAAGCTGAGAAACTACTCTACAAGATACCTAAGGAAGCAAAAGGAAACTGACAAAGGTGAGCTCTGAACCCATATCACCAATATTCCAGAATGCATCTGTTTTTTCTGCTTTCTACTTTGAATTCCTTGTAAATTGTCTTCTGAAGGAAAGACTTCATGACATACCTAACCAACCAACCTACAGAATGTGCCTACATGATCTTTGAGATCTCCTGTAATTCCTTCAGTCTAGAAGTTTAAATGTGAATACATAGATAACAGCTGTTTTCATAAAGAAGACTGTTGTGAACATTTCCTTCTTGTTTCTACTTAGAGTTATCAAAAAGGCAGAATAAAGCTATAACTCACTGAATTCAGCATCCTAGTTTTTCAGCTGCCTTAGTCTGTCTTAGTCCCTGATCTCTAGTTGTGTGGTGGCATAAAAGTGGGAGCCTAGACATTTTTATGATGTGCTTTTTGTCCCCTTCCCACTGTGCATTATCCAGGGCCTTGTGGGAGAGGATTGCTATTTAGGTAAGATGGGCCAGACTCCAAATTTGGAAAGCAAACAAACTTGAAATGTTTTTCTCACCAAATTGTGCTCTCTAATCTCTTCTCTTCCATCTTTATTTATTCTTCTGTTAATTTTGTGGTTGGAACAAATCTAAATATAAATGAAATCTCCTCCAGCTGGCCACCTTCTCCAGCCAGAATCCAAATCCCATGAAACTATGTTACTGTCATACTTTGCTTTACATCTAGAATCTCAAAAAGGATGGAGCAAGAGTGAATCTAGTTCCGCCTAATGCATTCTGATACTGTACTAGGTAGTCAGCCAGAGAAGATAATGAACAGAAAACCCTGTATTTTTAAAAGAAATATGAGTAAAAATTAATAAGCCTGCACAGAATACATAAACTGATTAGAAAGAATGTGGTTTGTCAGACAGAGCAGAGAAAGACATTGGATGAGAACCTCAGAAATTAGAACCCAGCAGGACTGGGAAAAGGACTCAGTGGTAAAGTGCTTGCCTTGCGTGCTTGAGGCCCTGAGTTCAATTCCTCAGCACCCATAAGCAAAAAAAAAGCCGGAAGTGGCACTGTGGTTCAAGTGGTAGAGCACTAGCCTTGAGCTGAAGAGCTGAGGGGCAGCGCCCAGGCTCAGAGTTCAGGCCCACGACCCGACCCAAAATAAAACAAAACAAGAAATTAGAACCCAGCAGACTCCAGCAGAATTTTAGAAAGTAAAAGAGGAATGTAGGGCTCAGCAAAAAAGATATCAAACAAGATCGCAGAAGATACAAGGTATTTGTTTTTGTCATGGCTGCTGCTTTTCACTACTACTCCTTATTTCATCCTTATGCATTTTTGAGGAGCTCAGGGATATGGGAAGCAGGTCTTTGGATTGAATCCCATTAGCGTCTATAACATAAGTTGTCAAATTTGTTCAGAGAAAAGATTTTTACACATAATGTCAGAAAGAATTCAAAGTGATTTAAATGAACACTGCCATGAGTAAGTGCTAAATTATATTGGATTTTGCCAAGACACTCACAGCCTACTGGTAGAAAGAGTGAATACAAAATTTTAACACACAGCAATAAATAGAGAGAGAGTGATTACAACAGCATGTCATAGAAACATAAGAGAAACATAAAGACACATGGTTTCATAGAACATCAGAGTTGGAAAAAACATAGACCATGCAGTCTAATCTCTTCTCTGTATATATGGAAAAAGTAAGATCCAGGATACTGAAGGATTTCTCCGAGGTCATAGATCCATCCAATGAAAGTGGTGGATTTCTGCTTTAGAGAATGGGAGTCAGTCTGTGCCATTCTGCACAGGTAATGAATTTTTGACTTACTTTAAGCTGGTCCTTTATGGTTATAAAATATTCCAAGATTTTGTACTGAGAAAACATCTAATTGAAACTGATTAAGGACTTAAGCTTTGTAGATTCCAATTATGGTTGTACATGGCTATAATCCCAATTACTTGGGAAACAGAGATCATGAGAATCACAGTTCAAGATTAGCCTAAGGAAAAAGTCAGTGAGGTCTTATCTAAATCAATAATCTGGGTACAGTGGCTTATTCTTACCATCCCAGGAAAGAATATTCTAGTTTGAACATAAGCCTAGGCAAAAACACAAGACCATAACTAAAAAGCAATTAAAGCAAAAAAAGGATCACGAGGGGTGGTTCAAATGGTAGAGGACCTGCTAACAAGTTCAAGATCTGGAGTTCAAACCACATTACCACAAAAAGAAGAATTTGTGCATTGTGGAAGAAAATGCATGTTGATTTGGATAAACAGATTAGCTCTTCTTTGTCTTTCAACTTTTATGGTATAGTTCACATGAAAAAATACCATAAAAATCTGCTGTTATAGTGTGGGCAACAAACAGTACCTAGGTTTACATCCTAGAAGCAATGGAATCCTGATTGACAAAGGAACCCTTTAGGTTTTCTCTCCCTCCCACTTCAACAGTTTTATTTTCTACTGCTCTTGGGTTAGGTCAATAATATACAAGTTTCTCTAGTTTTGCATGCCTGTGAGGTGATCATCTAACTTCTTCTTGTACATTTTCAGTAACTGGGAACTTACTCTCCTCAAGATAAATCTGTTAAAAAGCTTTGTCATGTGACAGATAAAAAAGGTGTGCACTTCTCTAATGCTTCTGCTCTTTGAGGACATTTTCATCATCCTCTTCAGAGATTTGAAGATCATAATATGAATGCTTCAGTTTTTGCTTCTTTATAACCAAGAGACTTGACTTCTCCAATTGTTCCTCTCTAGACAAACTCTAGCTCTCCCCTGGATTATGATGCTCTCAGCTCATTTTCGCTTGAGCTAGTAAGAATGTGCATTGGGAAAGATTTTAAATAGGATAATTTGAAAATGTTTAAATAATTTAAATGCATATTTGCTATGATGCAGGAATTATACTTTTTATGACAGTGAGCTTTGAACTCAGGGCCTCATGCTTGCTTGGCAAGTACTCTACTACTTAAGCCACATCCTCAACTTCAGGAACTCTACTTCTAAAACTATATCCTATAGAAACAACGGGAATAGAATGACAGTAGATAGACAGGATAGTCAAAATAGATAGATAGATAGATAGATAGATAGATAGATAGATAGATAGATAGATAGATAGATAGATAGACAGACAGATAGATAGATAGATAGATAGATAGATAGATAGATAGATAGATAGATAGATAGATAGATAGATAGATAGATAGATAGATAGATAAAGCTGGTATTGCTTGCCATAAGAAATAACTAGAGAAACTGAAGTGCCTACTAAAGTAGAATTAATCTAAAATTTTGCTATAATCATTCTTGAATATAAAATGCTAAGACTGATACGATACAAATAGATCTACGTAATAATATGGAAAGATGCCCAAAGTACACTAAGTGAAAAAATTAGTTTAAAATCAATATGCTCTGTATGATTTCATTCTTGCAAAATATATGTGGGCATATTTATATGCAAAATATATTTAATGGCATAAGAAACATCTTATATCTATAAGAGAAGATATATTCTAAATTATCTCTCAGAAGTGGGATTTTCACTTTTTTCTTTATAAATTTCAATATTAATTTCAATGAGAATGAATCATTTTTAAATTAAGATTAAAAATGAAAAGGTAGCTGAA
This sequence comes from Dipodomys merriami, assembly GCF_024711535.1. Taxonomy (NCBI): domain Eukaryota; kingdom Metazoa; phylum Chordata; class Mammalia; order Rodentia; family Heteromyidae; genus Dipodomys; species Dipodomys merriami. The sequence continues at coordinate 69,037,797 of NW_027204492.1, forward strand.
GAAACAAAGTCAACTAACCCCCTCTAATTCTATAATTTGTGGCAATCACCTCAGGAGTGTCTATACTGAACTGAGAGAAAGAATTGACAATGAGCCCCAGAACCAAAGTGCCTGTGTTCAAATTTGAGTTCTTAAATATAGTTGCATGTTACTTTAACAAAGTTACTTATTGTCTTCATATTTGTTTCTTCTATTGTTAAATGCAAATAAAGAGTACTTAACTCATGAAGTTGTTCTGAGGACTCAATGACTTATAACATGTAAAGACCTTAAATGATGGCTGGTATCTAGTAGACATTATAAAGATATAAATAATCATAATGTTTATTATTTTGCAATCAGTTCTATCCTTTCAGTCACTGAAACTTTAAATATAAATCATCCCTAATTCCTTCATCTGTTTCTACTTCTCACAATAAGTTAGCTACAATGTCATGAATTACATTAGGCCCAATTGTGTGCAGTTGCTATTTCTGTACAACAGCAAATATTGTATATCAGTCATTTCACCTAGCTCAATCTTTCCATGATTTCCCAAATCACTTCATTATTGTCTTACATTGAGCCTTTAGATTTTACTTTAAAAGCAGTTACTCTTTTTTTGTCAGTCCTGGGGCTTGACCTCAAGGCCTGAGCACTGTCCTTGAGCTTCTTTTGCTCAAGACTAGCACTCTACCACTAAGCCACACTCTACCACTAAGGCACTTACTCTTCTAATTTGTCTCCTTAATCCATATTGTTTTCCTACACTAATCTGCCTTGCATGTATACATTCATTTAGTTTAGCCATCACTCTAAACCTACTCTACTGGTCACCAGTAACTTACCATTAATCACAAGAGCAATCCTTGTCCTGGTATTTGACATGATACACATCAGGTAACATTCACATGCTTGACTCTCATGGGCATGCACAATTTGTAGCATATACCAAAAGAAGTTCTGTAGGCAAGGGAAGCATAGTCAGGCCAATTTTTTGGTGTGTTATTCATGGGGGCACTTTAAATGACTGTGAGTAATGAAGTCAAGCATTTTAATTAACTTGGCTACTTAGAAAGATGCAATAAAATAATAACTTTAGTTTCTCAAGTAATTCCAGGGATTGTTTTTAATGAGGAACTAAATTGTTAGAAATCATTTCCAGTGTCCTGGGAACTTTCTCAACATTTCAACTGAAATATCTCTTTAATTTGTTTTAAATCACTGATCAAGTCAACCATGACTGCCACTACCCCCAACAAGGCATTGTGGTTTCCAATTGTTGTTCTCACCAATTCGACTGAACTTAAAATGTATGAGGACTTTTGTGTCTATAATAAAACACATTGCACATATTCACTGAGCACTTATTATATAACAAGCACCATACTTTTTGAGATCTGATTAACAGAAACACATCTTTTTCTCACTCATTAATAGACAGATAGATTATAGATATAATTATTAAGCATCCATTTCATATTTACTGCATTCTTCATAATAAGGCATGTACCTAAATATAGGGTAGAAAAGAAGAACATATAAAAAGTTATACTATTCAAGTTCTACAGTTTCCAAGTCATTATAGCCATGGACACCGATTATAGAATTAAGCATATGTATGACTAGGTAACATGTAAAGAGAATGGTTTTATATAACTCTCAGTAAGAAGCTTTTAATTCCATCCAACCGTCTTCTACTCAAGAAAGCACATTGAAAAACAAGTTAGTAAATATGGTCTTATTGTAGGATAACCCTGAGTCTTTTTAACTTAATTCTCTTTGTAGGTAAATCATTTGCAAGCACTGGTACTTTAACTCTTATGGGTAACAGATTACTTTTGACACATCAGTGGGTTGTAGCATGGGGTCTGGCCTTATGAATAAAGTCCAAGTTTTTTGGCTGGCCTTCAGAAGAAGCTGTGCTCTGGCCTCCCTTTTGTAAGTACCTTCCCATACACAGTGCTTGACTGAAATAGTCTCTTCATTGCTCTTTAGTCATACCAAGATATAGTGCTTTCTCCTTATATCAAGGGCTAGTATTAGAGCTAGGATTCACTCTCAAACAGGCAGTCTGATTCTAGCATCTAGATAGTTAACCATTACATACTAGTATATTATAGTTCGTTTTAATTGTATTGTAAAGGTGATATACAGAAGGGTTACAGTTACATAAGTAAGTTAATGAGTATATTTCTCTATGAACAGTGCTACTCCCTCCTTCATTTCCTCCCACTTCACCCCAACTCCACTCCCCCTACAGTTGTAAAGTTCATTTCCAACACAGTGTCTAGTAAGTATCACTGTTGCATTGGATCACCCTTTGTCCCAGTATTTCAGTGATTACCCTTCCCTTCCCAAATCAGATAAGCTTATATACAAGGCAAAGGATACAGAAATCAGAAACAATAAAAAAGAACTAAACCAAAGTGGGGAGGAAGAAAGAAAAAATAACTGCAAACAGTACAGTAAAACAAAAATCCCTCTTGTTTCTATTTCTTGGAGTTCACTTTGATAAGCACATGACCATATAAAATATGTGCATAGCTATTGAGCTATTGTGAGTCCCTGCTAAGAATATCCTAGACATATTCTAGTTTTTACAAATGAGGGAAACCATGCAGCCTATATTTCTTTGGATCTAGCTTGCTTCACTTAATAAATTTTTTCCAAGTCTTCCCATTTCCTTATGAATGGGGCAATGCCATTCTTTCTGATGGAATCACAGAATTCCATTGTGTATATACATATACCACATTTTCATGATACATTCATCTAGTGAGGGCCATCTGGGTTAATTCCATATCTTAGCTATGGTAAATAATGCTTCAATGAACATGATAGTGCTGGTAGCTTTAGTATGGTCTTGTTTGTGGTCATTTGGGTAAATGCCCAGGAGGGAGATTGCTGGATCATAGGGGAGCTCTAGTCTTTTGAGGAACTTCCACACTGCTTTCCAGAGTGTTTGAACCTGTTTACATTCCCACCAACAGTGTAAGAGCATTCCCTTTGGGTCATATGGCTTCCAGCATCTGTTATTATTTGTTTTCTTGATAATGACCATTGTTTTTTTGGGGGGGAGGGGTCAGGTCGTGGGCCTGAACTCGGCCTGGGCACTGTCCCTCAGCTCTTCAGCTCAAGGCTAGCACTCTACCACTTGAGCCATAGCGCCACTTCCAGCTATTTTTTTTTCTGCTTATGTGGTGCTGAGGAATCAAACCCAGGGCCTCATGCATGCAAGGCAAGTGCTCTACCACTGAGCCACCTTCCCAGCCTGATAATGGCCATTCTAACTGGTGAGATCAAATCTCAGTGTTGTTTTAATTTGCCTTTCTTTTATGATCAGAGATGTTGAACATTTCTTGGTATGGGCACATGAACAGACCTGGGGACCAATAGAATTAAAGACCAAGAAATGAACCCACAGACCTATGACTGCTAATCTTTGATAAGGGAGCAAAAAACACAGGATGTAAGAAAGTTTCTTCAACAAATGGTGCTGGTAGAATTGGCTATATACATGTAGAAAACTGAAGTTAGATCCTTATATATCACCCTGCACCATAATCAATTCCAAATGGATAAAAGACCTCAGTGTAATATTATATGCCCTGAAAATATTACAGGAAGGAAAAGGGAAATACTAGGACTCCTTGGCACAGGTCAAAACTTCCTAAGTAAAGATCCAGAAACACAACACATCAAAGAAACACTGGATAAATGGGATTGAGTTAAACTACAGAGTTTCTGCATGGCAAAAGACATAGCTAGCAAGATAAATAGAAAACCCACAGATTGGGAGAATATCTTTATTAGCTATACAACAGACAAAGACTTCATATCTAAAATAATCTTAGAGCTCAAAAAATTAAACCTTCAAAAACAAATCCTCAAAGAAATAACAAGTCCTTTATTAAGTGGACTAAAGACTTAAAGAAAGGCTTATCTGAAGAAGAAATAAAAATGGCTAATAGATACATTAGAGCAATTACTGTCTGCATAAGAAGGAGGCAGAATAACCTTTTTGTGTGTATATTTGTCTTCGATGAAAACATGCATATATTAAGTCTACTTGTTGGACATTGCTTCTAACTTGTTAGTATGATAAACATTTAAGCCATCTTTAAAAACTGTATTAAAGTTTAGAAAAGCTATATTTCAATTCTTACAAAATATCTTTTTATCAGACCCTGTAGCAAACTAAAGCACATTACTGTAGATAAGAAAGCCAATTGTGTCCTGTGATTCACATAATCTAAGCCTGTATCAACTATGAAGATATAATTCACTCTTTGTTAGTTCACAAAGATTACAGATGGCTTCTAGCATAGCTACTCCATCCAATTGAAAAATTACTCTAAATCTATGGAACAATTTACAAATCCATTGCAGTGAGATTTCTGTTCCGTGTAAAGTATGTTTTGTCTCTTCTATTTCCTAGTTACTTGACAATGAGAGTTAGTCTCCCTATTTATAATGTTGGAATACACTCTCCACATGGTGAGTATAAAAATGAACACACAATAATGCACACAAAAGCCCTAATAGTGCTTGGAATCTCTTAGGGCCTTCAAACATTAATTTGCACTACACACTACACTTCAGCACACATGCTAAATTCCTAGCATGGGATAATTACAAAAGCATTACAATACATTTTCTGATAGATTCTGCACAGTGGCTTTGAGAAAGCAAACTTGACACATAGTAAGCAGTACATTATTTTTATCCTGACTTCAGAAAATCATCACTATTTGTGCTTGTTACTGAATCCTCATACCAAATGGAGCACCAAGCCATGTCTACTGTATCAAATACATCTCTCCATTTGCAATCCCTCTTATCTGTCACCCACATGGTTAGATGTGTCTCCTGCCTTTGGTTTTGTCTCACTTCAATCCATTTTCCTCACTCTTGCGAGGTGTCTGAAGTATACACCAAATCAAGTCACTCTCTGGCTTAAAGCCAGAGTTGCCCTTTATTATGCTCATAGTATAATACAGAACACTAAGTGAAATATTAATTTAATATGACCTAATGGTCAGGTATACCTATTCACTACCTTCTTAACTAGTTTCCATATACAAATTGTATGGCTTGGTAAATTTGAATGACAAATTCTAATCTCAAGTCATTCATATTTTACTCTCTTTCCCTCTATGATCCAATATTACAAAGTGTTTAGGGTCCTCTGTAACCTAAAATGACCTACATGCCTTACTCCTCCTACTAGTCTTCTTTACATCTCTTCATCATGTCAAATATACTCTTATCTTTGCACCTTATGTTTGCACTTGCTGTTACCTCTCTCTGAATTGCTTTTTCTCAATATATGCACACTGATTCCTCCATTTCTTTCACAACACTGTCATCATAATCCTATTCATAATATATCTCACCTCCTTGTCTGCAATCCTTTATTCCTTATTCTTTTGCCCTGCTTACTTTCATTCTTATTACCTAAAATGTGCATATTTGTCTCTTCCAGAGTATTTGCTCTATGTGAGAGAAGAAATGGATCCATTTTGCTTACCACAATATAGTTAGTGCCAGCACAGTGCCTTCCATAATGTATGTACTCGATACATATGAATTAAAAGAATGCACAAACATTTCTGTTTTAAAAAACCATTTACAAGCCGGGCGCTGGTGGCTCACGCCTGTAATCCTAGCTACTCAGGAGGCTGAGATCTGAGGATCGAGGTTCAAAGCCAGCCCGGGCAAGAGAGACTGTGAAACTCCTATCTCCAATAAACCACCAGAAAACCGGAAGTGGCGCTGTAGCTCAAGTGGTAGACTCGCCTTGAGCTGAAGAGCTGAGGGACAGCGCCCAGGCCCAGAGATCAAGCCCCATGGCCGACCAAAAAAAAAAACCATTTACATAGCCGGGCACCGGTGGCTCACGCCTGTAATCCTAGCTACTCAGGAGGCTGAGATCTGAGGATCGAGGTTCAAAGCCAGCTCTGGCAGAAAGTCCATGAAACTCTTATCTCCAATAAACCACCAGAAAACCAGAAGTGGTGCTGTAGCTCAAGTGGTAGAGTGCTTGCCTTGAGCTGAAGAGCTGAGGGACAGCGCCCAGGCCCAGAGTTCAAGCCCCACGACCGACAAAAAAAAAAAAACATTTACATGTCCAAAATTTTCTTGGGCAATGTCTATTCAGTTTCCACTTTGTAGCAAGAAATTGGGTTAGACATCTTTTGTTTGGCTTATGCTTTCTCTTATGAGATATCTCTGCAAATAAACGGGCCCAGATCATGGAAGTCATTGAGTATCTTGTTAGGCTACTTAAGCATTCTGTTAATTGCAAAATTATTCAAAAATTAAGGAAATGTTATGGTTTACCAGAATATTTTTAAAATAAGTTTTTTATTGTGAAAATACTGTACAGAGGGGTTACAATCACATGAGCAAGGTAATGAGTACATTTTCCTATCAAGCATTGTTGCCTCCTCCTTTGTTTTTCCCCTACCATCCCTTCCCTCCCACCTCCACAACTATACTCCTCCCCTCCCCTCCACTCCCCTGCCTAAATTGTAAAGTTTTTTTTCGACATAGAGTCTTGTACATCTCATTGTTGCAATGGGTCAACCTGTATCCGATTTTAAACAATTTGTTTTCTCCCTTCCCGTCCCCAAATTATACCAACATCAAATACAGTGAAAACAGGGGTTGTACCATAGGGGAGGGACATACAAAGCAACAAAAAAATCACATGGTACTTTATAAATATGTTAGAAACAATAGCAAGAAAGAAAAAACTACTTGTGCCCTTACCTTGGGGTTCATTTCACTTAACATCATCTTATCTGGACTTTTCTGCTTGTCTCAGACATATACTAGTTATTCAGGTCATGTTAGCTGAAGCCTATAATCCTTGATACTTGGGAAGTAGAGATTGAAGATCATAGTTTCAGGTCAGCAAGGACATAAAAGTTCTTGGTGTATGTGCCTGTCATCCCTAGAGACTTGGGGAAGCACAAATAGGAGGGTCATAGCCAAGGGTAGGCCAAGCATAAAGGGAGACATTACCTTAAAAACAAATACAAATAATGGGCTGGAGTTGTGGCTCAAGTGTTAGAATACCTACATAGAAAGAATGAGGGCCTCAGTTCAATTCCCAGTACCTATCAACTCCCCCCAAAAAGATTATTTCAGAAAAATTGTTCTGTTCACAGGTGTGTAAAGACACTGTAAATAAAAGGATAGAACAGAACAGGATTATGGAAACTAAGACAAAGAAAGAGACATGAAGCACCAGAACTGATAATATATCTGAATCTGTCATGAAGGAAGATTGAAGAAATTACAGAGCTATGTAAGAGAATGTAGTATACAAAGCATGGTAATGACAACCTTAGGGTAGTGACTCTCCAAGATTAGACTGTGACCTTAGCTGAGTTGGAGGGTCTCAGGGGAAAATCTAAGTTAAAATGGTCATGAAGCGGCCTCAACTCTACCCAAAACCTAGCCTCATCACAGCATCTCCATACTTGAGGAAAAAGCTATCTCCCTCTTTTGTGATACTCAAAGCAGATCTCCCTCCCATTGAACTAACCTGGGAGGAGGATCGCAAAATCCCGGGTAAAGCAGAGCATTTTTCTGCCTGTTCGAACAAACTGACTTAAACCAAGCAACCCACAGGACCACAAGCATACCAGAGACTTCAACAAGAGGCTGGTTACGGACACAAGGGAGATACAGGATTTTTCCCACTCCTCCCAAAATGGTCATGAAGCAGCTGGAAACTGTTCACCAAGTTAAAGATATCTTGCTAAGTTTATTGATTATTCTTGTTAGGATCTGGACTATGTTCCCAAAGCAGACAATGATGAAGGAAAAAACTTCTATTTGTGATGTTAATTTTCTTCCTTTTCTTTTCTTTTTTCTTTTCCTTTTTTCTTTTCCTTCCTTTCTTCCTTCCTTTCTTCCTGCTTTCCTTCCTTTTTTTTTTTTTTAGAAGAACTGGTGTTTCAACTCAGGACCTCATTTGGTTGGTGTGCCTGTACAGCTGGCAGTGTATCACTTGAGCCATACCTTCAGTCCAGCTTTTTTTTTCCCTGAATTTTCCTTTATATCCTTTTTTTGGGGGGTGGCACATTTTTCTGCCAAAAATGTCTGTGAACTTGATCATCCAGCTATTCTCCCTTTTCAGTAGCTACAATTACAGTCATGAGCCCCCAGACCCAATTTTGTAGTGTTAGAAGCACCAGACTCTAAGTTCATTGCTCTTCTTTTAAATAAGAAAAATATTTATTCACTATGTCTACAAAGACTTAGATCATGCTATACTGATTTATTAATCAGTATTTTTATGTAGATGTTTAACTTTTAATCAGTAAGGGTACAAGGCTACCTAATATGAGTTGTAATTTTTTCTCCACAAACTCAAATTTAAATTTGCCCTCATTGGTGACATTGACCAAAATGTAACTGTAAATTCTCTGGATGTCACCCTTATAATACAATCAACAACATTTTTAATTGCTCTCATAAAGCCATACTAAAGCTATTAGCACAACTATTTTGATTGCAGCACTATTCATGATATAGAACTAACTTAGATGCCCCTCAGTAGATGAATGGATCAAGAAAATTATATATATATGTAATGGAATTCTATTTCTCCATTAGAAAGAATGACACCATCCTATTTGTTAGGAAATGGAAAGACTTGGAAAAATAATATTAAGTGAAGTAAGCCAGGCCCAAAGGAACATAGGTCCCATGGTTTCCCTTATCTGCAATAACTAGTGTATGTCTAGGAAAAACAAAAGGTCAAAAGCTATGTACAGAGTTGCCGGAAGATGGCGGAGAAGAAGCTGGAATCTGAACAAGCTCTCGCATAGAAAGCAGTTTTAGAGTTCCAGTGAACAGTCCTAAGCCAGAGAATCACACCAAGTGTGCCATCACAGAACAGAGTTAGAAAAGAGAGGGGAAGCCAAGACAAGGAGACACATCTGAGCGCCTGCCAGCAGCCGCGGCCGCGGCGGCAGAGTCGCCGCGGCGACTGCAGCCGCGGCCATACCTGAGCGCTCACACAGAGAGTCCGGGACGAAGGAGCCAGACCCAGCGGGCAAGAGGATTCTACTCAACACCAGCAAGAACCAACAAGGAGCGGACATCTTCATCCTGCAGTGTGCAGACCAGAGACGACCCAGGATCCAAGACTTGGCGTGAGTACAAGCCCGACGTCCTCACTCCTTCTCAGGGAGCAGAGGAGGGAAGGCCACCCCTCCCCCCCCAGCACCGGTGATCTCCATCTTGGATACCGACAAAGCTCGGAGGAGCTGCTAGCTCCAGCTCAGCCCTTGGAATAAAATGAGTCATTTAGCAGGTCACAAGAACTTAACGGCGAAGTGACCTGCCAGACTCAGCTCCATCCAGGGAAAAGTCACCCAGCTCAGGCACCAGCCATTGGAGTGGCTTTCTTCACTGGGTAACCAGAGCCAGAGGCTGCCCCTTCCTCTAGCAGCCTCCACAATCAATTGAAAAACAGAAACCCTGAGAATGGCTCCAGGCTGGGCTCTGTGAGTTTTTCACAAAATAGCCCCAGGGAAAAGCTACTGTTTGTTGAAAGGCCTCAACTCTACCAGAACCTAGCCTCATCACCCCTCTTTTGTGATTCTCAAAGCAGATCACCCTCCCATTAAACTAACCTGGGAGGGAGATCTCAAAATCTTGGGTAAAGCAGAGCATTTTTCTGCCTGTTCGATCAAACTGACTTAAGAAACCAACCAAGCCACAGGACCTCAAGCTGACCAGAGATTCCAACAAGAGGCTGGTTACAGACAAAAGGGAGATACAGGATTCTTCCCACCTCTCCCAAAAAAATCAAAAAAAAAATCAAAGAACTTTTTTTTTCTTCTTCTTCTTTTCTTTTTTCTTTTTTTCTTTTTTAGGTACCTTATATATATATAAATTTTTTTCCTTTTCTAAAACTTTTATTAATCTTTAATTTTTGCCTTTTTTGAAAAAATAATTGTTTTCCAGTAACTTTTTTTCCCTCTTATAATTTTTATTTTAGGAATACGTGAATGTACGTTTTCCTTTCTTTTCTTGTCTTCTTTCTCTTTTTCTTTCTTTCTTAATTATCTTTCTGTTTTTTGTCTAGCTCTACTGAACTTCTGATCTTTTTTTTCTCCCTTTCTTATCCATTTCACCTTTTCCTCTCTTTTGTTCTTCTGTATGTGACTTAACTCTTGTCCTGCACATCCTCAGATAAACCCATAGTTAAGTAGTAGACCCTATCCCCCATTGCGTACACACTTAGTCCACAAATTTATTACTCAATCCAAAACCTCTGAGACTTAAATTCTTTAATAGCAATACTACCTCTTTATACCTATATAATATTTTAAGCACTTTTTTAAGTTTTCACATCACCTCTATCTCCCTCCTGTTTTCTCAATATATTCACATTCTTCTCTAAATAGATGGTCTTTCAATGTCCATAACTACATTAATTTTTACATTTCTATTTTTTTTCTGGTCTCTTTTCCCTTTCCCTTTCTTCTTTTTCTCTCTCTATCTACGTGCATCCTACCCAACCTATTTCCTGCATTGAGATTAGGACATAGTTAACTCTCCCTGTGCCTCCCCACACCAATCTATTCCTATTTTTTACCCACATCTCTCCCTAATCCTAATAATTTCTGGTTTTTGAAATTCTTCTCTGCGGTTCGAAGCCCATTAACATATAGTTGTTTGATGTTGAATAGATGTATCTGTTGAACTAGATTGTATCTGTAGACTATTGACTGTATAAATGCAAAAGTTGGTTGATGGTTGCCTTAAGATAGTGTTCTAGCACAAAACTGGTGCTATTTTCATCTCAAATGGGCAGAGTAAGCCGGAAAAACACAAGAAAACTGGCAAATCCGGGTATCTCAATTCCCAATCTTGATAATCAGGGGTCAGATCAGATAATGAACAATCCAGAGGAGAGTTCCCAAATAGCTCTACAAACACTGGTGGCAAACATGATAAATGAGAAGTTTGACAATGTAAAAAGGACTCTGTATGAGCGTGATAGGGAGAGAGAGGAGGCATCCCAAAAGTTTATACAGGAATATCATAAGCATGAGGAAGCTACTCAAAAACTGATACAGGATTTGCGTGAACAACTTGAGAATACTCAAAGAGAAAGGGAGAAATGGCGTGAGCAGGCTGAGAACACTCAAAGAGAACTGCAGGAATCCCACGAACAGGAGGAAAGAGAAATGCAGGAATCCCACAAACGGGAGGAAGCTAATCAAAGAGTAATTCAGGAATTGAGAGACCAGGTAGAGAATACACAAAGATCACTAAAGGCATTCATGGAATCCATTAACAAAGAGATGAAGGAAGTCAGGGAGACAACAAAGGGAATGCTGAATGGAACCCAACAGAAGGAATGGGAGTCCAAAGAGACCATAACCAATCAACTAAGTGATTTGAGAACAAACACTGAACACCAAATTAAGGAAGTAAAGAAATTCATACAAGGCCTAAAACAGAGCTTCAACAAAGAACTTGAAGCCATCAAAGCTGACCAATTAGATGGTAAAGAGATAAAAAACAAAGTAGAGATTCTTGACAGCAGGTTAGACCATGCAGAAGATCGAATCTCAGGGATTGAACACAGCCTAGATATTATAGAGAAAGAACATACAACCATCCAAGACAAGTCCAAGAAATATGATAGGTCTATCCAACACCTGGAAGACACCATCAGAAGGCCTAATCTAAGGATAATGGGTATAGAGGAGCTCCTAGAAACAGAAGTTAATGGTCTAGGAAATTTGTTTAACAGGATCCTAGCAGAGAACTTCCCAAACATACAAAAAGATAGGCCTACTCAGATACAAGAAGCTTTTAGAACCCCAAATAGACCAGACTAGAATAGGACATCCCATCACCACATTATAATCCACACAGGATCAACCCAGACCAAGGAAAAGATCCTTAAAGCTGTCAAGGAGAAAAGGGTTATCACCTATAAAGGGAAACCAATTAGAATTACCTCAGATTTCTCAGCAGAGACAATCAAAGCAAGAAGAGCCTGGAATGATGGATGCCATGCCCTAAAAACAAACAACTATCAACCAAGAAAACTGTACCCAGCTAAACTCTCCTTCATAACTGAAGGCCAAATAAAAACCTTCCATAGCAAAGAAAAATTGAAACAATACATCTCTACCAAACCAAAAGATTCTTAAAGATGTCCTACACATAGAAAACCAACAAGACCACAACAAAGGCCAAGAAACTGCATCCAAACTGAGAATCCAAGAACTATAGGAAGAACCCAGTTTTCACAGCCCCCAAGAAGGTGGATAACATGGCAGGAACTCCCAAATACCTCTCAGTCCTATCTCTTAACGTTAACGGACTGAACTCTCCAATTAAGCGACATAGACTGTCTAGTTGCTTTAAAAAAACAAGACCGTTCTATCTGCTGCCTGCAGGAGTCACATCTTGCCCATAAAAACAAATACATTTTCAATGTTAAAGGCTGGAACAAACTCTACCAAGCAAACGGCCCCCAGAAACAGGCGGGAGTTGCAATCCTAATGTCAGATAAAATAGACTTCAAATTAAAATTCGTGAGAAGAGATAAAGAAGGTCGCTACATACTAATTAAAGGATCTCTCTTTCAGGAGGATATTACTATTCTAAATATCTATTTGCCAAACAATGGAGCACCCAAATTTATCAAAGGAACACTACTTTCCCTCAAATCCCATATAGATCCAAAGACTTTAATTGTTGGGGATTTCAACACACCACTCTCCCCACTAGGTAGATCAACTCGGCAAAAACTCAACAGAGAAACCGCAGATCTAAACAGCTGCATAGATCAACTAGACTTAACAGACATCTACCGAACATTTCACCCAGCAGCATCAGAATACACGTTTTTCTCAGCAGCACATGGAACGTTTTCTAAAATAGACCACATTTTAGGCCACAAAGCAAACTTGTCTAAATTCAGAAACATTGAAGTTATACCTTGCATCCTCTCTGACCACAAGGGAATGAAATTAGAACTCAACACCAAAAGCCACCAAAGAAAGTCTGGTATCACATGGAGGCTGAGCAACACACTGCTGAATCAAGAGTGGGTCATGGAAAAGATTAGAAAGGAAATTAAAATGTTCATGCTATTCAACAAAAATGAACACACAAATTACCAGCTCCTCTGGGACACAGCAAAGGCAGTACTCAGAGGCAAGTTTATAGCTCTGAGCTCCTACATCAACAAATTGGAGAAATCTGAAACTAGCAATTTAATGACACATCTAAACCTCCTTGAAAAAGAGCAGCAAGAAAAACCCCAATCCAGTAGATGGAAAGAAATAATCAAAATTAAATCAGAATTAAATGAATTAGAATCCAAAAAAACTATAGAAAGAATCAACAAAACAAAGAGTTGGTTCTTCGAAAAACTTAACAAAATTGACAGACCCTTAGGAAATCTTATCAGAAAAAGAAGAGAACACACCCAAATTAATAAACTAAGAGATGAGAATGGAAACATCACCACGGAAACAACCAAGATTCAGACCATTATAAGGGAATACTTCTCAAAACTTTATGCTAATAAGTTTGAGAACTTGACAGAAATGGACCTTTTCCTAGCAAATATTGACATGCCAAAACTAAACCAAGATGAGTTCAACCAGCTTAACAGGCCCATATCAAGCATTGAAATAGAAACAGCAATAAGAGACCTCCCAGCTAAGAAAAGTCCAGGACCAGAGGGTTTTACAGCAGAATTTTACAAGGCCTTCAAAGCAGAGCTCACACCAATACTCCTCCAACTCTTCAATGAAATTGAAAGAGAAAGCTCACTACCGAACACATTCTATGAAGCCATCATAACCCTCATCCCCAAACCAGGCAGGGACTCATCAAAGAAAGAGAACTATAGACCCATTTCTTTGATGAACATTGATGCAAAACTTCTCAACAAAATTTTGGCCAATCGACTTCAACAATTCATCCTAAAAATCATACAACATGATCAAACAGGATTCATTTCAGGGATGCAAAGCTGGTTCAATATACGCAAATCAATTAATATTATTCATCACATCAACAGGAGCAAGAATAAGAACCACATGGTTATCTCAATAGATGCAGAAAAAGCATTCTACAAGATCCAACACCCCTTTATGATGAAGGTTTTGAAAAAATTAGGAATCCATGGATCATTCCTCAGTACAATAAAGGCTGTATATGGCAAACCTACAGCCAGCATTATACTCAATGGTGAAAACTAAAGCCATTTCTTCTTAACTCAGGAACAAGACAATGATGCCCACTCTCTCCACTTCTCTTCAATCTAGTATTAGAATGCCTAGCTACAGCAATAAGAGAAGATGCAGACATAAAGGGATCCAAATAGGGAAAGAAGAAATAAAACTCTCCCTCTTTGCAGATGACATGATCTTGTATTTAAAGAATCCCATAGACTCCACTCCCAAATTACTCAAGCTGATTCAAAACTTTGGCAAAGTAGCAGGTTATAAAATTAACCCCCAAAAATCAATGGCTTTTCTGTATGCCCACAATGAGAAAAGTGTGGCTGAAATTAGGAAAGCAACTCCATTTGTAATAGCCCCACAAAAAAATAAAATACCTAGGAATTAACTAAAGAAGTGAAGGACCTCTATGATGAAAACTTTAAAATCTTAAAAAAGGAAATCAACACAGAACTTAAAAAATGGCAAAACCTCCCATGCTCCTGGATTGGAAAGATTAACATCGTGAAAATGGCAATACTTCCCAAGGCTATCTACAAATTCAATGCAATACCTATCAAAATTCCAACCTCATTCTTCAAAGAAATAGAAGAGGCAATCCAAAAATTCATATGGAACAATAAAAGACCCCGAATAGCAAAAACGCTCCTCAACGGAAAGAACACTGCTGGAGGAATATCAATACCAAACTTCAAACTCTACTATAAAGCCATAGTAATCAAAACAGCTTGGTATTGGCATAAGAACAGACCTCAGGAGCAATGGAATAGAATTGAAAACCCAGAAATGAACCTACAGACCTATAGCCATCTAATCTTCGATACGGGAGCTAAAACAATAGAATGGAAGAAAGACAACCTCTTCAGTAAATGGTGCTGGCAAAATTGGTTAACTACATGTAGAAAACTAAAGCTAGATCCTTATATATCACCCTGCACCAGAATCAACTCCAAATGGATCAAAGACCTTGAACTCAAAGCAGACACTCTGAAAACATTACAGGATGGAATAGGAGAATCCCTAGGTCTCCTTGGCTCAGGCCGAAATTTTCTGAATAGAGACCCGGAAACACAACAAATCAAAGAAAGGTTGGACAAATGGGATTGCATAAAGTTGCAGAGCTTCTGCAGGGTGAAAGACATAGCTAGCAAGATCAATAGAAAACCCACGGATTGGGAGAAGATCTTTACTAGCCATACAACAGACAAGGGTCTCATATCTAAAATATTCTTGGAACTCAAAAAATTAAACCCCCCAACAACAAATCCTCAAAGAAACAACTGTCCAATAAATAAGTGGGTGAAAGACTTAAAGAGAAACTTCTTTGAAGAAGAAAGGATGGCCAATAGACACATGAAGAAATGTTCAACATCCCTAGCCATAAAAGAAATGCAAATCAGAACAGCATTGAGATATCACCTCACTCCAATTAGAACGGCAAAAATCAAGAACTCTAACAACAACAGATGCTGGAGGGGATGTGGACAGAAAGGAACCTTACTTCATTGTTGGTGGGAATGTAAACTTGTTCAACCACTTTTGAAACAGTATGGAGGTTCCTCAAAAGACTTCACATAGAACTCCCCTATGACGCAGCAATCCCACTTTTGGGCATTTACCCAAATGTTTACAAACAAGACCACACTAAAGCTACCAGCACAAGTATGTTTATTGCAGCATTATTTACCATAGCTAAGATATGGAACCAACCCAGATGCCCCTCAGTAGATGAATGGATCAAGAAAATGTGGTATATATACACAATGGAATTCTATGCCTCCATCAGAAAGAATGACATTGCCACATTTGTTAGGAAATGGAAAAACTTGGAAAAAATTATATTAAGTGAAGTAAGCCAGGCCCAAAGAAACATAGGTCCCATGGTTTCCCTTATTTGTAATATCTAGTATATGTATGAGTGAAGCGGAAAAGGTCAGATAATGTGATGTCAGGAAAATGAACCCTTAGATGTGTATTTTAATTTTTTTCTTTCATGCATGTGTTTCTAATGCATTTATAAGATTATCTCTTTGTTGCTTTGTATATCCCTCCCCCACAGTATAACCCCTGCTTTCACTATATTTAATGTCAGTATAACTTGTGGAGGAGATGGGGAAAAACCAGTTGTTTATGGATACAGGTGGACCTGTTGGAACAATGAGAAGTACAAGTTGTAGTGTCCAAAACTAGCTTTACAACGTCGGTGCGGGGGGCGGGGGGATGGAGAAGGATTGGGATTGGGGGGAGGGGGGAGCCTGGGAAGGGATGTGAAGGGTAAACAAAGGAGGAGGCTGCAATGCTTGGTAAGAAATGTAGGCGTTATCCTGACCACGTAATTGTAACTCCTCTGTACAGTATGTTCACAAATAAAATAAAATTAAATTTAAAAAAAAGCTATGTATATATGACCATAAGATGATGCTAAGCGAAATGAACCCTAAAGTAGGGACACAAGAGGTTTTATCTTTTTTGCTGTTGTTTTTTAATGTATAATGTACTATATGATTTTTTTGTTTCTTTTGTATGTTTTTCCCAATGGTATAACCCCTGTTTTCATTGTATTTGATTCCAGTGCTCTACATCTTGTATATACATTTTTCTAATTTATTGTTTACTCTTGTTAGGATCTGGATTATGTTCCCAAAGAAGACAATGATGAAGGAAGAAACTTTCATTTGTGAAATAACAAAATTCTGAAATAAGGATGCAGGATGACCCACTGTAACATCAAGATGTACAAGAAACTATTTTGAAAATGAACTTTACAACTTTGGGGGCAGGGAGGGAGGAGTTGAGGAGGGAGGGAGGAGTTGGGGAGGTGGGGAGGAAAGGGATGGTAGGGGAAAAACAAAGGAGAGGCTAACAATGCTCAATAGGAAATGGACTCATCACTTTGCTTATGTAACTGTAACCCCTCTGTACAGTATCTTTACAATAAAAAAACAGACCCACATGCATACTGCATTTATTGGCAGAAAAATTTCTCTCATGCTTTTTTCCAAGCATATGTGCTAGCTGCTATACCAGTTAAACAATAAGCACTTGGTGGTCAAACAAACCTGTGTACTAAATTATGCTATTCTCATTTTATATATGAAGAAACTGAGGATCAGTGATTTCATATAGCCAGCAAATGGTATAGCTCATATTAGAGCTCATATATTATTTTACTTTTTTATACTGATCCACAGTCCTTTGAACATTTATCATCCTGTGAAGAAAGTCAAAATATTATATCCTGCTTTGTCCCCTAGTCCTAAATATCTAAGAATTTCAGAATGACATTACAGATGGGAAAGATTAGCTTATGATAGACATGTACTAAGGAAAAGTTTTTGTAGTTTGCTTTGAAATGATAAGTGTTAGAGTGATTTACTGATCCACTTCTCATAATGTGCCATGCCTATCTTTGAGGTAAAGAAACATTACAGAAGCTTGTTCTAAAAATTACCCTGAGTTAGCTGGACACCGGTGCCTCATGTCTGTAATCCTGGCTACACTGAAAGCTAAGATCTGAGAATGTGTATTTGAAGCAAGCTTGGGCAGGAAAGTCCATGAAACTCGTTGCAAATTAAACACCCAAAGGGCTGGAAATGGCACTGTAGCTCAAGTGATAAAACACTAATCTTGAGCACAAAAGCTCAGAGTCAGTGCCCAGGAACAGAATTCAAACCCCAGGACTGGCACACACACACACACAAACATACATACACACACACACACACACATACACACATATGCACACACACACACACACACACACACACACACACACACACACACACACACACACACAATTAACCTGAATTTATGCAAAGCCCTTGTGGGGGAAAATAATTCCAAATCTTTCCTGGTTCTTTGTACTACTGAAAATAAAAGCCTAAATTATTGTTTGAAAGTTGGGCTCTTTAAGTGAAGGACCTCTATGATGAAAACTTTAAAATCTTGAAAAAGGAAATCAACACAGAACTTAAAAAATGGCAAAACCTCCCATGCTCCTGGATTGGCATGATTAACATCGTGAAAATGGCAATACTTCCCAAGGCTATCTACAAATTCAACGCAATACCTATCAAAATTCCAACCTCATTCTTCAAGGAAATAGAAGAGGCAATCCAAAAATTCATATGGAACAATAAAAGACCCCGAATAGCAAAAACGCTCCTCAATGGAAAGAACACTGCTGGAGGAATATCAATACCAAATTTCAAACTCTACTATAAAGCCATAGTAATCAAAACAGCTTGGTATTGGCATAAGAACAGACCTCAGGAGCAATGGAATAGAATTGAAAACCCAGAAATGAACCTACAGACCTATAGCCATCTAATCTTCGATAAGGAAGCTAAAACAATAGAATGGAAGAAAGACAGCCTCTTCAGTAAATGGTGCTGGCAAAATTGGTTAACTACATGTAGAAAACTAAAGCTAGATCCTTATATATCACCCTGCACCAGAATCAACTCCAAATGGATCAAAGACCTTGAACTCAAAGCAGACACTCTGAAAACATTACAGGATGGAATAGGAGAATCCCTAGGTCTCCTTGGCTCAGGCCGAAATTTTCTGAATAGAGACCCGGAAACACAACAAATCAAAGAAAGGTTGGACAAATGGGATTGCATAAAGTTGCAGAGCTTCTGCAGGGTGAAAGACATAGCTAGCAAGATCAATAGAAAACCCACGGATTGGGAGAAGATCTTTACTAGCCATACAACGGACAAGGGTCTCATATCTAAAATATACTTGGAACTCAAAAAATTAAACCCCCCAAAAACAAATCCTCAAAGAAACAACTGCCCAATAAATAAGTGGGCGAAAGACTTAAAGAGAAACTTCTCTGAAGAAGAAAGAAGGATGGCCAATACACACATGAAGAAATGTTCAACATCCCTAGCCATAAAAGAAATGCAAATCAAAACAACATTGAGATATCACCTCACTCCAGTTAGAACAGCAAAAATCAAGAACTCTAACAACAACAGATGCTGGAGGGGATGTGGACAGAAAGGAACCTTACTTCATTGTTGGTGGGAATGTAAACTTGTTCAACCACTTTGGAAAGCAGTATGGAGGTTCCTCAAAAGACTTCACATAGATCTCCCCTATGATCCAGCAATCCCACTTTTGGGCATTTACCCAAATGTTTACAAACAAGACCACACTAAAGCTACCAGCACAACTATGTTTATTGCAGCATTATTTACCATAGCTAAGATATGGAACCAACCCAGATGCCCCTCAGTAGATGAATGGATCAAGAAAATGTGGTATATATACACAATGGAATTCTATGCCTCCATCAGAAAGAATGACATTTCCCCATTTGTTAGGAAATGGAAAGGCTTGGAAAAAATTATATTAAGTGAAGTAAGCCAGGCCCAAAGAAGCAGAGGTCCCATGGTTTCCCTTATTTGCAATATCTAGTATAGGTATGAGTCAAGCGGAAAAGGTCAGATAATGTGATGTTAGGAAAATGAACCCTTAAATATGTATTTTAATGTGTTCGTTTCTTTCATGCATTGAACAACTATCCAATTTGCTTATTAGAAAATGTGCAAATAATTGTTTCTAACGCATTTATAAGATTATTTCTTTGTTGCTTTGTGTGTCCCTCCCCCACAGTGTAACCCCCGCTTTCACTATATTTGTTGTCAGTATAACATGTGGAGGAGATGGGGACAAACAAGTCGTTAAGGATTCAGGTGGACCTGTTGCAACAATGAGAAGTACAAAATGTCATGTCAAAACCAACTTTACAATGTCGGTGTGGGGGGGGAGGGGGTTATAATTGGGTGGGGGGAGGGGGGAGGCTGGGAAGGGAGGTGAAGGTAAACAAAGGATGAGGCTGCAATGCTTGGTAAGAAATGTATGCATGCATTATCCTGCCCATGTAATTGTAGCCCCTCTGTACAGTATGTTCTCAAATAAAATAAAATTAAATTAAAAAAAGAAAGTTGGGCTCTTTAATGTGGTCTTGTTTGTAAACATTTGGGTAAATGCCCAAAATTGGCGGGGGTGGGAGTGGGAGTGTGAGCGGGGAGGATTGGGTGGGGGGGCAGAGGCAGGATGGGAAGAGATGGGAAGGGGAAACAAAGGAGGAGGCTACAATGCTTGATAAGAAATGTACTCATTATCTTGCCCATGTAATTGTAACCCCTCTGTACAGTATTTTCACAATAAAAAATAAAAATTAAAAAAAGAAAGTTGGGCTCTTTTGTGAGTGAAAGATAACTAAGTAGTCTTCACTTTAAGGAAATTTTTAAATGACAATATTAACAGATTGAGCAAAGAAAAAGGGATTCTGTTGTCTTGTCTCTCTGTAGGACTTTGGGTCTGGCTTCTTCTATTTTGGACTTGTGGAATAGGTTTGAGGTACCAGCTTCTGTTGAAGATTGAGAGGTTTAGAGGGCTGAGAAAATAAAATAGATGGATTTCAGGATTAGGCCACTGTAGTGTCCAATTTAAATATTTCCCTTTTGCACATTGTAATTCCTTTCAGGAAATGTGCAAGTTACCAAACTATAGTGCTGTACGGGCTTTATGGAATGAAAGAGGAGCCAACAATTACATTGAGTAAAAAGGGTAAAGAGAGAAAAATAACCATTGGATGAAGTGGCAGTTAGAGGCAGCTTGAGGGAAAAAGTAAGAATGCTTGCATTATGGTGTCAAGATGCCAACAAGACAGACTTGTTGCAAATAAAAACACTCATCAAGAAATCTCAAAAAGAAGTAGAGAGAAGAGTCAGTCACAATAGGATGTCTTCTGCTACCCTAACGTCTCCTCTCCTACTATTTGGACAAGCTGGGTCATTCTCTAGCCAAGCAGTTCTTGGCTGCTTTGCAACCCCCCTCCTTGTTTCTGAAGCCTTCTCTTCACCAGACCTGCCAGTTTCCTTCTTCTGTTTTGTCAGGCCTTGCTTGTGCCAGAGAAAGAGGGAAGGTTCTGGATATTATCAGCCTACATCATCATTCCTGCCTCTACTCCCCCAGGAAGCTAGGGCAGAGAAGAGAGAAGCTGCAGATTGGAACAACAAGCTACCCATAGACCATGGTGAGGGACAGAGGGTCTTTGGTCAGCTCCCATTACTAGGCTGGTTTTCTTCCTCTTCTGTCTTTCCTCTCTGTTTGTCTCTCTGTCTCTGCCTCTGTGTCTTTTTCTCTCTGTGTCTTTAAATTTTATTTATTTATTTGCCCATTTGGTCTTTGCCGAGCAGACATGGTTAGCTATCTAAAGGTCACTAGGATGGAACCATTTGGCCAGGGCCCAAAGTGTCAGCTTTGCCAGGGACACTCTGTTCTACTGTACCTTAGCACAGTCAAAAAACATTTAGTGCAATACCATTTTACTTTTTTTTTCTTCCCTAATTTTCCCTTTCTTCTTCCCACTCAGTTTTTTTCTGCAGCTACTTTCACTGTGTCTGTCTGCTTTCTTCTTCCACTCAGACAGGCTCTGGATCATTTGCCCATGCTCCTTTTAACTAGGCTGGGTCAGTCTGTTTAAGCTGAACTGAAACAACTCATGATGACCAATGGAACATCTCTGGGCATGGTGGTCTGGTCACAGAGGTAGGAAAGAGAGCGAAGCATCATTTTATCTCAAAATCAAACAAAAAGATATTGTTGAAGTCTTGGTAGAATGCTGATCTGTGACAGGAAATTGTGAGAAGAGATGTAGGAGATAGTTTTCAGAGAGAGTCTCATGAGAAAAGACTGAAGGCACATTAAAGCTGTCATGCAGGAAAACAAGAAGCTATTTGAGGATGAAACCAAAGTTTAAATGAATGAATTCCTTATCTAGTCAATGCAGAGCTTCGAGTTCAAACCTCAATTCCTCCAACAAAAAAAAGAATCTTGCTGACAAGAGAGAGAGATCAGAAGTTTGACAATCTTCATCGTAGCCTAGTTAACATGATTTTTCAGGATGATGCTATTTGCCTTTTTATTTCTTATCCCTTTTCCTATTTTGGTCCACGTTCTTGCTACCAGGACCTTGACCACCCCTACTATAATCATTCAGTCCATGGCTTCATTCCCCTTCTCTTGCCCATAACTTTCCTGTCAGTCCTCTTGTAGAACCCCTCCCAGCTCTCTTGAGGCTGGCTCTGAATCACTCTCTTGGCATTGCACTTTATTGCTTTTTTTCTTTGGGAAATTTATGAGGCGGCATGTAAGTGGGGTACAAAGTTTTTGTTGAATTATACACAACCTAGGTCTCAGAACTAGGAACCTTCAATCTGGCTTTTCCTGTGGAGCATCCAAGTCAGACCTGAGACCCTGCTTCTGTCTGTTATCCCAAGCTGTCTACATGCTCATGATGTAGACAACCAGGAACCAAGGCCACATTGAAAAACAAGGAAGGTTGATTTGAAAGATTAAGAATCATGTCTTGTGGAGATTGTTAGAACAATGATAAGGGAGAAAAGGAAAGCTCAGAAGAGAAGTGGTAAAGAATTTATTTACATCTCCATGGAAATGAGGAGAAGTCAAAAAGGAAAACTGATAGATGTACACTACATACAACAAAAAGCTTTCGAATAATCATTTCTTAAAATAGTAATATATGTATCTGTAAAGTTGTTGTATTCTTCCAAGGAAAGTCTCGAGAATTAGGTATCCTGTCTGCAACAGATAGGTGAGTGTTGTATCTTATGAGAGTTTTGAAGTTAATTCTCCATTCTGTATTCATGACAGTATATTCAAATTTGTCCCAAGGAACTTGAACCAAAATATAAAGTGTGGCTATATAGTAGAGCTGAAGAAACAACTACCACAAAAATAGTTTAATGTAAAAAATACAGGACTCATGGATCCCTGCCTTCAAACACTGAAGGTTTCACATGTGAGAAAAAAAAAAAAGGCTAAGCATTAGTTATGGCTCTTATGTCTGTATCTAAGAGTAGTGATCTAGATTTACTGAGGGCAAGAAAAAAGTGAGAAATTAGGCTAAACAGAAACCTCAAGTGAAGCCACCTGTTTAAGCATTCTTGGAACAGAGAGGAACATATGAAATAAGAGTCTGAGACCTTCTATCTATTAACTTGTATTGTGTGAATAAATCACAGAAATGCCCAAAGAATTTTCATAATAATATCAGAGGTTTTGTAATTTGCAAATGTGTTCCAGGTATCATTTAGGGTGCCAGGACATGTGAAACCAAACCAACTGGATTATCTTTCCTCCACACTCTGGATGACCTTTATACCTCCCTTCCAAACCATAGCCTTGCTCCCATTCACTGAAGAGACATGAAAAGTTTTCACCACATGATGTTTTCTCACTTCTCTGAATAATTAAATTCTTCTTCCCATTGGAGAAGAGCAACTTTGACTGACCCTTTCAAACTTGAACTTCTGTGAAATCTGCTCAATATTCACCTCCATAATTTGAAGCTTTCCTATACTTTTTCTCTGTTGAATGCCTTCTTTTGTATGCTACTCCCAGCCCTTCCCCTAGGAGGCAGTATTGTGTAATACAAAGAGCGAAAGCTTTGGATCCTAACACAGGCCAACTCAAATTCCAAGACAACTTCCCATTACCATGTGATATTGACTAAATTACCTTACTTTTGCAAGTTCTACATGTTACATGTGAGGCAGGACAAATTCTTTAAAGATTTCCGGATGTGCCTGTAATCCTACCTACTTAGGATACTGAAGATTGTGGTTCAAAGACAACCCAGTCAGGAAAGTTCACGATACTCTTATCTTCGATAAACTACTAAAAAAGCTGGAAGTTGAGATGTAGTTCAAGAAAAGAATGCTATCCTTGAGCAAAAAGCTCAGGGACACAGCACTCAGGCCCTAAGTACAAGTGCCAGGATCAGCACCAAAATAAAAGATTCCTTTATGTTGAGCATCAAATAAATGGATCCTGCAGTATAATGCCACCAAACATATGCATTATGTGTATTGGTATCAATGAAGACAACAGAATGAAGAGGCAGATGGAAGAAATCCTTGGAAAGCAGATGATTTAGAAGAACCTAGAGAAAGAGAGACAAATAGCACGAGGGCTATTCACATCTATAAATTATGTTAAGACAGGAAAGACAGAAAATTAATCACGTCACAGAGAGAATCCAAAAAGTACTCAAGAAACTCAAAGGTTAGACTTAAACTCACAAAATCAGATTTCTTACAGAAAAAAATGCAGTCACTCCTTGTACTTGGATAGGAAAATCCAGGAAAAGAACATAGGTTGATGAAAATGACCAATATTTAGACACAGCATCAAAGTTTAACTCAGAAAAATGCAGCAGGATTAATATAGTTACTGAGAAAGCTAATTTTACCAAGGCAGGGCCATATTCAATATAAACATACTGCTTAGAGTGAAGAAGATAATCCTATATTGGA
The DNA here is from genome assembly GCF_024711535.1 of Dipodomys merriami. Lineage (NCBI taxonomy): Eukaryota > Metazoa > Chordata > Mammalia > Rodentia > Heteromyidae > Dipodomys > Dipodomys merriami. The sequence continues at coordinate 69,062,383 of NW_027204492.1, forward strand.
TACAATTTTAGAAGCCATAATTTAGGAAGGTTAATGATAATTTGAGGGGTGCTGAGAAAACCAATAAAGAGATGAAAGTGAACAAATATGAATTATATAGGCTGGAAATAAGTGCTACTAAGAAAAATAAAAGGATACATGTTTGAAACACCATGAAAATAATCACATGAAAGAGGAAATTCTCCTGTTATATATAATAGACAAGGAGATATGGGGTCATTGTGAAAAACAAAGTTTCCCAGAAGATGATAAGCTCCCTCTCACATTTGATAAGATGTTGAAGCACTAAGTTTCATAGATATCAAGCTATGGAGCTCCTCCCTGGAGCAGATAGGTGAATTCACTTCCTTTTCAAATTCTAAGATTAGATAAAACTCGATTTCAAGTGAATTCTTGAGATTCTCCATAAATTAGAATTTTTCCATGAGGGCTGAATGAAAGACATTATTAGCTTCTCTGAACATAGATCATACCCAAATATAGGACTGTTTTGAAGCCTGAGTGACAAATTCATACAATTATGACTATCAAATCAATTTGGTAAGCATCTTGCAGAACAATAATGATAAAAGAAAAATAATGCAAGTACCAGGTATAATTTTCAATATTCAAAAAAGTGAAAGTTACTTTACTAAGAATGCTCCTTATTTTATACAATATAGGTAAATATTATTTTAATATGTAACCAATATTGCTAAATTAGTAATAAGATGTATTGTGATTGTCATACTCTGTTCTAGTATGTATTTCATATTTACAATACATTTCAACTAAGCATAGTCATGTTTCAAGTGCTCAGTAGCCACATGTAGCTAGTGGGTAAAATACTAAATAACATAGGTCTAGGAAAGTTAGTATAAACACACCTGGAAAGAAGAACTAGAATCTCAAAGAAAGGTACAAGCATGATATTATTATATATAAAATACAACTTCTTGTTTGACAAGCTGAATTATCTAATTTCTCCTGATAACCCTTTATTTCTGACTCAAGTCAATGATTTCAATGAACACATATATACAAAATGTAAAGAATGTTTTCATAAAAGAATATTATCCTTTAGTCTATGTGATATCTTCTAATATTGTCTTTCCTTCCTTTTCTTACCTACTATAACCTATTTCTGTTTTTTAAACTTCTGGTCATGGCACAATAAATTAATGTACAAAACCACTAAAAATTTTTGTTTGTAGCAGTTCTTGGCCTTGAACTTGGGGGTTAAGCACTATTCCTGAGCTTTATTTGTTTGTTTGTTTATTTATTCCTGAAGGATAATACTCTACCACTTGAGTCACTGCTATACTTCTGGCTTTTGGGTGGTTAATTGGAGATAAGAGTCTCACAGACTTTCTTTCTTAGGCTGGCTTCAAACCATGATCCTCAGATCTTAGCTTCCTGAGTAGCTAGGATTAAGAGCATGAGCCAATGCAAATCAAAACTGTAGATATCCTTCACAACCATTTCAGGGGACAATGCAGAGGCAGGCAGGCACAGGAGAACTATTATTATAAGGCTTATTAGAGGGGCCATATTTCCCCAGGACAGGGAACACATGGCACCTGCCCCTATCCAAGTGGCAGGTAGGTCTGGGTGAGAGAAAGTGAGGGTGGAAGTGAGGTAAGTGCATGCCTGGGCAGAGAGGAAATGTGGCCAGCTGTATAATGGGAACTCTCAGGGAGGAGCTCAGGTCTGGGTGGAGCTGAGGAAAAAAGTGGGGTAATACTAACAACAACAACAAAAAATTTGGATTTTGCCACACCCCTGTAGGAATGGCTATAATCAAGAAATCTAATGACAACAGATGCTGAAGGGGATGTGGCCAAAAGGGAATACTACTACATGGTTAGTGGTAGTGCAAACTTGTTCAACCACTCTGGAGTGCAGTATGGAGGTTCCTCAAAAGACTACACATAGAGCTCCTCTATGACCCAGCAATCCCACTTTTGGGCATTTGCCCAAATGACCACAAGCAAGGCCACACTAAAGCAAAGCTACCAGCACAACTAAGTTTATTTACCTTAGCTAAGATATGGAACCAACCCATATATATATATATATATATATATATATATATATATATATATATATATATATATATATATATATATATATATGCCTCCATCAGAAAGAATACACCGCCCCATTTGTAAGGAAATGGAAAGACTTGGAAAAACTCATATTAAGTGAAATAAGCTAGACCCCAAGAAATATAGGTCCCATGGTTTCCCTTATAATGCAATGATTAATTTACGTCTAGGATAATCTTATCAGATGAGCAGAAAAGCTCAAAAGCTATGTACATATTGTAAGGTATATTAAATAGGTAGGTTTCATTAGGTAGTCAATAAGGAGAACACCACGCGCTATTCAGGCAGGAGAAAAAGTATATTTACCGAACTGCTGCCCCCGCCACACATGGAGAAGCATGATTGAAATGGAAGCGGGGGTGGAAACCCACCTGTGGGCCAGGACTTATCTAGGCGAGGGACAGGAAGAGGTGTGGCCAGGTGGGGGAAAGGTGTTGCCACACTAGATCTGGATGTGACCTCATGGTCTGGGAGCCTCCTAGGGTCAGGTAGGAGGCATGTGACCAGAGCTGGCCCAGGATGTGACCTAGCAGGAGGGGAAGGTGACTGCTTCCAGGTCTGCCATTACTTAGATAACAGATACAGGGCAGAAACTTAGCCAAGAGGGAGGGAGGTGTCCCTGTTCAGACCTTACGTTCCAGCCTTTTGATAATTATGTAAAGGGCGAAGATTCTCTCTGGCTACTTCCTGCTTGCAAGGGGTGTTGACAGTAGGGGCAAAAGGCTGATATATGGTCCCCTCTGGGAGAAGGCAGTCACTTGGACATTGAGTCATTAGATGAAGTCTGGAGGAGGCAAGTCTCTTGGATGAAGTCTGGAGAAGTCTCATGAGGCATTGAGGGACTGAAGAAAAAAAAAAACTAGAGAGCAAATAAATGGCAAGAGGAAGGACTTGGGGCTGAAAATGTTGGTAGAAATGTCCCTAGCTACTTCTGACATCTGGTGACTAGGTAGAGGAGAAGTCAGGTAACAAAGGCAAGAATGTAAATCCCTGTCCAGTTGAAAGGTAGACAGGTATGGACATTAGATGGGCAGGCTTCTTACTTTTACTGACCTCCCGGCTCTGGTTAATTTTGAAAGGGCAGGCACAAAGTGGCTGATGTGACATCATCTCCTCTTACTTCTCTCCATGTTCCCTTGTTTCCCAGACTGGCTGAGTCTAGGTGCTCCTTGCTGGGATGGCTTGTCCTAATTGGTATTCAAGGAGGTTTGAACTCAAGGCCTGGGCACTGGCCCTGAGCACTTCTGCTCAAGGCTAGCACCCTACCACTTTGAGTTTTTGTACCACTTGTAGTTTTTGCTGGTTAGAGATAAGAGTCTTGAGCCATGCTTCCAGCCTGGCTCTTTGCAGTTTAGTTGGGAGATGGAGTCTTAGGGATTTTTTGGCTCAGGCTGGCTTTGAACTGCAGTCTTTGCCACAAAATACACTTTATTATTTCGAATTAAAGCAACAAGGATATCAAGTAGAATAAGTAGAACTTACCTTGTCCTTATCAAGAATTAACCAACAAATATTCTGAAATGACAAAACTCATTAGATTTGATGAGAATTTTAGTACAGATATAGTATTGATTTCTTTCTGGTAACCCTAACAGTACTTAAGTTAACCAAAGTTACAGAAAGAGCCTTAGCTTTTACAAATCCAAAACAATCTTTCATGAGGAAATCAGCTGAGTGTGATGGAGCCAAGTGAGACTCTGGTCTACTTTTACCATGGTGGAGGTAGTCAGGATGGTCTAGGTAGGTGTGAGGCCTGTCTTCCAGGTTGGAAGAGATGGACTGGATCTGGACTTCATGTGGACTGGCTGACACTGAACTACGAATCCAAACTGAACAAACTTCAGGAATCTCAGACAATTTAAGCCAAATAACTTCATTGCAATGTCAGATAACAAGTTGACACAGACACAGACATACACATATAGATGTGCACACAGAGATTCAAGGTCGGCGCAAAATCGAGTTGGCATGAAATAGCCATTGAACTCCCATGATGCCAAGATGGCACATCCGCCGCATGGTCAATGCTAGAGAGAGCTAAAGATTTTGACAGTGAGGGTGCATTGCTTCTAGCACACATAGAGCTTCAGGTTCTACCCCTACTACAAAGGCAGAGGAGGGGTCTTTCAGGGGAGGGGGCCTTGCAGGAGAGGCCCCAGAGGAGGGGCCTTGCACAGGAGGCCACAAAGGAGGGGATACCTTGTGGGGAGGCCACAAATGGGGGGTGCACCTCACTTGGGAGACTGCAAAAGAGGGGAAGGCAAAACGGGGTGTACCTTGCTGAGGAGGCCGCAAATATTGTGACTTATGGGTAAGGAAGGCTGCAGAAGTGGGTGTAGTAGTAAGCTTGGTGGAAGGTTAAGAGTCAAATGAGACTAAACCCTTAACCCACCATGTGGCCAAGATGGCAAATTTCTGAAAAAATGCAAAGAAAACCTACACAAATTGAAACTCTGACAACCTAGAATGGCTAGCCTTTGAGAGGGAACCTAGAAGGGGGGGGTGTTCTCTGGGTCCCAGCCCCTGTCGCACTCTTCAGGGCACAAGCCAAAATGTTGTAGAAAAGAGAAAGAGAGAGATAGGGAAAGTTAGACATGATTGCCAGAGAGCAAAGAGATCCTGAAAGTAACCGACTTCTGACCATTTACCATTGCAGAGGCAAAAACTGTCTACATCTGAGAATGGCATAAAAATGAGGCGCTCTGGCTTTCCAGGGAGCACAGGATGCATTTCAAAGGGGTTTCATGGCTCAGGCATGACTCGCAGCACCCCATTAAATGTGTAGGAGAGTCTGTCTGGTGAGTGAAGGAGAGCTGACCAGGCAGAGGCAGTGTCCTTACTTCCCCTAGAGCCCTCTAGAGAGAAATGGCCAAGCCCCCCAAACCAAGCATCCTTGGCTTCAGAGGTGACTGGCCTTTTGGCTAAAGACCGTAGGAGCTCTCTGGCATGGCACCACATATGAACAGAGACTGAGAAACAGAGAGCTGTAGAGAGTAGTTTCACTCACCAGAATAAAAAAGTGGTGGGGACGTGGATGTGAAGGCCAGCAATGGTATTGGTGAAAAGTCTCGTGTGGTGTCTCAAGGCAGTTCAGTTCATAGAAAAAGGATGGTTAGGAAATTTTAACATTTCCAACTCAAAAAACCCCATCTGAATCATGGCACCATATGTAAGGTATATTAAATAGCTTTCATTAGGTAGCCAATAAGGCAAACACCATGTGCTATTCAAGCAGGAAAAGAAGTTTATTTACTGAACTGCTGTCCCCACCATGCTCGGTGGAGAAGCATGACTGAAATGGAAGGGGTGGGGGACTTGCCTCTGGGCCAGGACTTATCTAGGCCAGGGACAGGAAGAGGTGTGGCCAGGTGGGGGAAAGGTGTGGCCACACTGGATCTGGATGTGACCTCAGGTTCTGGACCCTCTTAAGGTCAGATGGGAGGCATGTGACCAGAGGTGGCCCAGGATGTGACCTAGCAGGAGGAGAAGGTGACTGCTTCCAGGTCTGCCAGTTACCAAGGTAACAGATACAGGGCAGAAACTTAGCCAAGAGGGAGGGAGATGTCCCTGTTCAGACCTTACATATATGACCATATAAGATGATGCTAAGCTAAATGAACCCCAAGATATAGGCACAAGGTTTGTCTTTGATGTTGTTTTTAATATATTATGTGATTTTCTTTTGTTTCTTTGTATGTTCTTCCCCCTATGGTATATCCCCTCTTTGTATGTTCTTCCCCCTATGATATATCCCCTGTTGTCACTGTATTTGGAACCTTGGGTATTGTATATATGTTTGTCTGAACTAGGGAAGGGAAGTGGAACAACAAAATGATGGGACAAAGGACAAAGGGAGAACAAATGCAACAACAATACTCACAAGACAATATGTTGGAAAATACAAGAAGTGTTAACCACTACCTTACTTGTGTAACTGTAACACCTCTGTACATCACCTAGACAATAAAAGCAAAACAAAAAAATGAGCCAACGGTGCCCAGATTTTTACTCATTTTTCTTTATGAGCAGCTCATTTTCCACACCTCCTCCTTGTTGATTAAATATATGTTCAATACTGTGATTTAAATGGCTTTTCTAACATTTTTATGGTTCAGATAAAAGCATTTGATATGGTTCTGAGAGGGCAGGGACTTAAGAAGGAAAGAATCAATGGGAGGTATACCATGAATGGGAAATAAAGAATTTGATTGTTACATAAGGGCTGTGAAAAGTCAAATTTATGGTGAGGTTGGAGGAGGGAGAGATCAAGAGGATCACAGTTTGAGCCCAGCCTGGGAAAAAAGTTAATGAAAGAAATAAGACAGGTGTAGTAGCAAATACCTTTAATCCTAACTACATGATAGGCCACAAGTAGAAAATGGGAAAAATAACTATGATTATAAAGGACTAGAAATGTGGCTCTGGTGACAGAGTGCTTCCTTAACAGGCACAAGACCCTAAGTGCAAACCCTAGTTCTGAAAAATAAAACCCTTATATGAATGTGGCTTCATCTTTCACTTAGGACTACTATATGCAGTTTGAGGGCAGAATTTACTCTCTTGGTAGCAGGAAGAGGAAATATCTAGGGTCCCTAGTAAGCTGGATAAAGTTCTGAATACAAGGTGATATCCTTGTCACTGTGGTATTGCTGGACAATAGAAACCAGAGAGGAGGGGGAGGAGAATTGAGTCATAACATTCAAAATGTTCATCCTAAAAAACTAAGAATAAGGAAAAGGGTGGGGGTGGGACGGATAGGGAAGAATGAAGAAAGGGGTGGCATCGATGAAGATGCATTGTATTCATAAAGTGGTTTGTACAACTACATAAAGGTAATAAAATATTTTAAAAAGAAACCAAACAGAGTCATTTTGCTTACTTCTTTTCATAAAATTATTTAACCCTATTAACATGTTCACACATTCATATATGTTGCTGTGATTATCTCTCCCCTTGCAGCAACCTTCTCTGGCTCTCTCCTATTTCTCTTTCCTGTCCCCTTGTCCTCTTATCCTTTACTAAATGTCTGTCCTTTTATTCAGACCCTTAATTTCCAATTTCCACATATGAAAACAAGTGTGAGATACTATTCTTTCTGTATCTGGCTTAACACAATAATATTCAGTTCCATCTTTTTTTCTGAAAATGATATAATTTCATTCTTCTTTAATGCAGAAAAATTCCATTGTGTATATATACTGCATTTTCTATCCATTTATTAGACTTCTTGATTATTATGAGCAGTGGGGAAATAAACGTGGTTATATGGGTATCTTATTTTTTTCTATGCTTCCTTCACTTCAGATAATATACCCAGGAGTAAGATGGCTGGATTTTCCAGTAGCTCTGTCTGCACTGTTTTCCATAGTAACTGTACTCATTTACATTCATAGCAAGAATATTTAAGAATTCCTTTATTTACTTATTTATTATTTATTTTATCTTGGTGGTCCTGGGCATTTTCTCTGAGCTTCTTTTGCTCAAAGTAAGCACTCTACCACTTGAACCACAGAGCCACTTCTGAATTTTTTAATAGTTTATTGGAAATAAGAGTCTCACAGACTTTCCTGCTTGGTCTGGCTTCGGACTATGATCTTAAGTTCTCAGCCTCCTGAGTAGATAGTATTATAGGCATGAGCCACCTGCACCAGACTAAGGATTCCTTTTATTTCCCACCACATTTTCCCCAGAATTTCTTATATTCTTTAATCATACCCATTCTGAATGGAGTGAAATAAAATATCCATGAAGTTGTGATTATCATTTCCCTGGTAACTAAAGATTTAAATTTTCCCCTATATATTTATTGGCCACTGGGCACTGTTATTTTCAGAAGTGTCTGTTCAGACATGTTTCCAAGTTATTGGATAGATTTTGTGTTCTTCATTATTAAATTTTTTTAGTCTTTTGTTAAATTTTTAGTGTACAGGTAATCTGTATACTAACCCTTTGCAAGAGGAAAGCTGGAAAATAGTTTTCCTATTCCATAGATGATCTCTTCATTCTATTGAATTTTCCCTCTGTTGTGTAGAAGCCTTTAATTCTGATACAATCACATTGGTCTATTATTGCTTTTATTTGCGAGCTTTTCAGTACTACTCATAAAATTATTGCTTCTGACAATATCTTGAAATAGTTCTATTTTCTAATCATGCTTACAAAGTTTCAAGTCTTACATTAAGATATTTGTTCTATTTTGTGTTGTTTTTGTAGAAAATGAAAAGTAGCAATCTAGTTTCAGCCTTCCACATATGGACATTCAGTTTTTCCAACACCACATGTTGAGACTAAATTGTTTGCAACACATATTTTTCATGTTTTGTGCACTTTTATTGAGCATCAGATGATTGTAGATGTGAAAATGTATATCTAGTCCTCCATTCTATTTCACTGGTCCGTGTCTGTTTGGAATTTCCTGCCCCAGCTGCCTTTGACTCTTGATTCTCACACCTCACTCAGCCTCATGAGTAGCTAGGATAATAGACATGAGCCACCAGTGCCTGGCAAAAGGCTTTTCTTTTATTAACTTCATTTCCACTGCTTTTAATTAATCAATTTAGATGTCAGTTACTATACTGATTTTGTTACTATGACTCTGTAGTATAATTTAATGTCAGATACTCTAATATATCCACTATTGCTTTCTTTTTTTCATTATTGCTTTAGTATAAACTTTCTGGACATTTTTTCAGTTCTGTCAAAAATGTCACTAGTTTTTGGGTGAAAACTGCATTGAATCTGTGGATTGATTTTTGTGATTTACCATTTTAACACTATTATTTTTCTCAGTCCATGAACATGGAAGGGGGTTATTCCATATTCTTATATTATCTTTGTTTTTTTAGTGTTTCATTATTTTAATTATAGACACATTGTACTTCTTTACTTAAGCCTATTCCTAGATATTTGGGGGGCAGGGGGTTGAATGAGATTATTTTCCTGGTTTCTTTCTCAATAAATTCACTATTGCAGTATAGGAAAGCTACTGAATTTTGTATGCTGATTTTGGAGTTTTCGAGATAGTCTAAATATACAATCATATCATCTAAAACAGGAATAATTGAAATTACTTGGTTTCTATTTATATATTTTTTATTTCTCTGGACTGTTTCCTGTGGTTAAAATTACAAGAAGTATACTAAATAAGAGTGAAGTTAGTAGGTATCCCTGTATTGTTTCTGTTTTTAGATGAAATGTTTTTGGTTTTCCCAATATAGTATAACATTGACTAAGGGTTTGTTGTTGTATAACCTTCCTTATGCTGTGGTATGATCCGTCTGTACTTCGTTTACTCAGTGTTTACTCAGAGTTTGCATTACAAGAAATACTGAATTTCATCAGTTTTTTTCCTGTATCAATTAATACATTCATGAGGACATTATATTGATCCTACTTATTTGCTACTTATGTGCTATATTATGTTCATTGATTTGTATATGATGGGCTATCCTTGCATCTTTTCAGTAATGAGTAATAATCATTTTAATATGCATTGAATTTGATTTGCAGGTATTTAATTGAGGATTTTTGCATTTGTGTTCAACAGTCACATTTGTTCATAGCTTGTTCATTCTTTCCTCCTTCCTTCCTTCCTTTCTTTCTTTCTTCCTTGCTTCCTTGCTTCCTTGCTTCCTTGCTTCCTTGCTTCCTTGCTTCCTTGCTTCCTTCCTTCCTTCCTTCCTTCCTTCCTTCCTTCCTTCTTTTTTCATTCTCTTTCTCACTTTCTTTCTCTGTACTACTCCTAGAGCTTGAACTCAGGGCCTGGCCACTGCCTCTTTGCTTTTTTTTCCCTAAAAGATGGGGCTCTACCATTTCAGCCACAGTTCTACTTCTGGCTTTCTGGTGATTAATTGGAGATAAAAATTACATGGACTTTCCTGCATCAGCTTCCTTTGATTCTTGATTCTCATATCAGCCTCCTGAGTAGCTAGGCACAGGCATGAGCCACTGGCGCCTGGAGACTCTTTGTTTTCATAATTGGATTAGTTTGGTACCAGGTTGGGATCAGGGGCAAAAGTCATTTCTTCTGTAGCTGCTTCCTGCTGAGAAAGGGGCAATATGGTCAACAGGGGACACTGAACCAGGTACCCTCGTAGGAGCATCTTATTGACTGACTGATTGGTGAAAAGCCTCACCTTTCTCATAACGATGTTCTTCATGCACCTGAATAGACAAGACACAACTAGTATGAGGCAAAAATTGCAATTAAGTGACCCAAGATAGGCACATTTCTTGGAGTAAGCTATTGGAATAGGTCCCATCTGCCTCATTCTGTTGGATATTTTCCTCAAGTTTTCTGAGATGTTTGACTTGTTCCTTGATGGCATAGCTACTATTAGTTATGTCACAATAGCAAATGTTTTTAATCTCCTTGCACTATTTGTGGTGTAGTAAGAATAACCAAGCAGCATGATTGTCAAAGATAGCAGTACAATATCAGAGGAGGTATAGTTAATGTTTTTTGCCACTATGCATGCCAAATATATAGGCTCCTACCATCAGCTCTGATATCTCAAGCAAGGAAAAAGTGAGGGCAACGTACAGTTCTCATTCAGCACTAGACTGCTTGTTGTTGAGGCTGGAAGAGCTCCTTGTGGGGTGGTACAACAACTAGATGGCTTAGCCAGCTTTGGGAGTTATGAAGCAGATTGACAGGGATATAATTAAGAGTGTAACTCTCACAGGTAAAAAACTACCATTGGGTAAGAAAATGTGGCCCTTTGCATATAAAATGCATTCATAGTTGGCAGAAGCAAAGTTGCTTCTCTTTAGTTTTATACAGTCATGGGTGCAATTTTGAACCTGGGCACGTCTTATTTTCTGGTATTGTAATCCAGGTGGATGCATACCATCAGAGCATCTGCTGGTTCTTCATGTGACAACTTTCCCCAATTATAGGAGAGAGCATAGATGGTATTTATATCTGCCACAAGTTTGCATACTGGAAGCAGGCAGGGCCTGAGCACATGTCCCATCTCCAATTCCTGCCTCAGACAAAAGTTTGGGACAGGTGAAACCAGATATTATGATGCATGTGGTCCTGCAAGGACTCCAAGAAGGTATTTTAGGTTGCCAATATCTGATGAGACAGGGGCCAGGGTGGCAGGGCTGCTGTTCCTAAACCCACCCCCAAGAGGAAATTGGTTAGATGTTACTTGTTTAGGGTGGATAGGATGGCTGATGATGTTGTTTTTGGACTTGATATCCTTAGTGCCTGGTAATTCTGTGACGTGAGGGTGACTGGATGGATTCAAGTTGTCTTGTCTGGTCTGGTAAACACAGGAGTGAAAAGGCTGGTTAGGCCAATGGCACTCCATGTGCCAAGATAAATCCAGTAGGGGGGCAGCCTCAGACCTGTGCAGACAGGGACTTGCACAGGGCCCTTCCTGGGTCGATCTAATATATCCAGTCCTTTGATATAGAAGAGGACACAGACTCTGCTGGCAAGTGGCATTGATATTAGAGTAAAGGCTGAGATGTGAAAATTTGGTCCCCTCTGGGAATAGAGAGCAAGCAGCAGCTGTCCCTTGGTGGTAGACACGAGTCCTTGAATGAAGTCTGGAAGTCTCATGAAGCAGGGGCTGGGCAATAATAAAAATATTAAAGAGCACACAAACAGCAAAAGGAAGGATTTGGGGCAGAACATTTAAAAATTGGATGACTTGGTTAGATCGGCTAGTTCTTATTCCCTTTGTTCCAGGCAGCCCTGGAGTTGGTGAAAAATGTCCTTAGCTACTTTGGACATCTGATGACTGGGTAGGGGAGAGCATGCTAGACTGTTCAGCAGTCAGAAGCTGGGGCTGGGTTGGGGTGGTTAAGGGGCTTAACTGGAGGCCTGGGTAGATGTCTGGATTACGGGGTATATATGGGAGACCCAGGAAGCTGCCAAGGCTAAATAACAGCCCTGAGTCTAAGACTCACTATAGATACAAATAGCAGGCAACAGCCAAGAATGTAAAAGCCTGTCCAGTTAGAAGTTTCTTAACTTATTTCCTTTGATCTCCCAGCTCTGGTTAATTATGAAAGAGCAGGCACAAAGTGGCTGATGTAATATCATCTCCTCTTACTCCTGTCCACACTTCCTTGCTGTCAGAACTAGCTTTGTCCTGAGATTTGCTCATTGCTGGGATAACTCATCCCAGTTGGCATTCATTTGAACTCAAGACCTGAGCAATGTTTCTAAATACTTCTGCTGGAGACTAGCACCCTACCACTTTAAGTCACAGTGCCACTTTTAGCATTTGTCTGATTAATACTTTTTTTTTAATTGTGAAAACACCATACAGAGGGGTTACAATTACATGGGCAAGACAGTGAGTACATTTCTTTTTTTTTTTAAATTTAATTTTATTTTATTTGAGAACATACTGTACAGAGGGGCTACAATTACATGGGCAGGATAATGCATACATTTCTTACCAAGCATTGCAGCCTCATCCTTTGTTTACCCTTCGCCTCCCTTCCCAGCCTCCCCCATCCTCCCACCCAATTATACCCCCTCCCCCCCCACACCGAAATTGTAGAGTTGGTTTTGACATGACATTTTGTACTTCTCATTGTTGCAACAGGTCCACCTGAATCCTTAAACGACTTGTTTGTCCCCATCTCCTCCACATGTTATACTGACATCAAATATAGTGAAAGCGGGGGTTACACTGTGGGGGAGGGACATACAAAGCAACAAAGAAATAATCTTATAAAAGCGTTAGAAACACATGCATGAAAGAAACGAACACATTAAAATACATATTTAAGGGTTCATTTTCCTAACATCACATTATCTGACCTTTTCCGCTTGACTCATACCTATACTAGATATTGCAAATAAGGGAAACCATGGGACCTATGCTTCTTTGGGCCTGGCTTACTTCACTTAATATAATTTTTTGCAAACCTTTCCATTTCCTACCAAATGGGGAAATGTCATTCTTTCTGATGGAGGCATAGAATTCCATTGTGTATATATACCACATTTTCTTGATCCATTCATCTACTGAGGGGCATCTGGGTTGGTTCCATATCTTAGTTATGGTAAATAATGCTGCAATAAACATAGTTGTGCTGTTAGCTTTAGTGTGGTCTTGTTTGTAAACATTTGGGTAAATGCCCAAAAGTGGGATTGCTAGATCATAGGGGAGATCTATGTGAAGTCTTTTGAGGAACCTCCATACTGCTTTCCAAAGTGGTTGAACAAGTTTACATTCCCACCAACAATGAAGTAAGGTTCCTTTCTGTCCACTTCCCCTCCAGCATCTGTTGTTGTTAGAGTTCTTGATTTTTGCTGTTCTAACTGGAGTGAGGTGATATCTCAATGTTGTTTTGATTTGCATTTCTTTTATGGCTAGGGATGTTGAACATTTCTTCATGTGTGTATTGGCCATCCTTCTTTCTTCTTCAGAGAAGCTTCTCTTTAAGTCTTTCGCCCACTTATTTATTGGGCAGTTGTTTCTTTGAGGATTTGTTGTTGGGTGGTTTAATTTTTTGAGTTCCAAGTATATTTTAGATATGAGACCCTTGTCCGGTGTATGGCTAGTAAAGATCTTCTCCCAATCGGTGGGCTTTCTATTGATCTTGCTAGCTATGTCATTTGCCCTGCAGAAGCTCTGCAACCTTATGCAACCCCATTTGTCCAACCTTTCTTTGATTTGTTGTGCTTCCGGGTCTCTATTCAGAAAATTTCGGCCTGAGCCAAGGAGACCTAGGGTTTCTCCTATTCCATCCTGTAATGTTTTCAGAGTGTCTGCTTTGAGTTCAAGGTCTTTGATCCATTTGGAGTTGATTCTGGTGCAGGGTGATATATAAGGATCTAGCTTTAGTTTTCTACATGTAGGTAACCAATTTTGCCAGCACCATTTACTGAAGAGGCTGTCTTTCTTCCATTCTATTGTTTTAGCTTCCTTATCGAAGATTAGATGGCTATAGGTCTGTAGGTTCATTTCTGGGTTTTCAATTCTATTCCATTGCTCCTGAGGTCTGTTCTTATGCCAATACCAAGCTGTTTTGATTACGATGGCTTTATAGTAGAGTTTGAAATTTGGTATTGATATTCCTCCAGCAGTGTTCTTTCCGTTGAGGAGCGTTTTTGCTATTTGGGGTCTTTTATTGTTCCATATGAATTTTTGGATTGCCTCTTCTATTTCCTTGAAGAATGAGGGTGGAAGTTTGATAGGTATCGCGTTGAATTTGTAGATACCCTTGGGAAGTATTGCCATTTTCACGATGTTAATCTTTCCAATCCAGGAGCATGGTAGGTTTTGCCATTTTTTAAGTTCTGTGTTGATTTCCTTTTTCAAGATTTTAAAGTTTTCATCATAGAGGTCCTTCACTTCTTTGGTTAAGTTAATTCCTAGGTATTTTATTTTTTGTGGGGCTATTACAAATGGAGTTGCTTTCCTAATTTCAGCCACACTTTTCTCATTGTTGGCATATAGAAAAGCCATTGATTTTGGGGGGTTAATTTTATAACCTGCTACTTTGCCAAAGTTTTGAATCAGCTTGAGTAATTTGGGAGTGGAGTCTATGGGATTCTTTAAATACAAGATCATGTCATCTGCAAAGAGGGAGAGTTTTATTTCTTCTTTCCCTATTTGGATCCCCTTTATGTCTGCATCTTCTCCTATTGCTGTAGCTAGGCATTCTAATACTAGATTGAAGAGAAGTGGAGAGAGTGGGCATCATTGTCTTGTTCCTGAGTTAAGAGGAAATGGCTTTAGTTTTTCACCATTGAGTATAATGATGGTTGTAGGTTTGTCATATACAGCCTTTATTTTATTGAGGAATGATCCATGGATTCCTAATTTTTCCAAAACCTTCATCATAAAGGGGTGTTGGATCTTGTCAAATGCTTTTTCTGCATCTATTGAGATAACCATGTGGTTCTTATTCTTGCTCCTGTTGATGTGATGAATAATATTAATTGATTTGCGTATATTGAACCAGCTTTGCATCCCTGAAATGAATCCTGTTTGATCATGGTGTATGATTTTTTGGATGAATTGTTGAAGTCGATTGGCCAAAATTTTGTTGAGAAGTTTTGCATCAATGTTCATCAAAGAAATGGGTCTATAGTTCTCTTTCTTTGATGAGTCCCTGCCTGGTTTGGGGATGAGGGTTATGATGGCTTCATAGAATGTGTTCGGTAGTGAGCTTTCTCTTTCAATTTCATTGAAGAGTTGGAGGAGTATTAGTGGGAGCTCTGCTTTGAAGGCCTTGTAAAATTCCGCTGTAAAACCATCTGGTCCTGGACTTTTCTTAGCTGGGAGGTCTCTTATTGCTGTTTCTATTTCAATGCTTGATATGGGCCTGTTAAGCTGGTTGAACTCATCTTGGTTTAGTTTTGGCATGTCAATATTTGCTAGGAAAAGGTCCATTTCTGTCAAGTTCTCAAACTTATTAGCATAAAGTTTTGAGAAGTATTCCCTTATAATGGTCTGAATCTTGGTTGTTTCCGTGGTGATGTTTCCATTCTAATCTCTGAGTTTATTAATTTGGGTGTGTTCTCTCCTTTTTCTGATAAGATTTGCTAAGGGTCTGTCAATTTTGTTAAGTTTTTTGAAGAACCAACTCTTTGTTTTGTTGATTCTTTCTATAGTTTTTTTGGATTCTAATTCATTTAATTCTGATTTAATTTTGATTATTTCTTTCCGTCTACTGGATTGGGGTTTATCTTGCTGCTCTTTTTCAAGGAAGTTTAGATGTATCATTAAATTGTTAGTTTCAGATCTCTCCAATTTGTTGATGTAGGAGCTCAGAGCTATAAACTTGCCTCTGAGTACTGCCTTTGCTGTGTCCCAGAGGAGCTGGTAATTTGTGTGTTCATTTTTGTTGAATAGCATGAATATTTTAATTTCCTTTCTAATCTCTTCCATGACCCACTCTTGATTCAGCAGTGTGTTGTTCAGCCTCCATGTGATACCGGACTTTCTTTGGTGGCTTTTGGTGTTGAGTTCTAATTTTATTCCCTTGTGGTCAGAGAGAATGCAAGGTATAACTTCAATGTTTCTGAATTTAGACAAGTTTGCTTTGTGGCCTAAAATGTGGTCTATTTTAGAAAACGTTCCATGTGCTGCTGAGAAGAACGTGTATTCTAATGCTGCTGGGTGAAATGTTCGGTAAATGTCTGTTAAGTCTAGTTGATCTATGCAGCTGTTTAGATCTGCGGTTTCTCTGTTGAGTTTTTGCCGAGTTGATCTATCTAGTGGGGAGAGTGGTGTGTTGAAATCCCCAACAATTAATGTCCTTGGATCTATATGGGATTTGAGGGAAAGTAGTGTTCCTTTGATAAATTTGGGTGCTCCAATGTTTGGCGAATAGATATTTAGAATTGTAATATCCTCCTGAAAGAGAGATCCTTTAATTAGTATGTAGCGACCTTCTTTATCTCTTCTCACGAATTTTAATTTGAAGTCTATTTTATCTGATATTAGGATTGCAACTCCCGCCTGTTTATGAGGGCCGTTTGCTTGGTAGATTTTGTTCCAGCCTTTAACATTGAAAATGTGTTTGTTTTTACGGGCAAGATGTTACTCCTGCAGGCAGCAGATAGAAGGGTCTTGTTTTTTAATCCAACTAGACAGTCTATGTCGCTTAATTGGAGAGTTCAGTCCGTTAACGTTAAGAGATAGGACTGAGAGGTATTTGGGAGTTCCTGCCATGTTATCCACCTTCTTGGGGGCTGCGAAAACTGGGTTCTTCCTAAGGTTCTTGGATTCTCAGTTTGGGTGCAGTTTCTTGGCCTTTGTTGCAGTCTTGTTTGTTTTCTATGTGTAGGACATCTTTAAGAATCTTTTGTAGGGCTGGTTTGGTGGAGATGTATTGTTTCAATTTTTCTTTGCTATGGAAGGTTTTTATTTGGCCTTCAGTTATGGAGGAGAGTTTAGCTGGGTACAGTATTCTTGGTTGATAGTTGTTTGTTTTTAGGGCATGGCATCCATCATTCCAGGCTCTTCTTGCTTTGATTGTCTCTGCTGAGAAATCTGAGGCAATTCTAATTGGTTTCCCTTTATAGGTGATTACCCTTTTCTCCTTGACAGCTTTAAGGATCTTTTCCTTGCTCTGGGTTGATCCTGTGTGGATTATAATGTGACAGTGAGATGTCCTATTCTGGTCTGGTCTATTTGGGGTTCTAAAAGCTTCTTGTATCTGAGTAGGCCTATCTTTTTGTATGTTTGGGAAGTTCTCTGCTAGGATCCTGTTAAACAAATTTCCTAGACCATTAACTTCTGTTTCTAGGTGCTCCTCTACACCCATTATCCTTAGACTGGGCCTTCTCATGGTGTCTTCCAGGTGTTGGATAGACCTATCATATTTCTTGGACTTGTCTTGGATGGTTGTATGTTCTTTCTCTATAATATCTAGGCTGTGTTCAATCCCTGAGATTCGATCTTCTGCATGGTCTAACCTGCTGTCAAGACTCTCTACTTTGTTTTTTTATCTCTTTTCCTTCTAATTGGTCAGCTTTGATGGCTTCAAGTTCTTTGTTGAAGCTCTGTTTTAGGTCTTGTATGAATTTCTTTACTTCCTTAATTTGGTGTTCAGTGTTTGTTCTCAAATCACTTAGTTGATTGGTTATGGTTTCTTTGGACTCCCATTCCTTCTGTTGGGTTCCATTCAGCATTCCCTTTGTTGTCTCCCTGACTTCCTTCAGCTCTTTGTTAATGGATTCCATGAATGCCTTTAGTGATCTTTGTGTATTCTCTACCTGGTCTCTCAATTCCTGAATTACTCTTTGATTAGCTTCCTCCCGTTTGTGGGATTCCTGCATTTCTCTTTCCTCCTGTTCGTGGGATTCCTGCAGTTCTCTTTGAGTGTTCTCAGCCTGCTCACGCCATTCCTCCCTTTCTCTTTGAGTATTCTCAAGTTGTTCATGCAAATCCTGTATCAGTTTTTGAGTAGCTTCCTCATGCTTATGATATTCCTGTATAAACTTCTGGGATGCCTCCTCTCTCTCCCTATCACGCTCATACAGAGTCCTTTGTACATTGTCAAACTTCTCATTTATCATGTTTGCCACCAGTGTTTGTAGAGCTATTTGGGAACTCTCCTCTGGATTATTCTTTATCTGTTCTAATCCCTGATTATCAAGATTGGGAATTGAGATACCCGAATTTGCCATTTTTCTTGTGTTTTTCCGGCTTACTCGGCCCATTTGAGATGATTGCACCAGTTTTGTGCTAGAACACTATCTTAAGGCAACCATCAACCAAAGTTTGCGTTTGTACAGTCAATAGTCTACAGATACAATCTAGTTCAACAGATACATCTATTCAACATCAAACAACTATATGTTAAAGGACTTCGAACTGCAGAAAAGAATTTGGGAAACCAGAAATTATTAGGATTAGGGAGAGATGTGGGTATAAAATAGGAATAGATTGGTGTGGGGAGGCACAGGGAGAGTTAACTATGTCCTAATCACAATGCAGGAAATGTGGTAGGTAGGATGCAAGTAGAGAGAGAGAAAGAAAAAGAAGAGACAGAAAGCAGAATGAATAGAGAACAGAAAAAAAATAGAAACGTAAAAATTAATTTTATTATAGAGGTTAAAACACCGTCTATTTAGAGGGGAATGTGAATATGTTCAGAGAAGGGGAGGGGCATAGAGGAGATATGAAAAACTTTAAGGATGGGAAAGGGAGAAGAACAGATCAGAAGTTCAGTAGAGCCAGACAAAGAACAAAAAGATAATTAAGAAAGAAAGAAAAAGAGAAAGAAGACAAGAAAAGAAGGGAAAACGCTCATTCACATATTCCTAAAATAAAAATTGTGAGTACATTTCTTATCAAGTTGCCTTCTCCTTTGTTTCCCCATACCATCCCTTCCCCTCTCCACACCCCCCACACTTCCCTACCACCACCTCTCCCCACCTTCCCATCCCCCACCCAGCCAAAATTGTAAAGTTCGTTTTTCAACATAATGTCTTGTACATCTCATTGTTGTAATGGGTCCACCTGTAACCCGATTTACATGATTTGTTTTTTCCCTTCCCCTCCACAAATTATATCAGCATCAAATCCAGTGAAAGCAGGGCTTATACCATGGGGGGAGATACATACAAAGCAACAAAGAAATCATCTTATAAATATGTTGGAAACAATCACAAGAAAGAAAAAAAACATTTAAATCCTTATCTTGGGGTTCATTTCACCTAACATCAACTTGTCTGACAGTTTCTGTTGTCTGGTTAATTCTTGAGCCATGAATCCAGCCTGTGTCTTTGCTGGATTTTTCTGCCTGGGCTGGCTTTGAACTGCAATCTTTGCTACAAATATCCTTTATTATTTCCAATTAAAGAAACAAGATCAATGGGAACAAGTAGAGATTACCTGCACTCTGTCCAGAATTGACCAACAAATACCTGCCAGAAGTCTGCAATGACAAAACTGAATAGGTGGGGTGAGAGTTTAAGATAGATATAGTATAGCGTGGCTGCCTGGAAAACCTGATAACCAAAGTTCACAAGATGCTCTCTTGCCTACACCTGTTTCAATAGCATAACAACATAGCCAGCTTTTTCAAGTCAGGCTGGGTAAGGTTTACAGACAGTGTCCGACAAGAGTCTTAGTTTGTGTAAACCTAAAGCAGTCTTTCACCAAAAATCACCTGCATGTGATGGAGTCAGGCAGGAGTCCAGTCTACCATGGTGGAAATAGTCAGGATGGTCCCGGCAGCAGGATCTGGGCTAGACTGCATCCTTTGGTTGGATTTTTAAATCCGCTCAGTTGCTTACAAATTTATACACAGACTGGTTAAAGACACTTGACTTTAAATGGACATAAACAATGACATGCTGCTCAAGGGACATTTGGAAATTATTGGATATAGTTTTGGTTGCTCAAATGGATATATTTCCACTGGCATTTAGCAAACTGAGCAAAGAGATACTAGTAAATATGTAACAATACATGGAGAGCACCTTTCCCAGTCATCTCAGCACAAAATAATTTTATTTTATTATATTATATTTTTGTTGGTGGTGGTAATGGTCATAGGGCTTGAACTCTGGGTCTGGGCACTGTCCCTCAGCTCTTCAGTTCAAGTCTAGGGCTCTACCACTTGAGCCACAGCACCACTCCAGTTTTCCAGTAGTTTATTAGAGATAAAATTATATCCGGGAGGGGGGGACCAAGATGGGAATGGGACAGTAGGGAAATGCCACAGCTCTCTCCAACCAAAAAGAGAGTTCGAGTTCCAACATTTAATTTCCCCAAGAGACCGACAACAACAAAAAGATGAACATCCAGAGAAAAACAGGAGGCAGAACAAAAACAAAAAAGAAAGAGAGATAAAGAAGAATTTCAGAACAGAGAAGTGCAAAGACCCCTCCCCTAACCTTTACTGGCCCTGTGGCAGCATGCCAAGCCACAGCTGACCTGGTCCCGCGGGGACTGCTGGAGTCCCAGAGACACAGGGGGCTGTCTGCAGGTCACCCGCGCAGAAGCCTCCTGAGGTACCAGTGTCGGACCCGCTGATCGCTACAAACAGAGAAACCTCCAAGCCAGGAGTTTGCACAAAGATCCCACCCCCACTTCCCACTCTCCATCCGAGCAGAGAGGCTCCATCCTGCCAAAGCCACTGAGCCCTGCGGCAGGAACCCCAGAGCTACACCTGACAACCACAAAACACCAGAGCAGAAGACCTGCAAGGAACTGGTGCTGATCCGGAGACTGCAAACAGAGACAAACCCCAGACCTAAGAACCTGCACAGAGGCCCCACCCCCACCCCTCGGGCAGAGACCAGAGACCCATCCCAAGGTGAAGACCTGAACAGCATCAACCGAGGCAGAGACAGAAGAGAAACACACAGAGCCACCACCGCCCAGCCCAGCCCAAAACCACCTCAACTGAACTCTGATTGCGACATCACATAGAAACAACTAGCTCCAGGGTGAGTACCCCACAGGGGACAGTGTATCCCTCAAGGGAGACCAGAGCTGGTGGGAATCCCCAGACCCTTACCAAGACCCCCTACCCCAATGCCTGGACCACAGGACCCACTAAAACTGGGAGCTGTTTGAGAGCTCCACCATCCCATGGAGCACTCTCAGCTGGCCAGGCTAGAGCAAGAGCACCCCTGGAAGGGAGCTTAAATACCCAAGCCAGGAACAGCGCCTCTGGGTCAAGACACCCAACAGTGGAAGAAATTTGAACTGTGTACTCCAGGCTTAACCTAGGTGGGATACACAGCAGCACAGTTCCAACCTGTGTGCCCCAGGCCAGGGGCCGGGATCAGGCCTGGGGATCTGATCCGGTGCCTGAGCTACACAACCAACTCTTCCCAACTGAAGTCAGAAGCTGAGCATACACTTCAGCAGAGGGAAGAAAAATGGAACTGCACCCCCTGAGAATCACACCTGTGACAGCAAAAGATCCAGGGTTCAGGGCAAGAGAAGCTCAAATCCCACCAGAACCCGACCCATATATTCTAGACTGGGAATTGGACAACACAGGCTGCCAGCACCTGATAATAGTCAGGAGCTCAGCTGGTAAGGTGGCTTAGCAGTAGAGTGCTTGTCTTGGGTGCATGAGGCCCTGGATCTGATTCCTCAGCACCACATAAGCAGAAAGGTCCAGAAGTGGTGCTGTGGCTCAAATGGTAGGGTGCCAGCCTTGAGCTGAAGAGCTGAGGGACAGTGGCCAAGCCCAGAGTTCAAGCCCACAACCGCCCATCCCACCCCCCAAGAAAACATCAGGAGCCCATAGCAGACTCCAGCATCTGGGAGAGTGCATCCAGCACATCCGATCTTGCCAAGAGCACCTATAGGAGCAAACAGCAGCAGTCTAGGCTGCTCAACCCTTCCAAAGGTGGGAACTGCCAGTGATCTACAGCAGAGAGCCGAGAACCCTATGTGGGTCAGACCAGCAGCTGGAAGTTGGTCCTCAACAGAACCAAGATCAGGTACAGACTCTCTCTACCAGCACAGAAACAGCAACCAAGCAAAGAAAGACACCTATTGACCAAAACAAAATTTCAGATTAGTCTCCAATAATCCCTGAATCCTCATGCAAAAATCGCAGAGAAAAATTACAAGGTTTATCAACACCCAGGATAGCAAGCTATCCCCAAAAGCCAGCAGCCACCCAGGGGAGAGCCCCAGTGGGAGCAAAGCAGGAATGGAAGACAAAAGCTACATCCAAGAGATGCTGGAGGCAATGACTCAAGAAATAAAGTGAGAAACAGAGCAGAAATTGAAAGAACACAGGGCCAAAATATCAAAAGAGACGCAGGATATCAAACAGATGCATGCAAAAATAGAGGCAGCACACACCTCATTAAGAGGTGAGATTAGTACTTTGAGAACCAATATCGAATCCATAAATGAGTCCATTTCCTCCATGCAAACCACAATGGAAGCCACAGTTAACAGAGTGAATGAAATGGAATGTAGAGTGTCAGATACAGAAGACAGAATACACCAACTGAACCGAAAAATGACAGATATGGAAAAATCACTTAAATTATGCCAAAGGGAAATTCAAGAGCAAGCAGATAGTGCCAAGAAATTTAACCTTCGTATAATTGGAGTGGACAAAGGTGAGGAATATCAAAGCAAAGGAATGCAAATACCTATTCAACAAGATAATCTGTGAAAAATTTCCCCATCTCAAAAAAGAATATCTTACCTACATAACAGAAGCATATAAAACACCTAATAAGCAAGATCCCAGGAGAAACACTTCTAGACACATTATAGTAAAAATGATAGATCTGAATAATAAGGAAACAATCCTGCATGCAGCAAAAATGGAGAAGGAATTGTACTACAATGGGAAAAAAATTAGAATCATTGCAGATCTCTCCACACAAACACTGAATGAAATAAAGGCCTGGGAAAGTACCATACGAGCCCTGAGAGACAATAATTGCCAACCCAGACTGATATACACGGCAAAGCTAGCATTCACATTTGATGGAGAACTGAAAATTTTTAATAGCAAAGAAAAACTAAATGAATACATAAACATTAAGCCAACATTACAAAGAATACTACGATGGGGAACACAACCTGAAGAAAGCAACCAGGAACAGGGACCTGCACCCAGACAGGCACTAATAGAAGTCTAACAGAGCAAGCACAGGAGGAAAGGAAAGAAGAAAAACTTAGAAAAACAGGGAATGACAGGGACCACAATGCATCTCTCTATACTATCTCAATATTAACGGGCTTAATTCTCCAATCAAAAGAAAAAGAACTGCAGATTGGATCAGAAAGCATGACCCATCCATCAGGAGACCCACCTCCCAGGCAAACATACAAACAAACTCAGAGTGAAGGGTTGGAAAAGGATCTACCAATCAAATGCCCCCCGTAAGAAAGCAGGTGTAGCAATCCCGATATCTGACAAAATAAACTTTTCATTCAAATCAATTCAAAAAGACAAGGATGGGAACTACATATTAATACAGGGAACAATCCAAGAGGAGGATATGACCATCATCAACTTATATTCCCCAAACATTGATGCACCCAAATATGTTAAGTAAATACTCTCAAACTTACAGAATAAAATAGAACCCAATACGATAATACTAGGAGACTTTAACACCCCACTCTCACCAAAGGGCAGGTCTACCAACCAGAGGATTGGCAAACAAGCTACTGAATTAAGTGAGGCCTACTTCAAGCGGAACTAACTGACATCTACTGAGTATTTCACCATAAATGTTTTAGGGTGAAATACAGTACACTTTCTTCTCAGCAGCTCATGGAACTTTCTCCAAAATAGACCATATCCTAGTTCATGCAAGGAACTTAAGCAAATATAAGGGTATTGACATAATCCCCTGTATCCTATCTGACCACAGTGGAATCAAGCTAGTTCTCAATAGCAAAGCATACAATAGAAATTACTCAAAAACATGGAAATTGAACAGCACACTTCTAAGCAACACCTGGGTAACAGAAGAGATTAAAGAAGAAATTAAAAAATTCCTACAACTCAATGAAAATGAAGACACATCACAAAGAAACTTGTGGGACACAGCAAAAGCAATCCTGAGGGGCAAATTTATTGCCCTCAGTGCTCACATCAAGAAAATAGAGACAGACCAAGTAAATAATCTCATGTTGCAATTTAAAAAGCTAGAAAAACATGAAAAAATGGAACCTAAACTTACTAGACTGAGCTAGATAACCAAACTAAGAGCAGAAATTAATGAAATAGAGAATAGGAGAATCATAGCCAAAATTAACAGAACAAAAAGCTGGTTCTTTGAAAAAATAAATAAATGGACCATTGGCAAGATTAATTAAGAAAAGAAGAGAGGAAATCCATATTAACAAGATTAGGGATGCCACGGGAAAAATCACAAGAAACCGAGATATCCAAACAATTTTAATGGACTACTTTCAAAAGTTATACTCTCTAAAGAAAGAAAACCTGACAGAAATGGATGCATTTTTAGAGAAATACAAGTTGCCCAAACTGAGTAAAGAAGTAGTAAATCA
This sequence comes from Dipodomys merriami, assembly GCF_024711535.1. Taxonomy (NCBI): domain Eukaryota; kingdom Metazoa; phylum Chordata; class Mammalia; order Rodentia; family Heteromyidae; genus Dipodomys; species Dipodomys merriami. The sequence continues at coordinate 69,086,918 of NW_027204492.1, forward strand.
ATTAAATAAGCCAATATCCTACAATGAGATACAGGAAGCAATCAGAAGTTTTCCAACAAAAAAAAGCCCAGGACCAGATGGATTCACAACAGAATTCTATAAGACCTTTAAAGAAGAACTAATACCTATACTCCTCAAGCTCTTCAGAGAAACAGAGAAGGAGGGAGCTATCCCAAACTCATTCTATGATGCCAATATCACACTCATCCCTAAACTAGGCAAAGACCCAACCAAAAAAGAGAATTACAGGCCAATTTCCTTGATGAACACAAATGCAAAGATCTTTAACAAAATTCTAGCTAACAGAATCCAGAAACATGTAAAAAAATATCATACACTACCACCAGGTAGGCTTCATCCCAGAGATTCAGGGATGGTTTTACATATATAAGTCAATAAATGTAATCCAACACATCAACAGAGTCAAGATCAAGAATCACATGATTATCGCCACAGATGCAGAAAATGCCTTTGATGAAATTCAACATTCATTCATGCTAAAAGCTCTGGAGAAAATAGGAATAAAGGAACATTTCTTAACACAATAAAAGCCATTTATGACAGACCAATAGCCAATATTATACTTAATGGGGAAAATCTACAACCAATTCTCCTAAAATCATGAACAAGGCAAGGATGCCCACTGTCTCCACTCCTCTTCAATACAGTCCTGGAACCCTTAGCCAGGGCAATAAGACAAGAAAAAGACATTAAAGGGATCCGCATAGGGAAAGAAGTTAAACTATCCTCTTTTGCAGATGACATGATGCTATACCTTCACGATCCCCAAAACTCCATCCCCAAACTCTTAGAAATCATAAATCACTTTGGCAAAGTAGCAGGATACAAAACCAACCCACAAAAATCAGTCGCCTTCCGTACACTGACAATGTACAAGCAGAGAGGGAAATAAAGGAAGCAACTCCATTCACAATAACTTCCACTAAAATAAAATATTTAGAAATTAACCTAACCAAAGATGTAAAAGAACTATTTAATGAAAATTATAAAAAGTTAAAGAAAGAAATTACAGAAGACACTAGGAAATGGAAAGACCTTCCATGCTTTTGGATAGGCAGACTTAATATAGGGAAAATGCAATCCTGCCAAAATTAATACACAAATTCAATGCAATTCCTATTAAAATCCCAATGATGCACATCTCTGAAATACAGAAAACTCCAAAAATTCATATGGAACAACAAAAGACCTAGAATAGTCAAAACAATTCTAAGGAATAAAGACAACATGGGAGGGATATCCATGCCGAACTTCAAACTCTACTATAGAGCCATAACAACAAAGACAGCATGGTACTGGCACAAAAACAGATCCAAATACCAACGGAATAGAATAGAAGATTCAGAAATAAATCCACATGCCTACAGTCAGCTGATATTTGACAAAGGAGCCAAAGACATACAGTGGAAGAAACACAGCCTCTTCAACCACTGGGCTGGGAAAACTGGGCAGCCACATGCAGAAGACTAAAAGTGGACCCCAGCCTATCACCATGCACCAACATCAACTCAAAATGGTTTAAAAACCTTAACATTAAACCTGAATCTCTGAAACTATGGCAGGACAGAGTAGGAGAGACACTTGAACTTATAGGCACAGGAAGGAACTTCCTGAACAGAGTCCCAGGGTCACAACAAATTGGAGAGAGACTCCACAATCGGGACTACCTTAAAATAAAAAGCTTCTGCACAGCTAAAGCTATAGCAACCAATCTAGAAAGACAACCAACTAATTGGGAAAAACTATTTACCAGGGGCTGGGAAGGTGGCTCTGTGGTAGAGCGCTTGCCTTACATGCATGAGGCCCTGGGTTCGATTCCTCAGCACCCCACAAGCAAAAAGAAAAAAAGCCGGAAGTGGCTGTGTGGCTCAAGTGGTAGAGCACTAGCCTTGAGCTGAAGAGGTGAGGGACAGCGCCCAGGCCCAGAGTTCAGGCCCCAGGACCAGACCCCCCCCCAAAAAATATTTACCAGCAATATATCAGACAAGGGGTTAATATCCAGTATATACAGGGAACTCAAGAAACTAATCCCTCCCAAACCTAACAAACCAATTACTAAATGGGCAAGGGAACTAAAGAGAGACTTCTCAGATGAAGAGATAAAAATGGCAAAGAAACACATGAAGAAATGTTCACCATCCCTGGTTGTGAAGGAAATGCAAATAAAGACAACCCTGAGATACCACCTTTCCCCAGTCAGAATGGCCCACATCCTCAAGTCAGCCAACAACATATGGTGGAGGGGATGCAGAGAAAGAGGAACCCTATTACAGTGCTGGTGGGAATATACACTGATACAACCACTTTGGAAAGCAGTCTCAGGGTCCTCAGAAACCTAAATATTGACCTCCCTTAAGACCCAGTCATACCATTTCTAGGAATCTATAGTGAACAACAGGAACCAGTATACAAGGACACATGCACCTCCATACTTATTGCAGCACTGTTCACAATAGCCAGAATATGGAAACAACCCAGATGTCCCACCACAGATGAATGGATCCAAAAATTGTGGTATCTATACACAATGGAATATTATGCAGCCATTAGAAATGACAACATAATGGCATCTGCAGGGAAATAGATGGAGCTAGAAGAAATCATGTTGAGCAAGGTAAGTCAAGAGCAAAGAGAAAAATGGTACTTGGTCCCCCTGATAAGTGAATGTTAAATCAACAATGTTAGGTTATACGACAAAATTAACAGGACTTAAGAAACAAAGGACTTCCACTCATCCGGTTGAATTACTACCAAATAACCCCGTGCTGCTGATCACATATTTGGTATAAATGTGTACACCAGAGGGGGACCAGGAAGTTGACACAGAACTAGAGGGAATCAGGGAAAAACCTGTAACAGTGAGACCCATCAGCTGCACTGGACATTGACCAAAATGATGTGAGGGAGGGAACAAGTGAGAAAGAGGGAACAGCTGATGCTATGCAAAACAAAAATGTACATACCACCCAATGTGGAAGAAATAACTGTAACGCAAAGCTCATAGAACTCATAAATGTTATAGACCGTGATAGACAATTTGCTCCAGGACAGTTAGAATGTGTTTGTGACTTTAACTGAGCATCACTATCCCACAATACTGTGAAATTTGTGGAATTATGTAAGCACTTAATTACAATAAAAAATTTGAAAAAAAGAGTATATGCAATAATTTCCAAATGTCCCTTGAGGAGGAAAATTGTCTTTGGTTGGCTAGTCTAGACAACCCCTATTTTCACTGTATTTGATGTCAGTATAATTTGGGGAGGGGAAAGGAAAAAACAAACATTTTAAATAGGGATACAGGTTGAGGGGAGACAACGGGGAGGGAGAGAGTAATTGTGGAAGTGGGAAAGAAAGGATGGTAGGAGAAAAACAAAGGAGAAGTCAACAATGCTTGATAAGAAATGTACTCATTACCTTGCTCATGTAATTGTAACCCCTCTGTACAGTATTTTCACAATAAAAAACATACATTAAAAAAAGCAAAAAAGAGAATGACATGCTGGTTTTATATTGGCATTTAAATCGCAGCTAACATAATTATATACCAATATTAATAAGCTTTATCTGATAAGAATTTATGACATACTCATACCATCTGTCACCTACTAGAACCTTCTGGAGTTTGTCTTAAATTCTACCTTTTCTATTTTGGAACAAACATTTAAGAATTTTTACTTTCCAAATACTTTCTTATCCAAAGGTGTTTCTTCAGTTTCCCTTTCCTTTTACTAACTTTCCTCTGGGTTTACATTTCTTTATCACAGCTGGTTGGACTCTCTCTCTTCTTATATCATGTTGACAGTTTTTATCTTGAACATGTACACACACTGGTGAATAATTTTGAGTGGCAAGAGATCTTTTCCCAATGATCAAGATTCAAGAAAAAATCCTTTTTTAACAAGGCAATTTAGCTGGAGCTCATTTTTTCAGGGCTTGATTTTGTTAGCAAGGCTTTTGGTTAGTTGTTTGAACCAGGCTCTCAGCTGCCTTCATACTTCCAACTGCCTTCTTGCAGAAGGGGACATAGCACTTAGTAGACTGATTTTCCCCCTAGAGACACATGTCCAAACAGAAGGATCTATCCTCAGGTTTTTGGGAAAACATATAAACATAAAACAGGACAGAGAAATAAGAGATTTTTGGAAGATTTTTGAGTGATTCTAAAAAGATGTTTGTATGACATATCCAACATCAATGAGCTGGCTGTCCGAGTGGTGGAAAAATCACAGGGCCCTGGAATTTGTCAGGGGGCACACCTCCCAGGTAGGGGTTTCCATCACCTGGTAGCCAGCCCACCAAGGCCATCCGCCAGTGACTTTAAGGAACCCAAATGCCATCCTTGGCTTTGGGGTTCTGGTGGAATTTTAATAAGAAGGTGGGAAAAATGAGAAGTCACATTTTGAAGGATCAAATGTTGGAGCCTCTTGATACATTTAATACAGTTAAGAAATAAGCTAGAGAGGACAGAAAGAACAAAAACAATAGCAACAAACTAATTCAGCTCAAATGGAGAGCTGAAGTGGGATGCCATGGTGAAAAGACAAGAGCAAGCCAGGAGACAAGCCAAAGGATGTGAACATGGAGACATATGGCATGGCCACTTCTTGATGCCTGATCTGATCCAGGTCTAAGTAGGGTATATTTTGAGGCTGGTGATTTAAGCCATTTAGGAAGTTATTGCAGAATCAGAGCACTGGGTGGAGAATTTCCTCCCAGCAAGAGGTACCAGGATGGCTGTAAATAGTTACTTAGTATTAGAAATTTGGCAATAGAATAAGTTTAGACATCTTTGCTATCAAAATATATTAGATGGTTGCGTCTCAGTTTACGTGGCCTATGAAGAGAGGCAATAATTCTGTTAGCAAGGTATATCAGAATATGAATTGAAATAATTTAACACCTAGAAGAATGAAGAAGAGTTAGCTTGGTGGAAGAGTGGGGGAAGGTGTAGAAAACCCAACAGATGTGTTTTGTCTCTTCCTAGGTGTCAGTTTCCAAGGCCAGTAAAGAGAATTGGGGGAAGACATTGCTGAGCAGGCTTTTAAGAGAGGAGGTGATTGGATAGAGGTATCCAGATAGAGAAGATGTAAGAGGGAGGGAATTTTATTTGTAGCCTATTAGAGGAGTTTGGCTTAAGGAAGAAATTAAGAATTCAGATACCAAAGTGGGTGGACTCAGGAAAGAGAAAATAATTGAATTATGGTCTGAATCCCAAAGACATTATGGGATGGGAAAAAGAGAGAGCCATAAAAGGAAAGCAGTAAAAGAGAGAAGCTGTTCCAGTGTGTTAGCCAGCCAGCCACTGCCAGTGACAGATTAACAACAGAGACAGGGCAGAGGCCCATTTATTTAGGGTCTAGAAGGGAAGAAGGTGTTAGCCAGAGAAGAGGGTTGGGAAATGTTAGGTTTATACATACCACAAGAGAGGCAGACAGGGAGGCAGGGAGGCAGGGAGGCAGGGACTGAGGTTAGCAGAAGGAAATTTGCAGTAGACCAACAGTTTTCATTTAGAGACTACAGACTGGCTACAGAGGAAAAATATACAAGAGGAATTGCTGATCCAGGATGGCTAGCCCATGAGAGGGAAACTAGAGGCCTGCATCTCATTCTCAGGGCACAAGTCAAATGGCTGTCAACAGGAGTGGAGGCAATTTAGTAGGAAATGCCAGTCTGGAGAGAGAGAGACAGACAGACAGAGAGACAGAGAGACAGAGACAGAGATGGAGCTGATAGCAGACAAGAAAAGTTAGAGGACATGGCTGGGAGATTTATACCAGAGGACTTAGTGGGCAATATAGGACAAGGGGGTAGAGTAGAGTGAGGATAGGAGGGCTTGGAAAGGGAAGGGGTGGCTGAGGCCTGGAATGAGGATAGGTGCCATGAGGGAGTTAGCCTTGAAGGAGAAAAGGGCTTTGGTTGCCAGAGCTTGATGGGAAGGAGAAACCATTGAGAAGATGGGAGGGAGTGAAGTGGGAGAAGGGGCTGGGACAGTGACAGCCCCAGTGAGGAGCCATAAGAGGATCTGCTGAAGAGGGGCTGGAGTGGAGGATGAGCTGAGGGGGCATAGGGAGCTTCTGCTGGAATGTGAGGAGGGAGCTGTGTGCTGTTGGCTGGAACCCCAAGAAGTTGGAAGAGGAGGGGTTTAGAAGTCAGAAGCAATGACAGCAATCACAATGGGAACAGCAGGAAAGGCAAGAAGGAGAGAGTTTGAAGACATTTTGGCCATGAGAGGAAGAATTTAAATGGAGAGAGGTAACTATAAGTCTGGAGGTAGAGAGAGAGTGAAGAAAAGAGAAGTCCATTTTCCAAGCACTCACAATAGGTGTATAAATCCCAAATAATGATGGGGTTAAAGGTGCCTTTAAGTGGCCATTTGGATGGGCTCCTTAGGTCATAATCAAGCCATGCTCAGTTGTACAGACCAATGAGGTGCTGGCACTTAAGTCCAAGAGTTAGGTGGAGAGAGAACATATTGACCAGTATGCCCTCAGAGGGCGTGGGGCTGGGGGGGGGGTGTGGAGATCAGATGGGATCTTAGACTGAGAATTACCTATTGGTGATTTGACCTAAAGCCAAAACAATCAAGGTATCACCAGAATGTTTTGGTTTTAGGGAGAATATGGTGGGAGACAGTGGTAGATCGTCCAGGAGCCTCAGGTCTGGGCCCGTGCCTCAGGCTCTCAGCCTTCAGCTAGAGACTCGCAGCAGCCCAGTACCAGGGCTGTGGGTTAAAGAAAAGTTGGCTCTAGGAGTCTGAATAAAAGAATGTCACCATAGGAATCCCATGTCCACTTACCCCATGCAGATGAATGAAGGCTGGTGAATTGGATGTAGGAGAGCACTGGGTAACAGGAGGAAAGCCACATGGTTGCTTTATCCGTCTGGCAGAAAGAAGTCTGGGCCCCTAGAGTTGCAACTCTCAGGATGAGAAGGTGACTAGCACAGAAGAGATTGAGAACCAGGCTCCCAAGAAGCTTGAATGAGCAAATTCACTGAGATAAATCTAGTTCCTGGCCATTCACCACTGTTAAGCCATGAAGGAGAAGGCTTCTAGGCTAACAGTCCTGGAGATTCATAATTAGGATACTTTGTTGGGATCTCCTCTTTATTATTATTATTTTATTTTTTGTTTCACATATTTTAAATTTATGTACATGAAAATGCTTAATGTCAAGGGGCTGAGGAAATAAGCAACAGTATCTCATTCAAGGAAACATTCAATCATAAAGATGCAATTCTGCAAGGGACATTGAGTAATCTAAAGACATTTTGCAAGACCTGAGGCTTGACTCAGAGCTTTGGTGCTGTCCCTCAGATTTTTAGCTCAAGGCTACTGCTGTAACACTTGAGCTACAGTTCCAATTCTGACCTTTAGGGGATTAATTGAAAGTAAGAGTCTCACAAACTTTCCTGCCTAGGATGGCTTTGAACTAGAACATCAGATCTCACCCTGAATAGCTTGGATTACAGGCATGAGCTAATGGTACCTTGCACATTTTTAAAAAATTTTTATTATGCTTATATTTTTCTGATTAGATAAGTTCTTTCAAGTTGCAGATTACTGGCTCTTTTTCCAATTATGTCTGCCAGTCTGTGCCTTTTAATTGGAGGATTAAGACCACTTTTCTTCCAAGAGAATATTTAAAAGTATATATTAATATCTATGATTTTGTTGTTTTTCTTCTGATGCCTTGAATAATCTGTTAATTTTAACTACTTCTCTAATGGTGGTGAAATGGTCATGAATTCTTTTTAGTTTATTCTTATCTTCAAAGGTCTTTATTCTTTTATGTTGTCAGTTATTTTCCTTCGGAGCTTGAAATACATCATTGTACACCATCCTGGCCTTTGGAGTTTCTGTTAAGAAATCTATTATTTTAATTGCTTTGACTTTATAGAGAATTTTGTGCTTCTCTCTTGCAGCTTTTAATGTTCAGTACTTAAGGAATATGTTATTACATATTTTACTAATATATATAATTTTTTATGATTATGTCTATGTGTCTTATACTTGGATGTATATTCTTTCCCAATATTTAAGAAATTTTGCATTGTCATTTCACAGAATAGATTATGGCCTCTCCTTAGTCCCTTCATCTATATTCATGATTCATTAATTGATCTTTACATCATGTTTTATAGATCTTGGATTTTCTACTTATATTTTTTCTTTATTATTATCTGAATGTAATAATTCCTCAACCTTCTCTTCAAGACAATATACTCTTTCTTTTGCTTGATTTTGTCTAATAATGAGGTTTTCAACTGGGTTTTATTTTATTTATTGAGTTTTTCATTCCCAACTCTTCTTTTTCTGAGTAGCTATCTCTTTGTTGAAAGCTTATTTTGGTATCCTGAATTGTCTTCTTTAATTCATTCAGTTGTTTTTTTATATCCCCTTTCAATTCATTGATCATTTTAAGTCAATATTTGAATTCAGGAATGAGAAAGAAAGAAAGCAGGAAAGATAGGAAGTAAAAGAAATGATGTAAAAAATCAAAGAATAAAAAATACTTATAGCAAAATATATTTTGTGTATATACATGTTTCCCAAATGGAAGATATTTGTATGATTAATCTATGCTAATAAAATGTTAAAAATAGATAATATGTAAATAAAATAGGAAAGAAAAGAGGATATATTTATGTGAACCAAAGATCCTTAAAATTTTTGTTTTTAAGCAAGAGAGTAAGAGAATAATAAAAATGGATAAGGAAAACCAGATATTTGCATACTACCAATATAAGAGATCACACACACATACAGCATACACCATATGCAAAAACAAAATATAATATGAGGTGATAACATTGTCTGTTGAGATGATAAATTGTGTGGGCAAGAGTAAACTTTGGCTCCTAATATCACTAAGCACTTCTTTCTCTGTCTTCTTTGATTTTGTGTTCCTTGGAGATAGCAAAGACTTGGGTACTCATCCCTTAATTCTAACTTTTTCATTGCTCATCAGGTGAATATTGGCAGTGCTTGGTGACTAGTGCCAGTTTGAATAGCTTGCAGCTTCCCTGCTTTCCAGTAAGAGATATCACAGAACTCGTCATTCCCTTGCCATAAATTTATTCCGGAGATATTTGTTCAATGAACTTTGAGAACTAGGCTTTCATTGGGCACTGTAATGTGTCTGTGTTTCTGGCATTCTTTGTGAAGTTCATTCCTGACACCAGGCAACTATCAGGCTCTGTGCAATTCACTACCCATGACTGGTATTTTGACACAAACTCCTGCCCCCATTCAAGTATGTCTCCTCACTCCTCTGAACTTTTTCAGCTAGCCACTTAGTTCCCAGCTTTAAAGAGGAAGCTAGTTCTGTTGTCTTCCATGTGAGCTGGTTCTCACAGCATTCAAGTTTGATATAGTGGTATTCCTCTTGGGCTAAAGTGGGTCTCAAGGTAATTGCCTGCTCAAACAATATAGCAAGGTTTGCTATATTGCTATATTTGCTATATAGCAGACCCTTAGGAACAGAAAAATTTCTGTCTTTTGTTCCAAATATTCTAAATAGCAAACAGATGGTCTTTGACATGGTTTTCTCAAGATTACAGCACCACAGTTATGTGTTGGGAAGCACAGAGAATTTACTGCTATTAGTTCATTTTATATATATGTAAGCAGGTATGTGCACTCTGACCTCCACCACTGTATCAGTTTCTGTGTTAGTTGGACTTACTGGGTTTCTCCCTACCTGTATGGTACTCCATTCTCTACTGTGTCATAGCAAAATTGGATCAAGAGAGCTCCCTTTCCTTCTCTGCCCCACTGGAGTGTCTGCCCACTATTCAGCATTTGTCTACCTCATTCTAGATACATTGATTACATATTGATTACATATTGAATACATATTAATTACAACACAGAGAGAAGCAGTCATTGTTGACTACTCTTAAATCCTTGGTCTCCACCCTTGAGAATGGAACAGAGAAGCTGTCACACAGTAAGTCAGGAAAGGAGATACAACAGGTAACATTAACAATTTTGGGCCTAGCTCTAGAAGACAGGCCTATATAGGAAGCCCTTAGGAACATATTGTCAACTGACTAATTGTCCCCCAGAAACCTTACATAATCACGGGAAGGACAACTGTTTGATAAAGCCTATCAAGGTACCTCTAAACTAAAAGGTAACTGCATTCAGCACAGATAATTGATCTGTTGTAAGAGAACCAAGAGTTTCTCATCATTACCTATTTTTTTGACTTTTTAAAATTATTTTTCCAATACAAATTGTCTATATACCTCAGTCAATTATAAAACATCCTCCATGTCCATGAAGAAAATAGCAAGGATGTATTTTCTAAGCACACATGTCAAAATCTATCACAGCTATCAGACACATAAAAGGGGGCGAAAGTTTGGATGCTTGGTTTTGCTCACTTATTTCAAGATTTCTGTAGTTAGGCACAGCCTTCTTCATATTTTACCTCTTTCAGTTATAAGTTAAATATGTTATCTAAAATGTGATTCTTTGGATTAATAGAAGCAGTTTGTGGCAGATTCCAGTCCCAGTCTTGCCACTTGCTCTCATTAGTCCTCTGGCTCTTATTATCTTGCATTCATGTCTACTGCCCTTCAAAAAGTTCTGCCCTAAGAAAGATCTTCCACACTTGGGGAAGTTTCTAAAGTGAGTTTTCATTTACACCTGTAGTTTTCTGTATAACCATGGTTTTTCTTGGTTTCTATCCAGCACTCTATACAGGGATTATAATGGTAACTACTATTTTAACTTCTTCTAATTCCTGGATTAAATCCTTAAACCTTTCCTACTTAGGGCTCTTTTCTAACTGTTGTCATAATTCTCTGTTGTTTTTTTCTATTATTTTGGGGAGCTATTGTAAATGTAAAGAACTTTGTTAAAGAGTATAACTAAAATTTAAATAAATTCTTTATGTGTGCATGTTTGTATGTGAGAACATATGGATGGACCACATGGCAGTTACATGAATCACAAATGTACTTAATCAATCTCTGATCTAAGAGCAATCTGAAGAATTGTCAAACTTTTACTGTATAAAAGTAAAGTAAAAAACAGCTAGAAAGGCCATGTAGTCTTAGTTTCAAGTCTTCGCTATTCTGTGGCACTGAACCATTATTTTATATAGCTTGATGAAATACTGATAATGATGTAGAAGTGGTGGGAGTAGTGTTGGTGATAATTATAATTATGATATTAATAATCTTGATAATAATGACAATAATTAACTTCTATTGAGTAATTACCATGTATAAAGCTTCATACTGAATACTTTAACAATATTCAATAATTTATTATTCATACCAGGTCTGTGGAATAGATTTTTTTTACTCATCTACAACATAAAGAAATTGAATTATGAAATTGCTAAGTCGGAAGTTAAGTAAGGAAGACAATAAAAACAATGAAAAAAGAAATGGAAGAACTTTGAAATAAATGGAATGGCATCTATGTTCATGGGTTCAAAGAATTTATTTTTATCAAGAATTTATAGTAGCCAACACAATTTGAAGATTCTGTGAAAGCTCCAGGACAATATAAATGGAGTCACATAAATAGGAAAAATCCTGAATTTCATAGGGAACCATAACAGACCCCTAAATACCCAATGTAATCTTGAGCAAACAAACAAAGCTGAATGCAGTGGTACAGAATAGATAATACAGAAACTAGCTTCATATTATTTACAGCTAAATGGATTTTGACAAAGGAGCTGAAACACTGAAGAGGAAATCACAGACTTTTCAGTAAACAATGACAAAAAAAAACTTGAATCCACATGCAGAAAAACAAAACTAGATAACTACTTCTCACCAGCAACAAGTATCATTTCCAAATAGATTAAAGACTTAAATTTTAGACTAGAACCTACTAAAATACAGGAGGACAGTTCGGGACATTGACTTGAACAGATACTTTTGGATATGATTCCAAAAGCACAGGCAATTAAAGACTCACAAATAGAATTACATCAGATTGAGAAACACTAAATAGCAAAGGAAATCATCAACAGAACTTAGAGACATCCTAAGGAATGATAGAAATTATGCACAAACTAATCTCCAGAATATTCAAATAAACCAATTTTAAAACAGACTCAAGAGCTAAATACATTTTTCTCAGAATTTGTAAAAATATTCCTAGGTGGGAGATCTGGAGGAAGATGGCAGAGGAGAAGCTGAGGGCTAAACAAGCTCTCCCATATAAACCAGTGTTAGTGTTCCAGTGAAAAGTCCAAGGCTAGAATCACACCAAGTGTACCATCATAGTACAGAGAGATTGGCCAGAGAGGAAAAATTCAAGCAACTTGGTTAAGGAGACAGATTCCAGTACCTGCAGTTGTCTGCAGTGGGGACAGTGGTGGCTGTTGCCACAGATCAACAGAGAGCCCGGGACAAAAGCGTCAGAGGTGGTGTGAGAGTGGATTCTACTCAGCATCAGCAAGAACTGACAAGGAGCAGAAATTTCATCTTGCTGACCACAGACAGTCACAGACCACGGACAGCCCGGAAACCAAGGGAAAGGCATGAGTACTCCACAGACATCCTCACTCAATCTCATGTAGCAGCGGTGGGAAGGTAGCCCCTTTCCAACCACTGAAGAGGAACTCCATCTTTGATACCAACAAAGACCCAGCCAGAGCTGCTAGCCCATAACTCAGGCCTTGGAAGAAGACAATAGGAGCCATTCAACAGGTCAAAGGAACCTGACCTGTACCACCCCAGGAGAAAGCTGCCCTGCCCTGGGAGAGGAAGCTTCACTCATGGGGGAATGACTTTCTTCACTGGGAAGACAGAGCCAGAGGCTGCACTACTGTACTGTAGCATAGGCAACAGACCCAGCTGAAAGAGAGTAAAGGAAAAACAATTGGAAACTCAGTACACATAAACCCTGACAATGGCTCTAGGCTGGGCCATGTGAGTGTTTCAATAGCTAGCCACTCAAGGAAAAGCTACTAAATGCTGACAGGCCTCAACCCTACCCACAACCTAGCCCTAGCACAGGAACTCCAAGCTAGAGGAAACAGCCATCTCCCTCTTTTGCAATACTCAAAGCAGATCACCCTCTCACTGAACTAGCCTGGGAGGAGGGTCATAAAGTCCTTGATAGGCAGAGCTTCATTTTGCCTGCTCAAACTTAAGAAAACAATCAGGCAACAGGAAAACCAAACACCACAAGCAAACCAGAGACTCCACAAAGAGACTGGTTACAGACACAGGGTTGACATAAGATTCATAACACGCTCAAAAAAATCGAAGAACTGTTTTTTCTACCTTTTTTTTTAATTAAAATTTTGTTTTCTATATTTTTTCATCATTTTTATTTTATGTTTTTATTTAATTTTCTTTTTACTCTTTTCATTTTGGACTTTTTTTTTGCTTTACTTAATTGCTGTTCTGTTCATCCCCAGATATTTCCATTTTCAATTATTAGACCTTATCCTTCATTTTGTACATACTTAATTCAGATATCACTCAATTTTAAAACTATCAGCCTTAACTCCCTTAATCATATTATTTCTTTATACTTTCATATAATTTTTAAGTGTTTCATTTTAAATGTTTGATATTTGCTCTTCCTTTATCTCTCTTCTCCTTTCATCCTATCCTTTTCTTCTCTCTGAAATTACACCTTGGTTTTATTCCCTCAATCCTTTTCCCTCGGTACATTCCTTTAATCTTATTCTCTCCTCACAATTCTCCTTAAACCTATTAATTTCTGGTCTGCAGACTCTTTCTTTGATTTTCTTAGTACATTTATCCTTAGTTGTTTGTTGTTGAACTAGATTGTATCTGTTGAACTAGATAATACTCAAACTCACTTTGACTATGTCAAAACCATCTGTGCAATTACAGAGCTCTGGTTGATGCTTGCCTTAAAATAGTGTTCTAGCATGCAATTGGTTTTGCATTCATACCCAAATGGGTAGAACAAGGTGAAGAAACACAAGAAAAATGGCATGTCTGGGTATCTCACCTCCCACTCATGATAATCAGGCAACAGAGCAGTTAATGAGTTCCCAAATTGCTCTACAACCACTATTTGTATGCATGCTGAATGAAAAGATTGAAAGCCTGCAAAGGACTCTGTGTGAGCGTGATAAGGAAATGCATGAGTGAGATGAGGCTAACAAAAGATTAACACAGTTATTTTGTGAGCCCGAGGAGGCTAATCAAAGAATAATAGAGGAAATGTGTGAGAAGGATGAGAATAAACAAAGATTTATATAGGCATTCATGGAATCCACAAACAAAAAGCTGGAGCAATCCAAGGAGGCCACAAAGGGAATTCTGAATGAAGCCCAACAGAAGGAAAGAGACTCCAATGAAACAATAAACAATCAGCCAAAGGATTTAAAAAGAACACTGAAAACCAAAGTAAGGAGGTAAAAAAAAAGTCCATAGAAGATCTAAAACAAAACTCCAATAAAGAATTTGAAGCCATCCAATCTGACCAATTAGAAGGAAAGGAAATAAAAAACAAAGTAGAAAGTCTTGACAGTAGGTTTGACAATGCAGAAGATTGAATCTCTGGGAAATAAGACAGCTTAGGCATTATAGAGAAAGAACAGACAAGTATTCAAGAAAAATCCAAGAAATATAATAGATCTATTCAATATTTAGAAAACACCATCAGAAGGCCTAATTTAAGACAAATGGGTGTAGAGGAGGGCCTACAGACAGAAGTGAAATGTCTAGGAAATTATTTAACAGGATCCTAGCAGAGAATTTCCCAAACATGCAAAAATATAGGTCCATTCAGATACAAGAAGCCTTTAGAACCCCAAATAGACCATACCAGAACAGGACATCCCACATTCACATTGTAATCTGCACAGGATCAATTGAGGCCAGAGAAAAAGGATCCTTGAAGCTATTAGAGAAAAAGGATCATTCACCTATAAAGGGAAACCTATCAGAATAACCAGATTTCTCAGCAGAGACAATGAAAGAAAGGATATTTTGGAATGATATATGCCATGCCCTAAAGACAAACAGCTATCAACCATGAATATTGTGCCCAGCTAAATTCTCCTCCATAACAGAAGGTCAAATGAAAGCCATCCGGAGTAAAGAAAAATTGAAACATTATATCTACACAAAACCAGACCTACAAAAGATACTTAAAGGTATCCTACACATAGAAAACCAACAAGAGCACAATAAAGGCCAAGAAACAGCCCCCAACAGAGAATCCAAGAATCATAGGAAGAACCCAGTTGGCATAGCACCTAAGAAGGTGGAAAACATGGCAGTCCTAACTCAGTCCTAACTCTTAATATTAATGATTTAACTCTCCAGCATAGATTGTCTAGTTGGATCAAAAAGCAAGATCCTTCTGCAGAGACACATCTTGCCAACAAAACAAACATATTCTGAAAGTGAAAGCTGGAATAAAACCTACCAAGCAAACAGCCCCATAAAAAGCCAGAGTTGCATTGGTAATATCACATAAAAACAAAAAAGGTCAGTAAGATGATGTTAAGCAAAATGAACCCCAAGATAAGGATACAAGTGTTTTTTTCTTTCTTGCTATTTTTTCTAACGTATTTATGAGGTGATTTTTTTTTGTTGCTTTGTATGTCCCTCCCCGACGATATAACCCATTTTCACTGTATTTGATGTTGGTATAATTTGTGGCGGGGAAGGGAAAAAATGAATTGTTTAAATAGGGATACAGGTGAATCCATTGAAAAAATGAGAAGTACAAGGCCCATTGTCAAAAAAAGAACTTTACAACTTTCGCGGTGGGGGGGAGTGGGGAGAAGTGGAGGGAGTATAGTCGTGGAGATGGGAGGGCAGGGATGGTAGGGGAAAAATAAAGAAGGAGGCAACAATGCTGGATAAGAAATGTACTCATTACCTTGCTCATGTAAGTGTAACCCTTCTGTACAGTATTTTCACAATAAAAAACATATTAAAATGTATTTGAAAAACCAAAAAAAATAGACTTCAAATTAAAATTAGTGAGAAGAGATAAAGAAGGTCATTACATAGTAATTAAGGGATCTCTATTCAGGAGGATATTACAATTCTAAATATCTATTCGCCAAACAACGGAGTACCCAAATTTACCCAAGAAATATTACTTTCCCTAAAATCTCACATAGATCTGAAGACATTAATTATTGGGGACTTTCACACACCACTATTGCTGCTGGATGGATTAACCCGGCAAAAACTCAACAGAGAAACCTCAGATGTAAACAAATGCATAGATCAACTAGACTTAACAGATATCTACAGAATAATTCATCCAGCAGCATCAGAATACAGGTTCTTCTCAGCAGCACATGAAACATTCTCCAAAATAGACCACATTCTAGGAAATTTGTCCAAATTCAGAAACATTGAAATTATGCCCTGTATTCTCTCAGACCACAAGGAAATAAAATTAGAATCCAACACCACAAGCCACCAAAGAAAATCTTGTAACACATGGAGGCTGAAGAACACACTGTTAAATCACCAGTGGGTCATGGAAGAGATTAGAAAGGAAATTCAAATGTTCATGGTATTTAACAAAAATGAACACACAAATTACCAGCTCCTCTTGGACACAGCAAAGGCAGTACTCAGAGGCAAGTTTATAGCTCTGAGTTCCTACATCAACAAATTGGAGAGATCTGAAACCCACAATTTAACGAGCCACCTGAAGCCCCTTAAAAATAGCAACAAGCTAAACCCCAATCCAGTAGTCGGAAACAAATTATGAAAATAAAATAAGAATTGAATAAATTAGAGTCCAAAAAAGCCATAGAAAGAATGAACAAAGCAAAGCATTGGTTCTTTGAAAAAATTAACCAAATTGACAGAACCACAGCAAATCTTATCAGAAAAAGAAGAGAACACACCCAAATAAACAAACTCAGAGATGAGAATGGAAACATCACCACAGACACAACCAAGATCCAGAACACTATATGCTAATAAATTTGAGAATCTGGAAGAAATGGGCAGTTTTCTAGCAAATATCAACATGCACAAACTAAACCAAGATGATTTGAACCAATTTATCAGACCCAAATCAAGCATTCAAATAGAAATACCAGTAGAAGAATTCCCACCCAAGAAAAGCCCAGGACCAATGGATTTACAGCTGAATTCTACAAGGTCTTCAAAGCAGAATTCACACCAATATTCCTCCAAATCTTCAATGAAATTGAAAGTGAAAGTTCACTACCAAATTCTTTCTTTGAAGCCATTATAACCCTCATCCCAAAACCAATCAAGGACATATCAAAGAAGGAACTATAGAGCCACTTTTGATGAATATCCATGCAAAACTTCTCAACAAAATTGTGGCATTCAACAATATATTAAAAAAAATCATAAAACATGATCAAGCAGGATTCATTTCAGGGATGCAAAGCTGGTTCAATATACACAAATAAATTAATATAATTCATCACATCAACAAGAACAAGGATAAGAACCACATGATTATCTCAACAGACACAGAAAAAGTATTTGACAATATACTACACCCCTTTATGATGAAAGCTCTGGAGAAACTGGGAATCCATGGAACATTCCTCAATATAAAAAAGGCTGTGTATGACAAAGCTACAGCCAGCATGAAATTTAATGGAGAAATGCTAAAACCATTTAGTCTAAACTTAGGAACAAGACACAGATGTCCACTTTCTCCACTTCTCTTAGTATTACAATGCCTAGCTAGAGCAATAAGACAAGATGCAAACATAAAGGGGATCTATATAGGGAAAGATGAAGTAAAACTTTTTCTCTTTGCAGAGGATATGATCTTGTATTTAAAGAACCCCATGGACTCCACTCCCAAGTTACAGGAGCTGATTTGAAACTTTGGCAAAATAGCGGGATATAAAATTAACCCTCAAAATTCAATGGCTTTTCTGTATGCCAATAATGAGAAGAGTACCACTGAAATCAGGAAAGAAACTAGTTTTGTAATAGTCCCACAAAAAATAAAATACCTAGGAATTAACTAAAGAAGTGAAGGACCTATATGATGAAAACTTCAAAAACCTGGAAAAGGCAATTAAAGCAGAACTAAGGAAGTGGGAAAACCTCCCATGCTCCTGGATTGGGAGGATTCACATCGTGAAAATAGCAATAATGCCAAAAGCTATCTACAAATTCAATGCGATACCTATCAATATCTCAACCTCATTCTTCAATGAAATAGAAGAAGCAATCCAAAAGTTCATATGGAATGATAAAAGACCCCAAATAGCAGAAAGAACAGTGCTGGAGGAATATCAGTACCAAATTTCAAAGTCTACTACAAAGTCATAGTTATCAAGACAGCTTGTGACTGACTGGCACAAGAACAGTTCCTGAGGACCAATGGAATAGAAATGACCACCCATGAATGAATCCACAGGCCTATAGCCACCTAATATTCTATAAGGGAGCTAAAAAAAAAAAGAATAGAAGAAAGACAGCTTCGTCAGTAAATGGTGCTGGCAAAATTGGTTAAACACCTGTGGAAAACTAAAGCTAGATCCTTATATATCACCCTGCACCAGAATTTAACTCCAAATGGACCAAAGACCTCGAAGTCAAAGCAGACACCCTGAAAACATTACAAGAAGGAATAGGAGAAACTCTAACCTCCTTGGCACAGGGTGAAACACAACAAATCAAAGAATGTTTGGACAAATGGGATTGCATGAAATTGAAGAGGTTTTGCATGGCAAAGGACATAGCTAGAAAGATCAATTGAAAGCCCATGGATTGGGAGAAGATCTCTACTAGCTATACAATGGACAAGGGTCTCATATCTAAAATAAACTTAGAACTCAATAAATTAACCAGTACCCTCCATCTTGTGTATACATTTTTCTAACTTGGGGAGGGGAAAAGTAATAACATAATGCTGAAATAAGGTTACAGGTTGGGCAATTTTAACAATGAGTTGTACCTGACAAACTTTACAATTTTGGAGCATGGGGATGGAGGAGTTGGGGAGGTCAGCAGGAAGCTATGGTTGGGGAAAACAAAGGAGGGGATTACAATGCTCGATAGGAAATGTGCTCATTCCCTTACTCATGTATCTGTAACCCCTCTGTACAGTATCTTTATAATAAAAATATATTAAAAATTATTCCTAGGTGCAGGAAAAATACTAAATAGTACTAAACATCAGAAGAATGTAAATTAAAAAATACAAGAATTCACCTTACCCAAAGTGCTTATTATTAAAAAAGATTAAATATTGTCAAAATATTTGAAGCAAAGAAATTACTATAGCAATGCAATAAATAGAACATGGAATCAACCTACCTAGATGGCCATCATTGAGCAAATTGACTAAGAAGACACTATATGTTATAAAATAGTATTCGATCCATAAATACCATTTAGGACACATAAATGTTTCTGAAGGACAGTATATTAAATGAAATCAAAGAAAGACAAGACAAATACTGTATCCTGGTTTGTAAGCTTTCCGATATACATACAGGAATCAAATTGCTACAGCATAGGGTACTTCTATGTTTAATTTTTTGAAGAATTCCCATACTGGTTCCAGAATAGTTGAACTATTTTACATATCCACAGCAGTGTATTATGGTTTCCTTTTGCCTGAAACCTCACAAGCCTCTGTTATTGCTTGTTTACTTGATAATGGCCATGCTAACAGGGGTGAAGTTTAATATAAACATTGTTTTGATTTCCATTTCCTTCATAGCCAAAGTATGGAATCAACCCAGATTCCCTTCAATGGACAAATTGATCAAGAAAATTTGTTATATATACATTAGAAAGAATGTTATTGTAATGAAATGGAAAGACTTGGAAAAACTATGCTAAGTGAAGTAAGTCAGGCTCAGAGATACAAATGTGCATGTTTTCCATTCAATGTAGAAGCTAGATTTAGCTAATAAAATTATAAGTAAATACATTAGATGGTATCAAAGTGTATACAAAAGTATTAAATTTGGTAAATTTAAAGGAGAACACAAATAATGTAATTCATTAGAAAAGCAGTCAAAGTTCAACAAAATAAACAAGGAAACAGATACTCAAAAGGGATGGGTTGTGGTCAAGGGAAAAAGGGTAGATAACCGAAAAGAAGAGGGAGAAAATGCAGTCAACTATTCAATGTATAGTCTACAAAATTAATAAGAATGAGGGATGGGGTGTGTAGGGAAGGGACAGGCAAGAATTTTGAAAGGGGTGATTTTGATTAAGATGCATTGTGAATATATACCAAAGTTTCTTGATCCATTTATCCACTGAGTGGCATCTGGGTTGATTCCATATCTTGGCTATGGCAAACAATGATTCAATGAACGTGGTTGTGCTGGTCACTTTAGTGTGATGTTGTTAGTTTTCTATTGGGTTAATGCCCAAGAATGTGCTGCTAGGTCACAGGGAAGCTCTATATTTAGTCCTTTGAGAAACCTCCATACTGCTTTCCAGAGTGACTGAACAAGTTCACCTTCCCTCCCACAGTGTAGTAGAGTTCCCTTTTGGCCACATCCCCCAACATCTGTTATTGTTAGTTTCAGCATCTATTATTGTTAGTTTCCTTGATAATGGCCATTCTAACTGGGATGAGGTGGAATTTCAATTTTGTTTTGATTTGAATTTCTTTTATGGCCAGAGATGTTGAATGTTTCTTCATGTGTCTTTTGGCCATTCTTCTTCTGAGAAGTCTCTAAGTCCTTAGCCCATTTACTATTTGTTGATTCTTTGAGGGTTTATTTTTGGGGAGTTAATTTTTTGAGTTCAAGATATATTTTAGATATGAGGTCCTTGTCTGATGCATAGGTAGTTAACAATTTCCTCCCATTTTATGGGCTTTCTATTTATCTTGTTAGCTATGTCCTTTGCTGTGCAGAGATGCTTCAGTTTGATGTAATCCAATGTATCCTGTCTTTCTTTGATTTGTTGTGATTCTGGGTCATTATTTATGAAGTTTCGACCCATTCCTTGGATTCCTAGTATTTCCCTTGCCCCTTTGTGTAATATTTTCATAATATCTGGCCCTACATTGAGGTCTTCAATCCTCTTCCATCAGAAAGAATGATATTATAGCATTTGTAAGGAAATGGAAAGCTTGGAAAATTTATATAAAACAAAGTAAGTCAGACCCAAAGAAAAGTAGATTTTATGGTTTCCCTCACTTTTAATAAGTAGAATGTGCTTATGAACCTACAAGTAAACACACTGGAATATATATATATATATATATATATATACATATATATGTGTGTGTGTGTGTGTGTGTGTGTGTGTGTGTGTGTGTGTGTGTGTGTGTGTGTGCTGGGATATGATAAATTATACAGGTCTCTAGACTGTCACACAGTGAGCCCAAAGGAGGATAAAGTATTTTTAGGAGCAGATCACAAATGCTTACTAGCTAAGTGAATATGATCATGTATAATAATATTTTATGAAATGAACTCCAAGTTATGGAAACAAGATTGTTTTGTTCTAGTTGCTGCTTTTGTTGTCCTTTTTGTATTGTTTGTTAGTTTATTTGCTTTGGGGAAGGTAAGGAAGCTGGCACAAAAAATGTAGGACAAAAAGTGAACAAATACAGCAGTGGTACTCACTAGACACTATGGGGAAAATGAACTCTACAACTTGTGGATGGGGACAGAAGGGAAAATCTGGGAGAGTGTGAGGGAAGGGGTGACATGGTTCAAAATGAAATGTACTCATTACCTGACATATAACTGTAACCCCTCTGTACCTCATTTCTAGAAAAACAATAAAATATATTAAAATAAAAAAACAAAAAGATGCATTGTATTCATAAACTCCTTTGTTAGATAGCAACTTTGTACCACTAATTAAAGACAATGTTAGAAATTTTAAAAATGAAAGAAATACCACACAACCTCACTTATATGTGAAATCTTAAAAGTGATCTCATAAAAGTTGAAAGTTTAATTGTTATGAAAGACAAAGGTGAGTAGGAGTGGGGGAAGGGAGGTACTAGGCAATTAGAACAATTATACAGTTATATAAGAGAAATAAAATTTGACATTGTTACTTAGGGGGAGAATTAAAACAATGTACCCTCTCTCTCTCTCTCTCTCTCTCTCTCTCTCTCTCTCTCTCTCTCTCTCTCTCTCTCTCTCTCCCTCTCTCTCTCTCTCTCTCTCTCTCTCTCTCTCTCTCCCTCTCTCTCTCTCTCTCTCTCTTTATCTCTATCTCTATCTCTGTGTGTG
This sequence comes from Dipodomys merriami, assembly GCF_024711535.1. Classification (NCBI taxonomy): domain Eukaryota; kingdom Metazoa; phylum Chordata; class Mammalia; order Rodentia; family Heteromyidae; genus Dipodomys; species Dipodomys merriami. The sequence goes on from NW_027204492.1 coordinate 69,109,099, forward strand.
TGTGTGTCTGTCTATCTATCTGAACAAAGAAGATTTCAGATATTTTTACTAAAAAGGAAAGAATTAATGCAATTTTTAAGGTGATGAATATGATAATAACTGACTTAATACCTTCTGGATATAGGAATGAATAAAAATATTATCTGTAAACATATATGTTCACTTTTAGTAATCCAAAAAATAAGAGTAATTTTTTAAAGTAGTTAGAGAAGAATTGGGTTTCATTCCTGGTTCTGAAGATCTAAAATCATTTAGCATCTTTAGCATCTCAATTTACTTTTTCTGTAAAATAGCAATAAAAATAACTTGTTCTTTATTTCATCTAGATGAGTACTATAACAAATGGGTAGTAAGTGCTTTGTGCAATGTAAAATGCTTTAGAATTGTACTATTGTTGTTACATTTATTGTGCTTTGTCTCATTGCAAAAAGGATTTGAGATGAGATATTACTTGTATATTGATACTTACCCTAATAGTACATTTACCCACATTCTTCTTTAATCTCCAAACAGAAATAGTTACTCATACTGTGCAAGTGGCTATTTGTAAGGGTGACTCATATTAAATAGGGCAGAAACTCTGACTTCCTTATGGACAAGTTGGCACAATTTGTGGTGAGTGTATGTGAGTCATCTAAAGAAAATAAGAATGAAGTAAAAATTTGACTGCTTAAAAACTACTCAGTACCTATAATTCAATTTATTCCACATCAGTTTCAGTTCATCCAAAAATGGCTCCTACTCATGAGTTCTCAATCTCAGTTAATGGGATAATAAAACTCTTAATATGCCAGCCTAGAATTAGAAACACTTGTACCTTCATTTCACTTTTCTCCAACTTTCCCTATCCAAACATCCTTAAAGTCTCACCATTTCTGCCTCAAGTCATCCTCACTTTTACCTAAACACTGTTATCTCCTGTTCTCAACTCTGATCTAGACTTTTTAAATATAATTTTCATTCTTATCATGCAGAATCTGCCTTTGACCATGTAAGTCTTTTTTCTGCTTAGAATCCTTCAATATCCTTGATATGTGTTCTATAATTTAGACCTAAATTCCTTTTGTTATTTAATCCCGATCATCTCTCCTTTTAAATACTTTTTCCTCATATCTAAGGTCCTAGTTAACATTCAACCCCTTTGTAATACTTTCTTAAGCCCCTGTTTGTATTAATTCATAATTTGGGACCATAGTCCATGAGCTAAAAATCAAGTTTGTGCAAGCAGATGTCCTCCATTGTGTTGTAAACTCCTGAAGGGCACTGTGACAGACATAATAATGGCCTTCCCCAAATCCTATGACTGAATTTCATGAACCTGAACCTGGAAGTACATTACCTTTACATGATGAATTTTTTCTCTTAGATGTGCCCTAAACAATTGAAAGAACACCTTGAAAGAGAATTTATTTTGCTCAGTTTCAGAGGGCTCAGTCCATAATTGCTTGCCACATGTACCTGGACACACATCATGGCTACTGGAGCATGCAGAGGAGACTGGCCATTCCCTGCCAGACAGGAAGCAAAGTGTAAAGGAGTGACTAGAGGGTGGGTATTACCTCCAAAGGGACATCCCTAGTAACCAACTTCCTCCAATTGGACACACCTCCTAAACTTTCCAGAACTTCTTTAAAATATCATCACTAGCTGGGCTTATTGAAATGATAAAGAATATGAGCTTAGACAACCTAACCAAAAGACCCTAGCAGTCTAGGATGTATCTATGAAAGCCTTCAGGGTTTTTTTGTTTGTTTGTTTGTTTTTTGTCGGTTGTGGGGCTTAAACTCTGGGCCTGGTTGCTGTCTCTTGGCTCTTCAGCTCAAGGCTCTACCACATGAGACACAGCGCCAATTCTGGTTTTCTGGTGGTTAACTGGAGATAAGAGTCCTGCCTAGATTGGCTTTGAACCGTGATCCTCACATCTCAGTCTCCTGACTAGCTAGAATTATAGGCATGAGCCACTAGCGCCCGGCAGAAACCTTCATTTAAAGAAAGGGTTCCATGAGAAAATAAACAGCTCAAAACTTAATGGGTTAATGAATCTCTAAAGTCTCCTCTACCTCTGACACTGAGCAAGCCAAACTAGGATGAGAGATGTGTGTATCTTTGAAAAGCTTACACTTTCGATTAGAACTACCTGAGTTCAAAGTTTTTCCCTTCCAAGTTTTGTTACAGTTCTGTCATATGTTCAGCACTGATTTATTATATTTTCAGGTCTCTCAACAATGTAAAAAATTATCCACAAAACATAAACAGAAAAACCCAAATCTGACATGCCATATCCATGTATACTTGGGAAACTTCTTAAATTTCTTTTCTTTTCTTTTTCAGCCCTGGGGCTTGGACTTAGTGCCAGGGCACTGTCTGAGCTTCTTTTGCTCAAGGTTAGCACTCTACCACTTGAGCCACAGCACCACTTGCAGCCTTTTCTGTTTGTATGGTACCAAGGAATCAAACCCAGGGCTTCATGTATGCTAAGTAAGAACTCAACCATAAGCCACATTCTCAGCCTTCTTAAAATTTTTATACACATTTCTTCATCTAAAACCAGGGAGAATAATCTCACATTTCTTCTTCCCAAAGTTTTTTGAATCAAATTGTAATGGGCAATTTTCTTTAGCATACATGAAATACTTAGATATATGCCTAGTACAAACATACTCAAAAATGATGTTTTTGATATATTAAAAAAGACAAAATGTGCCTGCCTTATAGAAGGTTTCCATTGTAGTTACTCATGAGCAAATGAACTCTGCTTTAGAATTCCCTCAACCTTACTACTTCACATATTCCTGGAAGATGAACAGTATTGGAGGAAAAATTAAATGAGCAACACACCTATTACCTATTTATCTTTCTCACATTTTAACAGTGGAATTCTCTTTCTGTCACTATATAATTTCCCAGAGACATATAAGATTAAAAGAAAATAGAGTATAAAGTAGCTGCCAGGGGGCTGGGAATGTGGCTTAGTGGAAGAGTGCTTGCCTAGCATGCATGAAGCACTGGATTTGATTCTTCAGTACCACATAAACAGAAAAAGGCGCAAGTGGTGCTGTGGCTCAAGTGGTAGAGTGCTAGCCTTGAGCCAAAGAAGTTCAAGGACAGTGCCCAGGCTCTGAATTAAAGCCCCAAGACTGGCAAAAAAAAGTAGCTGCCAGGCTTCCTCAGCTGTGCTTGGGTAACTACAGGAGAGCAATAATATGCATTGAAATGAATTAAAATTTAAAACAATAGGAAGATTCAGCTCAGCTAGGCAGTCAACAGTTATATGTAACCCAAGTTGATATTTCCTTTGAAATGTTAAAAGGATGTCCTTTCATGGGGACATTAGCATATCATGGAAGCTTGGTAAGAATGTCTATTCTTTTTTTGTCATTGTGGGGCCTGGGTGCTGTTTCTGAGCTCTTCAGCTCAAGGCTAGTGCTCTACCACTTTGAGCCACAGAACCACTTCTATTTTTTTTTTTTTTTTGGTTCATTGGAGGTAAGAGTCTCCTGGCTTTGAACTGCTATTCTCAGATCTCAGCCTCCTAAATAGCTAGGATTACAGGAGTGAGCCACCAGCACTCTGCTAAGAATGTGTATTCTTATGTGCAGTTTTTCACATGGCTCACTACTATACTAAATATTAAAGAAGAGCAGTAATGGGTAACTAGGAGGGTGCATAGAGATATATAACAGGAACAATACAATGTCTAGAACAAGATTGCTTAATTTCAAACACTTGGTGATAATGTGATTGTAAGCAAGTTATATGGATTCTTTTTCCCTCACTTTCTTCATTAACAAAATGGGATAACTAGTAGCACCACTTCAAAAGCTTACTGTGAGAATAAGATGACTTTTATAAAATGGCTAATGCAGTTTCTGAAATACTTAAGAATGAAGTAGATGTTGATTATCCTAATTATCAGAGATTTTAAAGTGTTGTGACTTATTGAAAGTGACAGAAAAGTAAAAACTATGCCACATTGCTCAAGATAGTTTGGCAGCAGAGTATTTTTGGTTCATCATAGAAAATTTGTTAGGAAAAGGAGATGACAAATAGAAATGTGTGTCAGAGAAAAAAGCTATAACAGCCACATGCAACTAAAAAACACAATTTTCAGTAAGAAGCTCTTCTTTCAAGACCCATAATCATCCAAACAAGATATGATTTGTTGCCCACTTGTGAGGGCCAATTACCGTATCATAAAGGTAACATATTCAGTGTTTCCCCAAAATAATTTGTGGTAGAAGTTATACTCCTGATGAAAATGGTATTTATATTCTTCCCTCAATAAATTAGGTGACTGGGATTAAGGACAGTAATCAGTTTTATGCAGATCAAGAACAAGGAGAATTTGAACTTACTGCTTAAATGAAAATAGTCAATGATTGCAAAAATTCTTTTTCAGTGGATAACATGTGACTGTCCCCTCTTCAAATAACATCACTTGATTTATACTAGCATGTATATTTTCTCATGTCACTCTCCTATTTGAAAGTTTCTGTCTTAATTTTAGAGGAGAGTATTAAGAGTTAAAACACATTCAGAGAACAGCTAGAAGAGGCAAAGTGCCAACTCTACAACCTGAAAACAAAGATGAAAGAATTTTGTCTCATTAGAATAGAGAGATAACAAATAGAGGGGCATAATTCTTATCTTCCAGAAGCTCAAAGTTTGTCCTGTAGACAGGAAAGCTGACTTAGTTTGAAGCCCTACACATATCAAAGGTTAGTATTAGTAGTCTGTGGGAAGATAGATTATAGATCCTAAGAACAACCTAAATAGGGAATTTCAAAATAAAATGTGAAAATACTCACTAATCATTAAATTATGATTTCCTTATTACTGGAAGCATTTAAGCAAAAATTTGGTCAAAATTCTTTATGGCCAGGCTCCAGTTGCTCATGCCCTTAATCTTAGCTATTCAGGAGGCTGAAATCTGGAGGATTGAAATTCAAAGCCAGTCAGGGCAGAAAATCCCATGAGACTTCATTTCAAAAATAACCAACAAAAAATCAGAGCTGGATTTGTGGGTCAAGTGACAGATCAACAGCTGTGCAAGCAAACAGAGCAAGCAGAAGACCTTGAATTCAAGCCCCAGAACTGGCACATATACAAAATATTTATGTATTTATGTACAAATAGAACAATGAAACTTGTTGAGATTGGTTTGGGAAAGGAGGAGGAAGAATGGCAGAAGAGATGAGTCTGATAAAGGTACACTGTATACATACATATAAGAACATGTCAAATGAAAGTTGCTTGTACTACTAATTGATAATAATCAAATATAAAAAATATTTCAAAGAAAAAAGTTGAATCCTATATAATGAAGAGAGCCTAGAGATAATTCACATATCAGAAGCTAGTTTTTTTTTTAAAGTTTTTATCAATCACGGAGCTTGACCTCAGGGCGTGGGTTCTGTCCCTGGCCTCTTTTGTTCAAGGCTAATGCTCTACCACTTTGAGCCATAGCACCACTTCTGGTTCTTTAGTGGTTATTTGGAGATAAACATCTCATGGACTTAACCGCCCAGATGGCTTTGACCTGTGATCCTCAGATCTCAGCCTCCTGAGTATCTAGGATTACAAACATGAGCTATCAGCACCTGGTTTGCTGCTGGAGTTCTTAAACCAGTGTCTGGGAGAGATTTCAAAAATTCATCAGTAGTAATGAAAAATACATCTTTAGTTAATTTTTGACAAAATTACTCCTTCAACTATGAATGTAAACAAATTAGGAGAGTAATATTAATAATTATAACTTTATCATCAATATAGATCACTGATAACTTGACATCACATTGCACTCATTGAATATCATTGGTATATCATGTATGTTTGTCTCTATTTTCAAATTCTATAATTATTGGATTTGCCACAACAACTAAATTTTTTATTTTGCTGACAAAACTCAAATATTATTCCATTATATTTCAATTCAATTAGTCATTTGTAATCATAGTGACTTATTATACATTTATATATATTTACAAATATTATCCTGAAAGGGGATAAGAAACATTCACAGCACCAAGTATATTACAATTACCCACATGAGAAGGTTGGCTTAAATAGCTTCTAAGATTTTCTCTAATCTTAAGATTAGAGAGGCTCATAGTGCACTTGGAAAACATAAAAAAAGTTATGACTTGATCTCCTAAATCTACCATTGAATGACAAAGGACTTGAGAAAACCTTTGAGAAAAAAAAATATGCCTATGGAGTTTGAGTACTGGGTGACAGAGTAAATGAAGTTACACTCTTTTGTGATTGTGAACAAAGCTACATTACCTTGGATGTAATTATTAAGTTTTCTAGTTAAGTCATATAGTAGATAAATAGTTAAAAGCACAAGAATCAACCACATGTTGTTTATAAGAAACTCATTTTACCTTTAAAAATAAATGCTCTGAAAGAGAAAGCATAAAATCATGTATTTCCGCATAAATTGAAATCAAAGAAAGCAGAAGTACCAGTAAAATGAGATAGGAAAGATCATTATATAATGATAAAGGCGCTAGCTGAGCATAAGGAAGGAACAAACGTATATATGTATGCATATATATATATATGTGTGTGTAATAAGCAGTTTAGAATACCCAAATATATAAAGCAAGTATCAAGAGATCTAAAGTGATAGATAGATAACTAAGAAATTTAACAGACCACTTTGAGCAAAGGACAAATCAGAAAAGATCAAATGGACCTAACATACATCAACAGTGTTTCATCTGATAGCTGCTTAAGGACCCATTTTTTTTAACCATCACACAGAATATCTTTCATAAAAGATCACATCATAGATAAAAAAGTCTCAAGGAATTTTTAAAATTAAAAATTATACATATTTTCTGACCACAAAGCAGTATAGCACCATGGAAACTATAAAAACACATGAAAATTAAGCAAATTACTTTTGAACAACAGACAAATCAAGGAAGAAATTTAAAAGGAAATTTTTTTTTTTTGGTCTGGTGATGGGCCTGGGCATTGTCCCTCAGCTCTTCAGCTCAAGGCTAGCGCTCTACCACTGAGCCACCTTCCCAGCCCTAAAAAGGAAATTTTTACATTGTGGAAACAAACAGAAATGGAAACATCATTCCAAACATAATGGGAAGCAACAAAAGTAGTACTAACATGGAAGTTAGTGGCAATCATGTTCACCGAAACAAAGTAGAAAGACCTCAAATAAACAAATTATCACTCTAAGTCAAGTAATTAAAGAAAAAGCAAGAAACAACTAAACACAAATTTTGTAGAGGGAAAGAAATAATAAAGATTAGAGCAAAAAATAGAGACTGAAAATACAAAAGACCAATTGAAACAAGGAGGTGCTTCTTTGAGAAGATAAAGGAGAGAAAAAATAGCTAGACTAAGAAAAGGAAACACTAAAATCAATGAACAAAAGAGAAACATTAAAACTGATAGCACAGAATTATAAAAGATAATTATAGCTCATTATAAACAACAAAGTGTCAACAAATTTAATAAAGTTCAAAAAGTGGATATTTCCTATACATAATCAACCTCTGAACAGTTTGTACATGGTATTAAATGAATCCTAACTGCTTTTAGTCCTTAACAGTCTAGTATTCAATGAGTATTCACCAGTGAGCCAGTACTCCTGGAGTTCAATGTAAAAGTCAATTACCTAAATAACTTGGCCAGCAGAACTGTGTATACAAATCCCATGAGTAGGAAATGTGATGGCTGGGATGAAGAACTTAAATCTCCTATAGAATAAGAAACATGTCTCCTAATCCCCCTACCCCTAGAATCTCTCATCAGAGTTTTGGAAGTAGCAGAGGTAGAGAGGAAAAGCTGTTAATATTTTGTGAGCAACAGAGACATATAAGCCATCCCTTAGCACTAAAGTCATTTTTCTTTAGCTAAAGAAGCTAGGAAGCCAGAGTGTAAGTTCAAAGGCTTCACAAAGCTTATAGTCAAAATCTATATATTTCATATGGCTATACAAGCCTATTTTTGCCAAAATTCAGGACAATGAGAAACTGAATGAAATGAAGTTGCTTCCACTTTCTCTTCAACTTCCACTTTCCCCTTCATCCCAGTCATTGATGTACAAGATCTCAATTCCAAATGATCATGCAAATGATCATGGATTTGTCATTCATCTCTGTAAACTAGAGACCTGAAAAACCTTTGAGTAGGGAAGAAGAAACTGACGGGGGACTTATTGTCCATATATGCCACACCCAGGTTTCAACTAGTCAGTTCAGGGGAAAAACAAACAAAAACAAACAAAAGCATCCAACTGTGACTAGTTAGTTTGATATAAAGCCCATCAAGTTGCCCTGTGTAGACTCAGCCTGAGTTGAAGGAGCCAATCATTCTACCACCTTCTATTTCATTGGATGTTAGTGGATGAAGGGGAATAAAAGCAAAGCTATAAATCCTGCTATTGAGAAAACCCTAAGCAATGTTTTACCAGACCTCATTTATATAAATTGGACTTACAGAGTCAGACCAAGGGCATGGCAAATCGGTACAATTCATTCTTACTAGCTCAGATCTTTAGAGCTCTAAGAGTCCTTGGGGACCATGTAATGCAGCTTCTTTATTTTACAGATATGTAACCTGAGGCTCAGGGGATCTTATACGGCAAGCTAGTAACAGAACGCAGTCTAAACTCCAAATCTTCAAAAGACTCTTACATTGTATTATCCAAAGTGCCTGGTTCTAGGGATTTGGGGGGAAAATATTTCTTCTCATATTCTGGGGAAAGTTGGTGCTTTATGCTTCAAAGACTCTGAGAATAGTCATGGACATTCTTCCTTTGCTTCCCTTCAGAATGCACAGTCAATATGAGCACAATTGTACATACATCAGTAAGGCCTACCAGACTTCTGGCCTAGAAGCACATTTAGATGGTTAGCTTCTACAATATCTGCAACATATCCTATTGCCATGGAAAATATTAAGACTTCAGACAAATACTCTCTCTTTGAGGCACTATATCCATCCTGTCCTTGCCATGCAACTCACCCTCAAAGCACAAATTTGGACCAGATGTGGCCGTATCTATTTTGAAAAGAATTTTATTAAAAACTATGGAAAAGGAAAAGGGAGAAACAGAGGCACAGCTTATAGGTATCATCATTGTACCTATTTCTGATATCTAATATCCAAGTACTTAAATCTTGATGACTTGCTTAAAATAAGTTTTCTAGATATGGCGGTATTCTATCTCACTTTCTTGAATCCCCAAAGCTATAAAATTGTCACTATCCAAGTTGCCATTACAAGTCCATATTAAACCAGTTTTTATATGCCAGGCCCAACTCCAGGAGCTCCATATAAGGTCTGGCTATTTGTCTCTATATGCCAAATATAAGGGTATGGTGAACAGAAGAGAAAGGAAATTTATTACATCGCAAGCATGAGAAGACAACAGTTAAGTATCTTCAGGGTATAGACATAAGCTCTATGCTTAAATACTCAAGCACCTAGGGACAGGAGACAAAAAGGGTGGATAGTTAAAAATGTGCCAGGCACAGGTGAGGCCTGGTTGCTCAGTATTCCAACCTTTGTGGAGGGGTCCTAGAGAACTTTTTATAGCTGCCACTATAAACAACTCATCAATGCTTGGTGGCCTGTCCTGAGGAAGTTCTAGTGTTCCTTAGGAACCGTTTTAGTTCTCATGGAGGAGTTGTTTTTTTTGGGGGGGGGTCTGGTCGTGGGGCCTGAACTCTGGGCCTGGGCGCTGTCCCTCAGCTCTTCAGCTTAAGGCTAGCGCTCTACCACTTGAGTCACAGTGCCATTTCCGGCTTTTTTCTTTTTTGCTTATGTGGTGCTGAGGAATCGAACCCAGGGCCTCAAGCATGCAAGGCAAGTGCTCTACCACTGAGCCACCTTCCCAGCCCTCATGGAGGAGTTTTTAATCAGTGATAATTTCTGTCTTTTACAGATTTCAAGGTGATTGTAAAATGACTGCAGAGGGAATTGCTTAGAGCAGAGATATACAGAAAATGGAAGCAGGGATGCTTTTCTTCTGCTTTTAGTTAATTTGTGAACCCAACAAAAACAGCTTTTAAGGAATCTTACACTTATGAGGTTCTCTATGTTCCTTTCTAAAAGTAAGCTATTTGCCTCTACTTCCATGCTGGCCTTTACAACCATGACCTATTGTTCTCATACTTGTTGCTAATTTAAAAAATATTTATTACTTTTTTCCCTATCTTATTGGCATATATTAGTGTAGAAGGGGTTGTGTTATTTCCACATATGTATATAAGGTACTCCAATCATATTCATTCTATCACTCTCCCTGATTTTCCTCATCTCTTGAAACAATTTCTTTTTTTTTTTTATGTAAAACCCCAGACATGCTTCTGTTCATTTTAATTAGACAGATCAAATTAGCAAGGGTCTTGAAACAATTTCAATAGATGTATGTATATATATACATAATTATGTATATCTATATCTATATCTATATCTATCTATCTATCTATCGATCGATCGATCTATCTATCTGTGGAAACCAGCACCCTTCCTAAATATGACCTAAAACCCTGAGTGAGAAAAGTCACTTTCTAACTAGGACTTCAGAGTCATTTTCTCCCATCATCTCTGAACCCTACAGGAAAATTTTTTGTTTGTTCATTGTTTTCTTTTTGTGGTGGTCCTGGGGCTTGGACTCAGGGACCAGGCCAGTATCCCTGAGATTTTGTGCTCAAGGCTAGTGTTTTACCCCTTGAGCCACAACTCTAGTTCTGGATTTGGGGTGGTTAATTGGATATAAGAGTCTCCTGGACTTTCCTGCCCATCTGGCTTTGAACTGCTATCATCGGATCTCAGCCTCCTGAGTATCTGGGGTTACAGATATGAACCACAGGCAACTTCCAAGAAGCCAATACGATTTTTCTTTCTCCTTCAACCAAGGTTCTTTGATTTTAATCTCTGATCCCTGCAAAGGACAATACTTGTCAAAAATCTCATGGGATAGGAAGGACCCAGGGTCAGAACTCCAGAAGTATCCTGATCATTTCTAATCTCTCCATGATTTATTTATCCACGTATAAAAAGTCCACATGCCACTTGAGTAGCAACTTCCCTGAATGTTCTCTTGGGAGAAGATGAAGTCATTTATGAACAAGATGAATTAATAGATACTCAAAAGAATGATCCCTGGTTTTTTTTCCCTTTTCTGATACTTGATATTATCTAGCAGACACAATTTTGAATGTAAACCTAGCTGTGAGCTAGTTGGGGTTTCGACCATTTAGGAAAGATTCTAAGTTCTCATTTAGGTGGTAATTTTTCCTTTTCTGGATATTGAGGATCCGCAATCTGACTTCAAGTTTCCACAATGACTTAATTATATGTACGCAGTTCTGGAACTGACTCCTTGTGGTTACTTTTTGTGTGTTACAAATAGGCACTTCTTGAATTCAGCATTATACTAGGGCACATTGACCCAATTCATTTTCTCAGCCAGACATCATCATTGTTCAGTGAACAACCTTCCCAATTGTATGCTGAAGCTTTGTTGGTCCACTAATACTGATTGACATACATAATATGTAGATGTGCTTTCGTGGGAGCATTTAGAACAGAAAAATGTGGCTTTGCCATGTGGCAGTAGGTTGAAACGTTCCTCCTGAAAGTGCTTGATGTTCGCCATAATAAATAAATAAATGAGAGAAAGAAGAAAGGAAGAAAAAACCAAGGGAGATTGTGGAAAGGGAAGTTTTGCAGAGTCTATGTCATTGACTGAGGTTCATAAGGAAAAGTAAGGAAGGTGAAGTAGAGGGACAACAGAAATAACAAGCAAGCTAAGTGTTCTGCTAGGTGTTTCAGAAGTGTTCTATCAATGACAATACATGATCCTACAAGATAATATTTCATTTTTTATCACTTACCTTTGTGCCAATACCATAGCTTGAACATAGGGTTATGTGCTCTCCCAGCTTGCCTGCTTGTTTGCAGCTGGTACTCTACTACTATTGAACCACACTTTCAGCCCAACTTTTTGCTGGTTAATTGGAGATGGAATGACAAGGACTTGTTTCATGGGCTGGTTTTAAACATGACCCTCCAGGTCTCAGCCTTCTGAATAGCGAGGATTACAGGCATGAGCCACAGGCATGAAATTTTCAATGATTAGTATTAAATATACAGAATATAAACTTTATCATCATAACTATTTTATTCTGGTAAAAGAGAAGGTATAAAATTAACTTGCTTAAATACTTTTAAGTGTACAATTCAATGACATTAAGAACATCCATATTTTTGGGTAATCATCACCACTGTTCATCTCCAGAATTTTTTTCATTTGGAAAAGCTAAAGTCAACCTATTAAATATTACTTCTTTCTACTCTATATCCCAGCCTCTGGTAACTACATTTTGCTATCTCTATGAATTTGTCTACTGTAGATACACAGTTTAAGAAGAATCATAATGCATTTGTCCTTTGGTTGATTCCCTTATTAGTTTATGCTAATGTACTCAAGATTCATCCATATTGGTACATATGTTGAAATTTCATTTCTTTTAAGGCTGAATAAAATTCCATTTTGTGCATATATCATATTTTGTCTATTCATCCATCAATAGACACTTGATTTTAGTTCTTTTGAATATTATGAATATGTTCCTATTAAATTGGGTATAGAAATTCCTCTTCAACACTCTGCTTTCAATTCTTCTTGAGTACATGACCAGAAGCAGAATTTACTATATACCCTATGGTAAAGTTATTTTTAATTTTAGAGAAATTGTCACAGTTTTCTACCACAGCAGAGTTGTTTTATATTCCATGTAATGGTGCACAGGATTCTAATTTTTCTGTAGCCTTGTCAATACTTTTATTTTCTAAGTGCATGCACTCTTGTGTGCACGCATGTGTGCTCACAAATACACACACACACACACACACACACACACACACACACACACACACACACACAAACACATATTTATGTGCCCCAGTACTGGAACAAAAAAATAAAGAAAAAGATAAAGGGAAGGGCAGTGTTCTTCCATTGTGAGCTAATATCCTTTTATAGCAACAGAGTACAACATGGGAAAAGTAGAAAGCAGATGGAAGAAAGAAATCCCCAATGTGGTCTGTGGCCATTCATGCTTAAAATATGTGTTCAATTCATAGTTTTTGCAGTTCATTATCTCTTTCTTTTCTTGAAAGTGAGGTAGCTAAACATTTCATGTCGCTGTGGTTGATTGAATTCTACAGCCAACTATTAAATAACCTATGGTATTTGTTTTTTAAACTCATTCAGTTTTTCTTTCCTTTTACCGTTTTTATTGTAAAGGGGTTATAGTTACATGAGTAAGGTAATGAGCACATTTCTTGTTGAGCATTGTTATCCTGTCCTTTGTTTTTCTCCTACTATACTTTCCCTCCCCTACCATCCCCCAATCCTCCCCCCTCCAAAGTTGTAAAGTTCATTTCCAACATAGTGTCTTGTGAGTCTCCTTGTTGCAATGGGTCATCCTGTGTCCTTATTTCAACATTTTGTTATTCCCCTTTCCCTCCCCAAATTAGATAAATGTATATACAAGTTGTACCAAAATCAAATACAGTGACAACAGGGGATATGCTATAGGGGGGAAGAATATATGAAAGAAATAAAAGAAAATCACATAGTACATTAAAAACAACAACAATAAAGAAAAAAACTCTTGCATCCATATGTTAGGGTTTTCACTAAGTATCATCTTATATGATCATATGTACATGGTTTTGAGTTTTCAGCTCATCTTATAAAGTTATCCTAGATGTATACTAATGATTGCATTGTAAGGGAAACCATGAGACCTATATTTTTGGGGGTCTGGCTTATTTCACTTAATATGATTTTTTCCAAGTCTTTCCATTTCCTAAAAAATGGGGCTTGGGGCTGTGTCATTCTTTCTGATGGAAGCATATAATTCCATTGTGTGAGTGTGTGTCACATTTTTTTACCTTATTGTCAAAATGATGCACAGAGGGGTTACAGTTACAAAGGTAATGCAGTGAGTACATTTCTTGTTGAACTTGTTACCCCCTCCCTCATTTTTCTCCCAATTTCCTATCCCCAACCCCCACCCCAAGTTGTACAGTTCATTTCCAACATGTTGTCTTGTGAGTATCACTGTTGCATTGGTTCACCCTTTGTCCTTTTTCTCACCATTTTGTTGTTCCCGTTTCCTTCCCTAATTCAGATAGACTATATAAAATACTCAGGGTACCAAATCAAATACAATGACCACAGGGGATAAACCATAGGGAAAAAAAACACAAAAGAAGATTCAGAGGAAGATGGCAGAGGAGAAGCTAGAGACTGAACAAGTTCTCACATAGAAAGCAGTGTTAGCGTTCTAGAGAATAATCCTAGGCTAGTGAATCAGACCAAGTGTGCCATCACAGTACAGAGAGTTTGGTCATAGTGGGAAAATCCAGGCAAGGAGACAGATCTGAGCACTTGCTGGTAGCTGAGTCTGCAGCAGCAGTGGTGGCAGCAGCAGTGGCTGTAGCCACCATACCTACAGAGCGAGTCTGGGACAAAGGCACCAGATGCAGCCGGCAAGTGGATTCTACTCACTACCAGCAAGAACTGACAAGGAGCAGATATCTTCATCCTGCAGATTGCAGACCAGAGACAGCTCAGGAATCAAGACTGTGGCATGAGTAGAACCCTGACATCCTCACTCCTTCTCAGGGAGCAGAGGAAGGAAGGCCGCCCCTCACCCACCACCAGAAATCTCCATCTTTGATACTGACAAAGGCCCAGCTGAGCAGCTAGCTCCAACTCAGGCTTTGGAAGAAAAAAAAAAGAGTCATTGAATAGGTGGTAGGAACCTGACCTAATCTGACAGACTCAGCTCCATCCAGGAGAAAGTCACCCCGCCCAGGCAGACAAAGCTCCGCCCCCCCCCAGAGGAGTGCCTTTCTTCAGTTGGTAAACAGAGCCAGAGGCTACTACTCCCTACAACAGCCTAGACAAACAATTGAAAATCAATAATCATAAACACTGAGAATGGCTCCAGGCTGGGCTCTGTGAGTGTCTCAGGATCTATCCTCTCAGGGTAAAGCTATCCAGAACCCCAGAACCTAGCCTCATCACAGTTACTTCAAGCTAGAGGAAAGAGCCATCTCCCTCTTTTGTGATACTGAAAGCAGATCCCCCTCCCACTGAACTAGCCTGAGAGGGGGATCACAAAATCTTGGGTAACACAGAGCATTTTTCTGTCTGCTCAAACAAACTGACTTAAGAAACCAATCAAGCCACAGGAAAACCAAACACCACAAGCAGAGCAGAGACTCCACCAAGAGACTGGTTACGGACACAGGGGAGATACAGGATCTTCCCATTTCCCCCCCCCCCAAAAAAAACAAACAACACTTCTCTACCTTTTTTTAAAATTTTTATTTTTTTAAATTGTTTTTTATTAATCTTTTTTTCTCTCATAATTTTTATTCTAGGTGTATATTTGTGTATGTGTGCTTTTTAAAAAAATCTCTTTTGACCTTTGGTCCTTTTTTTTATTTTTTTCATTTTTTTCTCTCTTTCTTTGTTGCCTGACTTAATTGCTATTCTGCTCATCCCCAGATATATATATCAACCATAGATTATTAGACCTTATCCCCCATCATGTATGTACATAATCCAGAACCTTATTACTCAATTCACAACCTCTTAGGCTTAACTTCTTTAATAGCATTATCTTTTTATACCTATATAATTTTCAAGGAACCAATTTTAAGAATTTTTATTTTTTATTTTTTCATGTTTCCTTTCTATCCCTCCCCTCCTTTCATCCTATCCTTTTCTTCTCTCAATTTCATTGCTTTATACTTACATCATTTTAAGGGTTTCACTTTTTAAACTTAAATTTTTGTTTTTCCATTCTTTCTTGACTTTTTTGTAATCTCTCTCCTATCATTGTGTACAATCTATTTCCCTCTCTGAGATTAGGACTTGGTTAAATTCACTCTCCTTTTACCTCTCTACATCCCTCTAATCCTATTTTCCACACATTTCTCCCTAAACTTAATAAATTCTTGTTTGGGAAATCCTTCTTTGCTGTTGTTAGCCCATTGATCCATAGTTGTTTCAGGTTGAATAGATTGTATCTGTTGAACTAGATTGTATCTGCAACCATTTTGACTGTGCAACTACAGGACTCTGGTTGATGCTTGCCTTAAAATAGTGTTCTAGCAAAAATCTGATGTTACTTTCAGACCAAATGGGCAGAACATCAGGAAAACAAGAAAAATGGCAAGTCCGGGAATCTCAACTCCCACTCATGATAATCAAGTGACACAACAGTTAATGAATAATCTAGAGGAGAGTTCCCAAAACTCTCTACAAACACTACTGGTAAACATTATGATTGAAAACCTGCAAAAGACTCAGTGTGAGCATGATAGGAAGCAAGAGGAGGCAAACCAAAGATTAATACAGGAATCTCATGAGCATGAGGAAGCTACTCAAAGATTAATACAGGAATTGCATGAGCAGGTTGAAAACAGTCAAAGAGAAATACAGGAATTGCATGAGCAGGATGAGAACGTCAAAGAGAACTACAGGAATTGCATGAACATTAGGATGCTAATCAAAGTGTAATACAGGAATTGTGAGAGCGGGAACAGAATAGACAAAGATCAATAGAGACATTAATGGAATCCATAAAGAGACAGCTGAAAGAATTCAGGGACACCACAGAGAGAATGCTGAATGGAGCCAGACAGGAAGAATGGGAGTCCAAGGTAACCATAACCAATCAACTAAGTGATTTGAGAATAAACACTGAACACCAAACTAAAGAAGAAAAGGACTTCAGACAAGATGTAAAACAAAGCTCCAACAAAGAATTTGAAGTCATCAAAGCTGACCAGTTAGAATGAAAAGAAATAAGTAACAAAGTAGAAAGTCTTGACAGTAGGTTAAACCATGCAGAAGATCGATTCTTGGGGATTAAGGACAGCCTAGATATTGTAGAGAAAGAACATACAACTATCCAAGACAAATCCAAAAATTATGATACATCTATTCAACATTTGGAAGACACCAGCAGAAGGCCTAATCTGAGGATAATGGGTTGAGAGGAGCTCCTAGAGACAAAAGTTAATGGGCTAGGAAACTTGTTCAACAGGATCCTAGCAGAGAACTTCCCAAACATGCAAAAAGATAGACCTATTCAGATACAAGAAGATTTTAGAACCCCAAATAGACCACACCAGAACAGGACATCCCACCGTCACATTATAATGCTCACAGGATCAATTCAGACCAGGGAAAGGATCCTTAATACTGTCAAGGAGAAAAGATCAATCACCTATATAGGGAAACTAATTAGAATAAACTCAGATTTCTCAGCAGAGACAATTAAAGCAAGAATGACCTATGCCATGCCCTAAAGACAAACAACTTTCAACCAAGAATACTGTACCTAGCTAAACTCTCCTTCATAACTGAAGGTCAAATAAAAACCTTCCATAGCAAAGAAAAACTGAAACAATATATCTCCAACAAACTAGCCCTAAAAAAGATACTTAAAGATATCCTACACATAGAAAACCAACAAGACCACAATAAAAACCAAGAAAGCACACCCAAACAGAGAATACAAGAACCATAGGAAGAACCCAGTTGTAGCAGCCACCCAGAAGGTGGATAACATGGCAGGGACTATCAAACACCTCTCAATTCTAACTCTCAACATTAACAGACTTAACTCTCCAATTAAGTGACATAGACTGTCTAGTTGGATTAAAAAGCAAGATCCATCTATCTGCTGCCTTCAGGAGTGACAACTTGCCCATAAAAACAAACATGTTTTGAAAGTGAAATGCTGGAAAAAAAATCTACCAAGCAAATAGCCCCATAAACAGGTGGGAATTGCAATCCTAATATCAGATAAAATAGACTTCAAATTAAAATTCGTGAGAAGAGATAAAGAAAGTTGCTACATACTAATTAAGGGATCTCTCCTTCAGGAACATATTACAATTCTAAATATCTATTCACCAAACAACGGAGCACCCAAATTCATTCAAGAAACACTACTTTCCCTCAACTCTCACATAGATCCAAAGATATTAATTGTTGGGGACTTTAACACACCACTTTCCCCACTAGATAGATCAACTCGACAAAACTTAACAGAGAAACCGCAGACCGAAACAACTGCATATATCAACTACATTTAACAGACATCTCCTGAATATTTCACCCAGCAGCATCAGAATACAACTTTTTTTCAGTAGCACAAGGAACATTTTCCAAAACAGACCACATTTTAGTTCACCAAGCAAACTTGTCTAAATTCAGAAACATTGAAGTTATACCTTGTATTCTCTCAGATCACAAGGGAATAAAATTAGAACTCAACACCAAAAGCCACCAAAGAAAGTCCTGTAACACATGGAGGCTGAAAAACACACTGCTGAATCACCAGTGGGTCATGGAAGCGATTAGAAAGAAAATTCAAATGTTCATGATATTCAACAAAAATAAGTACAAAATTATCGGCTCCACTGGAACACAGCAAAGGCAGTACTCAGAGGCAAGTTTATTGCTCTGAGTTCCTACCTCAACAAATTGGAGAGATCTGAAACCAACAATTTAATGAGACATCTGAACCTCCTTGAAAAAGAGCAACAAGCTAAACCCCAATCTATCAGACAGAAAGAAATAATTAAAATTAAATCAGAATTAAATGAATTAGAATCCAAAAAAAACTGTAGAAAGAGTCAACAAAACAGAGTTGATTCTTCAAAAATATTAACCAAATTGACAGACCCTTAGCAAATCTGATCAGAAAAAGAAGAGAACACACTCAAATAAACAAACTTGGTAAGAAATGTATGCATTATCCTGCCCATGTAATTATAACCCCTCTGTACAGTATGTTCTCAAATAAAATAAAATAAAATAAAATAAAAACAAACTCAGAGATAAGAATGGGAACATCACCACAGAAACAACCAAGATTAAGAACATTACAAGAAAATACTTCTCAAACCTTTATGTTAATAACTTTGAGAACCTAGAAGAAATGGACGATTACCTAGCAAATATCAACTTGCCAAAATGAAACCAAGATGAGTTAAAACAACTTAACAGGCTCATATCAAGCATTGAAATAGAAACAGCAATAAGAAACCTCCCATCTAAGAAAAGCCCATGACCTTGTGGATTTACAGCGGATTTCTACAAGGGCTTCAAAGCACAGCTCACAGCAAAACTCCTCCAACTCTTCAATGAAATTGAAAACAAAGTTAACTACTAAACTCTTTCTATGAAGCCATCATAGCCCTCATCCCCAAACCAGGAAGGGACTCATCAAAGAAAGAGAACTATAGAGCCATTTCTTTGATGAACATTGATGCAAAACTTCTCAACAAAATTTTGGCCAATCAACTTCAACAATTCATCCAAAAAGTCATACACCATGATCAAACAGGATTCATTTCAGCGATGCAAAGCTGGTTCAATATATGCAAATCAATTAATATTTTTCATCCCATCAACAAGAGCAAGGATAAAAACCACATGGTTATCTCAAAAAATGCAGAAGAAGCATTTGACAAGATCCAACACCCCTTTATGATGAAGGCTCTGGAAAAATTAGGAATCCATGGAACATTCCTCAATACAATAAAGACTGTATATGACAAACTTAGAGCCAGCATTATACTTAATGGTGAAATATGAAATCCATTTCCTCTTAACTCAGGAATGAGACAAGGATGTCCACTCTCCACTTCTCTTCAATTTAGTATTAGAATGCCTAGCTACAGCAATAAGACAAGATGCAAACGTAAAAGAGGTCTAAATATGGAAAGATGATGTAAAACTCTCCCTCTTTGCAGATGACATGACCTTGTATTTAAAGAATCCCACAGACTCCACTCCCAAATTACTCAAAATGATTCTAAATTTTGCCAAAGTAGTAGGGTATAAAATGAACCCTCAAAAATCAATGGCTTTTCTGTTTTACAACTATGAAAAGAGCACGGCTGAAATAAGAAAAGCAACTCCTTTTGTAATAACACCACAAAAAGTAAAATACCTAAGAATTTACTTAATCAAAGAAGTGAAGGACCTCTATGATAAAAACTTTAAAAACTGTAAAAGGAAATCAAAACAGAACTTAGAAAGTGGAAAAAACCTCCCATGCTCCTGGATCAGCATCCTGAAAATAGCAATACTTCTGAAAGCTATCTAAAACTTCAATGAGATACTTATCAATATTCCAACCTCATTCTTCAAGAAATAGAAGAGGCAATCCAAAAATTCATATGGAACAATAAAAGACCTAAAAGACCACGAATAGGAAAAATGATCCTTAACAGAAAGAACACTGCTGGAGGAATATCAATACCAAATTCCAAACTCTACTACAATGCCATAGTAATGAAAACAGCTCGGTACTGGCACAAGAACAGACCTCAGAACCAGTGGAATAGAATTGAAAACCCAGAAATGAACCCACAGACCTATAGCCATCTAATCTTCGATAAGGGAGCTAAAAATAGAATGGAAGAAAGACAACCTCTTCAGTAAATGGTGCTGGCAAATTGGTTAATCACTTGTAGAAAACTAAAGCTAGATCCTTATATATCACCCTGCACCAGAATCAATTCCAAATGGATCAAAGAACTTGGAGTCAAAGCAGACACTCTGAAAACCTTATGGAATGGAATAGGAGAAACTCTAGGTCTCCCTGAAACAAGCTGAAATTTTCTTAATAGAGACCCAGAAACACAACAAATCAAAGAAAGGTTGAACAAATGGGATTGCATGAAATTGCAGATCTTCTGCATGGCAAAGGACATATCTAGCAAGATCAATAGAAAGCCCACTGATTGGGAGATCTTCACTAGCCATACAACGGACAAGGGTCTCATATCTAAAATATACCTGGAACTCAAAAAATTAAATCCCCAACAACAAATCCTGAAAGAAATAACTGCCCAATAAATAAGTGGACTAAAGACTTAAAGAGAAAGGATGGCCAATGGACACATGAAGAAATGCTCAGCCTTCTTAGCCATAAAAAAATGGAAACCAAAACAACACTGGGATACCACCTCACCCCAGTTAGAATGCCTATAATCAAGAACTCTAATAACAACAGATGCTGGAGGGGATGTGGACAGAAGGGAACCTTACTGCATTGTTGGTGGGAGTGTATACTTGTTCAACCACTTTGGAAAGCAGTATGGAGGTTTCTCAAAAGACTCCACATAGAGCTTCCCTAGACCCAGCAATCCCACTTTTGGGCATTTACCCAAATGATCACAAACTAGACCATACTAAAGCTACCAGCACAACTATGTTCATTGCAGCATTATTTACCATAGCTAAGATATGGAACCAACCCAGATGCCCCTCAGTACATGCATGGATCAAGAAAATGTGATATATATTCTATGCCTCCATCAGAAAGAATGACATTGCCCCAGTTGTTAGGAAATGGAAAGACTTGGAAAAACATATTAAGTGAAGTAAGCCAGGCCCAAAGAAACATAGGTCCCATGGTTTCCCTTATTCGCAATAACTAGTATATGTCTGAGACAAGCCGAAACGGTCAGATAACTTGATGTTAGGTGAAATGAACCCCAAGATTAGGACTCAAATTGTTTTCTTTCTTGCTATTGTTTCTAACATATTTATAAGATGATTTCTATGTTGCTTTTTATGTCCCTCCCCCACGATATAACCCCTGTTTTCACTGTATTTGATGTTGGTGTATTTTGGGTAGGGGAAGGGAAAAAAACAAATTGTTTAAATAGGGATACAGGTGGACTCACTGCAACAATGAGATGTACAAGACGTTATGTCGAAAAATGAACTTTGGCAGGGGTGGGGGGGTGATGGAAGGGCAGGGATCGTAAGGGGAAACAAAGGAGGAGGCAACAATGCTTAAGAAATGTACTCATTACCTTTCACATGTGATTGTAACCCCTCTGGTATTTTCACAATAAAAAATTAAAAATAACACACAAAAAACAGAAATCTTATAGTACATTGAAATCAACAACAAAGAAAAACCTATTATTTCCACATCTTAGAGTTCATTTCATTTAGCAACATCTTATATGGTCATATGTAGATAGCTTTTAAGCTATTTTGCTTATCTCCTAGTACTATCCTAGATATATACTAGTTATTACAAATGAGGGAATCCATGAGATCTATGTTTCTTTGGGTCTGGCTTACTTCACTTAATATAATTTTTTCCAAGTCATTCTATTTCCTTATATATGGGGTGGTGTCATTCTTTCTGATGGAAGCATAGAATTCCATTATAAATATATACCACATCTTCTTGATTGATTCATCTCCTGAGTAGCATCTGGGCTGGTTCCTTATCTTAGCTATGGGAAATAATGGTGCAATAAAGATAGTTGTGCTGGTAGCTTTAGTATGGTCTTGTTTGTGGTCATTTGGGTAAATGCTTAAAAGTGGGATTGCTGGGTCATAGGGGAACTCTATGTTTAGTCTTTTGAGGAGCCTTCATGCTGCTTTCTAAAGTGCTCGAACAACTTTACACTCCTTCCAACTGTGTAGTAGTGTTCCATTTTGGCCACATTCCCTCCAGCATCTATTGTTATTAGATTTCTTAATTATAGCCATTCTAACTGGGATGAGGTAGAATCTCAATGTTATTTTGATTTGCATTTCTTTTATGGCCAGAGATGTTGAGCATTTCTTCCTGTGTCTATTGGCTATTCTTATTTCCTCTACAGAGAAGTCTTTAGCCCACTTATGAATCAGGTGGTTGTTTCTTTGAGGAGTTGTTTTTGGGGAATTAATTTTATTTCTTTGATCCTCTTTTTTCCCTTTTGACTTATACAGCTATTTATATGGTTTTAAGGTTTCTTTAGGAATTAAATATATATCATTAATATGTCACAATTTGATTTCATGTCATATTATATCAGTTTACATATTAGAAGTCATAGAAAAGAAAACCTCCAATACTCCCTCTTTTGGATTTTCTACTCTTGCTTTCATACTTAATTTCTAAAGAAGATTCAAATCACAGAAGATATTTTTTGCTTTAAACAGTCAATTATTTTTAGAATAGATTTAAATAATGAAAAAAGGTAATGTGCATACAGTATTTCTGGGCTTCTTTATTCTTTTGTGGAGGCCCTGATTACCATCTGGTATTCTTTTCTTTCTGCTTGAAAGTCTTCTTCTTGTCATTTTTTTTTGTTTTAGTTGTGGGGCTTGAACTCCAGGCCTGAGTCCTATCCCTAAGGTTGTTTTGCTCAAGGCTAGGGCTCTAAAACTTTGAGTCATAGTGCTATTTCCAGTTTTCTGCTGGTTAATTGGAGATGAGAGTGTTATGGACTTTGCTGACTGGGCTGACTTTGAACCTTGATCCTCAGAACTTAACCTCCTGAGTAGCAAGGATTACAGGCTTGAGCCACCAGCACCCTGTTTAATATATCTTATAAGGCTTGCTATGTTTCATACTATGTATCCAAGGCTGGCCTTGAATTTGTGACTTTCCTGCCTCTGCCTCCTAAGTGGTGCCACCATGCCCAGCTGAACATTTCTTGAAATGTAAGTCTGTGCCTAACTAATCATTTTATTTTTTAATTGTTTTTTCTGTTTTGTTTCTGGGGATTGAATCCAGAACATTGCACTTGCTAGGCAAGCACTTTGCCACTGAGCTACTTTGCAGTCTTACCTAGCTAATTCTTTTTCGATTTTTGCATATGAGAAAAAAATGTTTATTTTACCTGTATTTTAGCAAGATATTTTCCCTGATCAAAAAATCCTTTGTAGGAGGGTCGCGGTGGAGAACGCAGCCCGGGCCATAACTGAGCGCTCACACAGAGAGTCCGCGACGAAGGAGCCAGACACAGCAGGAGAGCGGATTCTACTCAACACCAGCAAGAACCGACAAGAAGCAAACATCTTCATGCTGCAGTGTGCAGACCAGAGACGACCCAGGATCCAAGACTCGACTTGAGTAGAAGCCCGACGTCCTCACTCATTCTCAGGGAGCAGAGGAGGGAAGGCTACCCCTCCTCCCCCAGCACCAGTGTTCTCCAT
Organism: Dipodomys merriami; assembly: GCF_024711535.1. Lineage (NCBI taxonomy): Eukaryota > Metazoa > Chordata > Mammalia > Rodentia > Heteromyidae > Dipodomys > Dipodomys merriami. The sequence continues at coordinate 69,133,142 of NW_027204492.1, forward strand.
CTTGGATACCGACAAAGCTCGGAGGAGCTGCCAGCTCCAACAAGGCCTTGGAATAAAACGAGTCATTTAGCAGGTCACAAGAACTTAACGGGGGTGAAGTGACCTGCCAGACTCGGCTCCATCCAGGGAAAAGTCACCCAGCTCAGGCACCAGCCATTGGAGTGGCTTTCCTCACTGGGTAACCAGAGCCAGAGGCTGCCCCTCCCTCTAGCAGCCTCAACAATCAATTGAAAAACAGAAACCCTGAGAACGGCACCAGGCTGGGCTCTGTGAGTTTTTTTTCACAAAATAGCCCCAGGAAAAACTACTGATTGTTGAAAGGCCTCAACTCTACCCAGAACCTAGCCTCACCACTGCATCCCCCTCTTTTGTGATTCTCAAAGCAGATCACCCCCCCAGTAAACTAATCTGGGAGGGGGATCTCAAAATCTTGGGTAAAGCAGAGCATTTTTCTGCCTGTTCGAACAAACTGACTTAAGAACCCAATCAAACCACAGGACCTCAAGCTGACCAGAGACTCCAACAAGAGGCTGTTTACAGACAAAAGGGAGATACAGGATTCTTCCCACCCCTCTCAAAAAAAAATAAAAAAAAAAATCAAAGAACTTTTTTTTTTCTTCCTCTTCTTTTTGTTTTTCTTTTTTTCTTTTTTTTTGGTACCTTATATATATATAATTTATTTCTTTTTCTAAAAATTTTATTAATCTTTAATTTTTGCCTTTTTTGAAAAAATAATTGTTTTCCAGTAACTTTTTATTCCTCTTATAATTTTTATTTTAGGAATACATGAATGTGCATTTTCCTTTCTTTTCTTGTCTTCTTTCTTTTTTTCTTTCTTTCTTAACTATCTTTTTGTTTTTTTGTCTAGCTCTACTGAACTTCTGATCTTTTTTTCTCCCTTTCTAATCCTTTTCACCTTTTCCTCTCTTTTGATCTTCTTTATGTGACTTAACTCTTGTCCTGAACATCCTCAGATAAACCTGTAGTTAACTAGTAGACCCTATCCCCCATTGTGTACACACTTAATCCACACATTTATTACTCAATTCAAAGCCTCTGAGACTTAAATTCCTTAATAGCAGTACTACCTCTTTATACCCATATAATATTTTAAGCATTTTCTTAAGTTTTTCACTTCTCCTCTATGTCCCTACCCTTCTATTAATATACTCACATTCCTCTCAAAATAGATGGTCTTTTAATCTCCATAATAATATTTATTTTTACGTTTATATTTTTTTCTGGTCTCTTTTCATTTCCCTTTCCCTTTCTTCTTTTTCTCTCTCTCTCTACTTGCAAACTTCCCAACCTATTTCCTGCATTGAGATTAGGACATAGTTAACTCTCCCTATTTCCTGCATTGAGATTAGGACATAGTTAACTCTCCCTATTTCCTGCATTGAGATTAGGACATAGTTAACTCTCCCTGTGCCTCCCCACACCAATCTATTCCTATTTTTTACCCACATCTCTCCCTAACCCAAAAAATTTCTGGTTTTCCAAATTCTTCCCTGCGGTTCGGAGCCCATTAACATATAGTTGTTTGATGTTGAATAGATGTATCTGTTGAACTAGATTGTATCTGTAGACTATTGACTGTATAAATGCAAAAGTTGGTTGATGGTTGCCTTAAGATAGTGTTCTAGCACAAAACTGGTGCTATTTTCATCTCAAATGGGCAGAGTAAGCCGGAAAAACACAAGAAAAATGGCAAATCCGGGTATCTCATTTCCCAATCATGATAATCAGGGGTCAGATCAGATAATGAACAATCCAGAGGAGAGTTCCCAAATAGCTCTACAAACACTGGTGGCAAACATGATAAATGAGAAGTTTGACAACTTACAAAGGACTCTGTATGAGCGTGATAGGGAGAGAGAGGAGGCATCCCAAAAGCTTATACAGGAATATCATAAACGTGAGGAAGCTACTCAAAAACTGATACAGGATTTGCGTGAACAACTTGAGAATACTCAAAGAGAAAGGGAGGAATGGCATGAGCATGCTGAGAACACTCAAAGAGAACTGCAGGAATCCCTCGAACCGGAGGAAAGAGAACTGCAGGAATCCCACAAATGGAAGGAAGCAAATCAAAGAGTAATTCAGGAATTGAGAGACCAGGTAGAGAATACACAAAGATCACTAAAGGCATTCATGGAATCCATTAACAAAGAGATGAAGGAAGTCAGGGAGACAACAAAGGGAATGCAGAATGGAACCCAACAGAAGGAATGGGAGTCCAAAGAAACCATAACCAATCAACTAAGTGATTTGAGAACAAACACTGAACACCAAATTAAGGAAGTAAAGAAATTCATACAAGACCTAAAACAGAGATTCAACAAAGAACTTGAAGCCATCAAAGCTGACCAATTAGATGGAAAAGAGATAAAAAACAAAGTAGAGAGTCTTGACAGCAGGTTAGACCATGCAGAAGATCGAATCTCAGGGATTGAAGACAGCCTAGATATTATAGAGAAAGAACATACAACCATCCAAGACAAGTCCAAGAAATATGATAGATCTATCCAACACCTGGAAGACACCATCAGAAGGCCTAATCTAAGGATAATGGGTATAGAGGAGCACCTAGAAACAGAAGTTAATGGTCTAGGAAATTTGTTTAACAGGATCCTAGCAGAGAACTTCCCAAACATACAAAAAGATAGGCCTATTCAGATACAAGAAGCTTTTAGAACCCCAAATAGACCAGACCAGAATAGGACATCCCACCGTCACATTATAATCCACACAGGATCAACTCAGACCAAGGAAAAGATCCTTAAAGCTGTCAAGGAGAAAAGGGTTATCACCTATAAAGGGAAACCAATTAGAATCACCTCAGATTTCTCAGCAGAGACAATCAAAGCAAGAAGAGCCTGGAATGATGGATGCCATGCCCTAAAAACAAACAACTATCAACCAAGAATACTGTACCCAGCTAAACTCTCCTTCATAACTGAAGGCCAAATAAAAACCTTCCATAGCAAAGAAAAATTGAAACAATACATCTCCACCAAACCAAAAGATTCTTAAAGATGTCCTACACATAGAAAACCAACAAGACCGCAACAAAGGCCAAGAAACTGCACCCAAACTGAGAATCCAAGAACCTTAGGAAGAACCCAGTTTTCGCAGCCCCCAAGAAGATGGATAACATGGCAGGAACTCCCAAATACCTCTCAGTCCTATCTCTTAACGTTAACGGACTGAACTCTCCAATTAAGCGACATAGACTGTCTAGTTGGATTAAAAAACAAGACCCTTCTATCTCCTACCTGCAGGAGTCACATCTTGCCCGTAAAAACAAACACATTTTCAATGTTAAAAGCTGGAACAAACTCTACCAAGCAAACGGCCCCCAGAAACAGGCAGGAGTTGCAATCCTAATATCAGATAAAATAGACTTCAAATTAAAATTCGTGAGAAGAGATAAAGAAGGTCACTACATACTAATTAAAGCATCTCTCCTTCAGGAGGATATTACAATTCTAAATATCTATTCGCCAAACAATGGAGCACCCAAATTTACCAAAGAAACATTACTTTCCCTCAAATCCCATATAGATCCAAAGACATTAATTGTTGGGGATTTTAACACACCACTCTCCCCACTAGGTAGATCAACTCGGCAAAAACTCAACAGAGAAACTGCAGATCTATACAGCTGCATAGATCAACTAGACTTAACAGACATCTACTGAACATTTCACCCAGCAGCATCACAATACACGTTTTTCTCAGCAGCACATGGAATGTTTTCTAAAATAGACCACATTTTAGGCCACAAAGCAAACTTGTCTAAACTCAGAAACATTGAAGTTATACCTTGCATCCTCTCTGACCACAAGGGAATAAAATTAGAACTCAACACCAAAAGCCACCAAAGAAAGTCTGGTATCACATGGAGGCTGAACAACACACTGCTGAATCAAGAGTGGGTCATGGAAGAGATTAGAAAGGAAATTCAAATGTTCATGCTATTCAACAAAAATGAACACACAAATTACCAGCTCCTCTGGGACACAGCAAAGGCAGTACTCAGAGGCAAGTTTATAGCTCTGAGCTCCTACATCAACAAATTGGAGAGATCTGAAACTAGCAATTTAATGACACATCTAAACCTCCTTGAAAAAGAGCAGCAAGATAAACCCCAATCCAGTAGACGGAAAGAAATAATCAAAATTAAATCAGAATTAAATGAATTAGAATCCAAAAAAACTATAGAAAGAATCAACAAAACAAAGAGTTGGTTCTTCGAAAAACTTAACAAAATTGACAGACCCTTAGCAAACCTTATCAGAAAAAGGAGAGAACACACCCAAATTAATAAACTAAGAGATGAGAATGGAAACATCACCACGGAAACAACCAAGATTCAGAACATTATAAGGGAATACTTCTCAAAACTTTATGCTAATAAGTTTGAGAACTTGACAGAAATGGACCTATTCCTAGCAAATATTGACATGCCAAAACTAAACCAAGATGAGTTCAACCAGCTTAACAGGCCCATATCAAGCATTGAAATAGAAACAGCAATAAGAGACGTCCCAGCTAAGAAAAGTCCAGGACCAGATGGTTTTACAGCAGAATTTTACAAGGCCTTCAAAGCAGAGCTCACACCAATACTCCTCCAACTCTTCAATGAAATTGAAAGAGAAAGCTCACTACCGAATACATTCTATGAAGCCATCATAACCCTCATCACCAAACCAGGCAGGGACTCATCAAAGAAAGAGAACTATAGACCCATTTCTTTGATGAACATTGATGCAAAACTTCTCAACAAAATTTTGGCCAATTGACTTCAACAATTCATCCAAAAAATCATACACCATGATCAAACAGGATTCATTTCAGGGATGCAAATCTGGTTCAATATATGCAAATCAATTAATATTATTCATCACATCAACAGGAGCAAGAATAAGAACCACATGGTTATCTCAATAGATGCAGAAAAAGCATTTGACAAGATCCAACACCCCTTTATGATGAAGGTTTTGGAAAAATTAGGAATACATGGAACATTCCTCAGTACAATAAAGGCTGTATATGACAAACCTACAGCCATCATTATACTCAATGGTGAAAAACTAAAGCCATTTCCTCTTAACTCAGGAACAAGACAAGGATGCCCACTCTCTCCACTTCTCTTCAATCTAGTATTAGAATGCCTAGCTACAGCAATAAGAGAAGATGCAGACATAAAGGGGATCCAAATAGGGAAAGAAGAAATAAAACTCTCCCTCTTTGCAGATGACATGATCTTGTATTTAAAGAATCCCATAGACTCCACTCCCAAATTACTCAAGCTGATTCAAAACTTTGGCAAAGTAGCAGGTTATAAAATTAACTCCCCAAAATCAATGGCTTTTCTGTATGCCAACAATGAGAAAAGTGTGGCTGAAATTAGGAAAGCAACTCCATTTGTAATAGCCCCACAAAAAATAAAATACCTAGGAATTAACTTAACTAAAGAAGTGAAGGACCTCTATGATGAAAACTTTAAAATCTTAAAAAAGGAAATCAACAGAGAACTTAAAAAATGGCAAAACCTCCCATGCTCCTGGATTGGAAAGATTAACATCGTGAAAATGGCAATACTTCCCAAGGCTATCTACAAATTCAATGCAATACCTATCAAAATTCCAACCTCATTCTTCAAGGAAATAGAAGAGGCAATCCAAAAATTTATATGGAACAATAAAAGACCCCGAATAGCAAAAACGCTCCTCAATGGAAATAACACTGCTGGAGGAATATCAATACCAAACTTCAAACTCTACTATAAAGCCATAGTAATCAAAACAGCTTGGTATTGGCATAAGAACAGACCTCAGGACCAATGGAATAGAATTGAAAACCCAGAAATGAACCTACAGACCTATAGCCATCTAATCTTCGATAAGGCAGCTAAAACAATAGAATGGAAGAAAGACAACCTCTTCAGTAAATGGTGCTGGAAAAATTGGTTAACTACATGTAGAAAACTTAAGCTAGATCCTTATATATCACCCTGCACCACAATCAACTCCAAATGGATCAAAGACCTTGAACTCAAAGCAGACACTCTGAAAACATTACAGGATGGAATACGAGAAACCCTATGTCTCCTTGGCTCAGGCCGAAATTTTCTGAATAGAGACCCGGAAACACAACAAATCAAAGAAAAGTTGGACAAATGGGATTGCATAAAGTTGCAGAGCTTCTGCAGGGCAAATGACATAGCTAGCAAGATCAATAGAAAACCCACGGATTGGGAGAAGATCTTTACTAACCATACAACGGACAAGGGTCTCATATCTAAAATATACCTGGAACTCAAAAAATTAAACCCCCCAACAACAAATCCTCAAAGAAACAACTGCCCAATAAATAAATAAGTGGGCTAAAGACTTAAAGAGAAACTTCTTTGAAGAAGAAAGAAGGATGGCCAATAGACACATGAAGAAATGTTCAACATCCCTAGCCATAAAAGAAATGGAAATCAAATCAACATTGAGATATCACCTCACTCCAGTTAGAACGGCAAAAATCAAGAACTCTAACAACAACAGATGCTGGAGGGGATGTGGACAGAAAGGAACTTTACTTCATTGTTGGTGGGAATGTAATCTTGCTCAACCACTTTGGAAAGCAGTATGGAGGTTCCTCAAAAGACTTCACATAGAACTCCCCTATGACCCAGCAATCCCACTTTTGGGCATTTACCCAAATGTTTACAAACAAGACCACACTAAAGCTACTAGCACAACTATGTTTATTGCAGCATTATTTACCATAGCTAAGATATGGAACCAACCCAGATGCCCCTCAGTAGATGAATAGATCAAGAAAATGTGATATATATACACATGGGAATTCTGTGCCTCCATCAGAAAGAATGACATTGCGCAGGCCCAATGACATAAGTCAGGCCCAAAGAAACATAGGTCCCATGGTTCCCCTTATTTGCAATATCTATTATAGGTATGAGTCAAGCGGAAAAGGTCAGATAATGTGATGTAAGGAAAATGAACCCTTAAATATCTATTTTAATGTTTTCGTTTCTTTCATCCATGTGTTTCTAACGCATTTAGAAGATTATTTCTTTGTTGCTTTGTATGTCCCTCCCCCACAGTGTAACCCCCGCTTTCACTATATTTGATGTCAATATAACATGTGTTGGAGATGGGGACAAACAAGTTGTTTAATGATTCAGGTGGACCCGTTGCTACAATGAGAAGTACAAAATGTCATGTCAAAAAGGACCTTTACACTGTCGGTGAGGGGGGGGAGGGTGGTATGATTGGGTGGGGGGTAGGGGGGAGGCTGGGAAGGTAGGTGAATGGTAAACAAAGGAGGAGGCTGCAATGCTTGGTAAGAATTGTATGCATTATCCTGCCCATGTAATTGTAACCCCTCTGTACAGTATGTTCTCAAATAAAATTAAATTAAATTAAAAAAAACAATAATATATTGTTATTTTATATGTATATACACATTATATATACACATATACATATGTATATACACATTAAAACAGTACAAAACCATATTTATAAAAAATATTGTGATATTGACACAGTTAGACATAGAAACAAGTTAAATAGACAGGAGAGCCCAAAGATAAATCCTCCCATTGATAATGACTTGAGGCATCACTCAAATTGTAGAGTTCTTGCCTTCTGTGAGGCCCTGGTTTCAATCTCCAGAACAGCAATGAATTAAATAAACAAATACATAGAAAAATTAATAGATAAACAGCATGCATATATAATGACTATCCTAATGACCATGAATATACTTCACTCTGCCTTAATATTTCATTTCTCTAGTAATTACAAGAGCTTGTGTATGATGCTATGTATTGTTATTAGTCATTTGTTTTTCTTTGGAGAAATATCTACTCAAGTCTGCTCACTTTTTCTTCAAATGGTTTTGTTGTGATTGTTGTAGTGGTGTTTAATGTATTAAGCCTATTGACTGTAATGAACATTTTATGCACAGAAGTTGTTAATTTTGGAGCAGTCCTATTCCTTTACCTTCTTTATTGTTCCTCCCTATGGATTTGGCATCATATCCAAGAAATCACTACCAATCCAGTGTCATGAACAGTTTTCACATTTTAGTTATTAAGTTTAAGTGCTTAATCAATTTTTAATTACTTTTCCACATGGTATAAAGTAAGGGTACAGTTTCATTCTTTTCCAGGTGTATGTCCAGTTTTCACTTCAGTTGTTAAGAACACAATGGATTTTTCCTATGAATGGCTTTTTCACCCTTAGTGTAATTTATGTGATTATCGATGGGAGGATTTATCTTTGGGATCTCCTGTCTTTTTCACTTGTTCCTGTGTCTAACTTTGTGTCAATATCACAATATTTTCATTAATATGGTTTTGTAATAAGTTTAAAAATCTGATGAATGGGACTTCAAACTTTTTTTTATAGACTATTGGTATTTTTGCTCATTTATTTATTTACTATTATTTATTATGGGATATTTGGTTTCATTGAGATTCTTGATTTTGTAATTGGATATTAAACTGAATACCAAAAATACTCAGTGCAGTGTTCCAATCTATAGTTGTTTTCCAAATTGTGGTCTTTTTAATTGCAAAACCTTTTCAATGTTTAGCAATTTCCAGTGTATAAATATTTTATCTGCTTTATTGGCTTTATTCCTAAGTATTTTATTCTTTTTTTCTTTTTACTATTTAACTACATTTAAAAGACAAGGGCATTGAGGCTTTGAGAAGCTAAGAGCTAGTTATATATTTTGTCACAGTAAGAGTGTGGCTCTAATGGCTTTGGTGACACTTTTATTGATGCCAACAATATTTATCATTCATATATTCTACCTGCCAGAGTCTCATTAGACTACCGCTAAATGGAACAAAATATAATGTAAAACTAAATCAATAACATCAACTGTAGAACCTCCCGAATTCAGTGGTGGGGTAATTTAGTAGTTGGAATTTGGTTCAGCTAAGGACAGTGCTAGAAGCTTAATTCTTACAGGGTCTCATTAGGTTTCTTAGTTTTGCTCTTTTCTTTCTTTTTTATTGAGAAAATACCTTACAGAGGTGTTACAATTACATGAGCAAGGTAATGAGTACATTTCTTATCAAGCATTGTTGCCTCCTCCTTTGTTTTCCCATCCCTTCCCATCTCCCCCCCTCCGCCCGTGCCCCTCCCAACCTCCCCCAGCACCAAAGTTGTAAAGTTTGTTTTTCTTTTTTGGGGGAGGGGTCCGGTCTTGGGGCCTGAAACTTTGGGCCTGGGCGGTGTCCCTCAGCTCTTCAGCTCAAGGCTAGCGCTCTACCACTTGAGCCACAGCTCCACTTCCGGCTTTTTTCCCCAGGGCCTCATGCATGCAAGGCAAGCGCTCTAACACTGAGCCACTTTCCCAGCCCCTAAAGTTCATTTTTTAACATAACATCTTGTACATCTCATTGTTGCAATGGGTCCACCTGTATCCCTATTTAAACAATTTGTTTTTTCCCTTCCCTCCACAAATTATACCAACATCAAATACAGTGAAAACAGGGGTTATATTGTGGGGGAGGGACATACAAAGAAACAAAGAAAGCATCTTATAAATATGTTAGAAACAATAGCAAGAAAGAAAAACCATTTGAGTCCTTATCTTCGGGTTCATTTCACCTAACTTCAACTTATCTGACCGTTTCTGCTTGTCTCAGATATATACAGGTTATTGCAAACAAGGGAAACCATGGGACTTGTGTTTCTTTGGGCCTGGCTTACTTCACTTAATATGTTTTTCCAAGTCTTTCCATTTCCTAAAAACTGGGGCAATGTCATTCTTTCTGATGGAGGCATAGAATTCCCATGTGTATATATATCACATTTTCTTGATCCATTCATCTACTGAGGGGCATCTGGGTTGGTTCCATATCTTAGCTATGGTAAATAATGCTGCAATAAACATAGTTGTGCTGGTAGCTTTAGTATAGTCTTGTTTGTGATCATTCAGGTAATAGCTACTACAAACAGTCTTAAATCCAGAAGCCAAGTGAAGTAAGTCAGGCTCAGAGAGACAAAGGACACATGTTTTCTCTCTTATGTAGAAGTAGATATATATTATAAGTAAATATGTAAACAATTAGGTCATATGCATATATACAAAAACTTATAAATTATAGTGCATAGAGAGTAGGATTTAGATGGTGTGACTTCTTTGAACTGCTATCTTGGAGTTTAGTAAAATTAATACCAGCAGGCTGGAATGTGTTGTGGGGAGAGTGAGAACAAGAGGAGGAAGTAGACAAATGGAGAAAGGAAGGGTGGGTAAATGAAATAATTATATTCAATGTACATATGGAAAAAATAAGATAATTTGAGAGTATAAGTGTTGTTTGGAGAGATGGGAGTGAATGATGAAAGGGGTGACATTGATCAAAATGCATTGTATTTATAAACTGATGTGCTAAACTGAAACTCCTTTGTACAATCACTTTAAATAATAATAATAAATAAATAGAAAAGGGAAAAACAAACCAATATTGGGTCTCAAAGAGAGTCTAATGGAGAAGTGTCAAATTGAAACAGTTCCCAAATTTGAGTGATAGATCATCACCCAGGAAAAGTAAAGAAATAATTGGCATGAAGGTACAAAAGACTAAAGCATGTCATGAGATCTGTGAATAGTTGATTGGTTTGCAGTCTTTGTTTTCAGGAAGATAAGGGGAATTGCAGACAAAGGGAGGATGGTGATTAGGAATCAATTTTTGATTACATGTTAAGAACATTGAACTTGAGATGTGAATCAAATTAATATAAACTTTAGAGTGAGTGGTTTGTGTAGGAAAGTTTATATAAATATATCTTAGGAATAATTTTTACATCTAGAATAATTTTCAAATTTCTTTATAATATTTCTTAAAATCATAGGCAGCTATTGGTGCTAAACATTAAGGGGAAATGACACAGTATGCTGCAGAAAAATGTATTATGGCTTTGGCAGATTTGTTTTCAGTGAGATTGGGGTTTGAACTCAGGTCTGTGTGTGCAGTCAAACATTCAACCACTTAATCCACAATCCCAGACCATTTTTCTTTAGTTATTTTTAGATAGTATCTCACTTTTTTAGTCCAGTCCTGCCTAGACTAAATTCCTTCTACTTTACTCCTTCCAAGTAGCTGAGATGACAGGCATACACCACTATTCTCAACTTTTCATTCAGGTGGAATCTCAATAACTTTTTTTTTGAGTTTTATATATATCGACATCTTTATTTGGTAAGGCCTCAACCCTCAATAACTTTTTTCCTGATCTGCTCTGGAATGTGACCAGCCATATGGCCACTTCCCAAGTATCTAGAATTATCAATGTAAACTATGTTGCCCAATGGCAAGTAAACATTTTAAAGCATTGGCTCTGTTAGAAGGGACTGGCTAGAGAACTGACAGTAAACAGTGAGGGAATTCAGTAAGAGCATAACTGTAGTCAGACTGAATTTGTCTTAACCTCACTTCTTCTCTGGAGTCACACAGAACTTGTCTTAATCTCACTTCTTCCTGGGGGCAAAGAAATGTTTTTTTCTGATCCTCAATCGCTACCACATATTTTGTTGGAAGCCTCATCAATATAAAGGGTTTAATTGGCAGGGTATCCTGTGTTCCTTCAAAAAAGCTCAATTCACACAATGCAGTGTCTATGTTCTGTATCTAATAGGTGGTGGTGATGTTTTTTATACAGTACAAGCACCAGACTCAAAATGTGAGCACTGAGTTTTATTTGTAGCTTTCTGCTTGAGCAGCTTATTTTCCATCTTATAAAAACATATAAACACACAGGAATTTTCTATCCTCTTTCTTCCCATTCTACATTGTGGAGGCCAGGCCGTAGCCTTATATGTACTCCTATTGCTGGGCTTGGGCTCTCATAGTGTTGTTATGGTGACCCTCCACCTTCTTTAGTGACCACCCATTGCCTTGAAGGAAGAAGCTGGCCAAACACTCTTAATTACTTTTTCAAATAAGATTGGCTTTATTTTATTTATAAAAGGCTCCCACTTACTACCTGCTTAGCCAGAGCCAGAGATCATGGACTAGAAGGAAGGAAGAGAATAAATAAGAGGGTGCTCCTGGCTTTTTGGAGTATTTGGCATTGTACCTTCCACCCACTACAACCTCCAAATCCCTTTGCAGATCCAAAAGCAGCAGGCTGTACAAAATATAAAATGTCTTTGTGTTCCTAGTTTTCCTGAAAGATTAGGTGCAGCTAATCCACCCACCCCATGTCAGACATGATGCCAGTATCTGCAGGACCATAAAGGTTTGTATAAAAAGGCTTTTTATAGAGAAAGCTTAGGTGCACACATATATCACATCCAACTACGCTCCCCCCTCTACTCATAGAACACCTCTTTTGTGTAAAGTTCACCCTAGGAAGGCAGAGCAGACTCCTCCCTCCTCTTGGTTAAGTCTCTGGCCAGTACCTGCATCACCTAGGTAACCAAGTCAGTTACCTACCCCCTTCCAGAGGTCACATCCAGATTCGGTGGCCACACCTTCTTCCGACCCTAGCCTTGATAAATCATACCCCGGCTGTGGTTCCACTTTTTTTTTTACAATGGAACTTTCAAAGGCTTGTATTTATTAATAGGTAGAGCACAGTATAGTTTTATTGGGAATGGTGTTACATACGCACAGCACCAATGAGCATTTTATTTTTTGAGGGAAATCTATGTAGTTCAGGGTGCCTTTGAACTCAATCTCCTTTTTCCCTGGCCTCCTGAGAACTGGGATTACAGATATGCACAACCATGTTAGGTACCACTGAGCATTTGAATATAAGGATGTCATTGGAGGAAATTTAAGATTGAAATGGGAAGGAAATAATCATTGCCTCTAATAGCGCAGTTCATGAGAGTGGATCTGAGCTCTGGTACCTGAAAATTCACATAGGATCTCTTTTACCTCCTTCACCATTTCAGAAGGAATCCATCTCTAGTACCAGACTGCAAACTTGCAATGCTAGTATTTGGTAGATAGAATCCACTCTCTGAATGGATATTGCAATAATGGAGTTCCCATATTCTCTTTTTTTAAAAAAATTGTCCTCACGATTTTATTATCTTTATAATAAAAGTTAGAAGTTAGACATCATGATTATACTGTGTTCATAACAAAAGTTGGAGCTTAAAACTGGATCACTAGCCCCATTTTCTTTTTATCTTCATCCAATTAAAAATGTTTGTATCTCTTAATAGCAAGCATTCTCTTAGATCTGCAGTTGGGCCCAACACATTCAAGTCTCTGCACAATCTTGTTTGTAGTCTAAGCATTTCCAGAAAATTGGTTTAGTCTGACTTCCATAGCCACTCTGCTTCATGTCATAACAACGCTTTTCCAGGGCATAATGAGAATCCTTGCCCTTCTATTTTTTGATAAGATTTTTATTGTGAAAATACTGTACAGAGGGGTTACAATCACATGAGCAAGGTAATGAGTACATTTCATACAAAGCATTGTTGCCTCCTCCTTTTTCCCCCCTCCCATCCGTTCCCTCCCATCTCTACAACTACATTCCACCCCCCCCACACACACACACATAGCATCTTGTACATCTCATTGTTGCAACGGGTCCACCTGTATCCCTATTTAAACAATTTGTTTTTTCCCTTCCCCTCCACAAATTATACCAACAACAATACAGTGAAAAGAGGGGTTATATCGTGGGGTATAGCAAGAAAGAAAAAACCACTTCTGTCCTTATCTTGGGGTTCATTTTGCTTAACATCATCTTATCTGACTTTTTCTGCTTGTCTTAGATATGTACTAATTATTACAAATAAGGGAAACCATGGGACCTATATTTCTTTGGGCCTGGCTTACTTCACTTAAAATGTTTTTCCAAGTATTTCCATTTCCTAACAACTGGGGCAATGTCATTCTTTCTGATGGAGGCATAGAATTCTATTGTGTATATATACCACATTTTCTTGATCCATTCATCTACTGAGGGGCATCTGGATTGGTTCCATATCTTAGCTATGGTAAATAATGCTGCAATAAACATAGTTGTGCTGGTAGCTTTAGTATGGTCTTGTTTGTGATCATTTGGATAAATGCCCACAAGTGGGATTGCTGGGTCATAGGGGAGCTCTATGTGGATTCTTTTTAGGAACCTCCATACTATTTTCCAAGGTGGTTGAACATGTATACACCAACAATGCAGTAAGGTTCCCTTCTGTCCACATCCCCTCCAGCATTTGTTGTTATTAGAGTTCTTTTTTTATTGTGAAAATACTGTACAGAGGGGTTACAATTACATGGGCAAGATAATGAGTAAATTTCTTATCAAGCATTGTAGCCTCTTGTTTGTTTCCCCTTCCCATCTTTTCCCATCCTCTCCCATCCTCCTTCTGGCCCCTCCAATCCTCCTCCCCCCCGCCCCCACCAAAGTTGTAAAGTTCGTTTTCGACATAACAACTTGTACATCTCATTGTTGCAATGGGTCCACCTGCATCCCTATTTAAATGATTTATTTTTTCCCTTCCCCTCCACAAATTATACCTACATCAAATACAGTGAAAGCAAGGGTTATACCGTGGGGGAGGGACATACAAAGCAACAAAGAAATAATCATATAAATGTGTTAGAAACTATAACATGAAAGAAAAAAACATTTGAATACATATCTTAGGGTTCATTTCCCTAACATCAATTTATCTGACCTTTTCTGCTTGACTCAGACATATACTAGTTATTGCAAATAAGGGAAACCATGGGACCTATGTTTCTTTGGGCCTGGCTTACTTCACTTAATATAATTTTTTCCAAGTGATTTCATTCCCTAACAAATGGGACAATGTCATTCTTTCTAATGGAGGCATTGAATTCCATTGTGTGTATATACCACATTTTCTTGATCCATTCATCTACTGAGGGGCATCTGGGTTGGTTCCATATCTTAGCTATGGTAAATAATGCTGCAATAAACATAGTTGTGCTGGTAGCTTTAGTATGGTTTTGTTTGCGATCATTTGGGTAAATGCCCAAAAGTGGGATTGCTGGGTCATAGTGGGGCTCTATGTGGAGTCTTTTGAGAAACCTCCATACTGCTTTCCAAAGTGGTTGAACAAGTTCACACTCTCACCAACAATGCAGTAAGGTTCCCTTCTGTCGGCATCCCCTCCAGCATCTGTTGTTATTAGAGTTCTTGATTATAGCCATTCTAACTGGGGTGAGGTGGTATCTCAATGTTGTTTTGATTTGCATTTCTTTTATGGCTAGGGAGGTTGAGTATTTCTTCATGTGAGAAGTTCCTCTTTAAGTCTTTAGCCCACTTATTTGTTAGGCAGTTGTTTCTTTGAGGATTTGTTGTTGGGGATTTAATTTTTTTAGTTCCAGGTATATTTTAGATATGAGACCCTTGTCAGTTGTATGGCTAGTGAACATCTTCTCCCAATCTATGGGTTTTCTATTGATCTTGCTAGCTATGTCCTTTGCCATGCAGAAGCTCTGCAACTTTATGTCCAACCTTCACTTGAATGTTCTTCATTGCCTCATATACAGTATGTACTAAGACCATTTTCCAAATGGAAAGCTTCTCCAAAGATAAGGCAAAGTTCCCCAGACTGAGCAGGTTGGATTTGTCCCCTTCTGTTTCCCAGGAGACTCACTGCTAAAACTGCAAACTTCTGCCCTAGGACAGTCCAGCTGGGCTGCCACTGGGCTCCCTTTAGCCTCACTTGAATGGGTCCATGGTTTCTTTTTCAGTTGGACTGTTTGGCAATTTCATTCTCCCTATCAACTTGGTACTTCATGAGGATCTCAAATTTTAAGTTGAGTTCTGTTGCTCAGCACAGATATCCCATGACTTCCCTCATTACACTGTGGTGTTAAAAAAACCTTTACAAGGTATTAATACAAGTTGTCATTTAAAGGCTTACACAGTAGACTCCCTTGCACATCTCTGAACTCAGCAATCTGTACCAAATTTCCCTGGTCTTATTGATTCTGTTTTCCCTAAGGAAGTTCCTTTTCCTGCCTCCTTGAATTTTTCTTTACTTCTATGAAACTCAGTGCATCTCTCTGAACTTCTACCTGCCAATTATTAGGGATGTTCAGGTGACATTTGATGCATTCATTTCTCTGCTGTTGGCCAAATTTTACTAATTACTATGGGCCATGTTTTAATGTCATAGACCAATGACACTGTTAAAACCATACTTCCTTTTGTAATTCCAGGACTATTTAAAGATCAAAGCTTGGAGAATCTATTGATAAAGAATCTATTTGAACACCTTTACACTAAAGATGGAGAACAGAAATCGAGATAACGTAGGAAAGAGTAAGATTAAAAACTTAGCCCAGGGACTGGGAAGATGGCTCAGTGGTAGAGTGTTTGCCTTGCATGCATGAGGCCCTGGGTTTGATTCCTCAGCACAATATAAGTAGAAAAAAAGCCAGAACTGGCGCTGTGGCTCAAGTCATAGAAATCTAGCCTAGAGCTGAAGAGCTGAGTGACAGAGCCCAGGCCCAGAGCTCATGTCCCATGACCAACAAAATGAAACAAACAAACTTATCCCAAGCCAGGCAATGGTGTCTCATGCCTGTAATCCTAGCTACCCAGGAGGCTGAGATCTGACAATCATGATTCAAAACCAGCCCAAGCAAGAATGTCCATGAGACTCTTATCTCCAATAAACCACTAGAAAACCTGAACTGGTTCTGTAGCTCAAGTAGTAGAGTGCTCACCTTGAGCTGAAAAGCTGAAGGACAGGATCCAGGCCCAGATTTCAAGCCCCACGACCAACAAAACAAACAAACCACCAAAATACACATCCCAAGTCACACAGATCCTATGCTAGAACTCAGATATTCTAACTTTCAATCCAATATTATATTTAAAATAACAAATTCAATTCCTGTCAGTTTTCAGCCCATCTTATTTCCTCTTACATTTTCCTTCCTATGCAGTATTTTAGTTCATATCAGCCCCTCTCCTATCTGACTTAAAAACACCATGAACTGGGCCCTTCATTCAAATTTTTTCCTACCCTAGAGGATCTAGCTTTAAGTGGTCAACTGATTCCAGCTCTTCTATCATAGCTGGAAGCCAAAAGTATACCAATACAGCTTTAATGTGGTCCCTGGGTTACATCTTCCAAAGCTAGATGTGAGTATAGTCCTAGCCAATGAAACACAAATCAGGAAACTGCCATTTTGAAACTGCTCAAATGAAATTTTTTCATCGACCCTGGGATAGACAACTAACTTCCTGTTACAAACTGGATTAAGAAGGAAGAGAATGAAGAATTGTGAAGTGACAAACTTCTTTTCACCATCCCACTCAAAGTATTAAGACAAAGAAAAATTGACAAGGAAGAATCCTGGATAGCATCTCAAAACCCAGGTCAAAGATTCCAAATGACATGGGGTAACATGAGCCTTCAAAGGTAGCTATTAGAGCCCCACCAAAATAATGTCATCAGAAAAGCAATATAGAAGATAGATGGCCTTGAACAGCAGAGCATTTGGGTAAGATGCCTACGTACACACTACTGTCTTTAAATTAGTTCAACTGGCTTGGAATGTATAATCTAGAGCCGATCACTTCAGTATGAGAAGTTCACTTAAAAATTTCCCCTACAACAATGGAGGGGGTAACAATGTTCAAGAGGAAGTGTACTCATTACCTCACTCATGTAACTGTAACCCTCTGTATAGTATCTTTACAATAAAAAAAATTAAAAAAAAATTTCCCCTACAGAATGTAAACTTGTTCAACCACTTTGGAAAGCAGTATGGAGGTTCCTCAAAAGACTTCACATAGAACTCCCCTATGACCCAGCAATCCCACTTTTGGGCATTTACCCAAATGTTTACAAACAAGACCACACTAAAGCTACCAGCACAACTATGTTTATTGCAGCATTATTTACCATAGCTAAGATATGGAACCAACCCAGATGCCCCTCAGTAGATGAATGGATCAAGAAAATGTGGTATATATACACAATGGAATTCTATGCCTCCATCAGAAAGAATGATATTGCCCCATTTGTTAGGAAATGGAAAGACTTGGAAAAAATTATATTAAGAGAAGTAAGCCAGGCCCAAAGAAACATAGGTCCCATGGTTTCCCTTATTTGCAATATCTAGTATATGTATAAGTCAAGCGGAAAAGGTCAGATAATGTGATGTTAGGAAAATGAACCCTTAGATATGTATTTTAATGTTTTTTTCTTTCATGCATGTGTCTATAACGCATTTATAAGATTATTTCTTTGTTGCTTTGTATGTCCCTCCCCCACAGTATAACCCCTGCTTTCACTATATTTGATGTCAGTATAACTTGTGGAGGAGATGGGGAAAACAAGTCGTTTAAGGATACAGGTGGACCTGTTGCAACAATGAGAAGTACAAGTTGTCATGTCCAAAACGAGCTTTACAACATCGGTGTGGGGGCGGGGGGGGAAGGGAGGGGAAGGAGAAGGATTGGGACTGGGGGGGGAGGGGGGAGGCTGGGAAGGGATGTGAAGAGTAAACAAAAGAGGAGGCTGTAATGCTTGGTAAGAAATGTACGCATTATCCTGCCCATGTAATTGTAACTCCTCTGTACAGTATGTTCACAAATACAATTAAATTAAATTAAAAAAAATTTCCCCTACACTAGAAGAATGGTGAGACAAAGGACAAGGGGAAACAAATGCAACATCAGTATACACAAGACAATATGTTGGAAATGACCTGGACAACTTGGGGGTGGGGTAGGGAAAATAGGAGAAAAATGAGGGAAAGGGTAACAATTTTGACAAGAAATGTACTTATTACCTCACTTATGTAACTGTAAATCTTCTGTACATCACCTTGACAATAACAAAAAAATCCTTACAATTTAAAAAACAATTTCCCCACTAGGCTTGAGCTGAAGAGCTGAAGGACAGTGCCCAGGCCCAGAGTTCAAGCCCTGTGAACGAACAAAAAAAAATTCCCCTAGTCAGACTTCCAGGAAGTATAAAACTTGGCAATAAAGTTCAACTGTGGACTGGCTTCAAAGGCTAGAACCAATCACTATAATCAGCTTCACATGGGAATGCAGTCCAGTAGGCATTAGTGGGTTAGCAGATATGAGTTAGGAAGTGTGTCCTGCAGTAATAACAAAAGAAGTAAAATCAGGGGCAGTGTAAAATATAGAGTGGTGGGGAATGACTTCCCTTACATAGAAGGGCATCTATTAAAGTGGTCCAGAAGTTTTGTTTTTGCCATCATATCAAGGACAACAAGGGAGATCACCAAAATAAACTCAGAAAATAATTTCCTGGCAACACAATGATCTTTCTGTAATCCCCATTATAGCAATATGTAAAATATAAGTGACTTTGCAGATCAAAACAAAAGGGTCCTATTTTATTATAAAAGTTAGGGCCCTCTAGTAGTTCTTGCAGTTGTGAGGTAGACAGTAGACAATATGGGATATACCACCTATGACTACTCCCTGAGTCTGTATTGTGTGATCTGAAAAGATAGGAGAGTAAACTATGCTAAGTATCCTCACAGGTACAGCGCCTACAATATTTGTGTTGTTTGTCTCTGCTGATACAGGATTGAATGCCCAGAAGTGGTTATTCATGTTGTTACAACCATACCAAATGAAGGCCTGGTAATTATCTAGAGTATTACTTCTCTGATTTTAATTTGAGGTATTTGCTGAGGTTAAAGGAGGATGCATAGAATAAGGTGCAAGATTTCTTAGCTGGACTGGGTATGCAGTGCCTCAGCAGAGCATTCAATGTATTGGAAATGTCAGGATGTCAGCACTGTGTAGAACTAGGAAAATAAACATATATATGTATAATCAATAAAAGCAAGACACAAAATGTAATGTTAAAAAAGCAGGATAAGCCGGGTACTGCTGGTTCATGCCTGTAATCCTAGCTACTCAGGAGGCTGAGATCTGAGGATGACAGTTCAAAGCCTGCCGGGGCAGGAAAGTCCGTGAGACTTTTATCTCCAATAAACCACCAGAAAACTGGAAGTGGCACTGTGGCTCAAGTGGTAGAGCACTAGCCTTGAGCTGCAGAGCTGAGGGATAGTGCCCAGGTCCAGAGTTCAAGCCCCAAGATGGACGACAAAAAAAAATGGTTAAAAAATACAATTACCACTACATAAACACAACAGAAATGAGCTTTTGCAAAACTACACAGAACAAACTTAAAAATTAAGATATGATGAAAACAAAACTGAGAGTAAAACAATTAAAAATGACTATAAGCAGGTGCCTGTAATCCTAGATACTCAGGAGGCTGGAAACTCCATGGCACTCTTATCTCCAATAAATTACTCAAAATGCTGGAAGTTGCACTGTGGCTCAAGTGGTAGAGTACTCTCTTTGAGTGAAAGAAGCTCAAGGACAGTACCCAAGCCCAGAGTTCAAGCCCCAGGACTGGCAAAAAAATGACTACAAAATTAAACATGAGAAAACAAAGCTGGAAAAAGGTACAAGGAAAGAAATAAAATGAAAAAAAAATGTAAGCTGGGTACCAGTAGCTCACACCTATGGAACTAGCTACTCAAGAGGCTGAGATCTGAGGATTTCAGAAAATGCTAGTACTGTTACTTCTAATTAATCACCAAAAGAAAACTAGAACTATGGCACAAGTGGTGGATTACTAGCCTTGAGTGTAAAAGCTAAGGTACAGCATCATGACCCTGAGTTCGAGCCCCAGTACTAGCACAGAATAAAAAGAAAAAATTAAAATTTGAATATTAAGAAGATAGTAGAGAAGAACACATACACATACACAAATACATAAAATTCATTAACAAAGAATGAGAGCATTATCTCCAATAATGTGGCTAATTATGTAGGCAAGAGTGAATGCTCACTACCTATGCTGAACAGTAGTCCTTTTCCATGTCTTATTAATCTATACACCCGTTAGAGAGAGTAAATTCTGGAGGTTATTCACCTCTTCCTTCCTACTTGTGCGTTGCTTGCTAGGTGACCGGTGGGAGAAGTTTGGGACTAAAGCCAATTGGATAACTGTCAGGTGCCCTGCTCACTAGTATGTGATATTGAGGAACACCAGATTCCCTTAGTAGAAATTCACTCTAGGAAGATTTGCTCAATGCTCTCCGAGAGCTGGGTTCGTGCCAGGCAATGAAATGTGTGTTAGTCTCTGGTGAATTTGTGAATACCACTTAGAAGAGAGTGGAACAACTATCTGCCCTGGAAGTGGGGTGGAGAGGCATTGTAGGTCCCACACAATCAACAGCCTCAAATCTAGCATTCTGAGTTTAGTTCTGGCCTCATTCATGACTCCTCAAGCTATTAGCTTCTTCTGCTGTCCATATGAGTTGCCAGTCTTAAAATGGAAGCAACTTTTTATGTCATTAACCCTTGCCTATATCGAGGTAGTAGTGGGATTATTTCAGTTGCCTCTTCCACAGCTAAAGTGGGTCTCAAGGTAAATGCCTATTAACATGGTGTAGCAATATTTCCTGCAGATTTCTGGAGACAGGAAAATGCAAGAGCTTTGGTTTCCCACAATGATTACATGTTGGGAAGTACACAGGATTTCTCTAGCACCAGTGTGCTATGCAGATTACAGATCAGCTGTATCCAGAACTGTCCTTTGGTACTGTGATGATTTCTGTGCTGTTTCCTAAGACTATTCCCTTTTCACTATCCCAAGCTTCCATACACTGAGGATTAGGATTCATTTTCTCCTCTGCTTCATTTCCAAGAGTCTCTGCTTTTCTCTAAACCTCTGTCCACTATTGAACATATGAAATTTCATTTTTTACTAGCATTACTTGATTGTACAAAAAGGTTTCATCATATCTCCATTTTTATATACAATGTATCTTGATGCCCTACAATTGATTGGATCAAGAAAATGTGGTATACATGGATAAACATATATAATTATATATATTTATGTATGTATGTATAATGGAATGTCATTTTCCCACAAAGAATTAAATTACGTTATTTTTAGGGAATTTAATAGATCTGGAAGTTATCATATTAAGTGAAGTAAGTCAGGCTTAGAAGGACAAAAACCACATACTTTCTCTCATATATGCATGTTAGAACTAAAATATAAACACACAAACACAATATATTATTTATGTGTATGTGTGTATAAAGACCTTTATGAGGGTGATATGTATGTATATATATTCAATCTGACTAAAGCACAGTATATGCAGATTGAACAGCATGGTGAAACCATTTTGAACAATTAACATGCATTTTATAAAAAAATGAATACACTGGAAGATGAAATAGATCTTATCTGATACTATTGGGAAGGGAACAGAGAGGGAGGAGGACAAATATAAATGAAATATGTGTGTGAGAGAAATTTGAACTCATAAGTAAATACATTGGGTAGTATGCAAGTGTATACAAATGTATTATTTGAGATATGGTAGATTCAAGGGCCATTTCAAATAGTGTAACTCATTGGAAACCCCAAATTGAAGTTCACCATAATAAAACACCAGGAAGTGGTGTAGTGAGGTCAAGGGCAAAGGGGAAAATGGGAAGGTGGAGAACACAGTCAAGATTCAATATATATCCTAAAAAATTAAAAAGAATGAAGGAAAGGTTGGGTCAAGGAGGAATGGGTAAGAATGTTGAAAGGAGTGACAGTGATCAAGATATATCATAGCCGGGTACCAGTGGCTCACACCTGTTATCCTAGCTACTCAAGAGGCTGATATCTGAGTATGGCAGTTCAAAGCCAGCCCATGCAAGAAAGTCCAGGAGACTCTTTTTTTCCCATTTCTTTGATGAACATTGAGGCAAAAATTCTCAATAAAATTCTGGCCAATAAACTTCAACAACTCATCAGAAAAATCATACACTATGATCAAACAGGATTCATCTCAATGATGCAAAGCTGGTTCAATGTACACAATTCAATTAATATAATTCATCACAACAACAAGAGCAAGGATAAGAACCACATGATTATCTCAATAGATGCAGGAAAAGCATTTGACAATTTCCAACACCCCTTTATGATGAAGGCTCTGGAAAAACTAGGAATCCATGGAACATTCCTCAAAGGCTGTATATGACAAACATAATTCTCAATGTTGGAAAGCTAAAGCCATTTCCTCTAAATTCAGGAATGAGACAAGGCTGTCCACTCTCTCCACTTCTCTTCAGTTTAGTATTAGAATGCCTTGCTAGAACAATGAGACAACATGTAAATATGAGACTCTTATCTCAGATAAACTACTCAGAAAAAGCCAGAAGTATTCAAATGTTTTTTTTCTTTCATGTGATTGTTTCTAACATATTTATAACATGATTTATTTGCTGCTTTGTATGTCCCTCCCCCATGGTATAACCTCTGTTTTCACTGTATTTGATGTTGGTATAATTTGTGGAGTGGAAGGGAAAAACAAATCATTTAATAGGTACAGGTGGACCCATTGCAACAATGAG
Source organism: Dipodomys merriami (assembly GCF_024711535.1). NCBI lineage: Eukaryota > Metazoa > Chordata > Mammalia > Rodentia > Heteromyidae > Dipodomys > Dipodomys merriami. The sequence continues at coordinate 69,156,571 of NW_027204492.1, forward strand.
ATGTACAAGTCGTTATGTCGAAAAACGAACTTTACAACTTTGGCGGGGGTGAGGGGTTGGAAGTGGGGAGGGGGGGCGAGGAGAAGATGGGAAGGGATGGGATGGGGAAACAAAGGAGGAGGCAACAATGCTTGATAAGAAATGCATTCATTATCTTGCCCATGTAATTGTAACCCTTCTGTACAGTATTTTCACAAAAAAAGGGCAGCAATGGTGCTGTGGCTCAAGTGGTAGAGAACTAGCCTTGAATACAAAGAAGTTCAAGGACAGTGCCCAGGCCCTGAGTTCAAGCCTTAGGCATGGCAAAATATAAAGAAATATTGTGTTCATAAAATGCTAGATGATAGTATGAAACCATGGATATATGCAAAGGAAGACAACTATAAAAATATAATAGCAAAAATGGTCCTAAACAGCTTATTGATACAAAAACTACAGCTAGGTACAAATGTATAGACACATTCATAATCTCCATAGCATTTAGAAAATTTTAAATGTCGGCTTTATTAGTTAATTAAATGTTACCATGCTAATTACATATTGATTTAGGCCAAATGTAGTTATATGGAATTGGGACTGATAGATTAACCCATTACAACGTGCATTTGATTTGCTATTACTTTTTCCTGGATAGGAAGTGGCACTGTAGCTCAAGTGGTAGAGTGCTCGCCTTGAGCTGAAGAGCTGAGGGACAGTGCCCAAGCCCAGAGTTCAAGCCCCATGACCCACAAAAAAAAATGTTCATAGTACTTCTTCCTGGATAACAATTATGCAGTACTTATACAGAAGCATACAAATGTACTTGGTGTTTCAGTCACTAATGAGAATTGCACACATTTATGCTGAAAAGGAAATACAATAAAGGCAAACTACATGAATAAAGTTACTTATTATAGTATTTAGAATGGTGTACAGCAAATAGTATAATAAATCATATGTCCTAGATAAAACATCAGTAATTTATTAAATATGTAACTAGCCAGTCTGTGTAGAAAACACAAAACAGTGATTGAACCAGATTTGAACTGTGTATTTTCTACAAGCACAACTATGTAAATTATTTTATGTGCAAAACATCAAATATAGCATGAAAAAGCGATGTTTGATTTGTCAGAGGGACAAAGGAGAAGTGTTTTCTTCTTAACATTTTTCCATGAATGTTATTTCATAGATGTATGAACAGTTAAAATAAAATTAATCCTATCTTTGTCATTAGATTGGCGTAAGTTATAAGAAGACAGTGACTACTAAAACGTTTTGATAATCACGGAAAGGTTATTCTACAGTTGACCAGGATGAGAGCTGGTGGCTCAGAATTATAATCCTGGATACTCAGAAGGCTGAGATCTGAGGCCAGGCATCTCTGAGTTTATCCAACTTAGACTTTATAGATGTTCAATCTTATGTCCCAGAGATAGCAGTCTTGTTCCATGCCAGCCCATAAAGTCTGGTAGGCTCTTATCTCCATTTAACCAGCAAAAGCCAGAAGTGGAGGTGCAGCACAAGTTATAGAGTGACAGTTCTGAGCACAAAAGCCAAGGAAGATCGTGAGGCCCTGTGTTGAAGCCCTAGTACTGGCAAAAACAAATTACTGACTGGAATTATTTAAAGACAAGTCCTATATAACAAATAATAAACTATGTTACCTGAAGTGTTACTAAATGATTACTAAAGTACTATTCTGTGTTGATATTATTGAACAATCTTAAAAATAGATTGGAAAAGATGAAATAGGCATAGGACCTGTAGAGTGATAAAAGATCTATGAAAATCTTCTCTTTTATAATCAAATGAGTACTGATAAAAGTGTACAAATCAACTTTTTCTAAGAATTCTACAATAAGGCTTTTAATTTGAAAAGGAGTGTTTTTTTTCAAGAACGGTTATCCAAAGAAAAAGAAATAATATATGATGGAACAACTCTCAAAAATCATCCCAAATTTCAATTTAGAAAGTATTAACCTACACATCCTAGTAATAAATAATATTAGAAAGTATTGACCTGATGAACCCCACAAGGGCCACAAGAGGTTTAATCTTCCTTGCTGTTGTTTTCAATGAATTTATAATGTACTATGTAATTTTTTTGATTCTTTTGTATGTTCTTCCCCCATGGTATAACTCTTTTTCACTATATTCGATTTTGGTACCCTGAATCTTGTTTATACATTTTTCTAATTTGGGAAAGGGGAGGGAAATAACAAAATTCTGAAATAAGGATACCAGATGACCCATTGTAACAATGAGATGTACAATACATCATGTTGAAAACAAAGTTTACAACTTCAGGGTTGGAGGGAGGGAGGCATAGGGGAGGTGGGGAGGGAATGGATGGTAGGGGAAAACAAAGGAGGAGGTAACAATGCTTGATAGGAAATATACTCATTACCTTACTCATGTAACTGTAAGCCCTCTGTATAGTATTTTTACAATAAAAACATATATTAAAAAAGAATTTGAACCATTAAATTAGAAGGAAATGAAATAAAAAAACAGATTAGAGCCTTGGCAGTAGATTTGACAATGTAGATGATCGAATCTCTGGGATATAAAACAGCTTAGACATTATAGAGAAAGAACAGACAAGTATTCAAGAAAAATCCAATAAATATGATAGATCTATTCAATATTTAGAAAACACCATCAGAAGGCTTAATTTAAGGCTAAGGGTGTAGAGGAAAGTCTAGAGACAGAAGTGAAAGGTTTAGGGAATTTAACAGGATCCTAGCAGAGAAATTCCCAAACATTCAAAAAGATAGGCCCATTCACTTACAAGAAGTCTTTAGAGCCCCAAATAGACTAAACCAGAACAGGACATCTCACCTTCAAATTGTAATCCACACAGGATCAAATGAGATCAAGGAAATGATCCTTAAACTGTCATAGAAAAAAGATCAATCACTTATAAAGGGAAACCAATCAGAATAACTTCAGATTTCTCTGCAGAGACATTTAAAGCAAGAAGAGCCTGGAAGGATATATGCCACATCCTAGAGACAAACAACTATCAACCAAGAATACTGTACTGAGCTAAACTCTCCTTCCTAACAGAAGGCCAAATAAAAATCTACTAGAGCAAGGAAAAATTGATACAATATATTTCCACCAAAACAGACCTACGAAAGATATTTAAGATATTCTATACATAGAAATCCAACAAGAGCATTATAATGGCAAAGAAACAACCCCTAAACAGAGAATCCAAGAATCTTATGAAGAACCAGCTGGTACAGCTCCAAAGAAAGTAGATAACATGACAGAAACTACCAAAAACCTCAGTCATAAATCAATATTAATGGACTTAACTCTCCAATTAAACGACATAGATTGTCTAGTTGGAACAAAAAGCAAGATCCTTCTATCTGGTGCCTTCACTAGACACACCTTGCCCACACAAAACAAACTATTGTGAAAGTGAAAGTCTGGAATAAAATCTATGAAGCAACCAAGCCCCATAAACAGGCAGGAGTTGCAATCATAGTATCAGATAAAATAGACTTCAAATTAAAATTAGTGAGAAGAGATAAAGGTCACTACATAGTAATTAAGGGATTTCACCTTCAGGACGATATTACAATCCTAAATATCTATTCACCAAAGAAGGAAGCATCCAAATTTATCCAACACTACTTTCCCTAATATCACACATATATGTAAAGACATTAATTTTTGGGGACTTTACTATACCACTATACCCTTTGGACAGATAAACCCAGCAAAAACTCAACAGAGAAAGCTCAGATTTAAACAATTGTGTAGATCAATTACACTTAAGAGACATCTACCAAATATTTCATCCAAAAGTATCAGAATACAAATTCTTCCCAGCATCACAAGAAACATTGTTCAAAACAGACCACATTTTAGGTCACAAAAGAAATTTGTCCAAATTCAGAACCATTGAAATTATGCCCTGCATTCTCTCAGACCACAAGGGAATAAAATTAGAACTCAGCACAGAAAGCTACCAAATAATATCCTGTAACACATGGACTCTGAACAACACAGTATTCAACCACTAGCATGTCATTAGAAAATAAATTCAAATGTTCAGGATATTGAACAAAAATGAACATACAAATTACCAGCTCCTCTGTGACACAGCAAAGGTAGTACTCAGAGGCACGTTTATAGCTCCAAGTTCTTACATCAACAAATTGGAGAGACCTGAAACCAACAATTTAATAAGGCACCTGAAACTCCTTGAAAAATAGCAACAAGCTAAACCCCAACACAGTAGATGGAAACAATTAAAATTAAATCAGAATTAACTGAATTAGTGCCCACAAAAAACCATAGAAAGAATCAACCAAACAAAGAGTTGATTCTTTGAAAAAATTAACCAAATAGCAAATCTTATCAGAAAAAGAAGAGAACACACCCAAATAAACAAACTCAGAGTTGACAATGGAAACATCACCAGAGAAACAACTAAGATTCAGAACACTATAAGAGAAAACTTCTCAAACCTTTATGCTAATAAGTTTGAGAAAATGGAAGAAATGGACGAATTTTTAGCAAATATCGACATGCACAAACTAAACCATATTATTATCTCAATAGATGCAGAAAAAGCATTTTACAAGATCCAACAACCCTTTATGATGAAAGCTCTGGAAGAACTAGGAACCCATGGAGCACTCCTCAATATAATAAAGGCTGTGTATGACAAACCTACAGCCAGCATTATATAATGGAGAAAAGCTAAAGCCTTTTCCTCTGAAAAAAGGAATGAGAGAAGGATGTCCACTCTCTCCACTTCTCTTCAATTTAGTATTAGAATGCCTAGCTACAGCAATAAGAAATGATGATGCAAACATAAAGGGGATCCAAATAGGGAAAGATGAAGTAAAATTCTCCCTCTTTGCAGATGACATGATCTTGTATTTAAGGAACTCCGTGGACACTACTCCCAAGTTATTTGAGCTGATTAGAAACTTTGACAAAGTAGCAGGGTATAAAATTAACCCTCAAAATCAATGGCTTTTCTGCATGCTCACAATGAGAAGAGTGCAGCTGAAATCAGGAAACAACTTCTTTTGTAATAGCCCCACAAAAAAGAAAATATCTAGGAGTTAACGTAACTAAAAAAGTGAATCACCTTTATGACACAAACTTTAAAAACCTGAAAAAGGAAATTAAAGCAGAACTAAGGAAGTGGAAAAACCTCCCATGCTCCTGGATTGGGGGGATTAACATCGTGAAAATGGCAATACTGTCAAAAGCTGTCTAAAAATGCAATGCAATACTTATCAACATTCCAACCTCATTCTTTTTTTTAATTTAATTTTATTTTATTTGTGAACATACTGTACAGAGGAGTTACAATTACATGGGCAGGATAATGCGTACATTTCTTACCAAGCATTGCAGCCTCCTCCTTTGTTTACCCTTCACATCCCTTCCCAGCCTCCCCCCTCCCCCCCATCCCAATCCTTCTCCTTCCCCCTCTCCCCCCCCCCCCCCGCAACGACGTTGTAAAGCTCGTTTTGGACATGACAACTTGTACTTCTAGCAGAAGCAACCTAAAAATTCACATGGAACAATAAAAGACCCCTCAATAGCAAAAACAATCCTTAGCAGAAAGTACAATGCTGGAGGAATATCAATACCAAATTTCAAACTCTACTACAAAGCCATAGCAATCAAAACAGTTTGTTACTGGCACAAGAACAGTTCCCAAGGATCAATGGAATAGAACTGAACACCCAGGAATGAATCGACAGACCTAATCTTTGATAAGGGAGCTAAAAAAAATAGAATGGAAGAAAGACAGCTTCTTCAGTATATGGTGCTGGCAAAATTAGTTAAACACCTGTAGAAATAGAAAACTAAAGCTAGATCCTTATATGTCACCCTGCACCAGTATCAACTGAAAATGCATCAAAGAGCTCGAAGTTAAAGCAGAACCCTGAAAACATTACAGGAAAGAATAGGAAAAACTCTAGGGCTTCTTGGCACAGGCCGAAATTTTCTTAATAAAGATTCAGAACCAAGAATAATCAAAGTTGGAAAAATGGGATTGTATGAAAATGCAGAGCTTCTGCATGGAAAAGGACATAGCTAGCAAGATTGGGAGAAGATCCCACGGATTGGGAGATCTTTACTAGCCGAACAATGGAGAAGGGTTTCATATCTAAAATATCCTTAGAACACATAAAACTAAATCCCCCAACAACAAATTCTCAAAGAAACAACTGTCTGAAAAATAAGTGGACTAAAGACTTAAAGAGAAACTTTTCTGAAGAGGAAATAAGAATGGCCAATAGACACATGAAGAAATGCTCAACTTCTTTAGTAATAACAGAAATGCAAATCAAAACAACATCGAGATTCCATCTCACCCCAGTTAGAATGGTATAATCAAGAAATCTAATAACAACAGATGCTGGAGGGGATATGGCCAAAAGGGAACACTACTGCATTATTGGTAGGAGTGTAAACTTGTTCAGTCACTTTGGAAAGCAGTATGAAGGTTTCTCAAAAGGCTCCAGATAGAGCTCCCCTATGACCCAGCAATATCACACTTTTGGGCATTTACCCAAACTATCACAAACAAGGCCCTACTAAAGCTACTAGAACAGTTATGTTTATCGCCACATTATTTACCGTAGATAAGATATGGAACTAAACCAGATGCCTCTCAGGAGATGAATGGATCAAGAATATATATATATATATATATATATATATATATATATTCATATATATATATAGATATATGAATTTTATGCCTCCATCAGAAAGAATAACACTGTCCCATTTGTCAGGAAATGGAAAGACTTGGAAAAAATTATATTAAGTGAAGTAAGCCAGTCCTAAAGAAACATAGGTCCCATGGTTTCCCTTATTTGCAGTAACTAGTATATGTCTTGGATAAGCAGAAAAGGTCAAAAGATATGTACATATGACTATATAAGAGGATGCTATGCTAAATGAACCCCAAGGTAGGGACACAAGTGGTTTTTATCTTTATTGCTGTTGTTTTTAATGTATTTATAATGTACCATGTCATTTTTTTTCTTTTGTATGTTTTTCCCCCATGGTATAACCCCTGTTTTCATTGTATATGATTCTGGTGCCCTACATCTTGTATATACACTTCTCTAATTTGGAGAGGGGAAGAGAAACAAACAAAATGCTTAAATAGGGATACAGTTTGACCCATTGTATCAATGAGATGTACAAGACACTATTTTGAAAAGGAACTTTACAACTTTTAGGGGAGGAGGTGGGGAGGGATGGGATGATAGGGGAAAAACAAAGGATGTGGTAATAATACTCGATAGGTAATGTACTCACTACCTTACTTATGTAATTGTAACCCCTCTCTACACTATTTTGCAATAAAAATATATACAAAAATAAAAAATTTTAAAGCACACACACACAAAAGAACTACCCTGTGATCCAATAATGCCCCTCTTGAGAACCTACTCAGAGCATTTCAAGTCAGGATATGGGAAAGACACTTGCACATCTATGTTTTTACTACTTTATTCAAATAGATCAGATGACCTACAACAGATAAGCAGACCAAGAGAATGTGGTACACATATACAATAACATTTTGCTCATCTATCAGAAAGAATACTTTTATATCATTTGCAGGAAAATGGATGAATCTAGAGAAAAAAATGTGTTAAGAGAAGTCATGCCCAGAGATACAAATAACACATGTTTTCTTTCCTATGTGGAAGTTAGATAAAAATACTAGCATATATGATAATATATACAGGGTACTATGCATATACACATAACCTGATTAAAGGACAATATACTTAGGAGAAGAGTCCAATGGTGTAACTCCTATCAACAGCTAATGAATAATTTAACAGGGAGCTAAAACACATTTTGTCAGTTGTAGTGATGGTAGAAGGATGGAGTGACTCAAGGTAGGAAGGAAGAGAAAATACCATTATTATATTTAATGTACATTATGTGAAAGTCAACTACATAACTTTAGGGTATGGATGGGATGGGGGAAATAGGGAAGAACAATGGAAGGGGTGACATTGATTATGATGCAATGTACTCATAATCTGACCTATAGAATTGTACAACTACTTAAAAATAAATATAAGCTGGGTTCAGGTAGCTCACGCCTGTAATCCTAGCTACTCAGGAGGCTGAGATCTGAGCATCACAGTTCAAAGCCAGCCTGGGCAGGAAAATCCGTGGGACTCTTATCTCCAATTAACAACTAGAGAACTATAAGTGATGCTGTGGCTGAACTGGTCAAGCACTAGCCTAGAGCTGAAGCACTGAGGGATGACACCCAGGCCCAGAATTCAAGCCCCAGGAATAATAATAATAATAATAATAATAATAATAATAATAATAATAATAATAATAGTAATAATATTGTTTTAAAAATAAGGGAGGCAGCTAATGAATGTTTAGCAGAAGATTTACAGCTATAATTTCAGCACAACTATGAGGGATGGGGGATGACTTGCCCATGGATAAGGCCTTCAAAATCATTTGACACACATAGCAGAAACATATGTTTCTCATCAGATGATGAAAGCTATTTGCCTGGATTGATAATTTTGTGTGGCTTATCAACGATGTTACAAATGTCCAATTAGACCTTGTCAGAACTTAAAGTTCACCACCCCTGCATGAAACATACTAGAACTTAGATAAAACATCACATTTTTTTATTGACAAGAATTTTTGAAGAAAGTCTTTAAGGCTGATTGGAGACTACACTCAAGACAAACTCAAATCCACATGAAAAGTAACTATGGTGATAAATAAAATAACACAAAATAATTTTCATTTCTGACTATTTTTCTCATATGTGCCATAAAATAATAGTATAAATGGTAATTATAAAATTGCATTTCTTGGATATAGTAAAATTTGCTTTATACTATAAAACCAGAATAAAAGAATGGTTAAAGAAATTGATGCATGTTAGAGCAACCTTCTTCTTACAAATGAAATGAAATCAACTTAATGTGAGTTATAGTTCCAGAATGATCAGAAAAATTAAGAAGATAATTAGAAAACTACAGTAAAGCATTACAGATTATGAAACATTTAACATAAGAACAAAGCAGCAATGAAATAGTTAAAGAAAAGAAAATATAGTATAAGTAGCAAAAGTTAAAGTAAATAAATTAAATTTTAGTAGTAATCATATAAAGGTGAATGAATTTCAACACTCCAATCTGAGCACAAAAGTGGACATGTAAGCTTTAATAAACATGTTCCAACTGCATGCTATTTATATTATATAGTTTCAATTAAAAGGTACAAATAGACTGAAGGGAAAGTGATAATGAAAATACACTATGAAAACATTAAAAGAAGTCTGTGGTGGTACTATTAGTATCAAACAATTAAGTTTTGTGACAGAAAGATGTAACAACTGGAAACACACCTTTCCTAACAGCAGGGATTTTTTTACATCAGACAAAACTTGGAGAGATTGAAGAAAGAAATAGATAATTTAACAACAATAATTGGAGACAAAATACTTTCACTAGTGGATACAACAATTAGAGATTAATAAGGAATTAGAAGACTTGACAAATACTATAATGAGATGACAGACACATTCAGTGAAGTATAAATGGCTGAATGGATAAGTCAATTATGGCTTATAAAAACTAGAATATTATTCAGCAATAAAATGTAATGTAATATTCACCTACACTATCTTACTATGTCATAGATAAACCTTGAACACATTGTGCTGAGAGGATAGAGATACAAAAGTTCATGTAAGTGTGTGTCTGTGTGCATTTTCATTAATGTGAGATATACATGGTATACATAATGCATATATAGATACATAGTATATTAATGTTTGCTTAGGGAAGAAGGTGAGGGAATTGGAAGTAACACTAATGAATGTAGAGTTTCTTTTGGGAACAACTAATGTGTTCTGGAATTGTTATTTTGCACAATATATTTATGTTGCATAGTAATTGTGTTGCATAACAACTTAATAGAGGCGTTAAAATTCAATAAATTTTACCCTCAAGTGGTGAATTTTATCATAAGTGAATATCACATCAATAGAAAACAACAAGGACAAATGTGAGCAGGCCTACATCCTTGAAGAAGTTGATTGGCTGATTCTGAAATTTATATGAAAATACAAAATTTCTAGTGTAGTTAAAGTAATTTGAAAAGAAGAAAGGTCAAGCACTTCTTGCACGGCTTACTTAAAGGTACAGAGAATCTATAAACTACCAGTTATATAAAACTAGATATTAAATGAATGGTACATAAGAAGGAATAGACTCTTTCATATAGTGAATTGATTTTTAACAGAAAGAGTTAAGGGAATGTAGTATGGAAAGGATACTATTTTCAAGAAATTATACTGAGGAAATTGCATAATTTTGGAAAAACTAAACTTCAACCTCATGTAAAAATACTTTGAAATGGATTATAGGCCTAAATACAAAACCTAAAACCATAAAACTTCTAGAAAAAAGAAACAAAACATAAAAGGAAAATCTTAGTGACTTTGAGAACATATTTCTAAATAGAATATAGAAAATTACAAAGTATAAAAGAAGTATTGACACCCACGTAGATGTCAATGGGATCATACCTATTATCCTAGGCACTCTGGAGAACTACACTTGAGGCCAGTGTAAGCAATAACATTCACTTGATTCCTTCTCCAAAATAATTAGGAAAAAGCTGGGTTCAGGCTTAGCTTAAGTGGTAGAGTGCCAACCAAGCACAAAGCTCTGAGTTCACACCCTAGTACCACCACCACCACAAAAAAAATATTTATAAACTGTATTTCACAAAAGTAAAGATTTTTATAGTTCATAAGATATATAGGAAAAGAAAGAGGCAAGCCAAAACTGGGAGACTATATTTGTAAGCCTTAAAAGAAGTTCATAGGCTTAGAATATCAGAATAAACATTCGACCTCAAAGAAGATACAGAAGTCAACAAAAAATGGCAAGGCAACGGGATTCACACAAACACTTCAACAAGGAAAATGTACTAATACCAAATAAGCATGTGAAAACATGCCCTAGGTCATTAGCCATTTAATAAATTCAAATTAAAATCACAACAGAGAGAGATTAAGATGATGGATTGTTGACAAGACCACTTCCTGTGTCTTTATACATCAGAAATAAAAATCTCAAGAATGTGATTTCAATGAAAGGCAAGCAAATTTGTACTCTAGTGGACAGTAGTACAAAAAGAGAGGTAGCTAAAAATATAGACCATGAGACACTAAATCTCTAAAAGAAACAAAGATGAAACCTTGCTTAAAGGGAACCAGAAACATTGTGTGGATTGAATCCATCCCATAACCATCCCACCTAGAGCTCATTATCTTTATTATTTCTATCATTTGTTCTGCTTCTGGCAAGAGCTACCCACACAAGCCACACTGTGAACAAAATATTGGCACAGAGGGCTAAGCACAGGTCAGAAAGCCATGATTAAGTCACTGATCAGTTTTTGATTGATATCTACCCTGTTGCCCATGGCAGAAAGTTCAGCAAGAAAGCATGCCAGTGGGAAAGACATTTTCAGTCCTTAGGGCAGTTAAATAGGCCACCACTGTGGACTGATGCGTATACTCATCCACCATAGAATACTCAGTTTAGTAAGCTGATTAAAGGCCCGTATTCTGACCAAGAAGCAAAGATACTCAAACTCCCCTCTACCTAGGATTATTCCCTGAGGACCATGGGCCAGCCTAGTGTGCAAGCATGAATACATCTGATTACTGAGAAATACTTGACTAATGAGCTAATTGTGGGACAAACACATGGTCTCTTAACTATGCATTGGCTTGGTATTGAATGGATGAGTTTGCTATTGCTGAGTTATATCCCAGGTGAAGAGTGAGAAATAACACATCAGTGTTGCCTCTACCTATCCTTGCCGGATCATAAAGAATAAATGAACAGGTAGTATTCAAGTGACTAAAACCCCAAGTCTTAAATTAACTTCAAATGAACAAATCTCAAATTAGGAGCACACAAAATATATTTTTAAAAAGAAAGGTAATATGATACTCAAAATGCAAGCAATTACAAAGTAACTGGTCTGAATGATAGTGTAGAGTATCAAATCACAAATTTTCAGTTCAGAAGAATGATAAATGAGTTCAAAGAAGTCATAAATAGACACCTTAATAAAATTAAATAAAATACAAGTAAGCAGCTAAAGAATTTAAGGACAATACAAAGAAGCAAATAAATGAACTCAAAAGGATACAAATAAAGAGCTAACGAGCACAAAATGTAAAAATCAGCTAAATTAGATGAGGAAGTCAATGCAAAGCACACAAAAGATCTCAATAAAAACAGAAATACTGAAAAAATCAAATTGTAACCCTAGAGATGAAAATCTCTACATGTAAAATTGTCTACTATTTATATCTATATCTATATCTATATTTGTATCTATATCTATATATACTCTTCAGTAGAGTTGATCAAATGAAAGACATAATATTAGGCCTTGAAGATGAGGTAAATATAATAGAAAATTATAAAGAAAAAAGAATAATGAAAATGAGAAGAATATGAAACTTTTCCATAACACTCTTAAAAAACAGAGAAGAAATTAATGGAATTAGGAAAAGGTAACTATATAAGAATTAATGAAACAAAATATTTGTTTTTTAAAAATAAAACGATTGATATGATAATCAGACCAAAAGGGAGAAAAGGCACAGGTTAACAGAAATAGAGAGGAAAAGCAGAGATCATCAGAATAAAATACTGAAGAAATCTAGAGTGTCATGATGGAATAGTTTCCAAACACATTCATCTATTATTCAAAACACACATTTACATAATGTGGAAAATGTAGAAAAAAGAATAAATTTCTAGATGCCATTGACCTGCTCAAATTAAAATAAGAAGATATAAGCCACTTAACTAGATAGACAACAATGAGATTAAATCCAAAGAAAATCCCAGGACCAGATAAATTCACTGTCAGATTCTACTAGACTTTTAAAGAGGAGCTAACACCAATAATCCACAAATTTTTCCATTAAATGAGGTAAGAGACACTTTAAAATTAACCATCCCAAAACAAAAAGTACGATTAGAAGAGAAGTGTATACCAATCTTCTGAATAAAACACTTGAAAACAGGATTCAATGACAAATTAAAAACGTACTGTCTGCCAGGAAGGTGTCTCCCTCCCGGTCTCTGCCCAGTACTGTGTTACCTAGGTAACTAGCTCACCTGGAGGCAGTCACCTCCCTCACCTATGAAGTCTCATCTTGGGCAGCCTCCCGTCCCCCAGTTATGCCTCCCATAGGACCCTCGGAGTGTCCCAGGCCCTGAGGTTATATCTGCAACCAATGTGACCACACCTTTCCCTCACCTAGCCACACCTTCTCCCCATCCTTCACCTAGATAATTGTGGCCCAGGGGTGGCTTGCCCTTTCCGCCATGTGTGCATCCACGATGCACACAGGGGCAGGCAGTTCAGAATAAACAAACTTCTCTTTCTGCCATAATACCACGTGGTGTTCCTTCATCAGCTATCTAATCAAACCTACTTATTTAATTTACCTTACAAAAAAGATTATACACTGTAATCAAAATTGGTTTTGTTCCATGGATGCAAAAATGTTTTAATATATCTAAATCAATAAACATAATACAGTACATAAACATAATCAAGGATAAAAATCTCATGATAATTTCAATTTATACAAAACACCTTTGACAAATTCAATATTCTTTTATTATAAAGCTCAGAAGAAAATATGGAAAAAGAAACCTCAATATAATAAAAGTTATAATAAAAATAACTTCATTCAACATCATATTAAATGGAGAAAAATATTAAATCATTTCCTCTAAAGTGAAGAATGAGAAAAGAGTGCATACTATTTTGCCTCTTACTCAAAATTGTACTAGAATTTCTAGGCATAGCAATAAGGTAAGATAAAGAAATAAAACTGATTCATACAGGAAAGAAAAATGTTAAACTATCCCTAGTCAGATATGACTACCAAAAAACTCTTAAATTTGTTAAACAGCTTTGGCAATGTAGTAGAATATAGTATCAATATACAAAATAAATAATGTATCTGTATATCAGCCATGAGCATGCAGGAAAACAAATGAAAACAATTTCATTCACAGTAGCCTAATAAAACCCTAGTTATAAATTTAACTAAGGAAGTGATATGATCTCTATAATGAGAACTATAAATTATTGAATAAATTGAAAATAATATAAGAAAATGAAAAACCTGCCATATTCATGGATTGACAGGATTAATATTGTAAACATGGCCATAGTACATAAAACAATCTACAGCTTCAAGGTAGTTTCCATCAAAATTCCAATGTCATTTTTTACAGGAAATAGAAAAATCAACCTTAAGATTCATACTGAAGCTAGAAAGACCTGAATAGTCAGACAATGCTAAGCAAAAATAGCAACAGTGGAGGTGTCACAAGACTGGACTTCAAACTATATTACACAGCCATAGTAACAAAACCACCATGTTACTGGCACAAAACAGACCTAAAAACCAATGGAACAGAATGAAGTCTCAAAAATAAAACCACTCAGAAACAGAAAGCTAATTTTTGGCAAAGGAGTCAAAAGCATACACTGGAGAAACAGCCTCTTCAACAAATGGTGCTGGGAAAATGTGTTATTTACATGTAGAAGACTAAGATGACACCTCTATTTCTCATTCTGTACAAAATTTATATCTAAATCGAAAAGAAACTTTAATCTACTATCTGAAATTACAACAGGAAAGCCTACGGAAAACCATGGAAAATAAGGTGAGGTAATTATTTTCCGAATAGTACTCCAATTGACCAGCAAATAAGAACAAGAATTGCCAAATGGGGCTACATCAAATAAAAAACAGGAAACAAGCAAAACAAACATCAAAACAGTAAACAAACAATGCACATCAAAACAAATAATTACCAGAATCAAGAGACAACTAAAAGGATAGAAGGTACTCTTTACCAGGTGTTCATCAAAGGGTTAATATTGGCACTATAAAGAGTAAATAAAAAGCAAATAATCAGTTAAACAAATAAAAAAAGACAAACAACCTAAGTAGAGAAAACAAACGAATGTACTATTCTTAGAAGAAATATAAATAGCTAGTAGATATATGAAGAAAATTTTCAATCTTCATAGCCATAAAGGAAATGAAAATCAAAATAATGCTGAGATTCCATCGGACCCCAATCAGAATGACAGCTATCAATAAAACAACACAAGGTGGTGTGGGAAATAAAGAACATGCACATACTGTTGGAAGGAATGTAAATTAATGCAGTCAGGAAAGAAATTAGTATGGAGTTTCCTCAAAAACTATAAATAGGCCTAACTCATGTTGCTTCATACTATTATTAGGCATATATACAAATGAATGTAAATCAATGTACAAGAAAGCTACCTGTATACATAGGTATTTTGGAGCTCTGTTAATAATAACCAAACCAAGAAACACAACAATAGATGAATAAAGAAAATATGGCACATATATATCACAGATTATTACTGTCATGAAGAAAAATTAAATTGTCATTTGCACGAAAAGATAATCCTGTTGAGAGAGATGAACCAAGTGAAAAAAACCAAATACTGAATATTTTCACTCATTTGAAGAAGCTTGAACTAAAAGACCCACATATAAACACATATACACATATATAATACTCACATATTGTGGGTGTGAGTCACATAAATATGAGACTTTGTAGGGTGCAGGAAAGGAGGCAGAAGGAAAGAAAACTATGAAAGGTAAATAATATTGAACTCTCTATGTATGAAGATATCATAAGAAAACATACTGAAATCTGTTCAACAATAGTTAGAAAGTGGAGCCAGGGAAAGTGGAGCCAGTAGCAATGGAGGTGGTTATTCTATTTAACATATACTCTATGCCATTATGGATTGCCATGATGAAATTTCTAGGTACAAATAATGTACACAAATAACAATGAATGAAAGGAGAGTAAAACAAGCTGTGTTGAGGAATGGGTACCAGCAGAAAGGAAGTGAACAGAAATAGTGAATGAAGGTGAGCATGAAGAATGTATATTTATGTATGAAATGTAACAATTAAATCTATTAAAATTGTTGTAAGGAGATGACAGAAGGGAAGAAAGTGATGGAGTAGTTGAGTTTGATGGAGTATATCGTAAGCATGTATGGAAATGTTGCAATGAAATTCCTGTAACAACTAATGTATCCTAATAAAAATCATACCATCTTTGGCAAGGATATGGACAAACCAGAAGCTTTATCCATCACTAATAAAAATACAAAATATTGGAGTCAAGATGGAACTATGTTTGGTATATAAGTTCAAATTAAAAACAAACCAACATGGGGCTGGGAAGGTGGCTCAGTGGTAGAGTGCTAGCCTCTCATGCATGAGGCACTGGGTTCAATTCCTCAGCACCACAAAAACAGATAAAGACAAAAGTGGAGTTGTGGCTCAAGTTGTAGAGCACTAGCCTTAAGCTGAAGAGATGAAGGACAACACCCAGGCCCAGAGTCAAGTCCCACGACTGACAAAAAAACAAACAAAAAAACCCCACTGACAAAATAACTTAAATATTTCACTACTGCACTCTTAATTATTTGTATAAGAGAAATAAAGACTATATCTCTTTAAAACCCTGTACAGAAATAACTATAGTTATTACCAAAAGCTCCAAACTATAAGCAGCTTAAATTTCCATAAAGAAATGAATGTCCATATTGTAACCTATCCATACAATGGAATACTACTCCACAATATAAAGGAATTAATATTATTACACACTACAACATCAATGAATGAACCTCACAGCAATTAGTTTTGAATGGTAGTAAGCAAACAAAAAGTGTATGTACTGTGATTTTTCTTTCTATAAGACGTTATGTTGAAAAACGAACTTTACAACTTTAGCTAGGGTGGGGAGGCTGGGAGGGCAAGATGGGAGGGCAGGGATGGGAAGGGGAAACAAAGGAGGAGGCAACAATGCTTGATAAGAAATGTACTCATGGGCTGGGAAGGTGGCTCAGTGGTAGAGCGCTTGCCTTGCATGCCTGAGGCCCTGGGTTCGATTCCTCAGCACCACATAAGCAAAAAGAAAAAAGCCAGAAGTGGCGTTGTGGCTCAAGTGATAGAGCGCTAGCCTTGAGCTGAAGAGCTAAGGGACAGCGCCCAGGCCCAGAATTCAGGCCCCATAACCGGACCCCCCCCCAAAAAAAAGAAATGTAATCATTACCTTGCTTATGTAATTGTAACCCCTCTGTACAGCATTTTCATAATAAAGAAAACTTATTAATAATAATAGAAAAGTCTAAAAAAATCTCAGGAACAGTGCCTAGGCCCTAAGTTCAAGCCCCAGGATTAGCAAACACATACACAAATTATTTTCAAATAAAAAATAAGGGAAATAAATTATGACATCTCTGAAAAATAAACTAAAGTGCTCATATGGTTAAAACTGTAGATCTTAACAATGGGATGATATTTAGTGTTTAGCAACAAGACAGATTCATCTCAATATTTTCCTTGATGATTCAACCAATGAAATAAAGCAATTGTGTACAATCAAAGAATACACTAATAAATGTAAATCAATCCATACTGACAGGAAGCAGATCAGTGTTTGTCGATGGATGGATCTAAAGTGAGAGAAAACGGCCAAGAATCATGAAAAAATAACAGAACATGTGAATAGGTTCCTTGTCTCAATTGCAGTGATTATTGATATATGCATGCATGAAAGCTCATCAATTCTGCAGTATAACTATGAATGCTTCATTGCACATCCATCATCTTTCAATAAAGCTTATAAAAGGGGGTGGGATACAACAAATGATAGATCCTCTTACCCTCTCTGTCATTGTTCTAATACCCCTATCAGTAAAATGAACAGAACATAAGATGCACCCTCACATTTAAAAGAAAACTATGCATTCACCTAATTTTAGAATCTGGTAGAAAACCCCATGAAGTGCAAAAATCATTTAAGAATACCATACTTAGTCATTACACCTTCTCTCTGGTTCTTTTTTTGTGTGATTCACAAACCTAGTTTCTTAATTATTAAGTTGAACCATGTAAAATGATACATACTGACCATCTTGATATTTTTAGAAAGTAATTTCAAATTGTTTCACTTAATAGAAACCTCAACACTTTCTCTATGCAAATGATACAGAAACAAGAAAAACATCCATGTGCACAGTATTTTTTGTTTTGTTTTGGTATATTCAGGCATAGGAACTGATGTCTAGGGAATAAATGTGCATAAATTGGGGTACTAGCCAGAATGTTTGGTTCATTGTATTAAGAACATTTTGTTCTCTGTAGATGAAAACCTTTATTTAAGAAAGTAAGGAGAATATTAGTTCAAAATAACTGTAGGAATCATGATTCTTATACTCAGAAAACCAGGTAGAACGAACAGGAAAATGCATTGTGTTAGTATGAATGTATACTAGAAAGTAAATTAAACTGAAAAGAATATATACCCCACTTGTAGCATCTGAGAAACCACAGAAGCAGTCATAGAATGGGACAACAGGTAAACCAACAAAGTAGATTTGTTTTGTCATTCTATAAAGACAAATTAAGATAATTTGTTTATGAGTAAAAACAGAAAAAATGAAATCAGTCTTATTAAAGAGAACAGAAGGATATTTGGATGGTTCAGAGTTTTACTTGTAGAGAAATATCTGTCTTGGAATCAGAATGAAAGTATTAGCAGAGCCCAGTGTCTACAGTGAGTAAGAAAGAAGAAACAAGAATAACATGTTAATGAAGAGAAAGCAAATGAAGGCTAAAAGGTCTCAGACTGCAATACAATAGGAAGTGCATGAAATCAGAAAAGATTTCTATCAGACTAAAAAATGCGATTGAAATATCCATTGAAAGTCATGAAATGATCAAACTTTATATTAAATTGAATCAGTAATGTAATTTTAAGAGGCTATCCCAAAATTAAAAGTGAAAAGATAACACAAAAAATACTATAGGGCTGGAAAGGTGGTTCAGTGGTAGAGCACTTGCCTTGCATGCATGAGGCCCTGGGTTCGATTCCTCAGCACCACATAAGCAAAAAGAAAAAAGCCAGAAGTGGCGCTGTGGCTCAAGTGGTAGAGGGCTAGCCTTGAGCTGAAGAGTTGAGGGACAGTGCCCAGGCCCAGAGTTCAGGTCCCACGACCGAACCCCCCCAAAAATAAAAAAAAATACTTTATAAAGGAATAATTACCGAGTAAGCAAATAGTGATTTTACTTTTTTCCTAACAATATTCTTTTTTTGTAGTTGTACGAAGGGTTACTATTCAACATGTCAGTTTATACGTACACTGCATCTTGAACAATTTCATCCTTTTCATCATTCTTACTAATATTCCTAAAAGTTAAATAGATATCAAAAGAAGCATTAATCAAAGACAAATAAATAATGTATTTCTAATCTCCTAATATAAACAAAAATTCATGTACTTTGAGTCAGAGTCATGAGTATAATCCTAGCTACTCAGGAAGCTGAGATATGAGAATCATGTGTTGAAACAAGCCCTGCCACAGTAGTCTATGAGAGTCTTATCTCCAACTAATCAGCAATATTATCCTACATAGGAGAATATATTTTGGGAAGAGTACAGGAAAAAATAAAGATTAAGATTTATGTTTGAAATCATCAATATAAGTCCATTTATAGAATGAAATATAAATTCCTCAAAAACACAAACTCTTCAAAAGATAAATTTCATGAAGATAAAAATATAATATTGGATCTGATTTTGCCAGTTCGTGAAAACTGATATATAGGATAGAAATGAGGAATAAACTTTTAAACTCAATCTTATATTGATCAAAAACAAAAAGAGAACATTATGTTATTAACACTAACATATAAGAAATTTTTTATAATATTTCAAAATATCTACCAAAGTACAAAAGACTACTTCAAATATGACACAACATAAGAGGTAAAAGTAAATAGCTCAAGACAGAAATAATAAAATTGTACAAATAAAGTTATGTCATATTAAAAACATCACTACAAAACTCTATACCTAAATGTGCATTATATGAAGATACTTGAAACTACTAGAAATAGACAAAAACAATTCAAGAGGACAAGAAAAAATAATTTTAAAAATTCCAAACAATTAACAAATTGTATTTCCTGTTTAAATATATATCTTTGTCAGCTAAAATTCCTATGGAACATTTGTAAGACTTGATTACAAAGTAGGCCAAAAAGAAAGTTTAATGAATTTCACAGTTCATACATCTATAATAGTGCTAGAAAAACTGTTTTAGTGTTATCAGTGGAGTAGACTTTCTTAGGAATTCCTGGAAGAAGCAGATGGGATTGAAGTGGACAGAATGTCTGGCTATTTGCTTTCTTGCTCTTACCCATAGTTCATTAAAATGAAGTTAATCAGTAGACATGAAGTTAATCAGTGTAACTTTCAATGAAAACTAAACACTTAAACTTAAAAATCATTAGAAAGGCTTACCAATAAAACAATTATGTCTAAAGTCTGTATTCATGATCTTCAAGTTGAAGAAATCAAACATACCACAGGGGAATTGAAAAGGAAGAAATCTACGAAATAAAAATGAATGAGTAACCCAAAGGACTCCAGAAAAGGGTTCTTTCCTTGAGAGAAGAGAGAAAGTCTATCTAAACGCAGAGCAAAATGAAAATAAGGCAGAATAAGTAATGAAAGAAATAACTGAAGACAATTCTCCAAAATGCCCCCAAATCATGATTTGTGAATGAGAAGAGATCAACAAAAAATCAAGTAAAATAATAATGAAATAAACTAAAATTTTATTAAATATAACATTTCAAAATAAATAAATAAATATAACATTTCAGAAGTATAAAAAAACTAGTAAGTTTCAAATATAGGAAGAATATAGAAAAGAAAAAAATGTTTATTTCACTAGAAACACTGAATCCTGGAATTCAATACCACTGCATCTATAATATTGTTAGGAAATTTTTTTGAGTTTAGAATCTATTAAGCCAAACAATAAGCATGTTTTCATATCTACAACTTTTAATGGTTTTTAAATGTATTTTTGTAAAGGTCATGAATGGAAAAGTTGCAGTTACATAATTAAGGTAATATGTACATTTCTTTCTGAACACTGTTAACCCCCTCTCTCATTTTCTCCAGCTCTCCCCTCCCTACTCCCCTCTCCCCCCAAAATTATAAAGTTCATTTCCAGCATAGTGTCTACTGAGTATCATTGTTACATTGTTATCCTTTGTCCTGCTGTTTCTGTGATTCCCTTTCCCTCCTGGGGATCACATGAGCTTATATTCATGACAAAGTGTACAGAAAGCTAGAACAGACAAAAAAGAAAAATAGAAATAACTGCTTGCAGGACATAATAAGAACCTCTTGTTTCCAATTCTTGGAGTTCATTTGGAGACACTTCATTATATCCTATGCACTTACCGATTGGGCTATTGTGATCCCTTGCTAAGAATATCATAGACATATTCTAGTTATTACAAGTGAGGGAAACCCTGCAGCCTACATTTCTTTGGGCGTGGCTTACTTTGCTTAATATAATTTTCCCAGGTCTTTTCATTTCCTTATGAAGGGGACACTGCCATTCTTTCTGATGGAAACAGAACTCCATTGTGTATATATACCACATTTTCTTGATTCAGTCATTTACTGAGGGGCATCTGAGTTGGGAAAAAGAAGTTTTCACACTGAGCTCTGTAGCTCAGGTCAGTAATTCCAGCTACTTGGGAGGTAAAGATTAGAGAATATGGTTCAAGGTCAGACCAGAGTAAAAAGGATTTCGTGAGACATCATGTAAGGCAGTGGCTGGATGAAGTAGCACATGTCTGTCATCTCGGCTTCCAGGGAAACACTGGGCTCAGCACACAAGACTGTCAGCACCACGACAAGCAGAAACATAGAAGGATAACAGCCCTGCTCAGGTTAGCTGAGGCTTAAAGCAACACCCTGTTTCAAAAATAGTCAAGTGAGATGGGGTCCAGGGGAAAGGGATAGACAAATGC
The DNA here is from genome assembly GCF_024711535.1 of Dipodomys merriami. Classification (NCBI taxonomy): domain Eukaryota; kingdom Metazoa; phylum Chordata; class Mammalia; order Rodentia; family Heteromyidae; genus Dipodomys; species Dipodomys merriami. Next base: position 69,178,587 of record NW_027204492.1, read on the forward strand.
AGAGGAGAAGAGGGGAGAATGCAGTCAAAATTTCAGTATATATCCTACAAAATTAAGAAGAGTAAGGGAAAGAGTGGGTAGGGAGGGATGGGTGAGAGTGTTGAAAGGGGTGACATTGATTAAGATACTGTATAATGTAGTCACAAACTGTTTTAATAAATTGCAACTCCATTGCACAACTACTTAAAGATAGTAAAATATAAGTTAAAATGGAACCAAAAAACAAACAAAAAGAAAATAACTGACACAAAAAGGCTGGAGATGTCTCAATAGTAGTGTTTGCCTAGCAATCATAAAGACCTGAGTTGAATCCATTACACCCCCCAAAAAAGTTTTCAGATATACAAGCATCAGTAGTGCTGTGGCTTTCAGAAGAAAATAATTACTTGAATCCAAATACCAAAAGGAAAATGTGACTACAAGAAATGAGTTCCAAGTCCTGAGTTCAAACCTGAATACTGCCAAAAAGAAGAAAAAGTAATAGTAATCACCAAAGCTGATTAAAGAAAACAATAGTAAGCTTCACAAATATTTATAAAAGTCTTATGAATTCCAAACTTAAGAAATCCAATGGAAAATACATCTTTTCTATTTTTTATTGTTATTGTAAAGGTGATGTACAGAGGGGTTACAGTTACATAAGTTATGTATTGAGAACATTTTTTTTGAACAGTGTCATCTATTCCTTCTTTTCTCCCAGTTCTCTCCTAAACACCCCACAAATTGTATAGCTCATTTTCAACACAGTGTACAGTATTACTGCTGCTTTTGTTTACCATTTGCCCCACCATTTCTGTGCTCCCACATTATCCTCCCCCAAACAGGTAAACTTACATACAAAACAAAAGGGACAGAAAACAAAAACAGTGACAGAGGGGGAAAAACACAAAATAACAAAAACCACTTGTTTCCATTTTTTGGAGTTCAGTTAGATAAATGTCATTTTATATGATCATCTGCATGTAGCTATTGAGCCTTGTGATCCTCTCCTAAGAATATCCTCCTTTGATCTCACTATGTGAATGTAGGAGTATAATTTACTATGTCCAAGTGTTTTTTTTTTTTGTTTGAAAAAGTGACCTTTTTAATACATGGAGATTAAACAAAAAAGAATTCCAAAGGTATGTTCTAAGTGATTACAGTATGACAGGAATGGACAGAAAGCAAGAGCATTTCAAATTGTTTTGTTCTAGGCTTTGATGGTAAAAATTTGAATATGCTATAAATACCTAAGGATAAATATTAATAAAATGTTTATAACTTTGAATCTACTAGAAGTAAAATAATATGGATATCTTGATCACTTCAATAAGAATAAGAAAAATATATGTTGAAAAGATAACAGGTGATATATGTTTAGTTGTTACGTTAAAAACAGTTTTCAAAAGAATAGTTCTGGGAAATATATATATATACACACATATATATATATACATACACATATATTAGACAAATGATTCAATAAAAATGAGAGGAAGAATAAATTGAGTAGTCAAGTACTGCTAATATCTGATAATGTTAACATTACACACAATGGAATTCAAGGTGAAAAGCATTTAAACAGGACAAAGAGGAGAATTTTATATTGAAACAGAACAATGCTCTAAGAAGCTATAATTGTGCTTCTCTATCCATCTAATAAACAGTTTTGAAATCTACAGGCAAAGCCATTAGCAATGCAAGGAACAATGAGCTTATTCAAAAACACAGGGGAGACCATAAAAGTTTCTTAGATATATAAAAGACTATAATATGATGAAAAGAGAAATTAATATCAGAGTATAACACGTGTGCATCCATAAAATTGGAAAACAAATATTTACTTAGCAAATTTTTTCAGTTTCCTAAATTAAATTTAACTCTGTGCAATTTCTTTTCTTTTTAAAAAATATTTATTATTTTTAAAAATGTTTTTTTATTGTAAAGATATTGTACAGAGGGGCTACTGTTACATGAGTAAGTTAATTTTTTATTATTTTAATTTTACTGTAAAGGTGCTACACAGAGGGATTATAGTTACATTAGTTAGGTAATGAGTACATTTCTTGTTGAACATTGTTACCCACTCGTTTGTTTTTCTCCCACTATCCCTTCCCTCCCTGACTCTTCCCCCCAAAGTTGTAAAATTCATTTCCAACATAGTGTCTTACGAGTATCATTGTTGCACTGAGTCATCCTTTGTCCTTGTTTCACCATTTTGTTACTTCCCCTTCCCTTCCCCAAATTCAATAAGCATATATAGAAGACACAGGGTACCAGAATCAAGGACAGTGATTGACAGGAATAAACCAATGGAAAATGAAAAATGGAATAAAATGAAAAGAAATAATTTGATATAGTGCCTTAACTTTCTAGTACATTTAAGGCTGGAAATTTTCTTCAGCATTTCTTGCCTTCATTACACGTAATTCTTTCCTTGTCATTAAAGAGGAAATTGAAGACAGATGCCAAAATATTAATAATAGTTAGACTGGGCAATTAGAGGTTCTTGTTTCTGCTTGTTTTATGTTCTGTATTTCCTGAGAAGAGATAGCACTACATTAAACAAACACTAGTAAAGTCAAGTGTTTTTCAAAATAAATACCATAAGTATTTGTGTGTGTGTGTGTGTGTGTGTGTGTGTGTGTGTGTGTGTCTGTCTGTCTGTCTGTCTGCCTGTCTGTCTGTCTGTCTGTCTGTGGAACTTGAACTCAGGGCCTCATTGCTATCCCTGAGCTTCTGTTGCTCTACTACTTGACCCATAGTTCCATTTCCATTTTTTGGCAGTGTATTGAAGATAGCAAGTCTCACAGACTTTCCTGCCCCAGCTGAATTAGAATCACAATCCTTAGATCTCAGGCTCCTGAGTAGCTAGGACTACAGGTGTGAGCTTCCACCTTTTTTTATTTGTGGAATTCTGTGATGATTTTAAGTTTTTCCCCCTTTACAATATTTATCCAATTTACATATGTTTTTGCTCATTTCTATACACTATGTTTTACATTGAAATTTTAAACTAAAAAAATGAAGAATTGGTTGAAAAGTTACACTAAGAATATAATGATATCAAAATTAAAGTAAACGAAATTCCTCATATACTACCCTTTGCAACATTTCAAAGGCCTCATCAATTTCACATGGGATCAAGTTGAAATTCCTTTCTTCATTTAATTCTGTGTTCATTTATTTGTTAGAAATGGAAAAGAGAAGGGAGCTCTTACAGGTTTACACATGTAATTCCAGTTACTCAGGAGGTTAAGATCTGAGGATTTCAGTTCAAAGCTAGCCTGGACAGGAAAACCTGTTAAACTTGTAACAACTAAAAACCACAAAAATGATGCTGTGGCTGAAGTGGTGGAGTTCGAGTTGTAAGCACAAAAGCTCAGAGATAGGACCCATTCTCTGAGTTTAAGCTCCAAGTCTGCCACCAAGAAATACAGAGAGAGAGACAGAGACAGAGACAGAGAGGGAGGAAGAGAGAGAGACATAGAGACAGACACAAGGAGACAGAAAGACACAGAGAAACAAAGACAGAAACAGAGAAAGAAAGAGAGACAGAGAAACAGGGAGAAAAAAAAAGAAGGTCCAGAGGAAGATGGCAGAGGAGAAGTTGGAGGCTAAACAAGCTCTCACATAGAAAGCAGTTTTAGTGTTCCAGTGAACAATCCTAGGCTAGAGAAGCACATCAAGTGTTCCATCACAGTACAGAGTTTTTCTAGAGAGGAAAAATCCAGGCAGCTTGGTCAAGGAAACAGATCGGAGCACATGCCTGTGTCCGTGGTGATGGCGGCAGCAGAGCTACTGTGGCCGCCATATCAACAGAGAGAGCCCAGGACAAAGGCTCCAGATGAGGAGTGCAAGTGGATTCTACTCACCAGCAAAAACTGACAAGGATCAGAAATCTTCATCCTGCAGACCATGGATGTACCAGAAACCAAGAGGCTTTCATGAATACTCCCACAATACCTTCACTCCTTCTCACGGAGCAGCTGTGGGAGGTACAACCTCCCCCACCACTGGAGAAGATCTCCTTATGTGATACTGACAAAGGCCCAGACTGACCAGCTAGCTCCAACTTAGGCCTTTGAAGAAAACAATAGGTGCCATTCAACAGGTCACAGGAACCTGACCTGACCTACTGGGTTTAGCTCCACCCAGGGGAAAGTTGCCCTTCCCAGGCAGACATATCTCTGCCCCTTGAGGAGTGACTTTCTTCACTGGGTAAACAGAGCCAGAGGCTTCCCCTCCCCACTGCAGCCTAAGCAGCACGCCCAGCAGCAGGAGGGGTAAAAGACAAAAAATTGGACCTCAGTAAATGTAAATCCCGAGAATGGCTCTAGGCTGGGCTCTGTGTCTCAGGAGCTAGAACCTCAGAGAAAAGCTACTGATTGCTGATAGGCCTCAACCCTACCCAGAACCTAGCCTCATCACAGCAACTCCAAGCTAGAGGAAACAGCCATCTCCTTTTTTGTGATACTAGAAGCAGATCTCCCTCCCCTGAACTAGCCTGGTAGTAGCGTCAGAAAGTCCTGGGTAAGGCAGAGCTTTCTTCTGCTCACTCAAACAAACAGATTTAATAAATCAATCAAGCCACAGGAAAACCAAACACCACAAGGAAACCAAAGACTAAGATCTCCCCCCCGTCTCCTGCCCAAAAAAAAAACAAAACCCAAAGAACTCTTTTTTCTATCTAATTTTTTTTATTTTTTAAAAAATTGTTTTCTATTTTTTCTTTCATGAACATTATTTTAGGTGTGTGTGTGTGTGTGTGTGTGTGTGTGTGTGTGTGTGTGTGTGTGTGTGTGTGTGTGCGCGCGCGCGTTTAAATCTCTTTTAACCTTTTGGTCCTTTTTTTGCATAACTTAATTGTAGTTCTGCTCATCCCTAGATAAATACCCCTCATAGATTATTAGACCTTGCCCTTCACTGTATACATACTTAATTCAGAAATTGATTGCTCAATTCACAACCTCTTAGGCTTAACTTTTTTAATAGTAGTACTATTTCTTTATACCTATATAATTTTAAATATTCCATTTTTAAATTTTTTATTTTTTATTTTTACATTTTTCCTTTTTATCTCTCTCCTCCTCTCATCCTATCATTTTCTCCTATCAATATTATTTCTTTATACTTACATAATTTTAAGTGTTTCATTTGTTAAATTTAAATTTTTGATTTTCATTTTTGTCTTGTTTATCTCTTTCCTTTCATTCTGTTCTATCCATTTTTTCTCTGAAATTAGGACTTGGTTAAATTCACTCTTACCTTTTACCCTCCACATCCCTCTAATCCTGTATTTTCCCACAATTCTCCCAAAATCTATTAATTTCTGGTCTGTTGTATCCCTCTTTGATGTTCTTAGCACATTAATCCATAGTTGTTTGATGTTGAATAGATTGTTAAATTAGATTGTATCTGCAGCCATTTTGACTGTGCAACTACAGGACTCTGGTTGATGCTTGCCTTAAAATAGTGTTCTAGCACAAAATTGGTGTTGCTTTCATACCAAATGGGCAGAAAAACCAGAGAAACACGAGAAAAATGTCCAAGTATCTCAACTCCCACTCATAATAATCAGGTGACAGGACAGGTAATGAACAATCCAGAAGAGAGTTCCCCAAAAGCTCTACAAACACTACTGGCAAACTTGGTGAGTGAAAAGTTTGAAAGCCTGCAATGGACTCAGTGTAAACGTGATAGTGAGTGAGAAGAAGTTAACCAAAGATTAATACAGGAATTTCATGAGCAGGCTGAGAACAGTCAAAGAGTAATACAGGAATTGTGTGAGTGTCAGGAAGCTAAACAAAGAGTAGTACAAGAATTGGGTGAGCAAGATGAGAAGAGACAAATATCAATAGAGGCATTCATGGAATTACAAACAGACAGCTAGAGGAATCCAGGGAGACCACAAAGTGAATGCTGAAAGGATCCTGTCAGAAGGAAAGAGAGTCCAATGAAACCATAAACAATCAACTAAAGGATTTGAGAATAAACATATAAGATATAAAACAAAGCTCCAACAAAGAATATGAAGCCAGAAAAGCTGACCATTTAGAAGGAAAAGAAATATAAAACAAAGTAGAAAGTCTTGACAGTAGGCTAGACCATCCAGAAGATCGAATCTCTGGAAATAAAGACAGCATAGATATTATAGAGAAAGAACATACAATGATAAAAGAAAAATTTTTTAAAAAGATAGATCTATTAACATTTGGAAGACACCATCAGAAGGCCTAACCTGAGGATAATGGGTGTAGAGGAGCACCTAGAGACAGAAGTTAGTGGTCTAGGAAATTTATTTAACAGGATCCTAGGAGAGAACTTCCCAAACATGCAAAAACATAGGCCTATTCAGATACAAGAAACTTTTAGAACCCCAAATAGACCAGACCAGAACAGGATGTCTCACCTTCATATTATTATACACAGAGGATCAATTCAGACCAAGCAAAGGATACTTAATGCTGTCAAGGAAAAAAGATCAATCACCTATAAAGGGAAACCAATTAGAATAACTTCAGATTTCTCAGCAAAGAATTAAATCAAGAACAACCTGGAATGATGTGTGCCATGCCCTACAGACAAACAACTATCAACCAAGAATACTGTACCCAGCTAAACTCTCCTTCATAACGGAAGGCCAAATAAAAACCTTCCATAGAAAAGAAAAACTGAAACAACATATCACCATCAAACCAGCCCTATAAATGATACTTAAAGATATCCTACACATAGAAAAATCAACAAGACCACAATAAAGGCCAAGAAACTGCACCCAAACTGAGAGTCCAAGAACCATAGGAAGAACCCAGTAGTCACAGCCCCCAAGAACATGAAGGACGTGGCAGGAACCACCAAACACCTCTTAGTTCCTAACTCTCAATCTTAATGGAGTTAACTCTCCAATTAAGTGACATAGACTGTCTAGTTGGATTAAAAAGCAATATCCTTCTATCTGCTGCCTTCAAGAGTCACACTTTGTCCATAAAAACAAACATATTCTGAAAGTGAAAGGCTGGAATGAAATTTACCAAGCAAATGCTCCCATAAAACGTCCGGAATTGCAAGCCTTATATCAGATAAAATAGCCATCAAATTAAAATTACTGAGAAGAGATAATGAAGGTCACTAAATACTAATTAAGGGATCTTTCCTTCAGGAGGATATTACAATCTAAATATCTATTCACCAAACAACGGACAACTCAAATTTATCCAAGAAACACTACTTTCCCTCAAATCTCACATAGATCCAAAGACATTAATTGTTGGGGACTTTAACACACCACTATCCCCACTAGATAGATCAACCCCACAAAAACACAACAGGGATACCACAGATCTAAACAACTGCATAAATCAACTAGATTTAACAAACATCTACCAAATATTTCACCCAACAGCTTCAGAATACATGTTCTTCTCAGCAGCACCCAGAACATTTTCCAAAATAGAACACATTATAGGTCACAAAACAAACTTGTCCAAATTCAGAAAAATTGAAGTTATGCCCTGCATTTTTTCAGACAAGAAGGGAATACAATTAGAACTCAATACCAAAAGCCACCAAAAAAGTCCCATAACACCTGGAGGCTGAACAACACACTGTTGAATCACCAGTGGGTCATGGAAGAGATTAGAAAGGACATTCAAATGTTTGTGTTATTCAACAAAAGTGAACACAAAAATTACCAGTTCTTTGGGACACAGCAAAGGAAATACTCAGAGGCAAGTTTATAGCTCTGAGTTCCTACATCAACATATTGGAGAGATCTGAAACCAACAATTTAATGAGACATCTCTACCTCTGTGATAAATAGCCGCAAGCTAAACCGCAATCCGGTAGATGGAAACAAATAATTAAAATTAAATCAGAATTAAATGAATTTGAATCCAAAAAAATACTTAGAATCAACAAAACAAAGAGTTCGTTCTTCAAAAAAAATTAATCAAATTGACAGACCCTTAGAAAATCTTATCAGAAAAAGAAGAAAACACACTCAAATAAACAAACTCAGAGATGAGAATGGAAACATCACCAGAGAAACAGCCACGATCCAGAACATAATAAGGGGATACTTCTAAAATCTTTATGCTAATAACTTTGAGAATCTGGAAGAAATGTACCTTTTCCTAGAAAAAAACGACATGCTACAACTAAACCAAGATGAGTTAAACCAACTTAACAAACCAATATCAAACATCAAAATAGAAACAGCAATAAGAGACCTCCCATCTAAGAAAAGCTCAGAACTGGATGGATTTACAGTGGAATTCTACAAGGCCTTCAAAGCAGAACTCACACCAATACTCCTCCAACTCTTCAATGAAATTGAAATAGAATGTTCACTACCAAACTCTTTTTATGAAGCCATTGTCACCCTCATCCCTAAACCGGGCAGGGACTCATCAAAGAAAGAGAACTATATAGACCCATTTCTTTGATGAACATCGATGCAAAACCTCTCAACAAAATTATGGCCAATTGACTTCAACAATTCATCAAAATAAAAATCATACACCATGATCAAACAGGATTCATTCTAGGGATGCAACTCTGGTTCAATATATACAAATCAATTAATATAATTCATCACATCAACAAGAGCAAGGATAAAAACCACATGGTTATCTCAATAGATGCAGAAAAAGCATTTGACAAGATCCAACACCCCTTTATGAAGAAGGGTCTGGAAAAACTAGGAATCCATGGAACATTCCTCAATACAATAAAGGCTGTATATGACAAACCTACAGCCAGTATTATATTCAATGATGGAAAGCTATAGCCATTTCCTCTAAACTCAGGAATGAGACAACTCTGTCCACTCTCTCCACTTCAAGCTCATTCAAAACTTTAGCAAAGTTGCAAGGTATAAAATTAACTCTCAAACATCAATGGCTTTTCTGTATGCCAACAATGAGAAGAAAATGGCTGAAATCAGGAAAGCAACTCCTTTAGTAATAGCACCACAAAACAAACTAACAAACAAACCTATGAATTAACAAAAGAAGTCTCATATGTTCTACCAGCTATGAGCTGGCAGTTTTTTAGCATGAAAAGGGGCATTTTTTAATTTAATTTTTGTAAAGTGCAGTCTTCTATTGGCATTCAGGATTACCCTGTTTCTGCACTGTGTACAAGAATATTCATTCTGCCAAAGTAACCGCAGTGGCTGGGGGTTGTACACTGAAGATTGGCTCACAACCAATGCATTGTGGGTAACAATGTTAATAAAAAGTCTCATTTTTCAAAAAAAAAAAGAAGTGAAGGACCTCTACGATGAAAATTTTAAAAACCTGAAAAAGGAAAACAAACAGAACTTAGGAAATGGAAAAACCTCCCATGCTCCTGATTGGAAGGATCAACATCATGAAAATGGCAATATTTCCCAAGGCTATCTACAATTCAGTGTGGTACTTAGAAATATCCCAACCTCATTCTTCAATGAAATAGAAGCAATCCAAAAATTCATATGCAATAATAAAAGATCACAAATAACAATAACAATCCTTAACAGAAAGAATAATGCTGGAGGAATATCAACACCGAATTGCAACCACTACTGCAAAGCCATAATAATCAAACAGCTTGTTACTGGCACAAGAACAGACCTGAGGACCAATGGAATAGAATTGAAGATCCAGAAATGAACCCACAGATCTAATCTTCAATAAGAGAGCTAAAAAATATAGAATGGAAGAAAGACAACCTCTTCAGTAAATGCTGCTGGCAAAATTGGTTACTCACATGTAAAAAACAAAAGCTAGAACCTTATATATCACCTTGCACCAGAATCAACTCTAAATGGATCAAAGACCTTGGAGTCAAAGCAGACACCTTGAAAACTTTACAAGCAGGAATAAGAGAAACCTTAGGTCTCCTTGGCACAGGCTGAAATGTTCTTAATAGAGACCCAGAAGCACAACAAATGAAAGAAAGGTTGTTTAAGTAGGATTGCATGAAATTGCAGAGCTTCTGCATGGCAAAGGACATAGCTAGCAAGATCAATGGAAAGCCCACAGATTGGGAGAAGATCTTCACTAGCCATACAATGGATAGGGTCTCATATATAAAATATACTTGGAACTCAAAAAATTAAAACTCCTAACAACAAATCCTGAAAGAAACAATTGCCCCATAAATAAGTGGGCTAAAGACTTAAAGAGAAACTTCTCTGAAGAGGAAAGAAGGATGGCCAATAGAAAGAAGGATGGCTCAACCTCCCTAGCCATAAAAGAAATGCAAATTAAAACAACATTGAGATACCACCTCACCCCAGTTAGAATGGCTATAATCAAGAACTCTAATAACAACAGATGCTGGAGGGGATGTGGACACAAGGGAACCCTACGGCTATTGTTGGTGGGAGTGTAAACTTGTTCAACCACTTTGGAAAGTAGCCTGGAGGTTCCTCAAAAGACTCCACATAGAGCTCCCCTATGACCCAGGAATCCCACTTTTGGGCATTTACCCAAATGATCACAAACTAGACCATACTAAAGCTACCAGCACAAGTATGTTTATTGCAGCATTATTTACCATAGCTAAGATATAGAACCTACCCAGATGCCCCTCAGGAGATGAATGGATCAAGAAAATGTGGTATGCCTCCATCAGAAAGAATGACATTGCCCCATTTGTTAGGAAATGGAAAGACTTAAAAAATTAAATTAAGTGAAGTAAGCTAGGCCTAAAGAAATATAGGTCCCAGGTTTCCCTTATTTGCAATAACTAGTATATATTTGGGACAAGCAGAAAAGGTCAAAAGCTATGTACATATGACCAGATGGTAACCAATTGAATCCCATGACAGGGACACAAGTTGTTTTTTCTTTCTTGCTATTGTTTCTAACGTATTTATAATGTACCATGTGATTTTTATTGTTTCTTTGTATGTTCCTCCCTCACGGTATAACCCCTGTTTTCACTGTATTTGATGTCGGTCCCCTGCATCTTGTATAAACACTTCTCTAATTTGCGGAGGGGAAGGGAAACAAAGCAAATACTTAAATAGGGATACAGGTTGACCCATTGTAACAATGAGTTGTACAAGACACTATGTTGCAAAACGAACTTTCCAATTTATTTGGGGGGATGTAACTGTTAAGGTGGGAGGGAAGGGAAAACAAAGGAGGAGGTAACAATGCTTGATAGGAAATGTACTCATTACCTTGGGCATGTAACTGTAACCCCTCTGTACAGTATTTTTACAATAAAAATGGAAAGAAAGAAAGAAAGAGAGAGAGAGAGAGAGAGAGAGAGAGAGAGAGAGAGAGAGAGAGAGAGAGAGAGAGAGAGAGAGAGAGAGAGAGAGAGAGAGAGAGAGAGAGAACCCAACCACACAAAGAATCAGTGGAGATTAAACCAGAGACACTATTTCTTTTTATCTCTATTAAAGAAAAGCTTTGAAGTAAATTTCAATCTGTGCCTTGTCATTTGCTAATCATGGGAAAGTAGATAAATATGTCTATTTTCATTAAGTATTATTTTTCACATTTGCAAAATAGGGTAATCATATCTAACTTTTAGGCTTACTAACCTGGAAGAGAACAACAACAAGTGCGAGGAAAGGAAAGAAAGGCAGGGAGAGAAGGGAAGGAGGGGAAAGGAAGAAGAAAATCATAGCTCCTTGTTTACCTTCACCAAATCATGGCATTTATGAGTTCGTTCCTTACCCAGGCACTTATTTTGTTTTAATCATGGCTATCAAATTTTATCAGTATTTACTCAATACATTATATGTGCCCACCAGGCAATGGACTAGACATAGGTAGGGCCCCAAAGCAGCATTATCCACCAGAATCTCATAACCTAACAGAACAACCCAATATGAAAACAGATCTACTTTGAGAACCATGGGGAAATATGTCACAAGGATGTAGTCTCCGGAAAGCATACCTAAAAATTAGCACACTGGAAGTATATTATGTATACCCTGAAATCAATACCTGCAGAGGGGAAGAAAGAAAGACTAGATGAGCAGAGCGAACTTTACTGTGTATGAAGCAGGAATGACCTTTCAGAGTTCTCAAGAGTTGGAATATGGTGAGTATGCCTTTTATAACCTCCTAGGGATCACTCATTGGAGGCACATCTATTTGCCTTCATCCTGTAGTGGTGGCCTGCTCATGAATGAGATAGCTGCCTTTAATTGAGGAAATCTCTGCTGAGGGCTGCTAGTTGACAACCACATATCAGCCACTGACAACAAAGAAAGAAATTTTTTCTTCATTCACATAGAGAGTTAGCCTTGCTATGTGTCTGCATTCACTTTTGTGAAATATACCAAAGACCCTCAAGAACTCTACAAATGGGATAGCTTAAGGAAAAGCCTATATACCAAAGAATTTTGAGACCAATTTTTAACTTTGGGGGAAAGAGGTGCAATAAAACCAATAGTTTTGCCTTACTTGTCTTTCTTCTTTATTACAATTTCTGCTCATCATTTTAAATGTCCTTAATTAATGATACATTTTATTGGACTTCTGCCCCCAAGCTTTTAAGGCAGAAAGCATACTTCTAAAAATCAAAGAAGACCTAAATAATAAATAAAGCACTGAGCAGTAAAATTACCTTCTGATGAAGAAATAGAAATTCATAACTAAAGCTGAAAATGGGCCTATTCATCATGATTGTCAGCTGGGAGAGAAGAGCCTTGTGTACTGATGGCTCCATCACATTGCCTCAACTCAGAGGCCCTTCACTGCAGTCCTGTCTACAGTACATACTGCAACCTAAAATTCAAAGAACCTTAAGAAGCAGCTTATTTGCCTGCAGTACAATGATCCGAGTACATTTATGGTTTGAAAAAGATTATACCTTCCTCCCACCTACATCTTTAAAGTGACTTTTCAGCCATACATCTTTCGAGAGCCTGAGGACACAGAGAGGTTGTAGTTGAGAGGCATAGAAAAGTTAATGTAGTGCAACAAACCCTCTCTGAGCTCCTACTTGGTGCCAGGACCCTATGTTCGGTCCTAGGAAGTCTGAGCAAATGGACTCATTCTCTGTTTTGCTAGCAATTTATAATTTAGTAGAGAATTATTGCTAGAAAATCAGACAATTAAAAAAATACTGGTGCTATTGGGGGAGGGTTGGAGAGGGCTCAATTAAGAATGGCAATATAAGATAAAGATTCAGGAGCTAGAGTGCCCAGAATGTCAGACCAGTTAGGAAGATATATCCATGGATCAGGCAAGAATCAATGAAGGCTTAAGTACTCCTGCAAATAGAGTCATTCCTCATGCTCTTAGCTATGATAATAAACATATGGTTGACTATCTGAGCATGGTCATCTTAAATCTAATTTTCACAAAGGGCCTCTTTTTAACATGTCAAGCTCTGTGTAGATTTATTTTTCCAACATCTCTGGACACTAAATAGATAAGAGGAGAAGAGTAGATGGACAATGATGGGAAGTGAAGATAAGGAAGGGCTGGAGCAAAAGTTGCATTTTAAAGACCTTGACAAAATACACAAGTGTAGGACAGCCAGAAAAGCATGTTGAGAAAATTGTGTTATACTCATATCTTTTATTAAATTAAACTTTCTAATGTGGACTAACATGAAATTATGCAAAATAATTGCAGAGAGGCCCTGTGTATCTCGTATATGTTTACCTCATCTTGCAAAGTTGAAGCATAACACAAAATAGGTAATGAGTTTGATATAGCCAAGATTCAGAACATTTTCATGAGAATACTTCACATCACAATTTTATAAAGATGTGGTCCTCACACCCTTCTTAATCTCTAGAATATTCTGTTTCTATAATTTGTCATTTCAAGAATATCATAAAATGGATTTATAATTTATGGATCATTAGAGATTGGCTTCTATTCTGTCATTATAATTCTCTGAAGATTCATCCGGACTGTTGTATGTATCATTAATGCATTCATTTATTGCTAAGTTGAATTCCATGGTAAAGATGTGCCACAGGTTATTGATTTGGATGGTATACACTTTGAGGCTACTTTGAATAGTGTTTTTATAAATATCTCTACAAATTTTTGTGTGAGCATAAGTTCCCATGTGTGAGAATAAGTACAGTGGCATTTTCTTGCTTAGTAAATTTTAACAAGCTACCAAAAGTTTATCCAGAGTATATCATTGGAAATTCCCACCAGAAAAATATACAAGTGGCCCAATGTTACTTTCAATTTGTTGTTACATTTTTATGTGAAAAATACATTTTGCTACTTACATATGCATGTGTGTATGTGTGGCCCAGTTTTTGACAACTTCATCACTATCTGGTGTTGACACAATTTTTGTTTTAGTCTTACTGACATATTTATCCTGAAAACCACACAGTGATCTTAATTTCATTTTTCCAATGACTAGCAATATTAAATGGATTTGACATTTTTCTTAAATTATTTTCTGTCCTTTACTCATTTTTGACTTGCATTCTTTTGGTTTCATTGCTTTGGGAGTTCTTAACATATTTTACATAGAAGACTAGCAAGCAGTTTGGGCTAATCTAACAAAATGGCGCAAACAATAAACACAATTCTCACAATTTTGGAATGCAGAATGTCTAAGATCAAGGTAGATCTTATATCTGGTGAGTGTCATTTTGGTGCTGAACATCTTCTCAAATGCGTCTTTGCAAGGCAGAGATAGGACAAATCTCACGTCACTTCCACAGTTAATAATTTACTAATATCATATGAGAACTCCACCTCTTAACCTAATTACCATCACACAAACAATCAGGATTTGAAGTGTGAATTTTGGAAGAACATAAATATTCTGTCCATGGCAGAGATCTCAGTCACAGAAGTGGTTGTATGGAGTATGGCTTTCCATGAATTTAGCATGAGGCTAGAACACAGAAAAGGGGATTTGGTTTGTTTGCTAATTGGATGAATTCCAGTATATATATACTGGATATATATATATATATATATATATATATATATATATATATATATATATATATACAGAATAGAAGCCAATCTCTAATGATCTATAAATTATAAATCCATTTTATGATATTCTTGAAATGACAAATTATAGAAACAGAATATTCTAGAGATTAAGAAGGGTGTGAGGACCACACCTTTATAAAATTGTGATGTGAAGTATTCTCATGAAAATGTTCTGAATCTTGGCTATGTCAAACTCATTACCTATTTTGTGTTATGCTTCAACTTTGCATGATGAGGTAAACAGATAAAAGATACAGAGGGCCTCTCTGCAATTATTTTGAATTATTTTTTATCTACAATTAAATCATAATTTTTCTATTTTAAGTTTTTCTTTATCTTTAATTTTAATCTATTTTATCTATTTATTTTAGTTTCTTTACATAATTGTACAAGGAGGTTTCGAGTCAACATGTCAGTTTCTGAATACAATGCATCTTGATCAATGTCACTCCTTTTATCATTCTTGTCTTGAATGTGTATGAGTGTGCACATGCGCACATACACTCACTATTCCTATTGCTTAAATTTATGGCCTAGGCACTGTCCCTGAGGTTTTTGTTCAGTGCTCTACCATTTTAGCCACAGCTCTATTTCCAGCTTTTTGGTGGTAAATGGCCATAAGTTTCTTACAAACTTTGCTACCTGGTTTTGCTTTGAACTGTGATCCTCAGATCTCAGCCTCTTAAATAGTTATGATTACAGCCATGAGCCACCAGCATTGAGTTTTATAATCTTTACTTTTTAAGAATTAAACTGAGTATATAGCTTAGTTATAGAGTGATTGACAGGCATGTATGAGGTTCCTAGTTGAATGTCTGGCATGGTAATTATTCTTAAGTATGTCTATCAGTCTCAGTGTAGATTTGTTTGGATTTTTCCTATTTGAGCTTTTCTCAACTTCATTTATCTGTAAGTTTGTGTCTTTTGCCAAATCAAGTTTTGAGATATTATCATCACCATCATCATCACTCATTATTATTACTAATTGGCAGTAGACATTGAACGCAGGACACCATACTTACTAGCAAGCACTCTACCATTTGAGCCATGCCTGCCCCCTTCATCAGCTATTATTTTTCCATTATTTTTCTGCTCTAGGTATTTCTGTGCTTCCTTAGATAGGAACGATATTAATGTTATATCTTTTGTTACATTCTTACAGATCCCTAGATAGCTGTTCAGCTTTTTCAGCATAATGTATATTTTGTCTGAGTAATTTCTATTGTTCTATCTTCACCTTGTTGATTATCTTTCCCTATCCATTCCATGTCCTATATTGGTTATTGTTAAAACTCCCATTTTTTCCTTTATAGCTTCTATTCAGAGCTTAAACTGTCTATTTGATGAGACTATGTTTTTCTTCTTTTGTTGAGAGTGTTTGTAATTGTCCACTGAAGAATTTTTATGATAACTTCATTAAAATGTTCATCAAATAATTCAAACATATCTATTTTCTCAAAGTTAGAATCTCTTTATTTTTTTCATTCAGTTTGAGATCTTACTGTTCTTTGGCATAATGAATAAAGTTTAATGAAAACTTGCACATTTTCAAAATTATTTTATAAGTTTATATTATCTAAACTCTTTGCTTTGTCTGGTTTCCTTTCATACCTCTCTCCAGAGAGCAAGATCATTGTACCACATTATTACTCAAATCTATATCCTTTATTAGACCTCTATTGACACCCAATAAGCTAGGATACATTTTGTTACTGCTTGGCAAAAGGACATTCTGACCCCCAACAAGTCTTCCACTGATGCCTCGCTGGAAAAGGTATGGGCTCTTTGCTACTTCATGTGGCTTTCAAAGACATCTCAGAAGCATTAACTCCATTACTAGTGGGCATTGGTGAATGTCATGGCCTTTCATTAAGCCTCCTCTAATATCCCATTAACAAGGAGAGTGAGTAACACTGTCATTGCTATGTGACAATGGGAGTTAGGACTCTGTATATGGTCTTCTTTCATATGTAAATTGGCTACTCAGTATTGTCCAGTGATGATAGAAGTCCTATTTCCCTACTAAGATTCTTCTGGTACCACCTTGACAAGGGATATTTAATTTTGCTATAACCTGGTGAAGGTGGAATTCTAGGGTCCCCACTCAAATTTCCCTAGCAGAGTTTCCCTAGAGGAAAGTAGTCATTGTCTAGAAACTGTATATCCTGCTAGAGTTTCTTTTTCGCAGCACATTAGAAAGTGTTTAGACATTTTTGTAAGAAACTACTGTCGTTTAAGAGTTATGGGCTTCTTCAGCATCAAGCCTAGGGTATTTATGACAAAAAGGAAACCCAACAAGTTGTTTCTTGAGTCTTTTTTACTTCTGTTTACTTTGCAAGTTTTCACATTTGAGGTTTGTTTTGCATATAAGCTCATGGGATTTTCTTTTTGCTTTGCATAGTATTAGGAACAAGTAAGAGCACATTTTCTTTATATTTCTCTAATTAGAAATTCAAATATAAAAGATGACAGTGGCAGCATAACAAATGGGATTGGCTGGAAGTCTGTTTAAAATCCTGGACCAGACAAGGAAAACAATGATTTTTATTAATTAAGTGTGATTACTTCATAGTTGTATTTTTCTTTTACCTACACAAATGTCTTTTGGAACAGAAGGGAAGAAGAATTCATTGCTATAACCCTCATAGAACTAAATACTTACAGGGGTAAAGATTGGGTGTTCAGATCTGAATATTGCCAGACTGTTTTTTTCCATTAATATTAGTGCAGCTGAGATATAATTTGGAGATGATTTATTCAGCTTCCCAATAGTAAAATTTTAACATCCAAATGCATACAATCCCACATTTGACATGAAGTGATGTCTATTGCAGGTGCCTGTGAATGTTTGTGCACATGTGTGCAAATTTGCTTAGAAAGAAACCTGAATTCAGTGTGTGTCCAGTACAAGGCAAGATAGTTTATATTTACAACTTAGAAGCTGCAGTGCTAATTGCTTGTTACATTAAAAAGGATGCAACAATGAGCAGTTAGCAAACCATATTTCTGATGATAATAAGATAGATACAAACAAAACCTTGGCATTGTAGCTTGAATAAAGTGGTAGGGTACAAACATAGCAAGAATGAGGCCCTGAAAAAAAGAAAGAAATTAAGGCATGTAGGAAATAATAATGAGCTAGACGGGATTTCAAGTTGTATTTGAACCAATACTTATTGTCCATCAAAATGTATTTTTTAATGTATATGTGTATGTAACATATGTGTTTGTATATTTGTTCTTATGCTGTGTCTGAAGTAGACATTTGGGGTGGAGTAGCAGAGGGTACACAGGACTACTCAAAGAGATATAAATCTGTTACTTAGATTCTTTAGAGAAAGACAGGCTCAGTGGTAGAACATCCATATCTATTATCAGCTCAAAATGTTACTGAATCTGGACTTTTCTGCATGGGTCCAATATTTTTTAATAACAGAATAGCAGATTTGCAAATTTATTTAGCAATCACAATAGATGCTTGTACCAAGAAATTCTAAGCCTGCTAATGTACTGATTTCAGGAATAGGATCTTTAGACCCCAGTCCAGTTTCGTCTCTTCAGATAATCATGGATGATTCACATTCTTCCTTGTGCGCTTTAGTTTCCCCATTCAAATAAGAAGAGATGAGACAAGACTATCTCTAGAGCTCCGAACTTTATGACTCCATTCTATAGGTATCAATGAGACTTTAAAGAACTTTGAGCACAGCAGTACTCTTAATAAAAAAAACTTTCTTTAAATCAGCAACTCTCAAAAATATTCACAAAGTTGTTACCAAGCACTCCATTTCTAATATGTGATAGTCCAGATTCAGAAACATTTTGAGCTTATATTAGATATGGATGTTCTACACCCCCCCCGCATTTCTTTCACTACAGAATTTAAGAAAAATAACAGGTTTATATCTCCTTGAGTCATCCTGTGTTTCTTGTGTGCTACTCCACTCAAACCCCAATTCAACCTCAACATAACAACAAATATATCAAAGTGTCTTTTTTGTCTTTTACAATCAATTGTGTTTACTTGTGGATTCATAGGCACATACTAATTACTACAAATTAGGGAGACCATGCAACTGCAACCTATGTTTCTTTTTTCTTTTTTCTTTTTTTTTTTTTTTTTTTACTGTGAAAATACCATACAGAGGGGTAACAATTACATGGGCAAGGTAATGAGTACATTTCTTATCAAGCATTGTTGCCTCCTCCTTTGTTTCCCTTTCCCATTCTTCCCATCTCTTCCCCCCCACAGACTCCCCCCCCCCCCCGCCAAAGTTGTAAAGTTCGTTTTTCGACATAACATCTTGTACTTGTTGCAATGGGTCCACCTGTATCCCTATTAAAACAGTTTGTTTTTTCCCTTCCCCTCCACAAAGTATACCAACATCAAATACAGTGAAAAAAGGGGTTATACTGTGGGGGAGGGACATACAAAGCAACAAAAAATCATCTTATAAATATGTTAGAAACAATAGCAAGAAAAAAAATCATTGGAGTCCTAATCTTGGAGTTCATTTTGCCTAACATCAACTTATCTGACCGTTTCTGCTTATCTCAGAAATATACTAGTTATTGCAAATAAGGGAAACCATGAGACCTATGTTTCTTTGGGCCTGGCTTATGTCATACAATATAATTTTTTCCAAGTCTTTCCATTTCCTAACAAATGGGACAAGTTCATTCTTTCTGATGGAGGCATAAAATTCCATTGTGTATATATACCACATTTTCTTGATCCATACATGTACTGAGGGGCATCTGGGTTGGTTTCATATCTTAGCTATGGTAAATAATGCTGCAATAAACATAGTTGTGCTGGTAGCTTTAGTATGGTCTAGTTTATGATCATTTGGGTAAATGCCCAAAAGTGGGATTGCTCTATGTGGAGTCTTATGAGGAACCTCCATACTGCTTTCCAAAGTGGTTGAACAAGTTTTCACTCCCACCAACAATGCAGTAAGCTTCCCTTCTGTCCACATCCCCTCCAGCATCTGTTGTTATTAGAGTTCTTGATTTTAGCCATTCTAACTGGGGTGAGGTGGTATCTCAGTGTTGTTTTGATTTGCATTTCTTTTATGGCTAGGGAGGTTGAGCATTTCTTCATGTGTCTATTGGCCATCCTTCTTTCCTCTTCAGAGAAGTTTGTCTTTAAGTCTTTAGCCCACTTATTTATTGGGCAGTTGTTTCTTTAAGGATTTGTTCTTGGGGGGGATTTAATTTTTTGAGTTCCAGGTATATTTTCGATATGAGACCCTTGTCTCTTGTATGGCTAGTGAAGACCTTCTCACAATCCGTGGGCTTTCTATTGATCTTGCTAGCTATGTCCTTTGCCATACAAAAGCTCTGGAGTTTCATGCAGTCCCATTTGTCCAACCTTTCTTTGATTTGTTGTGTTTCTGGGTCTCTATTAAGAAAATTTCAGCCTGTGCCAACAAGACCTAGGGTTTCTCCTATCCATCCTGTAAGGGTTTCAGAGTGTCTCCTTTGACGCCTAGGTCTTTGATCTATTTGGAATTGATTCTGGTGCAGGGTGATATATAAGGATCTAGCTTTAGTTTTCTACAATTGATTAACCAGTTTTGAAGGCACCATTTACTGAAAAGGCTGTCTTTCTTCCATTCTATTTTTTTAGCTTCCTTACTGAAGATTAGATGGCTATAGGTCTGTGGGTTCTTTCTGGGTCTTCAATTCTATTCCATTGGACCTGAGGTCTGTTCTTGTGCCAGTACCAAGCTGTTTTGATTACTATCGCTTTGTAGTAGAGTTTGAAATTTGGTATTGATATTCCTCCAGCACTGTTCTTTCTGTTAAGGATCGTTTTTGCTATTTGGGATCTTTTATTGTTCCATATGAATTTTTGGATTGCTTCTTCTATTTCCTTGAAGAATGAGGTTATCGCATTAAATTTGTAGATAGCCTTGGGAAGTATTGCCATTTTCACGATGTTGATCCTTCCAATCCAGGAGCATGGGAGTTTTTGCCACTTTCTAAGTTCTGTTTGATTTCCTTTTTCAGGTTTTTGAAGTTTTTTATCATAGAAGTCCTTCACTTCTTTGGTTTAGTTAATTCCTAGGTATTTTATTTTTTTGTGGGGCTATTACGAATGGAGTTGCTTTTCTGGTTTCAGCCATGCTTTTCTCATTGTTGGCATACAGAAAAGCTATTGATTTTTGAGGGTTAATGTTAATCCCTGCTACTTTGCCTAAGTTTTGAATCAGGTTGAGCAATTTGGGAGATCAAGTCATCTGCAAAGAGGGAGAGTTTTATTTCATATTTCCCTAATTGAATCTCTTTTATGTTTGCATCTTGTCATTGCTGTAGCTAGACATTCTAATACTCCGGGGGTGGAACTTCCTCTGCCTGGGCTGGGTGACTTTCCCCTGGGTGGAGCTGAGACTGGCAGGTGTTGAGCAGAATCTGCTCACCTGCTTTGTCTGGCGCCTTTTCCCCAGACTCTCTGTTGTAGGTATGGTGGGTACTGCTGCCACCAATGCTGCCGCAGCTGCCACAGCTGCGGCTACCGGCCAGTGTTCTGATCTTTCTCCTTGCCTGGATGTTCCCTCTCTGGCCCAACTCTCTGTACTGTGATGGCACACTTGGTGTGATTCTCTGACCTCGGACTGTTCACTGGAACACTAAAACTGCTTTCTATGTGAGAGCTTGTTTGTTTAGCCTCCAGCTTCTCCTCCGCCATCTTTCTCCAAACTCTACCTATGTTTCTTTGAGTCTGGCTTACTTTCCTTAATGTAATTTTTTTCAAGTCCCTCCATTTCCTTACAAATGGAAAATATCATTTTTCTGTTGCGTATATATTCCACATCCTCTTGAGCCATTCATCCAGTCAGGGTTATCAGGTTTGATTCCCTATGTTGGCTATGGTAAACAATGTTGCAATGAACATAGGTGTGCTGGTAGCTTTAGTGTACTTTGATTTGTTGCCAATTGGATAAATGCCTAGAAGTGGGATTGCTGGGTAATAGGGAAGTTCTGATTTAGTCTTTTGAAGAACCTCCATACTGCTTTTAGGAGTGGGTAAACAAGTGTTCATTCCCACCAAAGTGTAGTAGCATTTCCTTTTAGCCACATCCCCTTCCATGTCTGTTATTTTTAAAAGATGCTTATTGAAATGGACTCCAAGAAATGGAAATAAGAGGTTTTTTAACTTTCCTTTTTGTGTAGTTTTTCCCTCCATTTTGTCATTAACTTTTATTTCCGTACTTTTTGTCTTGTACCTAAATTTGTCTGATTTGGGAGGGTAAGGGTAAGCACAGAAATGGTGGGACAAAGGGAGAGCTAATTCAGTAGTGATTCTTACTGATCACAATGCTGAATATGAACTATACATCTTGTGGAGAACAGAAGTAGGGAAGGAAAAAGTTGGAAGAAAACAAGGGAAGACCTGACACTGTTAAAAAAAATAAATGTATTCATTGCCTTACTTATGTAACTGTTACCCCTCTGTACATCACCTTTACAATAAATATTTTAAAAAATAAATGAACAAATATACAAACACATAAGTTATATACACACAGGCCATATATATATATATATATATATATATATATATAGTTGATAGAGTATACGTATCACTCTGAAAGCAAGTTGAAATCCTGTCTACTTCATTATTACTTCTGTTGTTTATTCTGATGCATTTGATTCACTTTAGAAATTATAGCTTCAAAGTCTACATATTGAAGTTTGAAAACACATTCTACAAGTGAATCATGTAGATTTCTACAGCAGTGACACACATACACACACACTGCATCTCTTTTATGTACTATATATTTATTTTTACTTTTCCTTAAAGCTTAAATTGTTTAAATGGGTGACAGTGATGACTCATGCCTGTAATCCTAGCTACTCAGGAGACTAGAATCTCAAAATTGTGATTTGAAGCCCAACTCAGACAAGAGAGTTTGTGATACTCTCCTATTAGCTACCAAAAAGTTGTAAGTGGAGCTGTGACTCAAGTGCTAGAGCAGAAAAAACTCAGAGACACCCCGACAACCTGAGTTCAAGCCCAGTGCCAACACACACACACACACACACACACACACACACACACACACACACACACACACACACACAAATGTATAAATGGAACTCATTTAGCAGCCACCTCCCATCTCCATCCTTCCTAATAAATAACATTGGAACATCATCATCTGGAAATATTGGCGTTGTCCTTCATTGTGTTTTCCCTTTCTCTGAAGTTTAGCAAATGTTCTCCTCATTGTGTAAAGTCATGCTTACCCTCACTTTCTGCCTCTGATCTTTTGCTAATCATTCAAAATTTAGTCTGCATCTCATCTTGTCTGAAAAACTTTCCCTGGCTTAATACCCTTTTTCCCCCCACCACTTATGTGCTTGCTTTTCCCCTGGAGATATTTATGAATCTTTTACATGTCCCTATCTTTCACTGTATATCTTTAGTTCTTCAGTTAATACCTCCTTTCTTTTGGGGGGGGGTCCGGTTGTGGGGCCTGAACTCTGTGCCTGGGCGCTGTCCCTCAGCTCTTCAGCTCAAGGCTAGTGCTCTACCACTTGAGCCACAGCGCCACTTCTGGCTTTTTCTTTTTGCTTATGTGGTGCTGAGGAATTAAACCCAGGGCCTTGAACATGCAAGGCAAGTGCTCTACCACTGAGCCACCTTCCCAGCCCAATACTTCCTTTCTTAATAGAATTGTAATTCATTAAATATGATTGTTTAATCATTTTTGTTCCTAAAGGACAACGGACAGTACTTACTGACTCAAATATTCATATACCTAATAGAAGGAGACATACTTATACTATCTGAAGATATTATTAGGTTAAATAGATCATGACTGCCTTCAAATATCTGCCACACTTTCATATGGACATTAAGATTCAATTCATCTCAGGTAAATGTTGAGTCAAATATGGCCTTTTCTAACAGGATTATTGCTTGAATTCAACTCATCTCTTTAAGTACAAGAGTGGAAACTACCTGTCTCCCTATAGTATATGGTATATGTGCGCATGTAACATGTGTCATATGGTGTGGTGGTATGCCTGTAATCTCAGGGATGGGGAGGCTAAGGTAGGGGGCAGCATAGTAAGTTTAAGGACGGTATAAGCTTTATTAGAAGCTGAGTCCAGCCTGGGGATACATAGTAAGGACATATCTCAAAAAAAGTGAGAGAAGTAGGGAAGTACTATTATAATTACCAAAGGCAAAATGCGTTTCTGTGAGAATATTTTCTTATTTTTTGAAGCATGTATGTGAGCTTGATAGTCACTTGCAGAAAATATTACAGAGATTTAGGTTATGATGGGGTGAAGTTCGACTAAATAACATTATATATTCCACTAAAATGTCTTTATTAAAACAAGATGGAATGGAAAATGGCTGTCATATGACCCCTCCTACTTTCTTTTCCTCTAACTATGCTTATCCTTTTTAAAGTCATCACTATTAGTACCAGTATCCAAGATTCACAAGCATTGAATACTGCATCTTTTCCTTTTTTCATTCCTGTTCAGTTACCAAGTTTTATAGCTTCTGCTGCCATGCCAGTATATCATTTCTTGAGTTCATTTTCTTCATTTCTATTGACTATATTCTCCATAGAAGTTTGTCAAAATGTCCCCTTTTGGATCACTGTAACAACCTCTTAACTCTTTGCCAAACCTATCAGAATAACTGTCCTGAAATCTCATTCCATCAAAATAGTCTTAAACCTAAAAGCCTTGAATTACCTCACAGTATCATTAGAAAAAATAAAATAAGCCTCTTGTCGTTTGAAGTAGCTCCAAAGTCTGATTATAACCTACCTGCCCAATTGTGTCTCCCCATTGCTGTGGCTATATGATAGCACTGCTCCACACTGACTGATACCACAATGAACCCTGAACTTCACTTTTTGTTTGTCTAAATTTTAAATATATCCTTTAAGGAAAAACTAAAATGACATCCTCAATTATTCTATCATAATTCTACCTACACTCTATCACTATTTGGGAAAGAGCTAGGGATTTCTCTATTAAACTGATAATATATTTCATTAATGTTTCCAAGATATTTTTAAACTCTTCATTTCAACACTTCTCAAATCATATTTAAAGGTTTGTAGATAGTATATACTTGGATTTGCTTCATTAATATACTGATAATCTCTGCCTAAATACTATAATTGATGTTCATTTTTTTCATGATTCTTGACTTTTTAGTTTGTATTGAGTGCTTATTATATGTGCATTATTATCCAAAGAGTTTTACCTACATTATTTTATTTCTATCCTTACAACTACCTTATGAATGAGATATTAGAATATTCAATTTATAGAAAAAATTAGGGTTAGGGATATTAAATATTTTCTTAGTTACACACATAAAATAATTAAGAAAATACCCCAGTATATGATATGGGAGTATCATGTGTCACTATATGGGAGAAGAATATTTTTTGAGTGGTGAACAGGAAAATGGTGGAAATACCAGAAGAGGACATGGTTTGGTAGGTGAGGACAACAGTACTTAGGCTTAAGAATCAGGTTTAGAAGGAAGTTCAGGATCCTTTGCTTACTGTCTATGTGATCTTGAACATCTACTCAGTTTGCTGTAATGTTTAAATGTCAATTTTAAAAATCCATGGACCTGCCAGAAAAGATCTTCACTTTTATCTATAGCTGTATTAGAGTCCATATCATTCTTTTCCCTATGTCTGACCTGCCATTCAATTTTAGGCTACCCCCTTCCTCTTTGTGAGCATTAATCGTTGTCCATATCAGTGACTTGAAGAAGTCAATTGGATATTTTCTAAAGTCTCCTTCAACTATGATAATCTATAAAAATATGAGATAAATCTGGTAGATTGACTTTCATTACAAGTCAAGTGCATGGTTGGGGTAGGTCCTTATACAGTGGTTATTTTTTTTTTTTGGCCTAAGAAGTAGTAAATACTGCTATTAATAATTGTTATCACGATAATCTCCAAGAAACATTTTCTGTGAATTATGGTGGCACAACATTCATGTTTGTGTAATAATATACCTCTAATAACTATTTAATAATTTTCATTTATTTAGTACATGAAAAATTACAAATTGCCTTTGTTGATTAATGTCATTTCATCCTTTATTACAGTTTGTTGAGAATGGTACTTATTGTTTCCTTCACTTTAATAGTAAGAAAACTAAGTTTAGCCAGTTTTGAATCAGCTCAAGTAATTTGGGAGTGGAGTCCATGGGGTTCTTTAAATACAAGATCGTGTCATCTGCAAAGAGGGAGAGTTTTCCTTCATCTTTTCCCATTTGGATCCACTTTATGTTTGCATCTTGTCTTATTGGTCTATCTAGGTATTCTAATAATAAATTGAAGAGGAGTGGAGAGAGTCGACATCTTTGTCTTGTTCTTGAGATTAGATGAAATGGCTTTTGTTTTTCACCATTAAGTATAATGCTGGCTGTAGGTTTGTCATACACAGTCTTTATTGTATTGAAGAATGTTCCATGAATTCCTAGTTTTTCCAGAGCTTTCATCATAAAGGGGTGTTAGATTTTGTGAAGTGCTTTTTCTGCTTCGATTGAGATAATCATCCTTGCTCTTGTTGATGTGATGAATTATTGAACCATCTTTGCATACCTGACATGAATCCTGTTTGATCATGGTGTATGATTTTTTGGATGACTTGTTGAAGTCAATTGGCCAAAGTTTTGTTTTGAAGTCTTGCATCGATGTTCATCAAAGAAATGGGTCTATAGTTCTCTTTCTTTGATGCGTCCTTGCCTGGTTTGGGGATAAGGGTCATGATGGCTTCATAGAAGGAGTTTGGTAGTGAACTTTCACTTTCAATTTCATTGAGAAGTTTTATGTTCTTCTCCCATGGTATTACCCCTGTTGCCACTGTATTTGATTCCGGTGTCCTGCATCTTGTATATACATTTTTCTAATTTGGGGAGGAGAAGTGAAATAACAAAATGCTGAAATAAGGATAGAGGATGATCCATTGTAACAATGAGATGTACAAGACATTATGTTGAAAACAAACTTTACAACTTTGCGAGGATGGGGTAGGGAGGAGTTGGGGAGGTGGGGAAGAAAGGGATGGTAGGGGAAAAACAAAGGAGGGGGTAACAATGTTCAATAGGAAATGGACTCATTACCTTGCTCATGTAACTGTAACCCCTCTGTACAGTATCTTTACAATAAAAATGTTTAAAAATAGGATATAAAAAAGAAACAACAGAACAGAGGTTTGCAGGGACTGAAATGGAAGAAAAGGACAGGCATTGGTCAAAGGGATGAATTTCAGCTAGAACATGAATAAGATCTGGAGCTCAAATGCACATCCTGGTACTATGGATAACGTATTACCTACCTAAAATATGCTGAAAGTTAAATGTTCTCATCTTAAATGTTCTTATCACACACACATTCAAAATGGTAATTTCCTAAAGGGATAAGTTTGATGTGGCAATTGCTTCCATGCAGGCACATAACAGAATATATACTTACAATATGTAGATATAATATATATGTATGAAAATGTGTATATATGCATAAATATGTTTGTACATATATTATACATGTATATACATGCACATATACATTTTATGAAAATAGATTACATATTTGCATACTTATGTGTACATATATATAATTTAATACATACTTATACATGTAATGTATATGTTTACATGTCATATGTTGTTTGTCAGTAATTCCTCAATAAAGCTTGAGAAAATCAGTAAAAAATGAAAACTAAGTTTTAAGTGAATGTATAATATGTCCAAAGTCATATAGATAAGAATTGAAGTAGCTAATACTAACACCTAGCATAGTGTCTTTACCACAACTTCCTTTTAAAATAATTGATATAAAATCATTACTGTATTTGACTATTTAGAAAGGAAATACTTTCTAATGGATGAGTAAAATTCTATTGTGTATATATACTACATGTTCTTGATCCATTATCTATGGAGAATAGTGTTGCAATAATCATTGTTGTGTTTGTGGCATTACTGTATCCTGGTTTTTAATCTTTAAAGTAAATGTCCAAGAGTAGGATCATCGAGTAGTTCTTTGTTTAGTTTATTAAGTAACCTCCATATTGCTTTCCAAAGTGATTGAACATTCCCACCAACAGTTTACTAGGGTTCCTTTTCACATATCCACAGTAGCATTTGTTATTGTTTTTATTCTTGATGATGGCTGTTAAACTGGAGTGAGGCAGAATCTTGGTGTTGTTTTGATTTACATTTCCTTTTTGGTCAGAGATGTTGATAATTTCTTCATGTGTCTGTTGGCCATTTTAATTTCTAGTAAGATCTCTTTAGCTAATTAGCCCATTGTTGATTATTTGACGGTTTACCTATATTTTGGATATTAGAGCACTGCCTGATGTATAGCTGGCAAAAATCTTTTCCTATTCTGTAGGTTGTTTTTTAGCTTGTGAACTGTGTCCTTTGCCATGCAAAAACTTTTTAGTTTGATGCAATCTCATTTGTCAAGTCTTTGATTTGTTGTGCTTCTGGATCTTTACTCAAAAAGTTTCTGCCTGTGCCAAGGAGTCCTAATATTTCTCCTACTCTTTCCTGTAATAGTTTCATGGTTTCAGATCTTAAATTGAAGTCTTTGATTTGAAAAGAAATGGAAGATCCTGGAAAAATTATGTTAAAAATGAAGTAAGGCAGGCTCAGAGACAAAAAGGATACTTGTGGAAGCTAGAATTAGTTTATAAATGTGCAAGTGAATACTTTGCGTAGAATGCAGGTGTGCACAAATGCATTAACTGAAATATAATAGATTCAGAGAGAACTCAAACAGTGTAATTCATTAGAAAGGCTAAATCAAAGCTCAACAAAACAGCAGGAAATGGGTACTTGAAAGAGGTGGGCCAAGGGGACAGGGGAAGTTTAATGAAGAGAATGGCAGAGAATACAGTACAAACTTCAATGTATATCCTATAACATTAAGAAAAGTGAGGGGAGGAGTGAGTTGGGAGAGGTGGGTGAGAATGTTGAAAAGTGTAACATTGTTCAAGTTGCTTACTGCCTTGCTCACTTTCTGCTACAGCTGTGTCTTCTTCCTCTTTTCTCTTTTTCTTCTCCCAGCTTTCCAATTCCCAGAAGCTCCTTCCTTCTTTCACTCATGGCCCCCAACACTTTAGCACTGATCACTGGCCACTGATACATCATTCGAGTGCAGGATACTATGAGGATTTTATCTGAACCATAGAAATCAGTATGTTTGTGTGCTTGTACACACATGTGTGTGCACATATGTGTGTCTGGCTACTCATTGACCAAAATATAGCTCTAAAATAACTGATTGAAGTTTCAAAATGACAAAATTAAAATGGGCTCATAGAAACCGGCCTTAACTTGGAGAGGAAGCAAGGAGCCACACTGTTCTTCCGACACGGATGAAAGGACCCATCTCAGAAATAACTGAGCCCACTCAAAATTTCAAAGGAACTAAAGCCTGAGGCTCAAACCCTGGGAGATATTTTCTGACTAGCAGCTTGAGAGCTACAGGGGAAATACAAAATTCTTTTTCAGTTTTTATCTAATCCCACACAGATCTAATCTCATCCTTCAAGAAAGATATCTCTTAATCAAGTCCTGTGTAAATAGAAAAGGTTAAAGCACCTCAAGCACAATTTATGTTTTATTTTTAGCTCAATTAACCCTCAGAGCCATTAACTGTCCTGTAGCTTCAGGGCTGACCCTTAGGAAAGTTCAAAGGTTTGTGCCCTCCCCAATCTAAGGGCCATACCTTGCTACAGCTGAAGTAGTTTAAGACTGCAAATTCAAAATTCAAACCCCAGGGTCTTCATTCCCATTGTGTGTGTGTGTGTGTGTGTGTGTGTGTGTGTGTGTGTGTGTGTGCGCGTGTGTGCGTGTGTGTGCATGTGCACACACACGTGCATGCATGCAAGTGCGTTTGCACCAGTTTTACCAGGGCTTGAACTCAGGGCCAGAACTCTCTTCCTTAGCTTTTTTGTTCAAGGATGGAGGTCTAACACATGAGACATAGCCATTTCTGGCTTTTTGCTTGTTAACTGGGGATAAGAATCTCCCATTCTGTCCAAGGCTGCCTTTGAACTGTGATAGCTAATCTCAACCACCAAAATATCTAGGATTACAAGTGAGCTACTGACACCCAGCTCTTAATTTTCATTTTTATTAATGCTCAGGGATTACCAAAATTTGAGTTCTTAGTGATTAAGCCTAATTTATTTGAGGCTCAAAGCCTCAAAAGTCTAATTCAAGTAGCTACTCTAAGACAAGTCTAACTTATCTGGACTGTGTAGTAATTTTTTAACTGAAAGAACTTTTAGAAATTGCAATGATATCCATATTTATCCTTTCAAATGTTCCTCTGTTTGTTTTTCAACTTGAGAAACTTTTATTCTCTTTCTATGTCTCATTTCTTCTTTACATAAAATGGAAGAAGAAACAAGTGGATTAAATCAATGGTTCTCAAGTTTCATGGTACATCAGATCACTGGAGGACCGTGTTAAAAGTACACATGGCTAGGCATCAGCTGTATTGATTCTGATTTAGTATGCCTGGGGTATAGTTTAGGGAGCTAAATTTTTTATAAGCTTCCTAGGCTGTTTTGATGAACATTGCTGCACTCAATGCTCACTAAACTGCTATCCTTAACTAAAAATCAAGAAATGGAAGAAAAGTTGACATGCAACTGAGCTATTCCATTTTCCACTGTTTAGTGTTTTGAAACTTAGAATTCTAAGATCTTGATTGTTGAGGAGGATAGTAACTAAAACAGAAAGAAGATCCATAAAAGTCAGGAACTAAATGTACAGCTACACATGTGAGAAAAAAAATTAGGAAATTGTGTATTGTATTTTCCATAAAGATGCTCCATTTTGAACAATATTAAAACTATCTAACTTGGAAGCAAGAAAAAATGTGTTAGTTTTAAACTATGTAAGAGGAATTAACTTAAGGATACCTGGTAGGACTGAGACAAACCATTTCAAAGTGGCCTAGTTAAGGCTTCTAAGTATTAAGAAAGTTGCCTGAGCCACTGTGGCCTCTCTCATCACAATATACTCCAGGACTTTTTGATAGCTTCCCCCCATTCCAAAACCCTTAAGACTTCTCAATTTTATTTTATTATTATTATCTTTAAGTAATTGTCCAAGGAGTTGCTATTTAACAAAGCAGTTTACAAATACAATATATCTTGATCAATGTCAACTTTTACCCACCCCTTCCCTGACTCTTCTTAATTTGTAGGATATATATTGGATTCTTGTCTACATTTTTCCCTCTTCTCTTTATTAATCTACCCTTTTCCCCTTGACCCTTCCCTATTCCTTTCAAGTACTCGCAACCTATTTCCTGGTGTTTATTTTTTTGAACTTTGCCTTTCTAAGGAATTTCACTATTGGAATTCTCCCTTGAATCTACCATATTTCAGTTAGTAAATTTGCATACACCTCCATATAACCTGATGTATTCACTTATGCTTATAAGCTTCACTTACGTTTATGAGCTTATGTTTATTCACTTATGTATATGAGCTTCCATATACAAAGGAAAACATGCATTTTTTATGTCTCTTGGCCTAGATTACTTCATTCATTTAACATACTTTTTCCAGATCTTTTCATTTCTTTACAAATGGTACAGTATCATTCTTTCTAACAGATGAATAGAATTCCATTGTAGAAATATATCACATTTTCTTGATCCATTCATCCACTGAGGGGCATCTGAGCTGATTCCATACCGTGTCTACCCTCAAGGATTCTTAATATCAAATCTGGTGTATAAATTGTGTCTGTGTGAGAATAATAGACCCCAACGTTCTCTTATAATGCTGTTATTGTCCAGAGTGTTCTGGCCAACAGAGTTCGTTGCCATGGCAACCTTGCTTTGGCTCAGCTTGAGGATTAGGATGAGTTCCTTTCACATACCTGATAAGAAGGGGGAGGGATTTACAGTATGGAGAAGGTTCTTACTTTAAACAGAAACAGTCAACAAGTGGTTATGTTTGCTTCTGGTATGAAGGATGGCCTTGTAGCCCACAGAAATTAAGCATTAAATCATCCCGCTGAGGTTCCCATGGGCTCCCTTCTCTATGCTTCCCCATTTTCACTCCTTGAGGCTTAGGAGTCTTAAATTTGCAAAGCATAACAAATGTGTTGTCAGTGAAGGGTGAGATTCAGGGGAGGGTGGTAAATGAATTGACAGAGGAAAGATGGGAAAATGCAGTCTTAATATTCAATGTACTTATGTAAAAATGTAAACAGGTAACTTTAGAGGATGGATGGGATTGGGAGGGATGGGGGAGAATGTTGGAAGGGGTGACACTGATCAAGATTCATTGTACTCATAAACTGACATGTTCAATTAAAACTTCTTTATGCAACTACTTCGGGATAATTTTTTAAATAATTTTAAAATAATTTAAAAATTAAGACAAGGAAAGAACATAATAGTGTGAGATAAATATGTTTATTAGCCTTATTGTGAAGATCATTTCAATATATATATATATATATGTATAGCAAAATATAAAAAATGTATGTAAGGGCTGGGCAGGTGGCTCAGTGGTAGAGTGCTTGCCTTGCACACATGAGGCCCTGGGTTCAATTCCTCAGCACCACATAAGCAAAAAGAGAAAGGCTGGAAGTGGCGTTGTGACTCAAGTGGTAGAGTGCTAGCCTTGAGCTGAAGAGCTGAGGGACAGCGCCTAGGCACAGAGTTCAGGCCCCACGACCGGACCCCAAAAAAAATGTATGTAAAAAATCACCCAGCTTGTTTGATACTTTGCATTGTCCCATATTAGAGGTATATTGCTTGGCATAATCATGTTCATTGTTACCATCACTGAACAGCTGACTTGCATAGCTCAACAAATGATTTTTATATTTGACCAGGGAAAGGTGTTCTTCTACTTGTATGACCAAGAAGGCTTAGGAATATTTCTGTGTTTGAGGAGAGAAAACATGTCCAAGATTTTCACACTAGTTCAAACTCATTTATTTTAGACAAAGAATCTCTACCTAAAGTTTTGAGTGTTTACCACAAATAAGTCAAAACACATGTCAATACAAAAGCCTGCACATTTAGTGCTTATAAAAGTCTCAGGCTGAATTGATTGTGTTGGTTTCCAAGAGTGTCCATAACAAATTTCTATAACAAAATAATAAGAGAAATTTATTGTCTCACAGAATTGGAATTTAGGAGTCCAAAATGTAAGTAGGTTTATATCAGCAAGGATTAGTCCTTGCTGTTGGACTATGAGAGGGAATAGGTCACTATTCTCCTAGTTTCTAAGGCTTTCTCACAATTCTTTGATGTTCCTTGGTTTGTAGATGAAGTCCCCACATTATCCACCTTCACATGTGTCACTCTTCTTCTTTTCACAGTGTTCTCTTTATGCATGTTGGCCTCTCTGCTCAAATCATGTATATATACATGGACACCAGTTGCACTGGATTAGAGCCCATACCAGTGACTTCATTTTGAGGTGGTTACCTTGGCAATGATACACTTAGTCAAATTATGAGGTCCTGGAGATTAGAACTTGAACTTATCTTTTCTGGGAGAATAAAATCCATCTCTCAATACAATTAATTTATCTTAGAAATGATGAATAAATAAAGTCTAATACACACATTACCTACATAGCTTGGAATATTATTCAGTAACAAAGGCATGATTATAGACATACACATCAATTAGAGTGGATATCAAGTGCAGTACTTAAGTAGGGAGAATAGCATAAGTACATCACTTCATTCATTTAACACTATGAAAATGAAAGTTATACATATGGAAATTAGAAGCAATTGGCAAGATTTAGAAGCACTGTAATAAATAGAGGTAGGTTTAAATACAAAGAGAAAGCATCATAGAATATTTTGTGGAGAAACAATGTGATATGACGGCAATGATTACCTGGATGTGCTCATATAATAAAGTTAAGTAGTACTTTACACATAGAAACAAATGATAGTATTCTGTTATTTTTCTAAGGTTGTAGTAAATATAGCCATTCATGGAAAATGGATGAAGGGCACATGAGATTACCCAAGACATTTTAGGCAACTTTCTGTGTATATTTATTTCAACATAAAAAACAAGCTGAAGCATTTTTAGATTCTAACACTAAGCTGGTATCCAATGCTTTGGGATTATTGTCAGCAGAGCAAAAATCCATTGGATGGCTTAGATGTGAGCAGAGATAGAGAGTATACCAAGAAGAAGACTATGGTTCCAGAAAAAGGAACAAGCCATCAGAAATGAAGGGTATATCAGACCAACAGGGAGACCTGGCAGCTTTAATTGGGAACATTTCTCATACCCCAAAAACTACACAGAAATACTTATGGAATACACAAAATACTTAGTTGGGAAGATATTTTGGAAGTTTTGAGGTCATGTATGATCAAGTAAAGACAAAGATATTTTGGAGGGTTTTTATGGAGGTTTTGAAGTCATGGATGAACAAGCAAAGACATGATACGTGGAACAAGTATTTTATGAAACTCTATGACCATAGATTGTTCAAGAATTAGAAAAAGAAGTTATACATCAGAAAATCCAATGACAGAATTACCATCAAAGTACTACATACAATCAGCACATACAGTAACCAACTCTGACTTGGAGTGAGACAGATGTTATGGAAGATGTAATACTTGATTTTGCCATATTACAATTTCATCAGGCAGAAAAAGTAAAATATACAAATGCAGAAAAATATAAATATATCTAAAATTTTAAATTAGAGGAAATTTCAAAGAAGATAGTGGCTAAAAATGAAATTATGTATATAATCATATAATGAAGGTCTTTGTATATAAAGTTAGAGTTTGTACTTTATCCTATAGGTGATATGGAATTACCAAATAATTTTGAATGAGAGTAGTACAATCAGATTTTTTAGGGGGATAGGGAAGGGAGAATAATTTATTACCAGTATGGAAGACAGATTTAGTTTTGATGAGACTAAAGACATATCAGTAAAGGTTTGTATTAAATGAGGACATGTCTTAAAATGAGGTATAAGAAAACATCATGTGGATCTACCACACAGATGCATGACAGTGAGGCTGTATATTGTTAAACTCTTTTTAAATTTTTTATTTTATTGTAAAGATGCTGTACAGAGGGGTTACAGTTACATGAGTACGGCAATGAGTACATTATTTGTTGATGATTTTTAGCCCTTCTCTTGTTGTTGTCCCACTATCCCTTCCCTCCCCCACCTCCCACACTCCTCCCCACACTACTACCCCCGCCCCCTGAAGCTGTAAAATTCGTTTCCAATATACTGTCATGTGGGTATCATTGTTGCTATGGGTCATCCTCTGTCCTTGTTTCAGCGTGTTGTTATTCCCCTTCCCCTCCTCAGATTAGATAAATGTACATACAAGATGCAGGACATGGGAATCAAATACAGTGAAAGAGGGGCTGTACCATGGGGGAAGAACATGCAAAGAAACAATAAAAATCACATAGTTCATTTAAAACAACAATAATAAAGACAGACCTCTTGTGTCCATATCTTAAGGTTCATTTTGCTTAGCATCATCTTACATGGTTATAAGTACATAGTTTTTGAGCTTTTCTGCTTATATGACAAAATTACCCTAGATGTATATTAATTATTACAAATGAGGGAAATCATGGGACCTAAACTTCTTGGGGACTGGCTTACTTCACTTAATATGATTTTTCCCAAGTTTTTCTATTTCCTAACAAATCAGGGCTTGATCCACTCATCTACTGAGGTGCATCTGGGTTGGTTCCATATCTTAGCTATGGTGAATAATGCTGCAACAAACATAGTTGTGTTGGTAGCTTTAGTAGGGCCTTGTTTGTGATCATTTGGGTAAACGCCCAGAAGTGGGATTGCTGGGTCATAGGGAAGCTCTATGTGGAGTCTTTGAGGAACCTCCATACAGCTTTCCAGAGTTGTTGAACAGGTTTACACCCCCCTCCACAATGCAGTAGGGTTCCCTTTTGTCCACATCCCCTCCAGAATCTGCTATTATGAGATTTCATGATTATACCCATTCTAACAGGAGTGAAGTGTAATCTCAATGTTGTTTAGTTTTGCATTTCTTTTTTATTTAATATATATTTTTAGTTCATGAATATATTTTTATTTGTTAGATATTTTTATTTGATATATATTTTTATTTAATATATATTTATTATAAAGATACTGTACAGAGGGGTTACATTTACATGGGCAAGGTAATTAATCCATTTCCTATGGAGCATTATTAAACCCTTCTTTATTTTTCCCCCCATCATACCTTTCTTCCCCACCGCCCCAACTCCTTCCTCTTCTTTCCCAACCCCCACTCCCCTGCAAAGTTGTAAAGTTCATTTTTAACATAGTATCTTGTATATCTCATTGTTACAATGGGTCATCCTCTATCCTCATTTCAGCATTTTGTTATTCTCCTCGCCTCCCCAAATTAGAAACTGTATATACAAGATGCAGAGCACCGGAATCAAATACAGTGACAACAGGGGTTGTACCATGGGGGAAGAACATATTAAGAAACAAAAAAAAATCACACAGTACATTAGAAGTACATTAAAAAGTATATCAACAAAGATAAAACCTCTTGTGTCCCTATCTTGGGGTTCATTTTGCTTAGCATCAGGTTATATGGTCATATGTGCATAGATTTTGACCTTTTCTGCTTGTCCTCAACATATACTAGTTATTGCAGATAAGGGAAACCATGGGACCTATGTTTCTTTGGGCCTGGCTTACTTCAATTAATATAATTTTTTCCAAGTCTTCCCATTTCCAAATAAATGGGGTGGTGTCATTCTTTGTGATGGAGGCATAGAATTCCATTGTATGTAGATATACAGAGAGAGAGAGAGAGAGAGAGAGAGAGAGAGAGAGAGAGAGAGAGAGAGAGAGAGAGAGAGAGAGAGAGAGAGAGAGAGAGAGAGAGAGAGAGAGAAAGAGAGAGAGAAAGAGAAAGAGAGAGAGAGGTATATACCACATTTTCTTGATCCATTCATCTAGTGAGGGGCATCTGGGTTGTTTCCTTATAATGTTGCAATAAACATAGTTGGGCTAGTAGGTTTAGTATAGTCTTGTTTGTGATCATTTGGGTAAATGCCTAAAAGTGAGATTGCTGGGTCATAGGGGAGCTTTATGAAGAGTCTTATGAGGAACCTCCATACTGCTTTCCAAAGTGGTTGAACAAGTTTACACTCCCACCAACAATGCAGTAGTGTTCTCGCTTGGCCACATATTACATTTCTTGATTATCGCCATTCTAACTGTGGTGAGGTAGAAGCTCAATGTTGTTTTGATGTGCATTTCTTTTATGGTCATTTCTTTTATTGGCTATTCTTATTTCTTCTTCAGAGAAGTCTTTCTTTAAGTCTTTAGCTCACTTATTAGTCGGGCTGTTATTTCTTTGAGAATTTGTTGTTAGAGGATTTAATTTTTTGAGTTCTAAGTATATTTCAGATATGAGACCCTTATCCATTGTTTGGCTAGTGGAGATCTTCTCCCAGTCCATGGGCTTCCTATTGATCTTGCTTGTTATGTCCTTTGCCATGCAGAAGCTCTGCAGTTTCATGATTTGCATTTCTTTAATGGCCAGAGATGTTGAGCATTATTCATGTCTATTGGCCATTCTTATTTCCTTTTCAGAAAAGTCTCTCTTTAAATCTTTAGCCCACTTGTTGATGGGGCGGTTGTTTCTTTGAGGATTTGTTTTTGGAGGACCTATTTTTTCTGGATGAAATGGAAGCATTTCTAGCAAATATTGATATGTCCAAACTAAACCAAGATGAGTTCAACCAATTTAACAGACCAATATCAAGCATCAAAATAGAAACAGCAATAAGAGACCTCCCATCCAAGAAAAGCCCAGAACCAAATGGGTTCACTGCTGAATTCTACAAGGCCTTCAAAGAAGAACTCACACTAATATTCCTCCAACTCTTCAATGAAATTCAAAATGAAAGTTCACTACCAAACTCTCAACAAAATTCTGGCCGATCAATTTCAACAAGTCATCCAAAAAAATCATACACTATGATCAAACAGGATTCATTCCAGCAATGCAAAACTGGTTCAATATACACAAATCAATTAATGTAATACATCACATCAACAAGAGCAAAGATGATGATTATCTCAATCGAAGCGGGAAAAGCACTTGACCAGATCTAACACCCCTTTATGATAAAAGCTGTGGAGAATCTAGGAATCCAGGGAACATTTCTCAATACAATAAGGGCCATGTATTACAAACCTATAGTCAACATTATACTTAATGGCGAAAAGCTAAGGCCATTTCCTCTAAACTCAGGAACAAGACAAGGATGTCCACTCTCTCCACTTCTCTTCAATTTATTATTAGAATGCCTAACTAGAGCAGTAAAACAAGATGCAAAACATAAAGGGAATCCAAATAGGGAAAGATGAAGTAGAACTCTCCCTCTTTGTTAAACTCTCAATTCAACCAGCCACAATATTTGTATGTTTTTTGTTTTTTGGTTTATTTCTGGTGCAATTTAGGAAAGTGGAGAGTCCTTTGGCATCTTTCATGTAGAAAAGAGACTTAAAATAAGCATAAAGAAGTTGGGAAATGAGCTGGGAAGGTTACTCAGTGGTAGAATGCTTGCTTCACATAGGCCTTGGTTCAATTTCTCAGCACCACATAAACAGAAAACGCTGGAAGTGGCTTTATGGCTCAAGTGATAGAGCATTAGCCTTGAGCTGAAGAGCTGATGAACAGCATCCAGGCCCAGAGTTCAAGCCCACAACCACCACCAACAACAACAAAAAAATGGGAATCTGCTGGTGCCAGTGGCTCACACCTGTAATCCTAGTGGCTGAGGAGGCTAAGAGATAAAAATCTAAGTTCAAAACAACCTGAGACTTTTATCTTCATCAAAAAGCTGGAAGTGAAGGTATTGCTTACGTGGTAGGGCACCAACCTTGAGGGAGAAGCCAAGCAAACCTTGGGACCCTAATTTCAAGTCTTAGGACCAGCATGTGTGCACACAGATGTATACACACACACACACACACACACACACAATTATGAATAGGTAGTGATATGAACAAGATAGCAAAATAGGAAGACATGAGTCTCATCTACTGTGGGCAAAGTGATTTGATAGCAAACATAAAATATGAATATTTTAGAAAATTAGTGAGAAGATTCTGAACTTCTAGGTAAGTATAAAAGCAGGCACATTGAAAATTACAGAAAAATTGAAGACACCCCACCATAATCCAAAAGCCTAACAGTCATATAATCATAATGAAACATTCAAATCCTGATCTTTCTGTCACAACTATTCAACTCTGTCATTGTAGTGAAGCAGCACCACAAATAAATGGGCATAGTAATATATCCAAAAAGCAAGAAACTAGGCACTCTATACTTTGCAGAGCAGATAGTAGGTTGTTGATTCCTGTTAAACAATGTACTGTTAAACAATCAACTTTGATATGTCAACAATTTTGGGTACAGTTCTTTTCCTTTATGCTCTGAAATTCTCCTTTGTAATAGAATCCAATTATTGCCCATAGCTCCCAGCAAAGCCTCCCTGTGAGCATCAGAGTAAAACAAATCTTAATTGCTGTATTCAATTTATTACCTATAAGTATTGAATGTGAAACATTGTATTTCTGATATGAATATTCCATTGACAGGAGTAAATGATTGTTTCTCTGACATGAATAACTAAGATAATAAAATCTTTTACAATTAAAAAAAGGAATAAGGTGAAAAAAATCAAAGTTCCCTACTTTTCCATGGGCAAAATAGCCCATGCCATTATGGACCTTAATTTAGTACTGTATTAGCCTTAATGAACTATGTGTCTAGGATGTAACAAGACTTGATGGCTTTGGTGTTCACTGGTCTGATATAGGAAGTTGGGGCCATCCATCTCTAGTGAGATCGGTAGAAACCTTTCAGTGTCTCACAATAGGCCAGTAAGCAAGGATGAGGCATCTGGGCCTACCATGGCCTCAGGGAGAGGAGTATATGGATAAAATAATCTCTCTGAGTACTCTTTTGTTTCTAAACAATGTATCAATAAAGCATTGAGACACACCTGGCACTAAAGTAGGGGTGATTTCCCATCACAGCTTTCTGGCAGATCAGAGCCAAGGCATATAGTGCTGAATGAGTAGAAATGACTGCAGATCAGATTAAAAGTTCCCTTAGGGGGCAGAAGCAGGTGCCCTGAGATTTCTAACAGTAGTGAAGTACAACTAGAAAAATGATCTTTTAGAAATAAAGGAAAGACAAAGATTTTTTTAGACAAAATCTGAGAAAATATATCCTTACCAGATTTGTTTCACAAGAAATGCTAAAAGAATATCTTCAAATGGAAAAAAAACCAAGATAATGGGAAGGAGGTACTATAGGAATATATAAATTATACTGTTAAGGGTAATTATAAATTGTAGCAATCAATACCCACATAAAAACAAGCACAAAGATGTCAGACAAATATCCTGATAAAAAGGAACAAACAAAACTTCCAATTAGTAAAAAGAAAAAAGTAATAAATATTGAAAGAGATATAAAAGAATTGTGTTCTAAAATCAATGCAACGATCAACAGAACAATAATCTGCTTCCTTGGAAAGGTAAAAAAAAAAAATAGACAAATTCTTAACCAGACTAAAAAAAGGAGAGAGACCACTCAAAATCCGAGATAAAAAGGGGAATGTTACAATTGACATCACAGAAATACAAATGATAACTTCAGATTATTTTAAATAACTATATGCCAACAAAATTTATTATCTAAAAGAAATGGACAGTTTCCTAGACACATTCACCTTACCAACACTGAAGGAAGTATGTATAAACTATATAAATAAACCAATAACAAGTAATGATATTTAATCAGTAATAAGTGCTTCTCGTCAAAAACAAAAAGCCCAGAACCAGATAGATTCACTGATAAATTCTGTCAAACATGTAACAAGTAAATATTAATTGTTCTTAAGTAATTGCGAAGTAACAGAAGATAAAAGAATCATACCAAATGCTCTCTACCAGGCCAGAATTTTCTGGATATCAAAACAAGATAAGAACATGACAGAAAGAAAACTATATTAATATTATTAATTAACCTAGGCATAAATATTCTCAAAAATCAAATCTGGTGGTACTATATTATTCATTATAATCAAATGAAATTCATCCCTTGCATAAAAGGAAAGTTCAGTATAGTATATAAAAATTAAAAATATATGATCTAGTACAGCAACAAAATGAAAAAATCCAATTATTATCACCTCAGTAGATGTAAAAAGGCATTTGATAAAATTCAAAAAGCACAAGAAACAATATATATGTACATATACAACAATATGGATACATAAAACATATAATTCTGTACAGCAAATGAAGGATGGAAGGAATATAAATTACCCATTATGAAAAATAGTATGGAGTCTTCAACAAATTAAAAACAACTGCCATGCAATCTAGAAATTTCATTATTGGATAAATATAAAAAGGAAGCAAAATTAGTGTGTCTATTTCAGCACTGTTCACAACAGCCAATAAATAACTATGTGTCTATCAATTGATGAATGGATAAAAAATGTAGCATATATACAGAATAAAATAATAAAAAATAGAATGTTGAAAACTATCATGAGATAATTATATAAAAATAAAAGCCAATACAATAACAGGATTGAACATTATATATCAAGAAAATCTAATACAGATTTTGAAATAGTATCTTCTATCCAACATTTCTCTCAGGTATATCTGGAAATTTTTCTAAGTTATATTACATATTAGGTCACCAGTCTCAAAAAAATTAAAGAACTTTGGGCTGATAGTGTTGCTCAGTAGTAGAGCACCTTTCTAATTTGTAGGAGGCACTGTTTTCATTCTCCAATGCTAAAAATAAAAATTAAAAATGAAGAAAAGGAGGGAGGAAACAAGGAAAGGAGAGAAAAAAGAAGAAAGGAAGGGACTAAGGAAGTGATGGTGGGAGAGAGGGAGGAGGAAGGGACTGAAAGAGGAAAAATAGAAGGAATTTGAAATAATATAGTTACTGGGTATGTTC
This sequence comes from Dipodomys merriami, assembly GCF_024711535.1. Classification (NCBI taxonomy): domain Eukaryota; kingdom Metazoa; phylum Chordata; class Mammalia; order Rodentia; family Heteromyidae; genus Dipodomys; species Dipodomys merriami. Next base: position 69,220,577 of record NW_027204492.1, read on the forward strand.
TAACACAGATGCAATGAAACTAGAAATAGAAAGTGGGGAGGGGGGAGTGCACAACCATGTGGGAAAACACACACACACACTACTGAACATCCAATGTAGCTAAGAATAAATCAAAGGGAATTCTTAAGATATCTCAAGGGAAAATAAAATCACAACGCACCAAAATTTAAGTAAGACATCAAAAGCCACCCTCAAGGGAGAAGTTTGTGATGATAAAAAGCCTACATCAAATAAAAGAGGAAAACTGTCATGAAAGAAAACTTTTTCCTCAAGGATCTAGGAAAATAAAAATAAATGAGTAGGAAGGAAATGATAAAAAATAAAGGAGTAACAAGTAAAGATAAGAAAACAATAGAAAATATAAATAAATTCAGAAATGGTCTTTTTTAAAAGACTAACAAAATTAGTCCATACATGATAGCACATGGCTATAATCTACTCTGGAGACCAAGATCAGGAGGATCATGGTTCACGAGAAGCCCAGGCAAATACTACAAGAGTCCATCTCTACATAAAAAGTAGCCCTGATGACACGTGAATGTTATACTAGCTATGGCAAGAAATATAATAGGAGGACTACAATACATTCTGGCCTGAACTCTATATTAAAACAACAACAAAGTAAAAAGAGTTGGAGTTATTTTTATTTTTTAATTTTTGTCCGGTCGTGAGGCCTGAACTCTGGGCCTGGGCACTGTCCCTCAGCTCTTAAACTCAAGGCTAGTGCTCTACCACTTGAGCCTCAGCGCCACTTCCAGCTTTTTTTCTTTTTGCTTATGTGGTGCGGGGGAATTGAACCCAGGGCCTCAGGCATGCAAAGCAAGTGCTCTACCACTGAGCCACCTTCCCAGCCCAAGAGCTGGAGTTATGGCTCAAGTGATAGATATGTACCTAGCATGTGCAAGCTTCTCAGTTAAACAGAACTATCACTAAGTAAAAGATAAAAAACTGGTTCCACCATTCTGAAAAGCAGTATAGAGATTCTTCAAAAACAAACAAATACAGAGCTACACTATGATTCAGAAAAAAACATTATTGGGCATTTATAAAAAAGATTACAAATCAGGATACAGTAAAGCCAGCAGCACAATAATTACTGCTCTACTCACCATGGCCAAGGTATGAAATCAGCCCAGATGGTCCTCAATAGACAATGGATCAGGAAACGTGTAAGAGTAATGTTACATTATTTACAAAGAAGTGGATGGATGTGGAAAGAATTACATAGAGTAATTCAAGCCCACAAGATAAAGAAATGTACAAGATATGTAGAAGCTAGATCTAATTTATAAATATAAATATTATATATATAAATACATGTAAGCATATGCAGAGTCAAATGTAATGTACACAAATTTATTAACTGAAGTATGGGATATGCAGGGGAGGATTACAATGCTATAACATCTTTGAACTACTACCGTAAGTCTAACAAAATGAATACCATGAAGCTGGTACATGAGGTGTCAGGGAAGACGTGAGTCCAAGAGGAGGACTGTAGATGAATGAAGAAAGGAAGGGCTGCAAAGCAGTCATATTTATCAATGTGTATATGTGAAAAAGAGCTAAGAACATTAAGCAGCTGTGTGGGGTTACAGGAGAAAGATAAAAGGAGTGACACTGATCAAGATTCATTGTAGTCATAAGCTGATATGTTGAATTGAAACCCCTTTACACAAATTAATTACATGCAATAAAATTATAATTAAAAAAAGAAAAACATAACAATTATCCACATAAATTATATAAAGGGGAAAAGATGTAAATAAATTAGAAATGAGTGATGACAGGTATGACTTTAAAAGGACTATAAAGGACTTTTATAAAAAAATTATGGGCCAATGAATAGTTCAATCTACAAGAAATCAATAAATGCCTAGAAACAGTTCACTAATATTGACTCAAGAATAAATTGAAATTCTCATATACACAAATAAGAAATAATGAGAGTCACTCAGTGATCAATAGATTCTCAACAAAGTAAAGTCCAGAGGACCAGATAGTTTCACAGATGCATTGTACAAGATATTTTTTTAAAAGCATAACAATTCCTCTAAGAACATTCCTAAAATTAGCAGGAAAATACTTCCAACTTCATTTTATGAATTCCAAAGTCAGAAAATGATAACACAAGAAAAGACAATTATACTTGATTAATGATACGTATACAAAACAAATCACCCATAAATTACTTGAAAAGTAAAACAAACATTAGATTTAAAAGATCATCTACCAAGACAAGTGAGAATCATTCCTGAAATACAAGGATGGTTTACTGTAGACAAATCAATATAGTATACCATATTCATAGAATGGAATAGAAAAGACAGATAATTATCCCAATAGATGTAAACAAGGCTTTTTCATGATAAAACTGTGAAAAATAGGTAGATAAGGAATACCCAAATAGAAGCCACAAATAAAGTGAAAAGTAAATAGCTAACATCATAAACAGTGAGGGGAAAGTAAGAACATTTATTGTAAGATATAGTACAGGCAAGTATTTCAACATTTGCCATTTCTATTCACAATAAGACTGCCAGTGCTACTCAGAGAAGCTGGTCAAGGAAAATCAATAAAAGACACCTAAATTTGTCAGAATTTAAATTTTTATTTTGTCAATAAGCTGTTATTCCGGTTGTAAAATGTGAAAAATTCTAAATAAAATACAAGAAAGTATTCAGTTGATTTGTATAATACAAAATCAACACATACATTATTAGTTTCTATTTTTCAAAAATCACTTAATTTAAAAAGAAATTACAGCTCTCTCTGTTCTATTCTAGCTCTCTCTCTATTCGTTTCTAGCTCTCTGCTCTCTCACTGCTCTATTCCAGCTCTCTCTGCTACCTATTTCCCTCACTGTTCTTTTCTAGCTCTCTCTGCTTTCTCTCTGCTCTAGCTCTTTCCTCTCTCTATTTCCCAGGCCTTTCCCAGCCACGTGGAGTGCCAACCTTGCCTGGTCCCAGCAGTCTACTGAATAAACCTACCCCTTACCTGAATAAAAATAAAAAGAAATTACAAAAATTCCATTTACAGTAGCAACCAAAGAATAAAGACATAAATTTACTTATAGAACAATAAACTGAAATTATAGAAAAAATTAAAAAATTAAAAGATTAATGGAAAGATATTCTACTCAGTGTTAAAATGTCCATAATATCCAATGTTAACTACAGCTTGAATGAAATCTCAACCGAAATTCGTATAACATGGATTACTTCACTTAATACAATTTTCTCCAAGTGGGATTGCTTGGTCACAGGGGAGCTCTATGTGGAGTCTTTTGAGAAACCTCCATACTGCTTTCCAAAGTGGTTGAACAAGTTTACACTCCCACCAACAATGCAGTAACTTTCCCTTCTGTCCACATCCCCTCCAGCATCTGTTGTTATTAGAGTTCTTGATTTTAGCCATTCTAACTGGAGTGAGGTGGTATCTCAATGTTGTTTTGATTTGTATTTCTTTTATGGCTAGGGAGGTTGAGCATTTATTCATGTGTCTGTTGGCCATACTTCTTTCCTCTTCAGAGAAATTTCTCTTTAAGTCTTTAGCCCACTTATTTGTTGGGCAGTTGTTTCTTTGAGGACTTGTTTTGGGGGAATTTAATTTTTTGAGTTCCAGGTATATTTTAGATATGAGACCCTTATCTGTTGTATGGCCAGTGAAGACCTTCTCACAATCCGTGGGCTTTCTATTGATCTTGCTAGCTATGTCCTTTGCCATGTGTCCAACCTTTATTTGATTTGTTGTGTTTCTGGATCTCTATGAAGAAAATTTCAGCCTGTACCAAGGAGACATAGGGTTTCTTCTACTGCATCCTGTAATGTTTTCAGGGTATATGCTTTGACTCTGAGGGTCCCATGGTTTCTCTTATTTGCAATAACTAATATAGGTCCAGGACAAGTAGAAAAGGTCAAAAGCTATGTACATATGACCAGATAAGATGAAGTTAAGCGAAATGAACCCCAAGATAGGTACACAAGTGTTTTTTTTTTCTTTCTTGCTATTGTTTCTAATGTATTTATAAGGTACCATGTGATTTTTTTTTTGCTTTGTATGTTCCTCTCCCACGGTATAACCCCTGTTTTGCACTGTATTTGATGTCGCTATAATTTGGTGGATGGAAAGGGAAAAAACAAAAGGTTTAAATAGGGATACAGGTTGACACATTATAACAATGAGGTGTACAAGACACTATGTTGAAAAACAAACTTTAAAATTTAGGCGGGGTGGAGGAGGACAGGGAGTGTAGATGTGGAAGTGGGAGGGAAGGGATGGTAGGGGAAAAACAAAGGAGGCAACAATGTTTGATAAGAAATGTACTCTCCATATCATAGTTCATGCAAGTAACTTAAGCAAATACAAGGGGATTGACATGATCCCTTGTATCCTACCCGACCACAGTGAAATCAAGCTAGTTCTCAATAAAAAAGCATAAAAGAGAAATTACTCAAATACATGGAAATTGAACAGCACATGTCTAAACAACACCTGGGTAACAGAAGAAATCAAAGAAGAAATTAACAAGTTCCTACAATTCAATGAAAATGAAGACACATCACAAAGAAACTTATGGGACACAGCAAAAGCAGTCCTGAGTGGCAAATTTATTGCCCTCAGTGCCCACATCAAGAAAATAGAGACAACAAGGCCTTCAAAGCAGAGCTCACACCAATACTCCTCCAATTCTTCAACGAAATTAAAAGAGAAAGTTCACTACTGAACACATTCTATGAAAACATCATAACCCTCATCCCAAAACCAGGCAGAAACTCATCAAAGAAAGAGAACTATAGACCCATTTCTTTGATGAACATTGATGCAAAACTTCTCAACAAAATTTTGGCCAATCGACTTCAACAATTCATCCAAAAAATCATACACCATGATCAAACAGGATTCATTTCAGGGATGCAAAGCTGGTTCAATATATGCAAATCAATTAATATAATTCATCACATCAACAGGAGCAAGGATAAGAACCACATGGTTATCTCAATAGATGCAGAAAAAGCATTTGACAAGATCCAACACCCCTTTATGATGAAGGTTTTGGAAAAATTAGGAATCCATGGAACATTCCTCAATACAATAAAGGCTGTATATGACAAACCTACAGCCAGCATTATATTTAATGTTGAAAAAATAAAGCCATTTCCTCTTACTCAGGAACAAGACAAGGATGTCCACTCTCTCCACTTCTCTTCAATCTAGTATTAGAATGCCTAGCTACAGCAATAAGACAAGATGCAAACATAAAGGGGATCCAAATAGGGAAGGAAGAAGTAAAACACTCCCTCTTTGCAGATGACATGATCTTGTATTTCAATAATCCCATAGACTCCACTCCCAAATTACTCAAACTGATTCAAAACTTTGCAAAGTAGCAGGGTATAAAATTAACCTCCAAAAATCAATGGCTTTTCGGTATGCCAACAATGAGAAAAGTGTGGCTGAAATTAGGAAAGCAACTCCATTCGTAACAACCCCACAAAAAATAAAATACCTAGGAATTAACCAAAGAATTGAAGGACCTCTATGATGAAAACTTAAAAATTTGAAAAAGGAAATCAATACAAAACTTAGAAAGTGGCAAAAACTCCCATGCTCCTGGATTGGAAAGATCAACATTGTGAAAATGGCAATATTTCCCAAGGCTATCTACAATTCAATGTGATACTTAACAAAATTCCAACCTCATTCTTCAAGGAAATAGAAGAGGCAATCCAAAAATTCACATGGAACAATAAAAGACCCCGAATAGCAAAAACTGTCCTCAACAGAAAGAACACTGCTGGAGGAATATCAGTACCAAATTTCAAACTCTACTATAAAGCCATAGTAATCAAAACAGCTTGGTACTGGCACAAGAACAGACCTCAGGACCAATGGAATAGAATTGTAAACCCAGAAATGAACCTACAGACCTATTGCCATCTAATCTTCGATAAGGGAGCTAAAAACAATAGAATGGAAGAAAGACAGCCTCTTCAGTAAATGGTGCTGGCAAAATTGGTTAACTACTTGTAGAAAACTAAAGCTAGATCCTTATATATCACCCTGCGCCAGAATCAACTCCAAATGGATCAAAGACCTTGGAGTCAAAGCAGACACTCTGAAACCCTTACAGGATGAAATAGGAGAAACCCTAGGTCTTGTTGACACAGGCTGAAATTTTCTTAATAGAGACCCAGAAACACAACAAATCAAAGAAAGGTTGGACAAATGAGATTGCATGAATTTGCAGAGCTTCTGCATGGCAAAGGACATAGCTAGCAAGATCAATAGAAAGCCCACGGATGGGGAGAAGATCTTCACTAGCCATACAAGAGACAAGGGTCTCATATCGAAAATATACCTGGAACTAAAAAAAATTAAATCCCCCAACAACAAATCTTCAAAGAAACAACTGCCTAATAAATAAGTAGGCTAAAGACTTAAAGAGAAACTTCTCTGAAGAGGAAAGAAGGATGGCCAATAGACACATGAAGAAATGCTCAACCTTCCTAGCCATAAAAGAAATGCAAATCAAAACAACATTGAGATACCACTTCACTCCAGTTAGAATGGCTAAAATCAAGAACTCTAATAACAACAGATGCTGGAGAGGATGTGGACAGAAGGGAACGCTATTGCATTGTTGGTGGGAGTGTAAACTTGTTCAACCACTTTGGAAAGCAGTATGGAGGTTTCTCAATAGACTCCACATAGAGCTCGCCTATGACCCAGCAATCCCACTTTTGGGCATTTACCCAAATGTTCACAAACAAGACCACACTGAAGCTACCAGCACGACTATTTTTATTGCAGCATTATTTACTATAGCTAAGATATAGAACCAACCCTGATGCACCTCAGTAGATGAATTGATCAAGACACACACAATGGAATTCCATGCCTCCATCAGAAAGACTGACATTGTCCCATTTGTTAGGAAATGGAAAGACTTGGAAAAAATTATATTAATGAAGTAAGCCAGACCCAAAGAAACATAGGTCCCATGGTTTCCTTTATTTGCAATATCTAGTATATGTCTGAGTCAAGCAGAAAAGGTCAGATCAGTTGATGTTAGGGAAATGAACCCTAAGATATGTATTCAAATGTTTTTTTCTTCATGCAATTGTTTGTAACACATTTATAAGATGATTTCTTTGTTGGTTTGTATGTCCCTTCCCCACAGTATAACCCCTGCTTTCAATGTATTTGATGTCGCTATAATTTGTCGAGGGGAAGGGGAAAAACAAATCGTTTAAATAGGGATACAGTTGGTCCCATTGCAACAATGAGATGTACAAGTCATTATGACGAAAATGAACTTTACAACTTTGGTGCGGGGGGGGGGGGGAGTTGGGTGGGGGGGGTACAAGGAGGAGATGGGAAGGGATGGGAAGGGGAGACATAGGAGGAGGCTACAATGCTTGATAAGAAATGTACTCATTATCTTGCCCATGTAATTGTTACCCCTCTGTACAGTATTTTCACAATAAAAAAGTTAAATAAATAAATAAATAAAAGAAAAAAAGAAAATAGAGACAGACCAAGTAAATAATCTCATGTTGCAATTAAAATAGATAGAAATACATTAAAAAATGGAACCTAAAATTACTAGACAGAGACAAATAGTCAAACTAAGAGCGGAAATTAATGAAATAGAGAATAGGAAAATCATAGATAAATTTAATAATACAAAAAGCTGGCTCTTCGAAAAATTAAATAAAATTGGCAGACCATTGGCAAGATTAATTAAGAAAAGAAGAGAGGAAACCCAAATTAATAGCATCAGGGATGCCACAGGAAAAATCACAACAAGAACCCAAGATATCCAAACAATTATAAAGTACTATTTTAAAAAGTTATACGCTCTAAAGAAAGAAAACCTGGCAGAAATGGATGCATTTCTAGAGAAATACAAGTTGCTCAAACTGGTCAAAGAAGAAGTAAATGAACTAAATAAGCCAGTATCTTACAACGAGATACAGGAAGCAATCAGAAGTCTTCCAACAAGGAAAAGCCCAGGACCAGATGGATTCACAACAGAATTCCATAAGACCTTTAAAGAAGAACTAATACCCATACTCCTCAAGCTCTTCAGAGACACAGAGAAGGAGGGAGCTATCCCAAACTTATTCTACAATGCCAATATCACACTCATCTCCAAACCAGGCAAAGACCCAAACAAAAACGAGAATTATAGACCAGTTTCCTTGATGAACACAGATGCAAAGATTCTTAACAAAATTCTAGCTAACAGAATCCAGAAACACATAAAAAAATACACTATGACCAGGTAGGCTTCATCCCAGAGATGCAGGTATGGTTTAACATACGTAAATCAATAAGTGTTATCCAACACATCAACAGAGCCAAGGTCAAGAATCACATGATTATGTCCACAGATGCAGAAAAGGCTTTTGATAAAATACAACATTCATTAATGCTATAAGCTCTGGAGAAAATAGGAATAGAAGGAACATTCCTTAAAACAACAAAAGCCATATACAACAGACCAATAGCCAATATTATACTTAATGTGGAAAAACTACAACCAATTCTTCTAAAATCAGGAACAAGGCAAGGATGCCCACTGTCTCCACTCTTCTTCAATATAGTCCTGGAAACCTTAGCCAGGGCTATAAGGCAAGAAAAAGACATTAAAGGGATCTGCATAGGGAAAGAAGAAGTTAAAGTATTCCTTTTTGCAGATGACATGATACTATACCTTCATGATCCCCAAAACTCCATCCCCAAACTCTTAGAAATTATTAATCACTTCAGCAAAGTAGCAAGATACAAAATCAACCCACAAAAATCAGTCGCCTTCCTGTACACTTACAATGTACAAGCAGAGAGGGAAATAAAGGAAGCAACCCCATTCACAATAACCTTCCACCAAAATAAAATATTTAGGAATTAACCTAACCAAAGATGTAAAAGAACTATTTAATGAAAACTATAAAAAGTTAAAGAAAGAAATTACAGAAGACACTAGGAAATGGAAAGACCTTCCATGCTTTTGGATAGACAGACTTAATATAGTGAAAATGGCAATACTGCCAAAATTAATATACAAATTCAATGCAATTCCTATTAAAATCCCAATGACGTACATTTCTGGAGTACAGAAAACTCCAAAAATTCATATGGAACAACAAAAGACCTAGAATAGCCAAAACAATTCTAGGGAATAAAGAACATGGGAGGGATCTCGATGCCGAACTTCAAACTCTAATATAGAGCAATAATAACAAAGACAGCATGGTACTAGCACAAAAACAGACTTGAAGTTCAATGGAAAAGAATAGAAGATCTAGATATAAAACCACATACCTACAGTCAGCTGATATTTGGCAAAGGAGCCAAAGACATACAGTGGAAGAAACAGAGCCTCTTCAACCACTGGTAATGGAAAAACTGGATGGCCAAATGCAGAAGACTAAAAGTGGACCCCAGCCTATCACCATGCACCAACATCAACTTAAAATGGATTAAAGACCTTAACATCAAACCTGAATCTCTGAAACTACTGTAGGAAAGAGTAGAAGAGACACTTGAACTTACAGACAAGGGCAGGAACTTCCTGAACAGAGTCCCATGGTCACACAAATTGGAGAGAGGCTCAACAAATGAGACTACCTTAAAATAAAAAGTTTCTACACAGCTAAAGCTATAGCAACCAAGCTAGAAAGACAACCAACTAATTGGGAAAAAATATTTACCATCAGTATATCAGACAAGGGTTAATATCCAGTATATACAGGGAACTCAAGTAACTAATCCCTCCCAAACCTAACAAGCCAATTACTAAATGGGCAAGGGAACTAAAGAGAGACTTCTCAGAAGAAGAGATAAAAATGGCAAAGAAATACATGAGAAAATGTTCACCATCCCTGTTGTGAAGGAAATGCAAATAAAGACAACCCTGAGATACCACCTTACCCCAGTCAGAATGTCCCACATCCTCAAGTCAACCAACAACAAATGATAGAGGGGATGCAGAGAAAGAGGAAACCTATTAAACTGCTGGTGGGAATACACACTTATACAACTACTTTGCAAAGCAGTCTGGAGGATCCTCAGAAAGCTAAATATTGACCTCCCTTATGACCCAGTCATACCACTTCTAGGCATCTATCCTGAACAACAGAAACCAGTATACCAGGACACATGAACCTCCATGTTTATTGCAGCACTGTTCACAATAGCCAGGCTATGGAAACAACCCAGATGTCTCACCACAGATGAATGGATTCAAAAATTGTGGTATCTATACACAATGGAATATAATGCAGCCATTAGAAATGACAAAATAATGGCATTTGCAGGGAAATGGATGGAGCCCAAGGAAATGTTGAGCAAGGTAAGCCAAGTGCAAAGAGACAAACAGCACATGGTCTACCTGATAAGTGGATGTTAAATCCAAAATGTTAAGTGATACAACAAAATTAACAGGACTTAAGAAACAAAGGACTTTCACTCATCTGGTCATATCACTACTAAATAACACCATGCTGCTGATCACATATATGGTATATATGTGCACACCGGAGGGAAACCAGGAGGACAACACAGAAATAGAGGGAATGAGGGAAAAACATACAACAGCAGGCCTCATCAACTACACTGATCATTGACCAAAATGAACTAAGCTACTCAATGGCAGTGATGGGAGGGAGGGAACAAGTGGGAAAGAGGGAACAGCTGATGCTATGCAAAACAAAAGAAATGTACATATCACCCAATGTAGAAGAAAGAACAAAGCTCATAGAACTCATAAATGTTATAGACCATGATAGACAATTTGTCTTATGAAAGTTAGAATGTGTTTGTGACTTTAACTAAGCTTCACTCTCCCACAATACTGTGAAGTTTGGGAAATTATGTAACCACTTAATTACAATAAAAAATTTGAAAAAAAAAGAAATGTACTCATTACCTTCCTCATGTAACTGTAACCCCTCTATATATATTTTCACAATAAAAAACTATTAAAAATCATATGGCATTCTTTTCACAGAAATTTTTTTGTTTCAATTTTTTTAATTGTGAAAATACTGTACAGAGGGGTTACAATTACATGGGTGAGGTAATGAGTACATTTCTTATCAAGCATTGTTGCCTCCTCTTTTTTTCCCCTTCCCATCCCTTCCCATCTCCCCCCTGCCATTCCCATCCTCCCCTCCCCCCTTCCCCACTCCCACACTCCCCAGCCAAAGTTGTAAAGTTCGTTTTTCGACATAACGTCTTCTACATCTCATTGTTGCAATGAGTCCACTTTTATCCCTATTTAAACAATTTGTTCTTTCCCTTCCCCTCCACAAAGTATACCAACATCAAATACAGTGAAAACGGGGGTTATAGCGTGGGAGAGGGACATACAGAACAACAAAGAAATAATCTTATAAATATTTAGAAACAGTTGCAAGAAAGAAAAAAACATTTGAATCCTTATCTTGGGGTTCATTTTGCCTAACATCAACTTATCTGTCCATTTCTGCTTGTCTCAGTCATATACTAGTTATTACAAATAAGGGAAACCATGGGACCTATGGAAACACCACAGAAATAACCAAGATTCAGAACATTATAAGGGAATACTTCTCAAACCTTTATGCTAATAAGTTTGAGAACTTAGCAGAAATGGACCTTTTCCTAGCAAATATCGGCATGCCGAAACTAAACCAAGATGAGTTAAACCATCTTAACAGGCTCATATCAAGCACTGAAATAGAAACAATAAGAAGAGACCTCCCATCTAAGAAAAGCCCAGGGCCAGATGGATTTACAGCAAAATTCTACAAGGCCTTTAAAGTAGAGTTCCAACTCTTCAATGAAATTGAAAGAGAAAGTTCACTGTGAACTCATTCTATGAAGCCATTGTAACCCTCAGCCCAAAACCAGCATTTTTTTAAATCCTAAAATTCCTATGAAACATAAAAGACTCTGAATAGCTAAAGCAATCTTCAGAATGAAGACTAAAGCCAGAGGCATCATACTTGCTGATGTAAAACTATATTTGAGAGTTGGGCAAAAAAGGCTGGGCATACTCATTATCTTGCCCATGTAATTGTAACCCCTCTGTACAGTATTTTCACAATAAAAAAAGAAGAAGAAAAAAAGGCTGGGCATCGTAGCCTAGTCATATAATCCTGGCTAATCAGGAAGTGGAGATGAGAAGTGTCATGGTTTGAGGCAAGCCTGACCAAAATATTTCAATAAAGTAGTTGGGGAGGGGGCAGGGTACATGCACATGAAATCCCACCTATAGAGGAGGGTTAAGTAGGAGGATCATGCTGTAAGATCAGCCAGCCATGGGCAAAACATTGGACCTTATTCAAAAAAATCACTAAATCAAAATTACCTTGAGGTTGCGGCTCCAGTAGTAGTGCATCTGCCTACCAAAGCACGTGACCTGAGTTTAAATCCCATTATCATCAAAACAAAAACCAAACGATAGCGTAATTGCATACAAACAGACATATGTAGCAATGGACCAGAAATACACTCACACATATGCAGTTAATTAATTCATGGACATGGCATAGAAAACACAACCAAGAGCAAATAGAATGCCTTCAATAAATTGTCTTTGGAAACCTGGCTATCCACGTGTCCAAAAATAAAATTGAACCCTCATTTTACACCAAACACTAAATTGATTCATAGTGGATTAATGGTTTAAATGGAAAACTTAAAATCATAAAACTCCTAGAAAAAATAGAACAAACCCTCCGTCTTCCAATATTGGTATTGGCAATGCCGTTTGGGATATGACATCCAAAGCACAGACAACAAAAGAAAAAAACAGCAACTACATAAATTTTAAAAAGTCCTTCACAGCAAATAAAGCAATGCTGTAGTGGATAGACAATCATAGAATGGAAGAAGACATTTTCAACCATATTTCTGGTGAGATAATATACAAATTATATAAGGGATCCATGAAAGTCAAAAGCCAAAAAAAAAAAAAAACCTAAAATGCCCATTTAAAATGGACAAAATATCAGAATAGAAAGTTTTTCAAGGCAATATCCAAGCAGTCAGCAGATATATGAAAATTTTTCAACATGAGAAATCAGGTAAATATAAATCAAAATCACAACTAAATAATACCTCACATCCAGTTAATACCTCACATCCAGTAACCAGGCTGTTATTTAAAAGGATGTAGAAGAAAGGGAAATCTTGTACACCATTGGTAGGAATATAAATTAGGATACAGTCACTGTGGAGGATAGTATTGTGATTTCTGAAAAAAATAAAAATGAAAGTACCATCCATTCCAGTAATATCTCTTCTGGTTGTATATCCTCGGAAACTCAAAATAAGCTTCTTAAAGAGGCATTTTTCCTCTTTGAGGGCATTGCTATATTATTTACACTTAGATATGGAATCAACCAAAGTGTCCATCAATGGCTAAGTTGAGAAGAATGTCAGGTAAACAAATACACAATAGAATACTGTTCGATCATTTAAAACTAAAATCTTGTCATTTACAATGGTGTGAATGAAGCAGAAAGACAATTTGTTTATTGAAATATGTCAGGCATAAAATAATAATAATGTGTGCCTTTGCTTACTTTTAGAATCTGAATAATTTCACCTGGTAGAAACTGAGAGTAGATAATGTCTACCAGGAGCTAGAACAGTGTAATGGTGAAAATGTTCAAAGGAATTAAAATTCTGTCTAGAGTGGAGGCACAAGTTTAAAAAATCTATTGTACAACCATTGACTTCAATTACTATAACTAGATCTCAAAACATCATGTTACCATAAATGCATACAAATAATTCACGATTTGTGAATTATGAGTCTAAATAATTAAACTTATAGAATGATGATGAGTCTAAATACTCAAACTTATAGAAGCAGAGTTACATGGCAGTTGACAGGAGCCAGGGGAGGTACCTATGGGATGTTGGTTAAAGTGGTTCACTTAGGCAAGATTAGTAAGTTCAAGAGCTATTCTGCACCAAGCTGTGCCAATAATGAACAATACTATGTTGTACACTAAATATTTGCTGAGACCCATAGCCTTCATGCTATAATGAAATAGAAATAAAGTTTCTTTTCAAGTTTCTCTTCTTGTAATAAGCAAAGAAGTTTCTAGATATAATGTAATCCTGTCATGTCATTTTGAGATGTCAGTAAAAATTATTCCACAACCACCACTAATATATGGCTCCTAGTGTCTATAAAAGAGTTGCAGCTAATCTATCATCCATTCAGAAGCAGTATATGTCAAAAATTCTGTAATCTTATGCTAAAGTCATTTAGTCTAAATTCAGCCTCAAGATCTATCATACTAGGCAAGTTCTTATAGTGCTGATCAGTTTCCTCATCTAAAATTGAGGCTAAAATACCATAGGATTTATATTTGGTTCCATATATTAATACATTTATGTTGGCTCACACATCAAGCAGTCCATTAATGATAACTCCTATTATTAGTGCTGAGTCTCTTAAGCATTATGTCATTATTTGAGCATAGCCATTTACTCCTCTTTTAATATTCCTAAATATTGGAGGTCATGTTCTTATCTGACCCAGGAAACTCCTAATCTTTCCTTGGTATCCATTTGGTAAGATGACACCCCTTTTGCTTAGTCAAAGACAATTGTAACTCTATAACTCATTGAGAGACCCATCCTATTTCAATGTTTCCGCTGTCAGTTGAATCAAAAAATAAAATTACGATCCAGGTGCTGGTGACTCATGCCTGTAATCCTACTTATTCAAGAAGCGAAGATCTGAGGATTGTTCTTCACAGCCAGCCCAGACAGAAAAGTCCATGAGACTCTTATCTCCAGTTAATCATCAAAAAGTTCAGAATGGAACTGTTGCTCAAGTGATAAAGTGTTAGCCTTGAACAAAAAACAAAACAAAACAAAACTAAGAAAGAGTATGAGGCTTCGAGTACAAGCCCCAGAACTGGCACAAAAAATAAATAAATAAAATAAAATTAGCACATATTTCAATTATTGGTGGCACATGGCTGAGAAGTGTCCTTGGCATACCAGATAGAAAGTACTGATGGGTAAATACAAAAATAATCCATTCCTATTACAATATGTGCTCAAAGCTTCTGATTGCAACTCAAGGAGGAGATTTATTTTATACATATATATATTTTTTAATTTTATTTTATTGTAAGGATGCTGTACAGAGGGTTACAGTTACATGAGTAAGGTAATGAGTACATTTCTTATCACGGATAGTTACCCCCTTCCTTGTTGTTCTCCCACTATCCCTTTGCTCCCTCACCTCCTCTATTCCTCCCCACCCCCGAAGTTGTACAGTTCATTTCAAATATAGTGTCTTGTGGGTATCATTGTTGCAAAGGATCATCCTGTGTCCTTGTTTCAGCATTTTGTTATTCCCCTTCCCCTCCCCAAATTAGATAAATGTATACACAAGATGCAAGATAGCAAAATCAAGTACAGTGACAACAGGGGGAAGAACATACAAAGGAAACAACAAAAATCACATAGTACATTAAAAACAACAACAAAGAAAGACCTCGTTTGTCATAACTTGGGATTCATTTCACTTAGCATCATCTTACATGGTCATATGTACATAGTTTCTGAGCTTTTCTGTTAATCTGATAATAATCACAATGGAGTAGTCTTTAAAAAGAATAACTTGGTGAAGGTCTGTTGCCTCTAATACTGAAAACAAACTTCAAAATATTTCTGTCTTCCATGTGAAGGACTATATTGCTTCATCTTTCCCTATTTGGATCCCCTTTATGTTTGCATCTTGTCTTTTTGCTGTAGCTAGGCCTTCTAATACTAAATTAGAGAAGTGGAGAGAGTGGACATCCTTGTCTCATTCCTGAGTATAGAAGAAATGGCTTTAGATTTTCTCCATTAAGTATAATGCTGGCTGTAGGTTTGTCATACACAGCCTTTATTATATAGAGGAATGTTCCATGGATTCCTAGTTTTTCCAGAGCCTTCATCACAAAGGGGTGTTGGATCTTGTCAAATGCTTTTTCTACTTCTATTGAGATAAATATGTGGTTCTTATCCTTGATCTTGTTATGTGATGTATTACATCAATTGATTTGTGTATATTGAACTAGCTTTGCATCCCTGAAATGAATCCTATTTGATCGTGGTGTATGATTTTTTTTGATGAGTTGTTGAAGTCGATTGGCCAAAATTTTGTTGAAAAGTTTTGCATCAATGTTCATCAAAGAAATGGGTCTATATAGCTCTCTTTCTTTGATGTGTCCTTGCTTGGTTTTGGGAGGAGGGTTGTGATGGCTTAGTAGAAAGAGTTTGCATGGCAAAGGACATAGCTAGCAAGATCAATAGAAAATCAGCCAGTTGGGAGATCTTCACTAGTCATACATCAGACAAGGGTCTCATATAAAATATACTTAGAACTCAAAAAACTAAATCCCTCAACAGCAAATCCTCAAAGAACCAACTGCCTGATAAATAAGTGGGCTAAAGAGTTAAAGAGAAACTTCTTTGAAGAGGAAATAAGAGTGGTCTATAGACACATGAAGAAATGCTCAACCTCTCTAGCAATGCAAATCAAAACAACATTGAGATTCCACCTCAACACAGTCAGAATGGCTATGATCAAGAACTCTAACAACAACAGATGCTGGAGGGGATGTGGCCAGAAGGGAACCCTACTGCATTGTTGGTGGAAGTGTAAACTTGTTCAACCACTTCGGAAAACAGTATGGAGGTTCCTCAAAAGACTACACATAGAGCTTCCCTATGACCCAGCAATCCCACTTTTGGGCATTTACCTAAACGATCACAAACAAGGCTATGCTAAAGCTACAACAACTATGTTCATTGCAGCATTATTCACCATAGCTAAGATATAGAATGAACCCAGATGCCACTCTGTAGATGAATGGATCAAGAAAATGTGGAATGTAAATATACAATGGATTCTAAGCCTCCATCAGAAAGAACGACATTGTCCCATTTGTTCAGAAATGTAAAACTTGGAAAAAAATATATTAAGTGAAGTAAGCCAGGCCAAAAGAAATATAGGTCCCAGGTTTCCCTTATTTGCAATAACTAGTATATGTCTAAGACAAGCAGAAAAGGTCAAAAGCTATGGATATATGACCATATAAGATGATGTTAAATGAAATGAACCACAAGATAGGGACACAACTTTTTTTTCTTTCTTGCTATTGTTTTTAATGTATCTATAACGTACTATGTGATTTTTTGTTTCTCTTGTATGCTTTTCCCCCACCATGGTTCTAAGACCTGTTTTCACTGTATTTGACATGGGTGCTCTGCATCTTGTATATACATTTTTCTAATTTTGGGAGGTGAAGGAAAATAAAATGTTGAAACAAGGATACACATGGGACCGCTACACAGTAGCACAAGCTTCATAGGGGGCTAAGATTGGAAAAAATGGAGTTACAGGCTATCCTGGGTAAAAAAAATTCACTTGAAAAAAAATAAGCTAATCCAGGAACTGATGGCTCACACCTTTTATCCTAGCTACTCAGAAGGCTGAGAGTTGAGAATTGCAGTTCAATGCCAACCAAGGAAGGAAAGTCCATGAGATTCTTATCTCCAATTAACCACCAAAAACCAGAGGTGGTGCTATGTCTCAAATTTGGTACAACGCTAACCTTGAACAAAAAAGCTCAGGGATAGCACCCAGGCCCTGATTTCAAGCCCCAAGACTGGCAGAAAAAAAGAAGCTAGGTATGGTGGCACATGTTTGCCATTTCAGATAAAATAGGAAGCCTAAAATAGGCAGATCATGGTCCAGACATATGGTTGGCAGGAAGTAAAACCCTAGCTAAAACAAGTGCCTAAAGGGATAAAGGCATGGCTCAGAAGTATGAACACCTGTCTAGCAAGTGCAAAGCCCCAAGCTCAGACTCCAGTACTACAAAGAAAAGAATGCAGAGAATTTGGATGCAAAAAGTATAAATTAATACACCACACAAATTTAAACTATCTATAATGATAAACTAACATAATGAGAGAGGGCAACACAAAAACTTACAGCTCAAATGTTCAGTAGTAAGGTGTCATGAGGACTATTTAGAACACTTCTAAACTTCCTCATCAACAATACATGTAGCATTTACACAACCAAATATACAATGTGCAATGAACAAAAAAATCAATAAATTTCAAAAGTATATATCATGACCCAGGTGCTTGCTCACACCTGAAATCCTAGCTACTCAGGAGGCTAAGATCTGAGGACTACAGTTCAAAGCCAACCTGGACAGAAAAGTAAGTGTTATTTTGATCTCCAATTAACCAGCAAAAAGCCTGAAATGCAAGTGTTGATCAAGTGGTAGAGAACCAGTCACGAGTGGAAAAAGCAAATGAGAATACTAGGCCCTGAGTTCAAGCCCCAGTACCAACACAAAACATTCTTATCTCTGAGAGCAATATAATATACAAATTAGCCTTCAAGTATGTTTAAAAGCTTAAATATGCATCATTTACCTGCTCAAAGCACAAATTATAACATAAATATAAAGATATTGAAAATTGAGCTTTGACATATATGTGTATCAAAACTGTAAAAATAAAGGAGAAAAACATAATGTTTGGGAAAGCATATAGCTTGAAGATTTATATTACAAAAGAAAGTATAAATAATAATAAGTTAATAATCCAAAGTAAAGAAAAAAGACCAAAATGACCCTAGATTATATGCCAGGAAAGTAATTATAACAAAAATGTACATAAAAAATGAAAAAGGAAGATATTGACATAAACAAATAATGATCTTTTTTTTTTTTTTTTTTTTTTTTTTTTTTTTGTCGGTCGTGGAGCTTGAACTCTGGGCCTGGGCGCTGTCCCTCAGCTCTTCAGCTCAAGGCAAGCGCTCTACCACTTGAGCTACAGCGCCACTTCCCAAATAATGATCTTTTAAGCAGAGAAATACATGACAATATTTTACAAAAATAGAGAACAGGCTGGGCACCACTGGAACATTTCTGTAATCCTAATCACTTGGGAGGTTAAAATTGGGAGGACTGAAGTTTGAAGCTAAACTGGGAAGAAAATTTTGTGGGACCGTAGCTTCAGGAAAGGCTGAAATTGGGAGGACCACAGTTCCAAGACAGCACTGTCAGAAAGTCCAGTAAACTCTATCTCAATTGAGGGAAGCTAGGTGCAGTTGTGCCTACCTGTTATCCTAGCAATTAAGGAAAGCCTAAAAGTTGTTAGTGGAGGCCCAGGTAGATGCCTGGGCAGGAAACAAAACCCTATCTCAAAATTTACCAGTGCAAAAAGGGCTGGAGAAGAAACTCTACTGCACTGTTGGTGGGAAATGTAAACTAGTATAACCACTCAGGAAGGAAGTTTGGAGTTTTCTCAAAAAATTAAACATAGAACTTCTCTATGACCCAGCCATACCACTCTTGGGCATCTACCCACAGCATCACAAGTCAGGATACAGTAAAGACACTTGCACATCCCTGTTCATTGATGCATTATTCACAATAGCCCTACAACAAATGAGTGGATCAATAACATGTGGTATATATACACAATAGAATTTTTTGCATCCATTTGGAAGAATAAGATTAAGTCATTTGCAAGGAAAATATCTAGAACAAATCATTCCAAGCTCAGAGAAATAATAATTGGTGTGTATGTTTTCTCTCATATGTGAAAGCTAAATCTAAAATGTAACTGTATATGATAACCTACATGGTACTGTAGGCATTCACACACAGTCAGATTAGAGGAGGATACCTTTAGTGGAGGAACCCAGAGGTGTAACTTCGCTGAACATTTAAAATACTATTTACTGAAATGAACTCTAAAAAATGGAACCCTGGGTTTGTTGTTGTTATTGTCACTGGTGGTGGTAGTTTTTGGTTTTGCATTTTTTCCCTTTGGAAGAGGGGGGAAGAAGCACAGAAAAGGAGAAAGGAAAGATGAACAAATTCAATTATGCTATTCAGCATATGCTATGTGGAAAATAACCTATGCAACTTATGGGCAAGGGGGAGCTGGGGGAAAGTAAAGGAAGAGGTGATATTGTCTAAAGAAAAATATGTGTTCATTACCTGACTTATGGAATGGTAGACCCTCTGTACAGAACCCTAATAGTAACAATAAAATTACTTTTTTAATCATTTTTATTGTGAAAATACTGTACAGAGGGGTTACAATTACATGGGCAAGACAATGAGTGCATTTCTCATCAAGCATTGTAGCCTCCTCCTTTGTTTCACCTTCCCACCCCATCCTCCCCCCATCCTCCCACCTCTCCTCCCCAACAAAGTTGTAAAGTTTGTTTTTGACATAACGAGTTGTATGTCTCATTGTTGCAATGGTTCCACCTGTATCCCTATTTAAATGATTTTTTTCCCTTCCCATCCACAATTTATAACAACATCAAATACAGTGAAAGCAGAGGTTATACCGTGGGGGAGGTACATACAAAGCAACAAAGAAATAATCTTATAATTGTGTTAGAAACAATTGCATGAAAGAAAAAAACATTTGAATAAATAAAAAGGGCTGGAGATATGGTTCTGCAACTGAATGCCTACCTGGCAAACTTCAAACCTCACTATTGCCAAAAACAGAAAGGGAAATGAAAAGCACAAACAAGCAATACTTGCCAAAAAAAGAGTACATAACTACATAGGATGAAAATATTTGATAAATAAGAGAAACCAGGTACAACACCACAAATTAGAAAAATGATAAACGAAAAAATGTAACTAAATTAAGCCTAAATGCATTAAAAGATGAAATCAGTTAGGTGCCCATGGCTCATGCCTATAATCTTTTCAGCTCATCAGGCTAATATATGAGGATTGCAGTTCAAAGCCAGCCCAGGTAAGAAAGTCTGAGATTTATCTCCAATTAACTACAAAAAAAAAA
The DNA here is from genome assembly GCF_024711535.1 of Dipodomys merriami. Lineage (NCBI taxonomy): Eukaryota > Metazoa > Chordata > Mammalia > Rodentia > Heteromyidae > Dipodomys > Dipodomys merriami. The sequence goes on from NW_027204492.1 coordinate 69,241,445, forward strand.
AAAAAAACAGAAGTGGAGCTATGGCTCAAATAGTATAGTGCTTGCTAGCTTTGAGGAAAAAAAATAAATAAATAAAAAAGATCATGGATACCTTCCAGGCCCTGATGTCAAGCCACAGGACAAGCACACACAGAGAAAGGTGAAATCAGTTGTATAAAAATCTATATCAAGCCAGGCACCAGTGGCTCAAGCCTTTAATCCTAGCTACTCAGGAGGCTCAGATCTGAGGATCGTAGTTCAAAGCCAGCCTGGGCAGGAAACTCCATCAGACTCATATCTTCAATAATTCACTCAGAAAACCAGAAGTGGTGCTGTGGCGCAAGTGGTAGAGTGCTCACCTTCAACTAAAGAGCTGAGAGATGGCACCCAGGCCCAGAGTTCAAGCCCCACGACTGAAAAAAAAATCTATATCAAATTCCAAAGCAAAAACTATAATTAAAAATATCAGGGTCAGATATATTTCAGTCCACTCCTAGGCAAGACACATGAGCAGGAAGAGATCTCTGTGACACAAACATATAGTGATGGCTGAAAGCTATGTGTGAAGTTGGAACAGGGGAAGAAGAGTTGACATCCAGGCAACTCTTAAAGTTGAAATAAAAAACAGATCTCAATCCTAAAACAGTTTAGAAGCTTATGTCGTTCTGATAGTAGCAACATCAATAATAAAATTAGGAGCCAGCTCGAATCCTGAATAAACTCACCCAAACTTTTACATGCTATTCCAAGTCAACAGAAGAGTCATACCCATTTTCAGATATGTAATATGCTAAAAGGATCTAGTGGCAAAGCACACTACATATATGACCAGATGGGCAATTTCAGCAGAAAACTGGATACTGTTTGAGTCAAATGGGACCACAGTCCAGGAAATATAAATGCAATTACAAATAATGGAGAGAATGCACAGACCAACTGAGGACACAAACACAGACAGATTTGAGGACACCAGAGGAAGCATTCAATTAGTTATCAATTTATCTTTACTTTTATCATCTGCTATTGCTAGATCTGGATTCTGGTTTCAAAGACAGAAACATACAAGTGCACAGAATATGCTGAAACAAAGAGCTCCTGGAGAAGTTAAGTTTTACTTTTTTTTGGTCAGTCGTGGAGCTTGAATTCTGAGCCTGGGCACTGTCCTTGAGCTCTTCAGCTCAAGGCTACCACTCTATCACTTGAGCCATAGCTCCACTTCCAGTTTTCTGGTAGTTAATTGGAGATGAGTCTCACTGACTTTCCTACTTGGGATGGCTTTGAACTGCGATCCTCAGATCTGACCCTCCTGAATAGCTAGGATTACAGGCGTGAGCCCCCACTGTACTATACTATACTAAGAAGATAGATAAAGATTGCTAAGAGGCACTAGGGAAAATGTCCAGGTGAATCTTTTAAATTCTTTCTCTAGATCTTCTTTTGCATCTCAGATATCCATGCAGTTGAAGTGACACAGAAAGGAATAATGTGTATCTGGAAAGTCCTACAACTTTGAGGGAAGACAATCACTCTTTCTGACCACAGGTGTTAAGATCTTAAGATCAATGGACAAATTCCAATAGCCTTTCTTCCTCTGTGTCTGCTTCTCTCTCTCTCCCTCTCTCTTTCCTCTCTGCTTGAATGCACAAATAGTTCCAAGAAGGATATGAAGAGAGATTATGGCTCAGAGCTGGAAAGATTAATCACTGAGAGAGGAGAGATGTAAAGAACAATGCTGTATATTCATACATGAACTTCTGACTTCATTTCCCTGCTAGCCAGGCATGTTTATTGCTGTGCCAGTACCTAGAGACCTGAGCTACAGGTTAGAATATTTCCCAGGATTCATGCTCAACAGGTTAAAAATGACTTTAGAAAATCTAGAATCTGACAGGTACTAAAACCATAGTGCACAGGATACAGGTTAGAATTTGTCAACTTGGACATAGTAGTGAATTGTCTGCTTAAAAAGATCATGCAGAACAAATCAACATTCTCCTTAGAATTTAAACAGGATTCATAATCTCATGACATAATACTCATAGTGTCCAGGATACAATCCAAGGTCATTTGGCATAGAAAAAAAGAAAATAAATGAGAGGAGAATTTTGACTTGTAAGGAAAGATAGTTGATAAATGGCAACTCTGAGAAAACTCAGATGGAGGAATTAGGAGACAAATCTAGGAGACAAAAATTAGGAGACAAGGGCTGGGAAGGTGTCTCAGTGGTAGAGTGCTTGCCTTGCATGCATGAGGCCCTGGGTTCGATTCCTCAGCACCACATAAGCAGAAAAAGCCAGAAATGGCGCTATGGCTCGAGTGGTAGAGCACTAGCCTTGAGCTGAAGAGCTGAGGGACAGTGCCCAGGCCTAGAGTTCAGGTCCCATGACCGACCAAAACAAACAAACAAAAAAAATTAGGAGACAAAAAAGTCACTTAGTACCATGTATATACATGCCCAAAAAGCAAGTGGAAATACATTGCACAGATGAACAGGTAAGAAAGAAGAGGAAATATAATTACCTATTGCTGGGCATCAGTGGCTCATGCCTATAATCCTAGCTAGTCAAAAGCTGAGATCTGAGGATCAAGGTTCAAAGCTATCCTGGGGAGAAAAAAAATTGAGGCTTTTATCTCAAATTAACCAGCAAAAAGCTGCAAGTGGAGCTGTAAATCAAGTGTTAGAGCTCCATCAGAAAAGCTCTTCGATAGTTCCCGGTCCCAGAGTTCAAAGTCCCACTTTCAACACATCCACAAAAAAGAAATATAGGAAAGAGCACAATGGAAATTTGATAACTGAACAAAATAAGCAAATATTTTTTAAATTACATAACAAGATCAACTGCAGAATAGAAATGAAAGAAGAAAGAGAAAAATCATTGGAAACAAAAGATAGTTCTTAGGAAACATTAATAAAATTATGAGTGTGGTAATATAAATATGGATACAGTAAAGCGAAAAGATTAAATAGCAGATAGAGACCAATTGACACAAGGCCATTTGATTTTTAAAATAATTTTATTTTGGTAAAATATATGCCTGCTTTCCTCGTACTCTCAGATTTTATTCCATTGAGTGGAGTCTTCCCATTATTATGTTAAAAAGCCTAACAATACCCTACCCTCCCTTCCCAATGAGAATCATTGAGTGAAGATGCCACATTACTAAGTACCATAGCATCCCCTAACAAGGTGCTGGAAACAGCAACTGGAAAGATGGTGGCATTCTGAGTAAGCCTGGGAGTATTTGTTTGTAGTTTAAGGTGGTGACGTAGAATTTGAGGTGAGAATGTGGCATATGGAAAATTAAACTGAAAACAAGATGGTGTATTGAGTGACCTTTTGTGCTGTGTTATGGAATTTTCCGCTTACTAAATAGGTAACCTGGAATTATTGGGGGATTGTTTGTGGTGGTATTAGAGTTTGAATTGGGGACTAAGCTAATTCTCTAACTCTTGAGCCCCAAACCCCTTTTTTGCTCTAAATATTTTTCAGACAGTCTCCCATTTTTTGCTTTCAGCCAGCCTCAAAACATGATCCTATGCTCTTATGCCTACCACATAGCTAAAATTACAGACATGCTTCTCCACACCTATGCTGGTTGGTGAGATGGAGTCAGGATGTTCTAGGACAGGTGAAAAGAGTAGGTGAACACCATTCCCTTTTCCAAAAAGATCTGCTTCTTTGGCCGACATACAAAGAAATCCATTTTAGCATATTATGCCTGTAGTACAGGGAGACTCAGATAGTAGCAACGAATAATAACAATGCTGTGAAGTAACTGAGGTGAATGCTGAAACAGATGTGTTTTCTATATTTATACATTTGATGCTTTTTTGGTTGAGACTGAATTAGAAAGGGAATTAGGACATGAAATTCAGAAGATCTCATAAACTATTAAATTGATGAAAGACAAAATGAAGGAATTATGTGGATGGATGGTGTCTAGTTGACCATCCTAGATAGATAATGGTGTCAGAGAAGAGGGAGAAAGAGGGTGGAAGACAGAGAGACAGAGACAGATACAGACAGAGAGAGGAGGGGGGAATTCAAGGCCAGCTCAAGGAAAGTTAAGGAATGTCCATCTCAAAATCAAAATACAAGGAAGCAGAGATTGGGAGGACTATTATTTTAAACAGCCCGAGAAAAGAGTTAAACACATGGACCTATTTTTCCAGCTATCTGGGAAGCAGAGATAGGACGATCAGAGGCTATGAACAGCCCTAGCTAAAACATGTGAGAACCTATTTGAAAAAAAATAAAGCAAGAAAAGACTGGGGGCATAGATCAAGGGCCTTATACTTGCCTAGCAAGTATAAGGCCCTGAGTTCAAATGCCATTACCACCATCAACTCCGCAGGAAAGGGCAAGTGGCACAACTAAGGAGGGAGAGTACTTACTTAGCAGGTGATAATTGCTAGGTTCAATCCCTACTATCACAAAAATAGCCATTTCAAGTCTCTCAAGTCCTCCCCCATTGCCCTAGTTTTCCCTATCCTTTCTCTTGCTTCAGCTCACCCATCAAATATTACCTGATATAGAAATAGATTTCAAGGAACTTCCTTCAGTGTCATGGGTCTAAATCTATTTTCTCTGATCCTCATCCTTAATGTATTTGTTGTCAAAAAATTTAATATTAATTTTGAGCATCCTTAGAGGAAGCCATGTTCATGTATTTACTTTTACCTCCATCTATGAATCCTAGCTCTCCTGCCCTACTCCACTCCAGCAAATTTCTTCACATCTAGTAGTGTTAATGACTTCCAGATATTTATAGAGGACCATGTGGTCTATTTGCTCTGCTTCCTCATCAAGTATGTCTAGAGAAGCATAGCTTCTTTAATCTTTCCCTGCCAATCAGACTTTTCTACTTCATAAATCATGTCTACAGTTTCTCTCTGACTTCCTTCCCTGTGTCCTTATTATTCAGAGCTTCTGATGGCCCCACACTAACTCAGACATTCTAGGTGCCATGTCATCAAAGTCACGTCGTTCCATGACACAGTGTCTCTCAGAACACTCTTGGAAAAAACATTGGCCTCTTTCAGTTACCTTATCATATTGCAAAACCATATCTAATACGAGAAAAACTCATCCCCACACACACACTGTTACTCAATCCCATAGAGAGCCACATGTTCACATATCTCAGGCCAAAAATAATATATGATGGCGAGCAGTGGCAATGTTGTCAAGAAGTATTCCCAAACTGACCAGAGAAGAGCTGACCATTTTTTCCTCATATTTCTCTTTCTGCAAGTAAGCTAAAAATTTCTTTTCTTCTCAGTCCTCCACTTGTTATACAGCCTCTAACATGCATACAACACCAATAATATGGTCTTTGGGTTGCTTGTGATGTACAGACTTTCCTGTTCATGATGACATTTTCCTAACTATACCCAATTTTAGGATTCATGCTACTTACACTTAAACTAGGGGGTCTAACATAGTATTATTGTAGAGCAGTAGTAAGAACTTATTGGGTTCATTGCCTATTATTATTTAAAGAAAAGGAGGAGGAGCTGAGCACCTGTGCCTATGGCTCACACCTATAATCTCCTATAATCTGTACCACCTCGGGAGGTACAGATCAGAAAGATCATGATTTTTGGACAGTCCAGGCAAAATGTTATTGTGACCTCCATCTGAACCAGTAGGTAGATACAATGGTATGTTTGTCTCTCAGAAATGTGAGAGGCTGAGATTTAGAAGATCATTGTTCCAGGCCATTCCTAGGTAAAAACTTCATGAAACCCAATTCCAATAGAAAAAGTTTGGCATAGTAACACAATCCTCCCATCTCAACTACAGCAGGAACTGTAAATAGGAAGATTGCTGTCCAAGATGGACTAGGGAAAAAAAGTTTATCTCAAAACCAACCAGTGCAAAAATAGTTGGTGTATGATTCCAGTACTAAATCAACTGTCTAAGGTCAAAGTCTAGTACTTCCAAAACAAAACAAAAGAAAAGGAAAAGAAGAAGGTATAGGTTACGCTGTTGTTCCACTTCATGAATATAGTAAAAACAAAATTCGAAAGGAGTGGTTCTGGTAATTGAAAGGTCCTGATTGCTTGATATTCATTGGTACTTATTTGTAATATCACATAGTAAAGTTGTAATAGCAAAATAAATCATGAAAATACCCCCAGATAAGGAACTTAGTACTATGATGCATCCATAAAATGGCAATTAAGAACTTATAAGTAAATGCATTGAATAGTATGAAAGTATATACAAATTTATTAACTGATCTACAGTAGATTCAAGGAAGAATTCAAATAGTGTAATTCTTTAGAAAGACAAAATCAGAGTTCAGAAAAATAAAACACTAGAAAGAAGGTACTAGAAAGGGGTGTAGTGGGATCAAGGGAAAAGGAGTGGATAAATAATAGGAAAAGAGGGGGAAATGCAGTAAATAATTCAATGTATTGCCTACAAAATTAAGAAGACTGAGGGGAAGGGGTAGTTAGGGGAGGGTTGGATGAGAATGTTGAAAGGGGTGACATTCATCAAGATGTATGTTTTCATAAACTGCTTTGTTAAATGGTAACTCCCATACTTAAACATAATTAAAAGTGGCAATTAAGAACAGTACCTGGTAACAGAAAAATGATATAATATTAACAGAAAAAGAAAGATATATATAAATGCTTATTTATATTTGAAAAAATCTACAAATAAAATTGTGTTTCAAAAGCCTGGTTCAAAACATGCTCAAATTCCACCAATGTTGATATTGACACAGTGGAGCTATGCATAAGTTTTCTTCTATATCCTCTTCATCCAATTTTATATACTCCTTATAGTATTATAAATGTAAATATGTGCTTACTTTGCCATTTTAAAAGACATATAAGGAGATAAGAACCCTATGAAATATAGCCAATAAATACTAATGGAATACCTACCTACTTTAGGTCTAGCACCTTCTGGGGCACCAGAATAGAATGAAGAACTAGTGGTGACATTATCAAGAGGACTAAAAGTTTTGGGGGGGATCTTGAAGAATAAAGCAGACAAATGTTTACTTAAATTGAACAGAGGAACTTTTGATTTCACTTCCAGATCTCTAAGACCTCAAACCATGGATAAGATTGAACCTTAATAAAGTACCACTGAAGTACAGGAAAATTCTTTGACCCTCAGAGAACTTGAAATTGGTTGACAATAAGTCAGATTAACTTCTTTTTATTTTTTATTTTTAAATTATAGTATCTTTTTAAATATTATATTTATTTATTGTAAAGGTGATGTACAGAGGATTTACAGTTTCATATGTAAGATAATGAGTACATTTCTTGTTGAACATTGTTACACCCTCCCTTGTTTTTTTCCTACTTTCCCGACCACCTAACTCCCCTCCTTGCTAAGTTGTAAAGTTCATTTCCAACATAGTCTTGTGAGTATCACTGTTGCATTGGTTTGCCCTTTATCCTTTGTCTCATCATTTTGTTTTGTCCCTTCCCTTCCCCAAGTCAGATAAATGTATATACAAGACACAGGGTACCACAATCAAAAACTGACAACAGGGGAAAAATGAAAGAAAAAAAGAAATAACTTCCCACAGTACATTAAAAAAAAAGAAAACCCTCTTGTTTCCATATCTTGGAGTTCATTTCAATTAGCAACATTTTATATCGTCATATGTACATAGCTACTGAGCTATTGTGATCCTCTGCTAGGACCATTCCACACATGTATTAATTATTGCAAATGAGGGAAACTATTGAACCTAAAAGATACTTCTCTGAAGAGGAAATAAAATACCCAAGAGTCACATGACGAAATGTTCAACATCTCTGGCTATAAAAAAATGCAAATCAATACTACATTGGGATTCTATCTCACCCCAGTTAGAATGGCCATTATCAAGAAAACAAATAATAACAGATGCTGGCAGGGATGTGGCCAAGAGGGAAAAATACTACACTGTTAATTGGAATATAAATTGTTTGGACCACTCTGGAAAGCAGTATGTAGGTTCCTCAAAAGACTAAAAATAGAACTCTCCTATGATCTGGAAATCCCACTCTTGGGCATTTGCACAAAATATCACTAACAAGGGCACACTAAAGCTGCAAGCACAAATATGTTCATTGTAGCATTATTCATCATTGATAAGATATGGAACCAAAACAGATGCCCCTCAGTAGATGAGATTTTGTATTTTCTCGAGATTTGTATTAGATTTCACCATATGCTGGGCACAGCTCTTTTATCCTCTTAACACCAATTCCATGACATTGTCTATTTCATTGTCTGATTTGCCCACTAGATATTGTTTCCAATGGATATATATATTTCAAACAGCTTGACACATAAAGAAATAAAACCAGGACATATTTGCTACTGAAGAATATACACAAACATACATATAAATACATACATGCATACATTGTATCAAAGCACCTGGGAGTACTTATTAAGCATTATACTCCTGAGCCTTTTTCAACTTGAATCTGAGGCTTTTACTTTTTGTTTTTTTTGTGCCAGAGGTCCTGGAACTCAGACCTGGGTGGTCTCTCTTGGCATTTTGTTAATGGCTAGCACTTTATCACTAAAAACATACCTCCACTTTGGGTTATTTTGGTGGTTTAATTGGAAACATGAGTCACATAGATTTTTCTGCTCAGACTGGCTTTGAACTATGATCCTCAGATCTCAGACTCCTTAGTGGCTAGGATTACAGATGTGAGTCATTGATGACCAGCTAAGGTTCTTACTTTCAACATCATATGAATCTCTACTCATTGATACTCCTAATTCAATTCAAAAATATATCATGCACTAAGGACCAAGAGTTCACATAATTTTCTGGCTCCTTTTAGAAAAGTTATAATGAAGAGAGGGACCTTCTTGGAAATGGAACTCATTGTGAAAAGTCATACTTGAATTAACCACCACTTGTCAGGAAACTTCTTCACACTTACAATCTGTCACCTATTTTCTAGAGAAGACATCCTGAAAGATTGGTGCAGCATCTTGGAGAAGATTTCAGAGAATGAGGAAACTTAAACAATTATCTTTCCCATTTATATATGTGAGGAAACTGAGATACTGAGTTAAGAAATTTTTGCCTAAATTCACAAATTGAAAGATTTATGAATGACTCCTCACTCTCAGACCAGGATAATTTCCACTTGAAAACAACAAGCCTCCATAAATTTGTTTTCTTCATACTATATGCAATTCATACGATCTGGAATCTATAAAGATGATGGATAGATATGGGATACTACTTTCTAATACCTGTAAAGCCTACATTGGAAAAAATACTAGTCTTCACAGAAGCACCTTATTGTAATGAAAATTGCCTGGGCATTTGACTCAGATTCAAACGTTGTGTTCAATATTTAGTAGTTCTGTCAACTGTGCAAGTTACTCAAGTTCTTTGAGACTTGTTTTGTTTAGAAAATAGTGTTGATAATAGCTTCATCTAGCTGTTACATTAACTATGATCATATTTACAATACACCGACCATAGTCTTTGGCACATTTTGAGCACTCAGTAAATGGTTATTATTTTATAGCAAATAGTAGCCTATTGTACATACTGATACCAAACAGAGGCTTCAGTATACCGAAATCTAGTACCTGTGGGAAAATGCCAACCCCTACTTCTCTTACCTCCATTATATTCTGCTTTAGTAAAGGAAAACATCCAAAAGTCATCTCTAGGCTAGTCCAATAGCCAGCTGTGTTACTGAAGAACACAGCTCCTCCTCAGAGAATTTGAAGGACAAGAGAGTTGGAAATAAGTCATCGAGATGAAAAAGACTTCTGTTCTCAAGATTTGGCCTGTGGAAAAGAATGTCAAGAAGTAACTCATAAGAGCATATCTGTGTGAATATTTAGGAGACAGTGTAATGTTGTTTACTGAATCCTGAATGAGCCAGTAAGCACACTGAAAAAAAAACATTGTAATAAAAGGAAAGGAAAGGAAAGGAAAGTAAAGGAAAGGAAAGGAAAGGAAAGGAAAGGAAAGGAAAGGAAAGGAAAGGAAAGGAAAGGAAAGGAAAGGAAAGGAAAGGAAAGGAAAGGAAAGGAAAGGAAAGGAAAGGAAAGGAAAACCTGGGTCTGTGACCTGGAGCTGTCTTTCATGACCTGCGTAATTTCTGGCAAGTCTCTTTATCCCAAAAGACCTCAGTTACCTCATTTTCAACTGTGAAGGCTGGGCAAGATATCAATAATAATCAGTTACATCTGTGCAGTACTTTGTAGATCACAAAGCCTCTCGTGGAATAACACCCCCTTCTAGTTCTAACTTTCTTTGACCATAAAATGAAATGACACTGAGTGAGGGCAAAATGAATCAAGACACATGTGAAGAAAGCATTGGGAATGGAAGGGTTAGTGGGTGAAAAAGGGAATCCCACTGTACCCTTATGAACAGAATAAATACAAATAATCTGAAATAACTGGTAGACAAGTTCACTCTAGAAAGTCTTTCTGTCCAAAAGACCACATGATTCTACATTTCTCTCAAAGTTTAAGAGATGACCCAAAGAATCATATCCCTTCCCCTTGCCTGGAGTATAAAAGTGAGTAAGCAAACTGATGTTGGGCATGTCATTTGGTAAATATTATAATTAGCTATCCTCTAAGCTTTGGCTATGGCTAGAGAAAATATCACCAGGAGATTGACCCTTGGGCCCTCCCTACAAGGAATCCAAAGAAACTGTCTCAATCTAACTGACCACCATGCCCTGAAGAGACACAATCTGTTTCTGAGAAAACTTCTCACACACCCTCTTGTCTTTCTCAATACTTCATCTGAAAAATGCCAGCTAGGCTTGAGGATTAAGAAGCAACAGCTGGAACTAGCAATAGAATCTCGAGCATCAGAACTAGGCCAGGTCTCAGAGGAGTTGCAGGAGTCCCTTTCCCTCTGTGATCTGCGCTGGGATAACACATTGGGCATTTGCAGGATTGCAGACCCTGAATATAGCCCCCAAACTACATCTTATATCCTTTTTTCCTCTCAGTAACCTGACTGCTTCTGTTTGCTTGTTTATGATTCTGCTGAGAGACCTAGAGACAAAGCAAGGGATAAATGAAAAGATGTGTTCATGTTGGGCTCAGTGTTCCTAGGAATGTGTTCAGCAGAGTTTGCCAGAAGGATGTTCCAGTGCTGCAGCAGAAGCCTGACATGGAGCTCTAGAGAGGAAAAAGGAAGCCAGCTCAAACTGGGTCTGGAGTCTGCCTCATTCCTCAGCTTTCTCATTGGAAAATATAGCCACAAATCTCAGTTGACAGAAGGATTCAATAAGACAACAAATGTAATCAGAGTTCCTAAGTTGGTACTCAATGGAGGCTCATATTCATGAAACACAGATAAACATTCAACACAGCTTCCCAGAAAACAGTAGAATATTTTCTAGGAACTAGAGATGCCTAGTTCAATGCCTGGCACCTAATAATCTCAATAAATATATATAGGTTGAATGACTGTCCTAGGTTGGCTGTTCATGTCTTATGTGACCCTAGGGAAGCCTATTATCCTTTCTGCTCCTCAGTTCTCCTATCTGTAAAATGAAGACAAACACAGCTGCCAAAACTACCCCCATGAAATAATTGGGGAACCCAAGAGAACTAATATGGAAGTAAATAGCATGTATTTGTGTTGCATTTAGAACGCCTTATTCAAAGAAAGTTTCTCAAAGAATGTTGTACACTTCAGATCTATTGATTTTGCTCCAGTTATGAGGTAATAAGAGATAATAATCTGGGGAAGCAGGTCAATTAGGATCTGAACTTCTTTATTTTTCAATCTCTCTCTGATGTGTGGGGAAAACTGACCCTTATCGATAACTATGAAGTACCTCACAACACAAATACACTACCCTCATGCCTCCTTAGCTGTTTTATACATACCTGAAAGGCAGTACAGCACATATCTTGGGGACATATATTCAAGTCTAGGCTATATCAAATACCTTATGCATGACTATGGGCAAATCACTAAATCACTCGTTTCTTGATCTGAATATGCAGATGGTACCACCAGTACCTGCCCTGTAGATTATTATGCAGTTTAAGAGTTAAGATGTGAAACTCTGTCTAGACGTGTGCCTGGCACAGAGTAAACACTATAAAAAAGCACTGTTGGCTATTATTAATGTTAGCAATGCCATCCATTTAGGAGTGTGGCATGAGAATTCTTTTTTTTTAAGTCTCCGCTCTTCTGACCCCTGGGAATCATTTTAATGACTGTTGTTCCACAAACTTCAGGTTCTCCAACTCTGTTATGACTTTTTAAGCCGCTGCCTGTTTGCAGTTATAAAGCAAACAACTTTACAACCATACCACCCAGTCTTTTCTGACTTCCCTCATTGCTCTTTCTTGAATGAATACCAAAGTTAGTATACAACATAACTACCAAATAAAACCTCCTGGGAAAGCTCTGAAATACCAACTCGTCCATATTTTACAAGAAACTACTCAGAGGTAATGAAATCCACACCAAAGAAACTATTCGGCATCTTGTTGTTTTCATTGTACTTTCTCCTGCCTTAGAAAGCTCCCTCTTTCTGTTTGCTATCAAAAATGTGTCATTCTCAGGCAGAATTGGAAAGCAAGGTCAAAGAGCAAGGAGATAGAAAAAAAGGGAGGGTAATGCATCAAACCAGGACTGGTTGGCAACACTACATGTTGACAAGATGATGATCTACTTCAAAAAACCTTACGTCAATTCTGGCATTGAACCTTGTCCCACAGCCCACAACACAGAATTGAGATTAGACCCACATCATTACACTGCAACACACCTTCGAAATCATTCTATTAATGCCTCCCTATATCAAGAGACAGACTAACTGGGGTGCACAGAGGACTTCAATGATTAAACAGTAGATCTGAGACACTGGTTTTATCCACTTCACAAACACTGAACTCCATTCTGCATAAAGCACCTTGTTAGCTTCTTAACCTGTTTCATGTCACTTAATTTTTAGGACATCTCTGTGAGGTAGTACTCCATAGAAATGCCAAAAGAACCCCATGTTCTAGAAGAACAACTGAGATTCAGAGAGTGAGAGTCCTGATTCAGATTACACTGTCAATACCCAAATAGCCTTCCTTACATAGCAAAGTATTCTCCAGCACATCACAATGTCTCAATAAGGGAAGAACATTGACCCTGGACACCTCTTTTGTGAGGGTCTAGATGGAAATCGAAATTCATAGCTACAAACTGCACCTCTAAAAAAAGGAAATAATTGGACCAGTCATTGCCTACAGAAGTCCAGCCAGCTACCAGAACACATTTGATAGGTAAATAATTCACACATTCTAATCTGGGAATTTGCAAATACTATACTATGGAACACTTACAGTAGAATCACCTGGGAGGCTGATTAAGCATGGAAATACCTCCCTAATTTAGATTTGCTAAATTAGAATATCCCTAAGGAGAAGTGAGAGGCACTAGTGTAACAAATATATCAAGCCTGAATATTGAAATATTAGAACCATGGCCTTGACAAAATAAGTCTGGATAGCTTTCCTGAAGAATGCCTATGCATATCAGAAAAAACAAGGCATAATGCTCTGTGAACTAAAAATGAGTCCTGCAGCTAAGTGCCAGTGGCTCATCCCTGTAATCCTGCCTACTCAGGAGACTGAGATCTGAGAATTACAGTTCAAAGAGAGCTAGCTTGAGCAGGCAAGTTCATGAGAATCTTATCTCCAGTAAACTACAAAACAGTCAGAGGTGAATCTGTGGCCCAGGGTGAGTATTGGCCAGCCTGTGTATAATATCTTTAGAGAGGATGGATGAGACTGAAAAGAAGGTGTAGATTACTGAGCACATTTCCTAGCCCAGAACCATCCAGGCCTGGCTTTGTTCCTCTTACTGATAAATTTGAGGCACTAGGTCAGGAGACAGGACTCTCTTGCTTGGAATAGGAGTTGCCCCAAGGACTGCACAGCTGCAGTCTTATCTGGTCTTTAAGGACAAAGATAGAGACTGAGTGGGTAAAGACACCTGGGTTACAGGCTGTGGTAACATTACCCAAACATTTACTCTGGATCTGAGAAATATGTTATGGTCATTTTTACTACATTTATTTAATTTTTCCAATTTCTCCTGAGAAGATAAAACATTAAAAGTTTCAAAAATTGTGACATCATCTGGAATGTGGTAGAGCTGGAGTTTGAATTCAATTATGCCAGACTCCAAAGTACACAGATTTGTGTGTGTGCGTGTGTGTGTGTGTGTGTGTGTGTGTGTGTGTGTGTGTGTGTGTGTGTGTGTGTTGTGGGGCCTGAACTCTGGGCCTGGGTGCTGTCCCTCAGCTCTTCAGCTCAAGGCTAGCTCTCTACCACTTGAGCCACAGCATCACTTCTGCTTTTCTGCTTATGTGGTGCTGAGGAATTGAACCCAGGGCCTCATGCATGCAAGGCAAGCACTCTACCACTGAGCCACCTTCCCAGCTCCAAGATGCATAGATTTTATACCTGGCCACCACCATTCCTTCCTCTTTGGGTTTCTATGTGTGTGTGGTTACAAGAAAATCATATTATTTTTCTGGGTATTAATGTTCTGATCTCTTAACTGGAGGTAGTCATTTATATCTCACAAGGTTATTATAAAGACTGGAAAGAATATATAAAGAGTTCCTCAGCAGAATCAGTACTCAATATTTTATGCCATATTACTGGACTGTAATATAATTTTAATTATATAGTTTGAACACGTATGATCACTGTTGCATTCCCCCCCTTTAGATAAGAAACATAACAGAATAGTCTAATTCCCCATATTTCTTTTCTGGCTAAGATTTCAAGATTATCTCAGGATTTGTTGGAATACCCAAAGTCAACTCTTGAAGATATACTTAATAACTCACCTTGTGTTGGAACGCAGCAAGAACTTTTCTTGGAACATTCTCAACATTAAAACAGGACTGCTGGGTCATAGGGGATCGTTATGAGTAGCCTTTTGAGGAACATCCATACTGCTTTTCAGAGTGGTTGAACAAGTTTACACTTCCACCAATAGTGCAGTAAGATTACATTTTGGCTACATCCCTACCAGCATCTGATGTTATTAGATCTCTTGATTATAGCTATTCTAACCGGGGTGAGGTGGAATGTCAATATTGTTTTGCTTAGCATTTCTTTATGGCCAGAGAATTGAGCATTTCTTCATGTGTCTATTAGCCATTCTTATTTCCTCTTCAGAGAAATCTCTCTTAAGTCTTTAGCCCACTTGTTAATTGGGTGATTGATTCTTTGAGGATTTGTTTGGGGAGATTTAATTTTTTGAGTTGTAAGTATATTTTAGATATGAAGCCTTTGTCTGTTGTATGGCTAGTGAAGATCTTCTCCAAATCCATGGGCTTCTCATTTCTGAGTATTTACTCAAATGATCACAAACAAAGCCATAATAAAGCTACCAGCACACCTATGTTTATTGCAGCATTATTTACCATAGCTAAGATATGGAACAAATCCAGATGCCCCTCAATAGATGAATGGATCAAAAAATATGATATGTATACACACACACACACACACACACACACACACACACACACATATAATGGAATTCTATGTTTCCATCGGAAAAAAATGACACTACCTCATTTGTTAAGAAATGGAAAGTCTTGGAAAAAAATTATATTAAATAAAGTAAGCCAGACCCAAAGAAATTATAGGTCCCATGGATTCCCTTATAATGCAATCATTAGTATAAATCTAGCATGATCTTATCAAATGAGCCGAAAAGCTCAAAATCTATATAAGATGATGCTAAGCAAAATGAATGGTGTTGTTTTAAATGTACTATGTGATTTTCTTTTGGTACTTTTGTATGTTCTTCCCCCTATGGTACATCTCCTGCTGTCACTGTATTTGATTTTGGTAGTCTGCATCTTGTACATGCATTTATCTAGTTTGGGGAGGCAAGGGAATTAACAAAATGCTAAAATAAGGACACAGGATGATCCATTGCAACAATGAGACTCACAAGACACTATGTTGGAAATGAACTTTACAACTTCGGGGGTGAGTGGGTTAGGTGGGGAGGGAAGGGATAATAGGAGAAAAAGCAAAGGAGGGGTAACAATGCTCAACAAGAAATGTACTCATTACCTTACTCATGTAACTGTAACCCCTCTGTACAGCATCTTTACACTAAAAAAAAGGAGGACCTAGTATTCCTTTGGTATCCAAAGCATACTAATTCCTTGAATGAGCAGTAATTACTCCTAAAATTTCAGTATCTTTCTCAGGGCAGGTGCACACTAATATTTATTGAACAATAAATGATAAATGGATAATATTTTTTCTCAGTATCCATACTTGAACTCACAGTGTTGTGTCCTCTTGGCTTGCTTGCTATTGGTAATACTCTACCATTTAAGCCATGCTGTCAGCCTTGGGTTTTGCTGATTGATTAGAGATGAAGTTCCAAAGATATTTCTGCCTGGGCTGTCTTTGACTTTCAATCCCCCAGATCTCAGCACCATCCTAAAAATGTAAATCTTGATAAAGACTTGGAAGTGTAGGTTTGGACATGGCTATTAACCTGACTATTTGCTACCATATCACCTAAGAAATGCATTAAAAATGCAACCTTCTTGTAGCCCATACACAACAGAAAGACAAACAAGCTTTCTTTCAAATTCATGAAAGGATTTTTGGAAGGACAAGTAAGTTGTCAGAAGACTCACCTCGTGATTGCCTATCACCTTGCAATTCACAACAAGTCTACACTGCATGATATGATGCTCAGATGAACAGGCCAATGGAGAGATTGACTCGCTACGTGGTTAAAAAACTAACTGATAACAAGTAGATGCTGAAGATAAGAAAAGCAGAGAGTAAAAGGATCTGAAAGGAATATTTAAAACACCTAGGTAGAGGAACCCCAAATCTGTATCAGAAGCATAGGACATATAGGTATTAGAACATTTTCTGAAAGAAGGTTGTTACTTGATAGTGTTTATTTTCATATTGGTATATTAGTCATCAATAAAGTTTCTCAAAATCCTTGGTTTGAAATTCCCCTTGAATATACACATACAGCTAAACCAGAATTCAATAAATTTTCACCATAACTCCTCCAATATTTACACATATTTATGAGGTACAATGCAATGTTTTTGACTCACATTCATAGTTAAGGTAGTTAGCATATACATGTCTTTAAACTTTGGTTATTTATGGTAAGTACATTCAAGCACATATATTCTAACCTGAGATTTATAATGCAGTGCTGTGCATCAGATTCATCCTACAGCCCCAACTAATACCAAACTTTTCTTAATTGTGACATTATTCCTATTGATCAAATTCTCCACATGATCTCTCTTTTATCCCTTCTCAGGATTTAGAAATCATTTTTATACTTTCAATTTTACTATTAGATTGCATATATGCATTAAGAGTAAAGTCATGTTGTACTTACCTTTCTTGGCTTGACTTACTTTGTTTACCAGTCCTTCAAATGGACTAAGTTTCCTTAATATTCAGAAGTTTATGCTTTTTCTGGCTCACTACTATTCCTATGTGTCTCTGTGTGTTTATGTGTATGTCTCTGTGTATGAGTATACATTTTCTTTATCTATTTATCCCTTGATGGACAGGGTTGAGCTAGATTTAGTAATTGTAAATAGTGCTATGATAAACATGGGAGTGCTGGTGTCTCTTTAACATGCCACTTTTATTACATTTGGGTCTCTGTTTTCCACTATACATTCCCACTAATAGTGTATAAAACTTGCTTTTTCTCCACATTCTCACAAGTATTTGGTGTAGTTTTTGTGTTATGTTTGTAAAAAAAAAAAAAAAATCCATTGTTTTTAAGAAACATCCAGGCTAACTTGGATGATCAGTTAGGTTTGTGAGTCACTGAGAGAATACTGAGGTGGTTACTACCATAAAATTTAGAGGAACATATTTTTGTTCTAATAAACATTCTTCTCATTCAGAAATTAAATATATAGAAGAAATATAAAGACACGGAGTCAAATAGACACCAGAAAATATTCCATGCGTATCTAGAAGTTTTTTTAATATTCCAGATGATTATTAATGGCACAGTAAGAAATACAAGATAAAAATTAAGGAGCAAGAACTCCTTTATTAGGAAGATTTATAACCAGGAAACATAATATTTAATGACATATTTACTGTATAAAAATTAAAATGGAACTTAAAAATAAACAACAGATTAGGAGACTCAACTTCTAATGTCATTAATGGAGAAACAATATGTATAGTAAGCAAGGAGACCTTAGGAATAAAAACAAATAAAAAGTAAAACAACAGTTCATAAAAAGAACAATTATAACTGTCCACTTAGCATAGGAGAAGCTCTGTCAAACTCCAAATCAAGAAAGTACAAATTAAATCAAGGAATTATATTATATTTAATACAACAGATTGGCACAGATTTTAAAGAATAACATCCAGTGATCATAAATATACAGGACAATCTGTTGATAGACCTCTCAGGAAGAATGACCAGATGTAGAATATTTAAAATATTTATCTTGACTTCGAAATTGCAGGATATTTAAAAATGAACAACATATATTTTATGTAAAGGAACAAAAAGCTCCGGAAGGATACAAACCAGTTAGAAAATATAGACTGCTTCTGAAGATAAAATTGGAATTGGTGTGAGAAAGGAGTTTAAGATTTCCTTCACTATTTACCCTCTATATGTCTGTTGGAAATGCAAATATGTGAAATATGTATGAAGTGGTGAGAATATATTAAACACAAATAAGTACTAACCTTGTGGTTTGTTTGCTTGTTTGTTGGTGGTTCTAGGGTTTGAACTCAGAGTTTCATGCTTGTTAGAAAGGTACTCCATCCCTTTGAGTCATGCTCCAGCTACACACATGCTTTATTTGTTTGTACTATTTAAAATTCTCAGTGTGCAGATACCCCTTTAATAATTAAAACTGCAGAGAGCAGCATCAGTAAGATGGCTGAATACAATGATGCCTTTTGTGTCCCTTCATGTCAACCATATAATGCCATTTCTAGAAAAAAATGGCTTTACAAAAGCTTTGGGATGTAGGCTAAGGTGGCAAAACCCCATTTGAGACTAAAGCTAAGAGGAGACATTTTGAGAAGTCAAGTCCCACACCAAGGTGACAGCTTCACTTCCCATGATCCTGGCTCCAAACTTAGAAATGGTGCCATCTGCTTCAGGGCTTGGACATAGTCCTGCTTGGCAATTGGATCATCCATTAAATGGCCTAGGAGTAGTGTCACCTACCTATGCTTTGGGGAACTGGCTCATTGATGTCAGTCTCTGCTGTAGCCTGAAGGAGCCCATGACCTGCCTTCAGCCTCTCTCAATAGTAGTTCAGAAACAACTTTGTTTGCAGATTCCTAACTGGTGGAAGACATGCCTGTCCATAACCCCTCAAAGCAGGCCAACTAACGAAAATTTTGCAGTAAATCCTGAAATGATCCTGTAACTCAGCTTTGCCCTCTTTCCACTATGATCTGGGTAGGATCCTGCCTGGCTACTGAGATACTTATCAATCTGAGACACACAAGTTGAGTCTATCAACCTTAGTCCCATGGTAGAAATTGAACAGCCTTGTATCTTGGTTCCTTCAATTCCCAGATGTAGTCTAGGGCACTTCTATCTTGTTCAAGGAGCCACAGAAAGATACTGTTGTCAGCGCCCTCTGAACTTCACCCACTAAGTTCATTCTGCAAACCTGTGTGTCTCGTTAACCAAGGGTAGTCTGTTCACCCAACATCGCCAATGAGCAACAAAAATCCTCAACAAAATACTAGTGAAGAGGGGCACTGGTAGCTCCATCTGTAATCCTAGCTACTCAGGAGGCTGAGATCTGAGGACTAGTTTGAAGCCGGCCCAGGCAGAAAAGTAGGTGAGATTTATCTCCAATACGGTACTCAGAAAAAGCTGGAATTGGCACTGTGGCTCAAGTGGTAGAGCACTAGCCTTGAGCACAAAAAGGCTCAAGGACAGCACCCAGGCCCTGAGGACAAGCCCCAGAACTGTAAAAAAAAAGCCACTACCAAACCAAATTCAACAATGTATTGTAAAGATCACTTACCATCATCAAGTGATATTTATCCTGGAGAATACAGTATCATTCATTATTCACCAGTTGATAAATGTGATACATAATATTAATGTAATGCATGACAAAAACTATATGACCAGAAAATGCAGATAAAAATAACATTGACAAATTAAACATTGTTTCATGAAAAAAAAACTCTCAATAAATTAAGCATAGAAGGAATTTATATCAGTGCAATAAAAGCTCTACGTGACAAGTCCACAACTAAGATCAGGACCAGGATAAAGAAAGAGGCCCCTCTCGCCACTTATCTTAAACATAGTAGTGAAATGTCTAGTCCCAGAAAGCAGTCAAGAAAAGTAAATAAGAGTCATAAAAATAGAAAAAGAACTAAAGTTGTTCTCATTTTCAGGTACCATGGTATTGTACAGAGAATATTTAATATCTGTCAACTGAAGACCTGTTAGGTAAGTGTGGTATAGCTAAATAGTAGAATATAGTTCTCCCCTGTAGGAGTATAGGGATGTCTCACAGGTCATTTCAGTATTAGAATGGTGACAAAATGCATGAAAATAGAACTATGAAGTCCAGTAACATTACTTTATAAAAGTGGAATGAGGGAAGAAGGAGAAAGAGGGTGGAAATGAATTTGATCAGGGTATATTTAATGTATGTAAGAAAAAGTACAATATAAGTAATATACGCTAACAAATGGAAAATATGAGGTTAGAAGAGTTGCAGCTTTATCGGATTTTTATGAATAAAAAGTAAAAGAAAAATAGGAAGGGTGAAAATACCTGGGTAACAATCCAAGCTACGGTAACTGTGGGTAAAAAGTCTACCATATCATAGCCTCTGTTCCAAGACACTCCAAGGAAGAACACTTTGGAAATCATACTTTCCAATAGGCCAATTCCCTTCTTGTGAAGATAAAAAAGGGCAACCTAGAGAAAGTTAAGTGACAAGGCCGATGTTTCCCAATCAATCAAATTTTATATTACTTGCCAACCTAACATGTACGCACTTATTAACACAAGTCACAAAGTCACAAATGTTTTCAAGAACTGAAGGCTTCAGTTAATATGATTTTTTCCAAGTCTTTCCATTTCCTAACAAATGGGGCTGTGTTATTCTTCCTAATAGAAGCATATATATATATATATATATATATATATATATATATATATATATATACATATATATGTATATTTTTTTCTTGATCCATTCATCTACTGCTTCTACTGAGGGGCATCTGGATTGGTTCCATATCTTAACTATGGTGGATAATACTGCGATAAATATAGTTGTCCTGGTAGCTTTAGTATGGCCTTGTTTGTGATCCTTTGGTAAATGCCCAAAAGTGGGATTTCTGTGTCATAAGCCAGGCCCAAAGAAACATAGGTCCCATGGTTTCCCTTATTTGCAATAACTAGTATACATCTAGGACAAGCAGAAATGGTCAAAAGCTTTGTACATATGACCATATAAGTGAAATGAACCCCAATAAAGGGACACAAGAGGTTTTTATCTTTGCTGCTGTTATTTTTAATGTACTTATAATGTATTGTGTGATTTTTTTCATTTCTTTTGTATGTTCTTCCCTCAGGGTATAACCCTTATTTTCACTCTATTTGATTCCAGTGCCCTGCATCTTGTATATACATTTTTCTAATTTGGGGAGGGGAGGGGAAATAACAAAATGCTGAAATAAGGATACAGGTTGACCCATTGTAACAATGAGATGTACAAGACACTATGTTGAAAACAAACTTTACAACTTTGGCAGGGGGGGTGGATTTGGGGAGGTGGAGAAGAAAGGGATGGTAGGGGAAAAACAAAGGAGAAGGTAACTGCTCCATAGGAAGTATACTCATTACCTTACTCATGTAACTGTAACCCTTTTGTACAGTATCTTTACAATAATATATATATATATATTATTGTATATGTATATATAACAAAAAAGAACCGAGGGCTTGAGACATTGCCTCCCATATAGCAATCAGTGCAAAGAGCTCCTTGCAACTTCTTTGGCAAATAATATTCAAGCTAGAGCCAGATGCCTGTGGCTCATGTCTGTAATCCTATTATCCCCCAGAGAACAGAAAGTGACACTGTGGTTCAAAGTGGTGAAGTACTATCATTGAGCAAAAACATTCAGAAACAGTGCCCAGGCCGATAGTTCAAGCCCCATGACCAACAACAACAAAAAATCCTAGCTATTGTGTAAACTCCTCTAGTGTAAAGCAACTCTCTCTCTCTCTCTCTCTCTCTCTCTCTCTCTCTCTCTCTCTCTCTCTCTCTCTCTCTCTCTCTCTCTCTCTCTCTCTCTCTCTCTCTCTCTCTGTAGGTACATGCACATGCTTATACATGCACACACATGTGCTAGTCCACAAACTTAGTGCTTGTGCATTGTCTCTTAGCTTTTTTGCTCAATGTTGGTGCTCTATTACTTCTTCAGCCTTTTTTCATTAGAGATAAATTGGAGTATCACAAAATTTCCTGCTCAGTCTGGCTTTAAAGATCTCAGTCTGAGATCTTTAAACCTCAGCCTTGTGAGTCAGTAGGATTATAGGTGTGACCCACTGTCATCCAGCTAGCTCTCATTTAACAGTTTTGAACTAAAATATAGTTCTTTCACTTCTACAAGTCTTTCTGAGGCTTGTCTTTTTGGAGAAACTAGGCATATCATCATTATACAAGAAAACACAAAAGTAATGTATTTTTAAAGAAATATGATTATTTGTTATGAATAACAAGTAAAAAAATATGTACTTCAAGGATATGAGAGGAGAACAATAGTTTCAGTAAGCCATTAAAGAAATAATTGGAGCCAGGTTTCTGGTATACACATATAATCCCAGCATTCATGAGACTGAGGAAGGAGGATGGTAAGTTTAATATTGCAACAATGAGATGTACAAGTCGTTATGTCGAAAAATGAACTTTACAACTTTGGGTGGGGGAGGGGGGAGGAAGATTGGGCAAGGGGGCCCGGGAGGAGGATGGGAAGGGGAAACAAAGGAGGACGCTACAATGATTGATAAGAAATGTTCTCATTATCTTGCCCATGTAATTGTAACTCCTCTGTACAGTATTTTCACAATAAAAAATTAAAAAAAAAAATAATAAAAAGCCAATATGAGCTACATGGCAAGACTCTCTGAATAAAGCAACTAAAAATAGAATAAAATAACTAATTAGGATCTTGAAGGAGGAGTAGGAGATCCTCAGGGTGAGCAGGGGGTGTTCCAGATGAACAGGGAAACAAGGCAGAGGCATGTCCAAGGAAGAGAAAATTGGAGACTCTCAGACTAGATGTGGTGATGAGAAAATGGGGAGCTGAGGCAAAAAAGACAGACACATGACCCTGGAAAATTAGCCTGGAATCCAGCTTGGAAGTTGAACTGAGCAGTTTTGAGTCTGTATACAGGAGAATTGCATTTGATCAGTACAATTTATCTGCACATTCTGCTTATAACCCTGGCTCCTTTGATGCTGTGATAACTGTCATAAGTCAGAGGTTACTGTCCTCTAAGTCTTCATTGTTCATGGTCCCTAATGCTCACTTCTTTTGGCTTGCCTGCAAATGTTTAAGTTTGTGTTTTTGCTTATGCACTTAAAACCTACCAGGGATGGAGGAAATATCTGACTAGTAGTGGACATGCTTTTCTACTTAATTAAAGGCTAGCTCAACATGTGAAGACCCACATTTGGAAAGTGCTTTACCTGCAGTATACAGATGATAAAAGTGAGATTCTAAGGCCTAAATATTAGCCACAGTCTAGGCAGAAAACACAGCAGGATTTGAACTTAGCCAGCTTGAATTCAGAGTATCTATACACAACTACTTTGCTGTTTTTCATCGTTTGGTAATGTCATCATTCATCATCCAATGTAGTTCTTTCCCTTTCTCATTTCCCTAAGATTTAAGAACTAAGGCCTATGACCATACTACTTATATGTGCAAGTTTCTGACCCAGAAAGTGCTTAGGAAATATTTGAAGAATGAACAAATTAATGGACATTTTCTAGTCATAACCGTGTTCTCCAAGCACATTGGGTCATGCCAATCACATATCTTTCAAAAGCTCCAATCTGTTCACCAATATTGCTTCATGTCACCTCTGCTACTAACACTATCCTAAAACTCCAGAGATGGAACTATGGCTCAAGTGGTAGAGCGTCATGGCAGCCTTGAGCAAAGAAGTTCAGGGAAAGCTCAAGGCTCTGAGTTCAAACCCCAGTACCAGCACACTCACACTCAACAATAAATGACTGGTTAACAGAAGTGTGATTAGGCTGTGCAACTTCTGCTTTGCTAGCTTTCTGGGAAGAATTTATCATTATTATTAACATTATTATTATTGGTGGTGGTGGTGGTGCTGTTGATGTTGCTGTTGCTGTTGTTTTATTCAAGCTGTCTCTACTGCTAAAACACCAATATGATCATTTAGAAGGAAGGCTACTTAAACAATAGCCAGATGCTAGTGGCTCAAGCCTATAATCCTAGCTACTCAAGAGGCTGAGATCTGAAAGATCATGAATAGAAGCTAGTCCACACATAAAATTTTGTGAGACTGCATCTTCAAAATAATCAATTAAAAAGGAATGTGGGAGACAAAGTTTAAGTGACAGGGTACCAGCTGGAGCATGCAAGGCAAGGAAGCATGAGGCCCTGAGTTCAAACCTTTGTTCCTCCAAAAGTGTTAGCAAGGCTCTGGTGGGTACTCTTTCTTTTTTATTTCTTTTTTTTTTAATTGTGAAAATACCATACAGAGGGTTTACAATTACATGGGTAAGGTAATGAGTACATTTCTTATCAAGCATTGTTACCTCCTCCATTATTTCCTCTTCCCAACCCTTCCCATCTCCCCCCCACCCAAGTTGTAAAGTTCATTTTTCGACATAACGTCTTGTACGTCTCATTGTTGCAATGGGTCCACCTGTATCCCTATTTAAACAATTTGTTTTTTCCCTTCCCCTCCACAAATTATACCAACATCAAATACAATGAAAGCAGGGGTTATACCGTGGTAAGTACTCTTTCTTGTTAATATTTCATTTTCCAGATCAGAAATGCTAAAACATAGCAAGAGAACAAAAGATTGGGTCACAACTACAAATGGATGAGATCCTGAAACAGAGACAATAGAAGGCTGTCTCTGAAAATCCCTTTGTACCTCAATGTGTTTTTATATATGCTTCAGTGAATTATTTGAAATGAGCTTCATTCTGGACAATAGAAAGACAAAATTTATGGAAGAAGACACATGACAGCAGGGTTTTGCTTGAGTGCTTGGCCAGAGAGAGAAACAGAGAAAGCTTGACAAATGTGAATGCCTTAGTCTCAGGCCAGCCAGCACACTTGTCCTGAGGTTATTTCTCTGATGGCATCCTGGCCCTCCCACTGAGGTTTCTAATACCTTCCCCTTATTAAGTTCAGCCTTATCTGGGTATCTACCACCAATCCTGAGATCTAGAGCAGGAAAGACTACACAGTCGTTGTTCCACCCAGTAGGACATATTATCAACATCTTCCCTGTTGGTCTGGTCTTATTGTCTTATACCTGTCCTTTTCACTGGCTCAACCAGATTCTGTGTGTGTGAGACTCTTCTTATACGTCTTCAGACACTAGCACCCTAGAGTTGGATTTGTTTGTTTGTGGGTTTTTTGTGTGTACTAGTACTAGGTCTTGAAATCAGGGCTTGGGTGCTGTCCTCAGCTTTTTCACTCAATGCTGGTCCTCTACATTTGAGCCACAGTTCCACTTCCAGATTTTGGGAAGCTCTTTGGAGATAAATATCTCATTGATATTCTAGCCCTAGCAGTTTTCAAACTTTGATCTTCAGATCTCACCATCCAGAGTCCTAAGAATACCATCAGGAACAACCTGGCTCCACCTAACTCCACTCTATATAGTTTTATCTCCAAATCTAAGGCTCAGACCTCTGGCTCTGCCCCCTAATGTCAATTGTCACCACAGATTTCTCAATAACTGTTAATCATGGTTGCTATACAACTACATTCCATCCACCCACTTATTCAGACAACTATTACATAGAACCATTTGATTAATGCCTTTGTCAAGTGTAAATCCAAGTCTATGCAAAAACATGTTAAATGGAATTCCAGTAAAAAAGAAGTTACCCTTGGGTGGGAATAAGGCATGTTCTCAAGAAATCTGTATGTATCTCAAGAAAAGAGACAAAAAAGATGTGTGTGTGTGTGTGTGTGTGTGTGTGTGTGTGTGTGTGTGTGTGTGTGTGTGAGTGTGTGTGCTGGGGTTTGAACTCAGGGCCTGGGTACTGTCCTTGAGCTTCTTTCACTCAAGGCTAGCAGTCTACCACTTGAGCCACAGCTCTACTCCCAGATTGTTTTAGGTAGTTATTGGAAATAAGTGTTGCATGGACTCTGCCCAGGCTGGTTTTGAACCATGACCCTCAGATCTCAGCCTCCTGAGTAGCTAGGATTACAAGAGTGAGCCACCCGTAACTGGATCCTCTTCACCCCAAAAAAAATTTGAAGGAAGGAATATATATTATGTCTCAGATCAAACAATTAGGCAGCTTAGCCATGGGTAGATTGGCTGTGAGGGAACATGAAGAACTGGGCCCAGAAATCTAGGGATGGTGGTTCCTTCTGAGGATTCTCTTTTCCATGCACTGGCTTAGGGAAGAATCAAAAAGGTCTAGATCTACGGTATAGTAGTATATATACAATATACATGTAGTATATATTTTTATATAATATATAAAACATATATAATGAAAAGCAATTATAAAAATTTAAGGGACATTGATGTCTTTATATTCTTCAGTTTTCTAGTCTATGAACCTGCTTTCTTTTCATTTATTCAATTTTTATTCTTTTACTTTGTTCATAAATATTTTAGTTGTCAATATACAATAGTTGATAAATTTATACTTGCATATTTCATTTTTGAGTAACTATAAGTGACATTATATTTTAATTAAATTGTCAACATGTTCTTGCTGGCATTATTTTTCATATATTTATCTTCTTCCAATGAACTTGGTGGAACTTATTTTAGTTTTTGGATGGTTTTATGTAAGTTCTTTTAGAGTTTTTAGGTAGCCAATTGTATCATCTAGATCTATATGTGTCTTTTCTATTATTGACTTTTTGTAATGGCTAGAATAATCAGTAAGATATTCAATAGTAATGCTGAAAGCGATGAATTTAACTGGTTCTCAGTCTTAAGTAATCTACCATATTAACAAGCAATTGATACAGAAAAGACCCATAACAAAAATACCAAATCAGCTTTACATTAGTGGGATAAATAGCACATCAATCATAATATGTCTTT
This sequence comes from Dipodomys merriami, assembly GCF_024711535.1. Taxonomy (NCBI): domain Eukaryota; kingdom Metazoa; phylum Chordata; class Mammalia; order Rodentia; family Heteromyidae; genus Dipodomys; species Dipodomys merriami. The sequence goes on from NW_027204492.1 coordinate 69,268,778, forward strand.
TTCTATCTTTACTGAATTTTGTTTGTGTTGTATTGAGGGTTTTAATTTTATATACTAGAGGGATATTCATCTACAGTTTTCATTTTCCATTATTGCTTCTAATTTGATCACATGAGGTGAGAGGATATATTCTGTCTTATTTCAGTTCTTTCACATTTGTTGAGGTTGTTTTGTGTTCCAGGTTTTGGTGTTTATTGCTTATTACTTCACATGCATTTGAAAACTGTTTTCTCTTGTAGTTAGACAGTGTATCAAATAAATCTGTAATGTAATAATATTGTATTTATTAGTTAAAATATTATATTATACTGTTTTTTCTAATTTTCTCTCTAGTAGCTTTATCAATCATCAATGGTACTATTTTTCTATTTATTCTTGCAGTTCTTTAAGTTCTTGTGTCATGTATTTTCAACTCCATTTTGTTGCTTATATATTTTAAATTGCTATTTTTAGGGTATTGATACTTATAATATTATGTAATGCCACTGTATTTTACTAATAATTTTATTTGTTCTGAAATTTTCTTTATCTTACATTAGTATAGGCACACCCAATTTTAATTTTTTCTGTTTCATATTTTAAATCCTTTTGTATTCAGCCAGCAATATCATTATGTTTAAAGTCAGTTTCTTAGAGAGAGCATATATTTAAATCATTTTTTAATTCACTCTACTAATCTCTTTGAGTTTGACCATTTTCACTTGATGAAATTTTTAATCTCTTCTATTGGTCACTTGAACATAATTTATAATCTTATTTTGACTTATCTAGTGCTTTTTTTAATGCATTTAGTTTGTGTAATTTTCATATAGCTTCAGTTCTCTAGGTATTACAGTAAATATACATTACTGGAACTGGAGGTATTTAATTCAAGGACTAGAAGCACTGTTGAACAACCAAAAGACTTTGAGTTCAATCCTCAGCCCTAAAAATTTACTTATCTCAGTGTACTAGTATTAACATTTTACCAGTTTGAATAAAACAGAAATCTGTTATATGCTTACACCTTTTCTCACTTACAATAACTTTCTAAAATATTTCTTATCCATACACTAATAATTTTTTTCTTTTTTTATTGTGAAAATACTGTACAGAGGGGTTACAATTACCTGGGCAAGATAATGAGTACATTTCTTAACAAGCATTGTAGCCTCCTCATTTGTTTCCCCTTCCCATACCTTTCCATCCTCTCCCCCCCCTTCCCTCACCCAATCCTCCTCCCCCCTCCCACCAAAGTTGTAAAGTTCGTTTTCGACATAACGACCTGTATATTTCATTGTTGCAATGAGACCACCTGTATCCCTATTTAAACAATTTGTTTTTTTCCTTCCCCTCCACAAATTATACCGACATCAAATAAAGAGAAAGCAGGGGTTATACCGTGGGGGAGGGACATATAAAGCAACAAAGAAATAATCTTATAAATGTGTTAGAAACAATCGCATGAAAGAAAAAAAAACATTTGAATACATATCTTAGGGTTCATTTTCCTAACATCAACTTATCTGACCTTTTCTGCTTGACTCAGACATATACTAGTTATTGCAAATAAGGGAAACCATGGGACCTATGTTTCTTTGGGTCTGACTTACTTCACTTAATACAATTTTTTCCAAGTCTTTCCATTTCCTAACAAATGGGGCAATGTCATTCTTTCTGATGGAGGCATTCACTTTTTGCCATCACATTTTCTTAATCCATTCATCTACTGAGGGGTTGGTTTCATATCTTAGCTATGATGAATAAAGCTGTAATGGTAGCTTTGGTATGATCTTGTTTGTGATCATTTGAGTAAATTACCAAAAGTGGGATTTCTGGGTCATTGGGGAGCTCTATGTGGAGTCTTTTGAGGAATCTCCATAGTGCTTTCCAATGTGGTTGAACAGGTTTACACTCCCACCAACAATGCAGTAGGGTTCCCTTTTGGCTACATCCCCTCCAGCATCTGTTGTTCTTAGATTTCTTGACGATAGCCATTTTAACTGGGGTGACATGGAATTTCAATATTGTTTTGATTTCAATTTCTTTTATGGCTAGAGAAGTTGAGCATTTCTTCATGTGTCTATTGGCCATTCTTCTTTCCTCTTCAGAGAAGTCTCTAAGTCTTTAGCCCATTCATTAATTGGGCAGGTGTTTCTTTGAAGATATGTTGTTGGGGGACTTAGTTTTTTCAGTTGTAAGTATATTTTAGATATGAGATACTTGTCCATCTTATGGCTAATGAAGATCTTCTCCCAGTCTGTGGGCCTTCTGTTGATCTTGCTAGCTATGTCCTTTGCCATGCAGAAGTTCTGCAATCCTACTTGACCAAGCTTTCTTTGAATTGTTGCGTTTCTGGGTCTCTATTAAGAAAATTGTGCTAAAGAGCCCCAGAGTTTCTTCTATTCCTTCCTGTAAGTTCCCATGGCGTCTGCTTTAATTTCAAGGTCTTTGATACATTTGGAATTGATTTTGCTGGAGGGTGATATATTCTAGCTTTAGTTTTCTACAGGTGTTTAGCCAATTTTGCCAGCACCGTTTACTGAAAAGGCTGTCTTTCTTCCATTCTATTTTTTTAGCTCCCTTATCGAAGATTAGGTGGCTATAGGTGTGTGGATTCATTTCTGGGTATTCCATTGGTCCTCAGGTCTGTTCTTGTGCAAGTATCAGGCTGTTTTTATTACTATGGCTTTGTAATAGAGTTTGAAATTTAGAATTGATATTCCTCCAGTGCGGTTCTTTCTGTTAAGGATTGTTTTTGCTATTCCTAGTCTTTTATTGTTCCATATGAATTTTTCGATTGCTTCTTCTATTTCACTGAAGAATGAGATTGGGATATTGATAGGTATTGCATTGAATTTGTTTATAGCCTTTGGCAGTATTGCCATTTTTCACGAAGTTAATCCTCCCAATCCAGGAGCATGGGAGGTTTTTCCACTGCCTTAGTTCTTCTTTAATTTCCTTTTTCAGGTTTTTAAAGTTTTTGTCATAGAGATCCTTCACTTCTTTAGTTAACTCCTAGGTATTTTATTTTTTGTGGGGCTATTACAAAAGGGGTTGCTTTCCTAATTTCAACCGTGCTCTTCTCATTATTGGCATACAGAAAAGCCATTGATATTTTGAGGGTTAATTTTATATCCTGCTACTTTGCCAAAATTTCCAATCAGATCATGTAACTTGGGAGTGGGGTCCATGGGGTTCTTTAAATACAAGATCATGTCATCTGCAAAGAGAGAATGTTTTCCTTCATCTTTCCCTATTTGGATCCCCTTTATGTTTGCCTCTTGTCTTATTTCCCTAACTAAGCATTCTAATACTAAATGAAGAGGAGTGGACACAGTGGACATCCTTGTCTCATTCCTGACTTTAGATTAAATGGCTTTAGCTTTTCACCATTAAGTATAATGCTGGCTGTCGGTTTGTCATCCCCAGCTTTTATTATATTGAGGAATGTTCCATGGACTACTAGTTTTTCCAGAGCCTTCATCATAAAAGAGTGTTGGATCTTGTCAATTGCTTTTCTGCATCTATTGAGATAATCATGTGGTTCTTATCCTTGCTCTTGTTGATGTAAAGAATTATATTAATTGATTTGCATATATTGAACCAGCTCTGCATCTCTGAGTTGAAACTTGTTTGATAATGGTGTATGATTTTTTTGGATGAATTGTTGAAGTCAATTGGCCAAAATTTTGTTGAGAAGTTGTGCAACAATTTTCATCAAAGAAATGGGTCTTTAGTTCTCTTCCTTTGATGAGTCCCTGTCTGGTTCTGGGATGAGGGTTATGATGGCTTCATAGAAAGAATTTGGTAGTGAACTTTCACTTTCAATTTCATTGAAGAATCAGAGGCATATTGGTGTGAGTTCTGCTTTGCAGGCCTTGTAGAATTCAGCTGTAAATCCATCCAGTCCTGGGCTTTTCTTGGTTGGGAGGTCTCTTATTGCTGTTTCTATTTCGATGCTTCATATGGGTCTGTTAATTTGGTTTAAGTTATCTTGGTTTAGTTTGGGCATGCCAGTATTTGCTAGAAATTCATCCATATCTTTCAGATTCTCAAGGCTATTAGCATAAAGGTTTGAGAAATATCCCCTTATTATGTTCTGAATCTTGGTTGTTTCTCTAGTGATGTTTCTATTCTCATCTCTGAGTTTGTTTATTTGGGTGTGTGCTCTTCTTTTCTGGTAAGATTTGCTAAGGGTCTGTCAATTTTAATTTTTTCAGAAAGCCAACTCTTTGTTTTGTTGATTCTTTCTGTTTTTTTGGACTGTAATTCATTTAAGTCTGATTTAATTTTAATTTTTTTTTGGTCTACTGGATTGGGGTTTAGCTTGTTGTTCTTTTTCAAGGAGCTTCAGGTGCCTCATTAAATTGTTGGTTTCAGATCTCTCCAATTTTTTTAAATATAGGAACTCAGAGCTATAATCTTGCCTCTGAGTACTGCCTTTGCTGTTTCTCAGAGGAGCTCATAGTTTGTGTGTTCATTTTTGTTAAATATCATGAATATTTGAATTTCTTTCTAATCTCTTCCATGACCCACTGGTGGTTCAATAGTGTGCTGTTCAGCCTCCATGTGTTGCAGTATTTCCTTTGGTGGCTTTTGGTGTTGAATTCTAATTTTATTCCATTGTGATCTGAGAGAATGAGGGGCATAATTTCAATGTTTCTGAATTAGGACAGATTTCCTTTGTGACCTTGAATGTGGTCTATTTTGGAGAATGTTCTATGTACTGCTGAGAAGAAGGTGTAATCTGATGCTGCTGGGTGAAATATTCGGTAAATGTCTGTTAAGTCTACTTGATCTATGCATTGTTAAGATCCAAGGTTTCTCTGTTAAGTTTCCAGCAGGGAAAATGGTGTGTTAAAATCCCCAAGAATTATTGTTTTTGGATCTATGTATGATTTGAGGGAAAGTGGGGTTTCTTGGAAAAATTTGGATGGTCCATTATTTGGTGAGTAGATATTTAGAATCATAATATCTTTCTGAAGGAGAGATCCTTCTTATTGCTGTTTCTATTTCAATGCTTTATATATATATACATATATAATATATATACACACATTATTGATAAAGTCTCTAAGGTTCTGTTCATTTTTTAAGTCTCCTCTTGGTTTTATAGATTGGATAATCTATTTTATCCTCATTTACCAATCTTTCTTCTAGCCTGTATATTCTACTGTTGAGACATCCATTAAGGTTTTAACCTTCATTCCTATATTTTTAGTTCTGTAATTTTAATTTATGAAGCCAGGAATCAGAAACTGCTCATGGGATACAAGTTCTATGAAGGATACATATACAGTGCTATGTGATCCCATAATAAAGAAATTGAAAGAATGATAGAGAAGCCTCCTTAGAAAATGTAATGATTGGGATAAAATTTTAAAGAATTGTGTGAACAGGGAAAGGAAGAATATTCCAAACAACACACATTCAAGAACACATACAACACAAAAACATTCATGTACTGATGAACAAAGTATAATACAGAAAATTACAGAGGTCCATACGTTTAGAGTGTAGAGCATGTAGCAATGAAAAGGAGAAAAATGAGAGATGGTGAACAAAGCTAAGTATAATGCATTTGATGTTTATTCTACAGATGATATTATAGCAGATAATGGTTTTGATTTGGAAATTAATATGATGTGACTTTATTTCAGCAATATCTTTGCACTGGGCGAGGGAGAAAGAGAATTGAAAACAGGGAGAATAAGGCAAGAGATGATCATATTTTTGATTAACATTTCATGGTGGATATTGAGGGAAGTAGATAAATGCAAAATATAAACTCAACACATAATGGGCACCAGTGGCTCATGCATGTAATTGTAGCTACTCAGTAGACTGAAACTTGAGGATTGTACTTCAAAGCCAGACCAGTCAGGAAGGTACATGACACTCTTATTTCTATTTAAGCACAAAAATCCTGGAATTGGTGCTGTGGCCCAAGTGGTAGATCACTAGCTTTGAGCTCATCCTTACCCATAATCCCCAAAGAAGTTTCTCTTCATGCTTTTGAGACTCACAACCAGAAAGATAGCGATTATTGTACCATTACCATTATGACCACCATCATTTGACAAAAGAATAAATTAAGACACAGGAAAATGAAGTGATTTGCACAATGTCAAACAGCAAGGAAAGTGAGATGACACATTTTTTTACTCTAAGAGAAAAAAAGACTTTTAGCTTCTGTCTTTTATGAAGTTCCACATTAAACGAATTATTCTCAACATCAAGCCAAATACTTTCTGACTTAAGGGCCTATAAATAATGCATGAGAATCTACTCCTTCTCCCAACAAACCCATCAGGCAAAAAGACTTCCCTAAGGGCTTTCCTCATAGCCAAGTAAGTATTCAGATTCTTAAGAGTAAGAATTGCTCAGTCTATTTCTAAAGATCCTTTGTTTAGATGACTACTTCAAGGGCATGCTCCCAATAGAATCCATGCCAGTGCCTAGTGTTCCACATGTGCCTACTCATTTGTGAGACTTATTGCTACGACTAGTGTTACTGCTGATACTGGAAAAGGGAAAATGGATTGACCATTATGGTTAGAATTCAGAATTGTCTACCAAGTACATGCAAAACAGATATTCTAATACCTTAGAATTCCACCTTGAGAAATTACAAGTTAATATAATATAAAATATTTATATAGTCAATGTTTCTCATGTTTTCAATGCTCAACAAAGTATGAATATTCTTTAACAACTTGATAAGCAATAAAACTCCACAGTTAATATATTTAATGATGAAAGGCTGATCTCGTCCTATTCCTATTGAACTCTTCCTATTCCTATTGTAAAAAAGATCAAGAAGTCCAACCAAGCCATGTCTATTCAACATCATACTGGAAATTCTATCACTTGGGTAAGAAAGAATTAAAAGCATAGTGATTGAAATTGAATATGTAAGACTATCTTTATTAACATAACATGATCTGTTTACTTCATGTCTTAAAGAGTCCACATAATTCTAGTGGAAATATTAAATTAAGTTAATATACAATTTTAAATGTTATGTAAAGGTGATGTATAGAGAGGTTACAGTTATATAAGTCAGGTAAAGAGTACATTTCTTCTGAACAATGGCACCCTAATATACAATTTTAATATAAATTTATATAAATTTTAGAAAATAAACTTAAAATACATACATTTCTGTATATGGCAATTAATACAAAAATAAAATTGATACAAAGAAGCCTCTTCACAATAACAAAAAAATACTTGACGTAAACTTTGGCAAGGGTATCTTTTTACTCTTAATTTTTTAAAGATTTTAATAGAAACATTCCAGGATTCTTTCATTTCTTTTCTAATGGATTTTTCCCCAACAAAGTCAGCCTACCACAATCCAAATAAGATTTCTACCATATTAATTAATTAATTAATTAATTTTATTGTCAAGGTGGTTTACAGAGGGGTTACGTTACATAAGTAAGATAATGAGTACATATCTTTTCAAACTTCTTACCCCTTCCTTCATTTTTCTCCCTTTCTTTCCTCAGTTCCCATCCCAAGTTGTACAGATCATTTCCAACATATTGTCTTGTGTATATTGCTGTTGCATTGGTTCCCCCCTGTCGTTTCTCTCACCATTCTTTTGTGCCCCTTCCCTTCCCTAATTCAGATAAATGTATGTACAATACAAGGGTACCAAAATCAACGACAGTGACAACAGGGGATATACCATAAGGGGAAGAACACACAAAAGAAACAATAAATTACATAGTACGTTTAAAAAAACAACACCAAGGAAAAACCTCTTGTGTCCATGTCTTGGAGTTCATTTCACTTACTATAATCTTATATGGTTATATGTACATAGCTATTGAGCTATTCTGCTCATCTGTTAAAGGTATCCTAGATGTGTACTAGTTATTGCAAGTAAGGGAAACCATGAGACCATTCTTTGGATCTGGCTTACTTCACTTAATATGATTTTTTCCAAGTCTTTTCATTTCCTAACAAAGGAGGCTGTGTCATTTTCTCTAATGGAAGCATAGAATTCCACATTTTCTTGATCCATTCATCTATTGAGGGTCATCTGGGTTGGTTCCATATCTTAGCTATAATGAACAATGTTGTGATAAACATAGTTGTGCTGGTAACTTTAGTATGGCATTGTTTATAATAGTCCCCCCCCCAAAAAAATACCTAGGAATTAACTTAACCAAACAAGTGAATGACCTCTATGGTGAAAAGTTTAAAAACATGAACAAGGAAATTAAAGCAGAATTAAAGAAGTGGAAAAAACCTCCCATGCTTTTAGATTGGGAAGATTAACATCGTTAAAATTGCAATATTGCCAAAGACTATCTACAAATTCAATACAATACCCATCAACATCCCAATCTCATTCTTTAATGAAATAGAAGCAATCCAAAAATTCACATGGAGCAATAAAAAACCATGAATAGCAAAAACAATCCTTAGCAGAAAGAACACTGCTGGAAAATATCAATACCAAACTTCAAACTCTACTACAAAGCCATAGTAATCAAAACAGCTTGGTACTGGCACAAGAACAGACCTGAGGACCAATGGAATAGAACTGAAGACCCAGAAACAGACCTATGGCCACCTAATCTCGATAAGGGATCCATAAATATAGGATGGAAGAAAGACAGCCTCTTCAGTAAATGATGCTTGCAAAATTGGTGTTTAAACACATGTAGAAAACTAAAGCTAGATCCTTATATGTCATCCTTCACCAGAATCAACTCCAAATGGATCAAAGACCTTGAAATAAAAGCAGACACCCTGAGAACATTACAGGAAGGAATGGGAAAAACTCTAGGGCTTCTTGGCACAGGACGAAATTCTCTTAAAGACCCAGAAATAAAACAACTCAAAGAACGGTTGCAAAAATGGGATTGCATTAAACTGCAGAGCTTCTGCATGGTAAAGGACATAGCTAGCAAGATCAATAGAAAGCCCGTGGATTGGGAGATAGTCATTAGCCATACAATAGACAAGGACCAAATATGAATGAATTTTTAATATTAGAAATCCAAGAACTACTTTAATTTAGAAGATAGCCACAGTAAAAGATCTACCTATATAAACTATTCCATTTCAGCATCAAATGGACCTTACTTATAGACATTGGCAGTACAAAACTCTACAAGGTAGCTCCATATGATAATGAGTGCCTGTATAATCCATACATTCATGAAGCTGAGAAAGGAGTATCCCAAGTTCAAGGTGAGTTTGGGTTACATAGTAAGTTGGAGGCCAACTGGGGCTGCCCAGTGAGATTCTGCCTCAAAATTAGGTATGGGAGGAAGGTTAATGATAAAGCATGCACAAGGTCCTAAGTTCAATCTCCATTTCAGAAAAAGAATTCTAGGTGCAAGAGATATGTTGAAGTATGGAAATCAAGAGAGCTAGGCTTAGCATCAATTTATCTTAAAGTAGGCCTTATATAATAGAAAATCATATTGGATAAGAGTTAGAAAACCTGCATTCTAATCCCAGAAATTCTAGCAAGAAGTTGAATTTACCTTGGGAAAAATCCTTTCTCAGAGTTCCTCATTTTCCTCTTTAATATGAACAGGTAAACTCAATCTGTTTGGGCTCTAAGATAAGGGGATCTATTCTTTGATTCTCTTGTAGTCTTACTAAGCAGTTACAGCAGTAGACTCAAACATGTCTCAGTAGAACATTATGTGGGTAGAGGAAAGAGATTAATGTGAAAATGCAAGATTTTTGCCTCTGGTTGTCATGTGACAAATCCTATGCTTCAGATCCTGTCACCATTTCACTTGATAGTAGTACACAGAGATAGCTGGTAGCAAAAATCAGATAGCATGTAGTGATACTTGCTGAACATTGACATCAGATAGACTTGGGTTAAAATCCTGATTCTGCCATTTTATACCTATATGTTTTTGGAAATTTTATTTTGCATTTTTGAATTTCACTTGTCAAATTATCAAAACTATGTTTAGGTATTTAAGGAAAATTAAAAACAACATGAGTAAGTAGAGATATGGCTCAGGTGTTACAAGGTAAGCAAGAAAGAGTGCAAGGCTCTGAGTACAAGCCCCAATAATGACACATACACACACACACACACACACACACACACACACACACACACACACACACACACACACACACAAAACAAAACCTCCTATTTACCACGTACCAGTTTTTGAGGTATAGTAGATATATAAAACTATAAATATTTAATTTGTGTAAGTGATGAATTTGTGCATACACACAAACCTGAAAAACTAAAACCATAACTAAGGTAATAAATATACTGTGTATGAGTCAGGGTTGAGGGCAAGAGGAAGGGAGCTGATGAATGAAAACAAGAAGAGTGGGTAAATGCAGTCATATTCAATGTACACTTGTGAAAATGGAGCTACGAAGATAAAAGTGAGTATGGTTGGGGTTGGCAGAGATGGAAGTAGTAACAATGATCAAAATGCATTCTGCTATTAAACTGACATGTTGAATTGAAGCCCTTTTGTACAACTATGTAAAGATAATGAAAATGGTAATCAAATATTTCTTTTAAAATACAGGAACTTAAATATGTTCCAGGCTGGTTTTTTTCATTTTTTTTAGAGCAGGCTGGCCTCAAACTCACAATCTTTCTCTCTCACCCCCCTAAATACTAAGATTAGAGGCATACAACATCATACCCTGCTTAGGCCAAAGAATACATTTGAAATGCCACCATGCAAAGATGGACTGTTAGATTATCTCACTTTTGTATAACTTCTTATAACTATACATAACCTCTTATAAAACTTCTTATAACTATGCATACATATAGAATGTTGAAGCTCTATTTTTGACTCTTTTTGAGTTAAGGCAGGCACATGTCTATTCACATCATACTCTATGAAACATAGCTACTCATTCATTTTGATAAAGATTTACATATAAATTGTGCAATAAAAACTGGATGCTAAATCTGTTATTAAATTCAGACTTATTAAGTTTGGAATGTGAATGTTTTGTCAAATTGACGTCATTGTTCACTTTTATTGACTTTATTAAATTTATTGTGTGATCCCTTTGAAATACATTGGACTATTATTCTGTGCCACTCAGAGCAAATGTGAAGTCTTTATATGAACTACAGGCAGGATATCATCTACGCAAGCTCCCTTCAGATCAATAGCCTTTTTTATTTTTGTTTTTTATTGTAAAAATGCTGTACAGAGGGCTTACAGTTACATGAGCAAGGTAATGAGTACATTTCCTATTGAGCATTGTTGCCTTCTCCTTTATTTTCCCCCTACCATCCCCTCCTTCCCACCTCCACAACTCCTCTCCCCACTTTTAAAGTTGTAAAGTTCATTTTCAACATAGTGTTTTGTACATCTCATTGTTACAATGGGTCAACCTGTATCCTTATTTAGGCATTTTGTTTTTTCCCTTCCCCTCCCTGAACTAGAGAAGTGTATATACAAGATGCAGGGCACTGACATCAAATGCAGTGAAAATAGGGGTTTTACCATGGGGGAGAAACATACAAAGTAACAACAAAATCACATGGAACATTAGAAATACATTAGAAATAATAGCAAGAAAGAAAAAAGACATTTGTATCCCTATCTTGTGGTTCATTTTGGTTAACATCATCTTATATGGTCATCTGTACATAGCTTTTGGCCTTTTCTGCTAGTCCTACACATGTACTAGTTATTGCAAATAAGGGAAACCATGGGACCAATGTTTCTTTGGGCGTGGATTACTTCACTTAATATAATTTTTTCCAAGTCTTTCCATTTCCTAACAAATGGGACAATGCCATTCTTTCTGATGGAGGCATAGAATTCACACAAAAAATAAAATATCTAGGAGTTAACTTAAATAAAGAAGTGAAGGACCTCTACAATGAAAACTTTAAAAACTTGAAAAAGGAAATCAAAGCAGAACTTAGATAGTGGGAAAACCTCCCATGCTCCTGGATTGGAAGGATCAACATCATGAAAATGGCAAAACTTCCAAAGGCTATCTACAAATTTAATGCAATACCTATTAATATTTCAACTTCATTCTTCAATGAAATAGAAGAAGCAATCCAAAAATTCATATGGAACAATGAAAAACCCCGAATAGCAAAGATGATCCTTAACAGAAAAGACAGTGCTGGAAGAATATCAAATTTCAAAGTCTACTACAAAGCCATAGTAATCAAAACAGCTTGGTACAGGCACAAGAACAGACCTGAGGACCAATGGAATAGAATTCAATAGCCTTCTTACTATCTTTTTTTTGGGGTGGGGTCTGGTCGTGGGGCCTGAACTCTGGGACTGGGTGCTGTCCCTCAGCTCTTCACCTCAAGGCTAGCACTCTACCACTTGAGCCACAGTGCCACTTCTGGCTTTTTTTCTGCTTATGTGGTGCTGAGGAATCGAACCCAGGGCCTCATGCATGCAAGGCAAGTGCTCTACCACTGAATCACCTTCCCAGACCGAACACGGGTTGACCCATATTGGATCAAAAAAGCAAGACATTTGAACAGGATATAGAGGAATGTGCTGGGTTCAAAGCTGAAGAATGGGAGGGGAAAATTAGATGGGATTTAAAAGCCAAGGGTTTCCTATTGATTCTGCCTAGGTAGTCTCATTTGGTCAGGCTCTCAAGCCACAAACCATATGTGGCCAGCTTCAGGAAAGCTGCAACAGGATCTTTCCAATAAATCAGTTCTGGCAACATACTGACCAGTGTTTTGTAGACCACCTCTAATATTTCTTGATAAAACAAATGACTCACAGCCCTAACATCTAGTAATTATTCTTTTGGATTATCTATTCTAATAATTTCACAAGATGAAAAATGTACTATATCCCACCAAGGAGAAAGGGCTCACCCTAAAGTCATTCAGCCAGTAAATGGCATTGCTGTGACTAAAGTTATACTTTCCTACTGCCACTTGTCAGATGCCCTTTCCACCAGTATCACAGAATTTAGTACTGGAAGAGACTGAGTAGCCAAACCATAGCACATTGGATGTTTGAATAACTATGCAAGACCCCTTCTCTGAGTACATAACATTCTGTCTCAAGACATCTTAAGTCTCAACTTGGTGCCTAGCCTACACAAACTGAAGAGATTTACAAAGTATATAAATTGAAGGCAGAGAAATAACCCAAACAAGAAGAGGCATTGGACCTGTCTTAAAGCTTTAACATGTTTTATCATAAAATAATCAGTTTAATCTAAATGTGTGGATTTATTTGTATACTCTCTATTTCATTAAATTGTTTGAAATATGACTTTATATGCCAAAACATACTGTTCAATATTACTGTAACTTTGTATTATATTTAAAATCAAGGTGTATAATGCCTCTTGCTTTCTTCTTGTTTATCATTGTTTTGGCTACCGGGATCTTGTCATTCCTTATGAATGCTAAGTGAATTTTTTTCTATTTCTGTAAAAGAAAAGCCATTAAAATTTTAATAGGAATCTGTACAACAGTTGGAATAATAAAGACTACTTGACATTACTTTTTTGATCAATAAATGTCTTCCTATTTGTGTGCTTATCAGTTTTTTCATCAATGTATTACACTTTTGAGTGTAAACATCTTTTTACTCCTTAGTTACATTTAATTGCAAGTATTTTATTCTTATATATTATTGTAAATAGAATTTATTGTGATTTTCTTTTCAGAAAATCCATTGTTGGTTTAAAGAAATATTATTGAACTGTGGTGTTAGTGGCTCAAGCCAGTAATCCTAGATACTCAAGAGGCTGAGATCTATGGATCACAATTTGAAGCCAGCCCAGACAGACAAAAGTTTGAAAGTAAAGTTGTGGACTCAAGTAGTAGTGAGCCAGTCTTGAGTGTAAAAAGCTAAGACAGAGTGCCAAGTCCCTGAGTTCAATCTCCAGGACTGGTGGAAGGAAGGAAGGAAGGAAGGAAGGAAGGAAGGAAGGAAGGAAGGAAGGAAGGAAGGAAGGAAAGGGAGGGAGGGAGGGAGGAAGGGAAGAAGGGGGGATGGAAGAAGGGGGGAGGGAAGGAGGGAAAGAGAGAAAGAAAGAAGAGAAAGAAGAGAAGCTGAAAGAAAATGAGACAGAAAAAGAGAGAATAACAAAGGGAAAGAAAGAAAGTGAAAGAGAAAGAAAGAAATCTAGAATAACAACAGATGCTGGAGGGGATGTGGCCAAAAGGGAACCCCACTGCGTGGTTGGTGGGAATGTAAACTTGTTCAACCATTTTGGAAAGCAGTACGGAGGTTGCTCAAAAGACTACATAGAGCTCCCCATGACCCAGCAATCCCACTTTTAAGCATTTACTCCAACGATCACAAACAAGGCCCTACTAAAGCTACCAGCACAAGTATGTTTATTGCAGCATTATTTACTATAGCTAAGATATGGAACCAACCCAGATGCCCCTCAGTAGATGAATGGATCAAGAAAATGTGGTGTATGTTGCAACAATGAGAAGTACAAGTTGTCATGTCGAAAAAGAACTTTACAACTTTGGTGGGGGGGGGGAGGCTGGGAAGGGATGGGAAGGGGAAACAAAGGAGGAGGCTACAATGCTTGATAAGAAATGTACTCATTATCTTGCCCATGTAATTGTAACCCCTCTGTCCAGTATTTTCACAATAAAAATAAATAAAAATTTAAAAAAGAAAATGTGGTGTATATATATATACAATAGAATCCTATGCTTCCATCAGAAAGAATGATACCGCCCTATTCATTAGGAAATGGAAAGACTTGGAAAAAAATATATTAAGTGAAGTAAGCCAGAATCAAAGAAACATAGGTCCCATGGTTTCCTTTATCTGCAATTACTAGGACAAGCAGAAGAGGGCAAAGGCTATGTCCATATGACCATATAACTTAATACTAAGCTAAATGAACCCCAAGATAGGGGCACAAGAGGTTTTATCTTTCCTGCTGTTCTTTTTAATGTACCTATAATGTACTGTGTGAATTTTTTTGTTTCTTTGTATATTCGTTCCCCATGGTACAATGCCTGTTGTCACTGTATTTGACTCTGCTGTCCTACATCTTGTATACACATTTTTCCAATTTGGGGAGGGGAAGGGAAATAACAAAATGTTGAAATATAAAGATAAAGGATGATCCATTGTAACAATGAGATGTACAAGACAGTATGTTGAAAACGAACTTTACAACTTGGGGGGGGGCTGGGGAGGTGGGGAGGAAAAGGATGTTAGGGGAAAAACAAAGGAGGGGTAACAATATAATAAAATGAAAATTTTAAAAAGAATATAGAATAATCAATCTCATAGAAGTATAAAACAGTTGTTATGTTATCAGGATTGGAAAAAAGGGGAAGAGTTGGTCAAAGTGCACATAGTTCCAGTTACACAAGATGAATTGCTTCAAAGATTTACTATACAGTATAAGGCTTACAGTTTATCCTGTTATATTTTATAACATTAGGAAAAATATCTATCTTATGTTAAATATTCTTGTAATAATAAAGGAAGAAAATTATTAGAGGTGGTTGATATGTTTATGATATTTTTATGACACTGTCCTAACAGGTATGTGTGTGTATATATGCATATATGTGTATGTATGTACGTGTGTATGTACATATCATATACATATATATCTTCAAGCTCATCATGATACATGCATTAAATATCCACAGTTTTTGTATGTCAGTTATGCTTCAAAAATTAATATGAAGCTATATTTATTAAAATATTATAAAAAGGGTCTGCATTTGAAGTCCAAGCTAATCCTCTATTTTTAGAGCACTTGTCACTTTCAAAGAAATGCATTGTTTTTAATTGTGGTAAAATACATAAAACTCACTAGCTTTTTTTATCAGTCCTGGGGCTTGATTCAGGGTCTGGGCACTGCCCCTGAGCTTCCTTTGCTCAAGGCTAACACTCTACCTCTTGAGCCACAGAGCCACTTCCAGCCTTTTCTGTTTATGTGGTATTGAGGAATCAAACCAGCAGCTTCATGCATGCCAGGCAATCACTCTAACACTGAGCCACATTCCCAGTCCCTCATTAGCTCTTAATCATCTTAAATGAAACTTGATAATATTCACATGGATATGTAGCCTTCACTACCATCCCAGAGGTGTTTTTATGACCATTAAATAAGAAAGCCCATTCTGCTTTCTGCCTCTAGCCCCTACACATTTGGTTACCTTACATAAGTGGAATCCTACTATGACTAACTTATTTCACTTAACATAATGCTTTCAAAGTTTTCTATGTTGTAACATGTGCAAGAATTTACTTCCTTTTTTTGGGGGGGGGGGTCCGGTCATGGGCCCTGAACTCTGGGCCTGAGTGCTGTCCCTCAGCTCTTCAGCTCAAGGCTAGCGCACTACCACTTGAGCCACAGCGCCACTTCTGGCTTTTTTCTTTTTGTTTATGTGGTGCTAAGGAATCGAACCCAGGGCCTCATGCATGCAAGGCAAGCGCTCTACCACTGAGCCAACTTCCCAGCCCAAGAATTTACTTCCTTTTTAAGGCATGGTATTATTCCATTGTATAATTACACCACATTTTGTTTATCCATTTATCAGTCAGTGAACATTTTGGTTACTTCCAACTTCGGGTCACTGTGAATAATATCACTATAATAATTCACAGAAATATGATTGTGAAAGCCTATGCTCAATTCTTTAGGGTCTATATACAGAATTGTAATTTCTAAATTATGCAGTAATTGTGTACTTATCTTAGAGTAGCTATACTATTTTGCCATTCTACAAAGAGAGCATGTGTTTAATTTTCTTCACATCCTTTCTCATACTTCCTTTTTTATAATTATTGTTCTAATGAGTGTGAAGTATTATTTCATTGTGGTTTGATTTTCATTCCCCTAATTAGTGATCTTGTCCTTTTCTTCTGTTTTCTGATTTTCCTTTTGCTTTGCTTCTGAATTGCAAGATTTTTTAATATTCTAGATATTAACTGTTTACCAGATAGATAATCAAAGGAATTTTGAATACTACATATAAATACACACACACACACACACACACACACACACACACACACACACACTTGATCCTTACCACAAATATTGGAAGGGAATTAGAACACAACTAATAATAATCCCCAAGATTATAGAGTAGAAAAGTAAGATTAGAAAAGAAGATGAGAAGAAATGGCCAATGTTATGTAGTGAGTTCAGGTACGCAGTCAATGCTAGAAATAGGTCAACTATTCTGCTACCCTTGGACTTCAAACTTTGAAGGGCCCTTTAAAATAACTGAGTCCTGATTTTATAAACACAATATAGAAGCCTATAGAGATGGATAGAGTTACACAGGACCGCATGATAAATCTGGGGTACACTTTTCCTGACTCCCAGTTTTATATTCTTTCCACTCTACCATCTCACAGATAACAATGTGGTCCAACTTTAAAAGATTGTCTTTTGTCTAGCTATTAAAGGAGTTTGTGTCCCCTGACCCCCAAAGTTCTAGATCTCTAACTATAATGAAGAGGTGGTAACAACTGTCTTTTGTCTAGCTATTAAGGGAGTTTGTGTCCCCTGCCCCCAAAGTTCTAGATCTCTAACTATAATGAAGAGGTGGTAACAGCTGCAGGGCCATTTGCACTTCTCAAATCTGGAAAAGGGAGCAGCTTGGTTGCTGGAGGCATTAGATCAAATGGACTTAGAGCTCAAAGCACAAGGAAACTGACTTTTAGCTGTTATCAATAGGGATGAATAAACACCCCTATGGTCCAAGTTGGCACCTTCACAGCCACTTGCAGAACAGCCCCGCCTGCTTCCAACATTTTGTAACAAAAGACTCGTCTGGCTCCTGTAGGGGCTTGATATATGAAGAAGGAAAAGCAAATCCAAATTGTCTACTTCAAAACCTTAGCCCTTACTAGTTTTCAAGATTTTCACAACAGTCCTGTGAAGCAGTTTTATGATCCTCACTTTAGAAATGAAGATGCTGTGAGACTGAGATATCCTATGAATTTCCTGAGGTCATATAGCTATAACAATCTGCCTGAAGCCAAGGCCTGTGTTTGGACAGAGTTTATAGAAGAAATGAAGGTCCTATGGAACATCAGCTGACTTTCACAGAGACCACCTGGGGCCTCAAATATCAATATTTCTTTTATTACTTTATGCTAGTGGCTGGATCTTGCAATGTTTATGCCATAAGCCAATTTTTTAAATCAATACTTTACTTATAACAGCAATTCTAAAGTTTTGGCACACTGGACCAACAGCATCAGCGTTACTCTGGAACTTATTAAAAATACATATTCCTTGCCTTCATCCTAAATGTCCTGACTCAAAATCATTGTGAGTAAAGCTGAGACATCTGTGTTTCACTATCATTTCAGGGGATTCTAGAGCATGTTGGGTGTGAAAATGGAACCAAGTAACTTGTGTGGGAGAAGAGATGAGGGAGAACAATGGAAGGGTTGCACATCAAGATGTATTGTACTTATAAATTGGTGTGTTGCATTGAAATCCCTTTGTCCAGCTCCTTAAAATAATAAAAAAGAAAAGAAAATATTAATTTTACCTGATTCATCCAAATATGCACACTTTTTAAAATTTTTAATTTGATTGTTAAGGTGATGTACAGAAGGGTTACCATTGCATACTAAGGTAATGAGTACATTTCTTGTCAAACATTGTTACCCACTCCTTCCTTTTTCTCTCACTTCTCCTCCCCTGCCAAATATACATTCTTTAATTGTCTGCTTCAATTCAATAATTTAGAAACAGTCCAAGTTTCTTCATACATCCTAGGTTCTCCATTGATAAAATGAGAAATGACATATTTCATTGTACTTCTTGGGTTTTATAACGATTAAAGTATGAGAACAATGGAGAAAGTATGGGATCAAGGAATAGGCACATTCTTATCTCTAAACAATGAGATTATTTTCTTACTTCAATCTCTTCACCAGTAAAAGGGAAGTATTCAACCATCTCATCAATTGTTTTTAATTTGAGAAAAACATGGAGATGAATCATCTTAAACATTGGTGTGTCATCATGCAGTGTAGTCAAAAAATCAGATAACATTGTGTAGAAATTTCCTTCATTATCAGTGCTACTGCTTAAGACCCACTGCAAAGAGTATGAGTGGCTGTACCATGACCAGAAAATGAAGCCTACAAAGAAACACTGTTCCTAAAGATATGGCTGGAGTGGTTTGCAACAAATGAACTTACCCTAATTGAAGCAGTCTCAAAGACAAAAAATATTTTGTGCATGGGTGCCAGTATTGGGACTTAAATTCAGGATTTTATGTTCTTGCTTAGTTTTTTAATCAAAGTTGTGGCTCTACCACCTGAGACACACCACCATTCCCTGCTTGTTTGTTGGTTACTTAAACAAAAAAGTCTCTTGGATTTTTCTGTCTGGGCTAGCTTTGAACAAGTATCCTCAGATCTTAGCCTCCTGGGTAACTAGGATTACAAGCGTGAGCCATCAGTGCCTGATAAGACAATCCATATTTAAGATAGCCTATAACCTTTAGCATGCTAGTCTTGTCACACAAAAATTCTCTGTTATTCTCATATTTGCAATAGGAGATGTTGGAAAACATACCAACTAGTACTAAATCTGAAAATGAAAGTCATTGAGTTGGAACCGGAAAGGTTCTTGTACTGCATTCTAGTTGAAGGTATGATTGATATACTTGGTAAGGCAAATGAAACAAGTAGAGGACAAACAAAAATCATATAAATGAATGTCCATTTAAGAACATCACTCTATTTATTTATTTTTATTGTGAAAATACCGTACAGAGGTATTACAATTACATGGGCAAGGTAATGAGTACATTTCTTATCAAGCATTGTTGCCTCCTCCTTTATTTCCCCTTCCCATCCCTTCCTATCACCCCCCTACTTCCAACCCCCCTCCCCCTCCCCCACCCCCACCCCCGTGACCAAAATTGTAAAGTTCGTTTTTCGACATAACATCTTGTACATCTCATTGTTGCAATGGGTCCACCTGTATCCCTATTTAAACAAGTTGTTTTTTCCCTTCCCCTCTACAAATTATACCAACATCAAATACAGTGAAAACAGGGGTTATACCGTGGGGGAGGGACATACAAAGCAACAAAGAAATCATCTTATAAATATGTTAGAAATAAGGAACACCACTTTAATGGCAATGGTCTTCCAGTCTTGTGATAAATTGCTTTAAAAGTTTTTTGCTTCTATCTAAACAATGAAAAAACTGGGCTTTCTTCTAGTTCTCTCCATTTTACCCTACAGTCTTGGCCATTTCGTAGAAATGAATTAAAATAGACTAGTTTCATACTATCTAATAGTTTACAATCCTCCAGGATAAAGAGGATAAGGACCTTTTGAGTGCTTACTACAGGTGATCAGACTTGTAATTACATTGTGAACATCTTCAGCTTTAATCCATACAATAATGTCAAGATGTAGATAAGTCTATTTTATAAAGGGCAGAATTTTTGCAAACCCTAAGAGAAGTGATTTGCTCCAGGTCAAAATATAGTCTTTCTGGAACCAAAGCCTAGGCTCATTTTTGATATACCTCACTGCCCTTATGCATGTACTGCATCAGGAGTTTCCAAATCTGGTTGATTATGACAATATTGCAGGGATAATTTAGTAAAAATACAGATATCTTGCCTAATTCATATTCTTCTTGCTTCAGTTCAGAAATCAGATCCAAGATAGAGGCTAAGCAGGGAAAACCTGCCTTTTCTTGTTATTTTTCTTTAGCTTATATTAGGACCAATGTGTTTGGAAATAAGTGTGCCAACTGTATTTAGTTTTAAAAGAATCTCATACTTTTTCTTTCTTCAGTCCATGGTTCTTTCTCATATGTTTATTTGAATCAAGGCACTTACATCTTCTACTGGGGTTATTTGGTTCAAGAAATATGAAAATATCTAGATACAAGCTGAGCATAGTGGCACACACATAATCCTCATTACTTGTGAGGCTAAGATTGGGAGGATAGTACTTAAGGGCTATCCCTAGCAACAGTTAGCAAGTCACCATTTGAACAGAAAAAGTTGAGCATGGTTGTGTGCACCTATGATCCCAGCTACACAGGAGACAGGTAAGAGAATTGTGATCTGAGGCTGCTCCTGGGCAAAAACATAAAATACTACTTGGAAAATAAAGCAAATAGGGCTGATGACATGGCTCAAATCATAGAATACCTGCCAAGAAAGCACAATTCCCTGACGTCAAACCCTAGTACCACCGTAAGGAAGAAAAGTGCAGATCTGGTCACAAAAAAACATTTTCATAATTCCATTACTTTTAGTACATTTTTCACATTTCTATGAATGTAGTTGGACCAGATCTAACTATTCCATTTTACAGATGAGGAAACTAAGACCAGAAAGGTTAAGTAAATTTTTAGGATGAGCCAAGATTAGAAATGTGAACCCTGGTAGCCCAGTGCTTTTCTTCATTGCTTTAAAACATTTTCCCATAGAGCAATTATAAGTCTTCTCTTTATAGCCTGGTTTCTTTTCAGTCTGGCCTCATTTCTTCCCAGTCCAGGATTTAAGAATCTGGAATACTCTGCATAGTTACCCTAACATATACTTGGCCTGTGATTTCTGTTCCAACAAAATACATAGAAGGAGACAAAGCACTATGCAAACAGGGTCTCCTTAGTCAGAAAGAGAGAGAGAAAACTTGAAGATTTTGGCTTTTCTGTAGCAACACATCAGTAACACATTTTGGGTCTAAATAAATTTTTAATTTGTAGTAAGTAGAGTTCTTAAATTAAACATAAGCCTTTTACTTCCAGTCCACAAGGGACTTCCAATCCAGGAAAATGTATTCTCTTATTTTAAGGGGATGAGGATAGACACCTTACATGAAATTGACCAACACTGAAAATTTATAGGGTGTGGTGAGAGCAACAGTGTGAACATTAGCAAACCAAGCCTAAAATATCATTTACTATCTGCAGCCAGTGTACCCTCTTATAAAAGAAATGATTTGGGCTCTGTCATTTCTAAAATACATTCCACCTTTGATAATTTATCATGTAATCAACTTTTTGTGAAATGCTTTGGTACTTAGCAAACTGGACTGTTACTATTTGGCTAGGAAATCTGGGGAATGTGGGATATTTAGACAAAAATTCAAGCCTACTTTGGTTTTGAGGCCATTTTTCTTCTATTTTATGTTTTAAGAAAAACAAAAGAAATGGAAATTGAATTCTTTGGGTATTTTTTCCTTACTAGTGGAAAATTTAGAGTCATAATTAGTTTTAAATTAGGCCTATCAAGGTTTCCTTCTATTTTTGACATAAATGGAAACATTTTTGCACAAGAAAGATTAAAATGAGGGGCAGAAAGGGGCAGAAAAACAATGTCTTTTTTCCCTGACAAGAGAAATATGGAAAAACATTTATTTATTTATTTACTCCCAAAACATTTCCCAAGCACCTATTATATAACAAAAACTATTCCAGAAACATGAACTATAGAGATGACTAAGGTACACAATAATCCATAGCAATCAAACTTTCCTGTTTTCTTGTCCTGAATTGCCAAACTCATTTGCATGGCCAAAATTCTGCTGTTGGCTAGGACTCTGATCTTCGAAAGGACACTGAGAAGTGATAAAGTCAGATTTTTAGTTACTTCTAATATGCCACTACATTCACAAACATATCCTAGATCCTAAAGGTACAAGCTGAAACATAAGTGTGATATATACAGCAATACCCTACTGTGAAGCACTCTAATCCAAATGAAGAACCCACAGTAAAACCCAAGAACATGAATACTTTTATCTCCTTCATCTTATATGACTTAGATTTAAAAAAAACACTGAATTGCTGGGCACTGGTGTCTCATACCTGTAATCCTAGCTATTTAAGAGGCTGAGGTCAAAGTTTCAAGATTTGAAGCCAGTCTAGGCAGGAAAGTCCATGAGACTCTTATCTCCATTTAACCATCAAAAAGCCAGAAGTGAAGCTGTGTCTTCAGTGGCAGAGAACTAGCGAGAACAAAAACGTTCAGAGACAGTGCCCAGGCCCTGAGTTCAAGCCCAAGGATTGGCACACATGCACCATCACCACCACCACACCAACTCCAAATTGTGTCCTGAGCTCATAACAGAATTTACTATAACTAATTTTCTTTTCCTTCTGATAAACACTTTTTCTAAATGACAAAGTCTGAGCATCAACTGGTATAAGTCTAGAACAAGCAAAAAAGGTAAAAAGTTACATACATATGACCATATCAGATGATGTTAAATCGTGAAAATGGCAATACTGCCAAAGGCTATCTACAAATTGAATGCGATATCTATCAATATTCCAAAACTCATTCTTCAAGGAAATAAGAGAAGCAATGCAAAATTTCATATTGAACAATAAAAGACCATGAATAGTAAAAACAATCCTTAGCAGAAATAGCAGTGCTGAAGGAATATCAATAACAAATTTCAAACTCTACTGCAAAGCCATAGTAATCAAAACAGCTTGGTATTGGCACAAGAACAGACCTGAGGACCAATGGAATAGAAATGAAGACCCAAAAATGAACCCACACACCTATAGCCATCTAATCTTCGATAAAGGAACTAAAAAATAGAATGCAAGAAAGACAGCCTCTTCAGTAAATGGTGCTGGCAAAATTGGTTCAACGCCTGTAGAAAACTCAAACTAGATCCTTATATATCACCCTGCACCACAATCAACTCCAAATGGATCAAAGACCTCGAAGTCAAAGGAGACACCCTGAAAACATTGGAGGAAAGAGTAGGAGAAACTCTAGGGCTCCTTGGCACAGGCCCAAATTCCCTTAATGAAGACCCAGAAACACAACTCAAAGAAAGGTTGGACAAATGGGATTGCATGAAAGTGCAGAGTTTCTGCATGTTAAAGGACATAGCTAGAAAGATCAATAGAAAGCCCACGGTTTGAGAGAAGATCTTCACTAGCCATAAAACAGAAAGGGTCTCATGTCTAAAATATACTTACAATTCAAAAAAATTAATCCCCCAACAACAAATCTTCAAGGAAACAACCACCCCATCAATAAGTGGGATAAAGACTTAAAGAGAAATTTCTCTGAAGAAGAAATAAGAATGGCCAACAGACACATGAAGAAATACTCAACTTCTCTTTCCATAAAAGAAATGCAACTCAAAACAACATTGAGATTCTACCTCACTCCAGTCAGAATGGTTATAATCAAGAACTCTAAGAACATCAGATGCTGGAGGGGATGTGGCCAAAAGGGAACCCTACTGCATTTTTGGTGGGAGTGTAAACTTGTTCAGCCACTTTGGAAAGTAGTATGGAGGTTCCTCATAAGACTCCACATAGAGCTCCCCTATGACCCAGCAATCCCACTTTTGGGCATTTACCCAAATGATCACAAACAAGACCATACTACAGCTACCAGCATAACTATGTTTATTGCAGCATTATTTACCATAGATATGGAACCAAACCAGATGCCCTTAAATACATGAATGGATCAAGAAAATGTGAGATATACCTATATATACATACATAAATACACACACACACACACACACACACACACACACACACACACACACACACACAATGGAATTCTATACCTCCATCAGAAAGAATGATATCACTTCATTTATTAGGAAATGGAAAGAGTTGGAAAAATTCATATTAAGTGAAGTAAGCCAGTCCCAAAGAAACATAGGTCCCATGGTTTCCCTTATTTGCAATAACTAGTATATATCTAGGACAAGCAGAAAAGGTCAAAAGCTATGTACATATGACCACATAAGATGATGTTAAGTGAAATAAACCCCAAGATGGGGACACATGTGTTTTTTTTCTTTCTTGCTATTGTTTTTAACATATTTAAAATGTATTATGTGATTTTTTTCTTTGTCTTGTATGTTCTTCCCCCATGGTATAATCCCTGTTTTGATGTCGGTGCCCTGAATCTTTTATATACCTTTTTCTAATTTGGGGAGAGGAAGGGAAATAACAAAATGCTGAAATAATGATACAGGTTGACCCATTGTAACAATGAGATGTTCAAGACACTATATTGAAAACGAACTTTATAATTTGGGGAGGGGAGGAGTTGGGAAGGGAGGGAGGGAAGGGATGGTAGGGGAAAAGCAAAGGAGTACTGAGGTAACAATGCTTGAGAAGAAATGTAATCATTACCTTACTCATGAAACTGTAACCCCTCTGTAGAGTATTTTTACAATAAAAAACATATAAAAATAAAAAGAACTCTGAGCATCTCCTAGAATTTGGATAGAATGAGCTGAGGATGAGTAGTTCAAATCAAAATGCCAACTTCCCCAAAGCAGTGTTTGGAGCACTAGAATTAGTATGTCTTCCCACCCAATACACACCCTAGCCCCCAATCATTTTCTGATCACCACTTGGAGAATTCATGTTGTATTTTTCTGATGAGGGGGACTGAGGCCATTGGAAGCCTGGGACATTCAAACATTTTACTCTTTCCTGTGTCCAAGGTGGACCAAGAAAATTCTGAGATAGATAGTGAAGTCAGAGATCTAGCACTTCTCCAGGAGTTATTATTCTGGCTGATACTGGGGTTTAAAACCAGAATCCTGACCAGTCAGAATGTTTCTCACACTACTTAATAGAAACTAATGACACAGATACACTTCTGCGTAATTTGAAAGGATTTGACGTATCCATAAAAACCATGTCCATCTGGTAAGAGAAAAAGGCCATTTAGAGGATTTACAGTATTGAAGCCTCTTTAACTGGCTTCAATGCAATGATCACACCTGCCATTGACTCACCATTGCAGGGAAAATTTGGGAAAGATTTGCTCTTTGATTGTACCAAGCCTTTCATAGACTTATATAAAAGAGTTCCTAGTCAAAGCAGGAAAACTTTAATGCTATCATTAAAAGGCCAGCTGAGCTCTGTTCTTAGGTGTTTATTACAAAACACTAATTCATGTAAAACAATGAAATGTGTCCTTCAAGGCTGACTCTGCCACACATGGCCATGCCAGGACACTGAATGCTGCCTGCTGTCTGTGTTTAATTCAGGAAAAGCCAAACACTCAGCTCTTTCATGTTCTTGGAGCTCCAGAGACATGTATATGATCAGAATCAGAAAAAATACTGTCAATGTAGAAGCCTCATCCTCAGAAGCAGAAGCTTAGAGGAAGCTCTCCGAACATACAGCCTCCTTCTGTTCCTTTTTCTTCTTGTCCTCCTTTCCCTTCTTCTTCTAGTTTGTCCTCTTTTTTAACTTGCTCTATTAGAGATAAGTCCAAGCTGAAAAGCAAAGAATACAGGAAAGAAGACACAACTACTAAACCTTTTAAATTTCTGCCTAACACATGTTCAACGGCTTCCTCTTGTATTAACCTATCACCAATAGTATGTAGAGCTAGCAGTCCACCCTCATGACTTTTCCAGCTAGGCCCACAGCTTCCATTGCCATGCAATAAAGTGAGGCTTGCACTTAAAATCCTAGCTACTATAGAGGCTGAGATCTTGGGATCCTGGCTCAAAGTGAGCTCTTGAAAACAAATAAATGAGATTCTTATCTCCTATTAATCAGCAAAAAGCAGAAAGCAGAGCTTTGGCTAAAGTGGTAGAGTCCCAGCCTTGAGCAAAAAAGCTATGTGAGAGCAATAGTTCAAACTCCGTACTGGCACAAAAAATGTGGAGAAAGATACAGATCTGGATGAAATATGAGAGAACTGATAATAACAGCTGACAAGTTAGGGGCTAAGATAGAAAATGGTATTCTTATTGTGCCATACCAAAGATCCTTACTATCCACTGTGGCCTCCTGCTACAGTGCTAGAGATGTGCTGTAGATGTTCTAAGGTTTAGCTGCTTCATGGCCCTGGTTACTTGTTTTGCAAAGCTACATCTCACACTGCTCTGTTCATTCCAATCTTATCTCATCTCCAAAAAGAAAAAAGAAATAACCTGCTTGATTTGTCTTAAAGCTACATAACAGAATTCCCACAGTCCTCATTCCCAAAACTAGGTCAGTTTCTTGAAATTTTTCCCTCTCAAACTCCCTCTTATACATGCTCACCTTTTATGGCCAACCTAAAAATCTAAGAACTTTGATCTTGAAAGTTTTAGGCTGTGTTCTGTATAAGGAAAGAACAATGAAATAGAATGAAAAGATCTGAGTTTGAAAGTCACGTCTGCAACTAACATGCAGTATGACCCTTGCAAAACATATTTTTTCTCTAAGCTTCAGTTTTTGATTTGTAAAATAGAGGTTACCTGTTCCTGATCATCCAGTTTCAACCTAATTTTCTAAGCCATGTGACATGAAAATGATTGCATATAGTATGCAATAATGTTATTTTCACGAGTGTTTATTCATAGAGTCTTCAGGCCTAAAGTTATACTATACAAGATTCAGAGGACTTGGTTTCTAGTGTTGACTATGCTTTCAAGTTGTTGGGTTACATTTGAAAATTGCATTATCACTTTACAAATGGATAAAACAGGGTTTAATTTTGAGTAAGTACCAATGGGAGGAAAGAGCACTAACACAGACCGTCAACAAGAGTGATATAGTTGAAGTACTTTCTATGTATATACAAAAATACATTAATGGAACTTGCTGAACTTGCTTTAAAAGGAAGAAGGAGAATGAGGAAGAGAGATAAAACTAAATTTGATCATGGTACATGGCAGGCATATATAGAAATATCACATTAAATCCTCCTTGTACAACTAATATATGATAATCAAAATGTCTTTATAAACCATGAACCAGATTGACTGTCTTCTTGGGGTTCTTAGTATGGTTATAAATCTTGTGTTCATTTAGTCTGAACAATGGAGTTCTCCTTGTTCTCTCTTTGGTTCCAACTTTATGGCTAAGGGTTCTCTCTCACCAAAGGAGACTTCTATAACACAATTCACCTTCTGGAAAATGATTCCTTAATTTCCCAAACTTAGGCTGCCAAGGCCACATCACTGTCAGTCAGAGTGAATCATATCCTCTTACCTGACCACCTCCACTCCTACCATTCTTTATGGTTATTTCTCCAAATTGATAAACATTACATTTGACTTCAATATATAATTCAAGAACCACCTCCCCAGGAAGCCTTGAAGGCCTCCCTAACCATTTTCTTTCTGGACTCAGACATAATTAGTCTCTCAAATATGCATTTCCTGATATGAGCTTCCTAAGGTATAGTATCTTTTTCATCCCAAATTCCCCCAAGTGACTCACACAGTGCCTGCCATGTGACTCAGTCAATGAATATTTATTTTGGAGCCTCAGGCAGGCTTCTGATGGCTATTATGTCCCTAGCTCATGATCTACTTGGATGTAACGGACATACAATATCTAACTGCCATCTACCCAAAGAGCACCTAAACATCCTATTCTTGTTTCACATGGTCCTCTGAGGAAGAAACTTGGCACCACATGAATGTCTCTTGTTAAGGACATTGTACGCAAGCACCAAATTCATTCTTAAGTGAATTGACTTCCCTTTATGCAAGGGAAATAGCTGTGGTATGAGTTTAGAGCAATTTTTGTGCTCAAAACATCTCCAAGTTGCTTTTGTTTGGTCTGGAAGCTTGATTCTAACTGGCTGGGTTTTCTATGCCCCTAACCCTATGCATCCAGAGTAGTAAATGAGCTGTACAGTTTTTCAACAACTGGTGTAGTACAAGTTGCAATACACTTGGTGTCTAGACATTTTATTGGTTTTCATAAAATAAGTGTGGAGATAATGTGAATGGAGACAATATAGAGAAAGATTGGGAAGTGGCATGGTGGCTCAAGTGGTAGAGCACTCACCTTGAGCTGAAGAGCTCAGGGACAGCATCCAGGCCCAAAGTTCAAGCCTCACGATCAACAAAAAATAATGAAAAGAAAGATTGCCTCATTACAATATGAATGGAAATGGGATGTCTTGAATGAAAATTTAAAATCTCACTTATCTGTCCTATAGATAAACCTGTCTATTTTACACCTTTAAACGGCTTATTCAAGCATTTCCTATTATCCAGCCTGCAAATGGTCACTTTGAGAAGATCTAAGTGAAAAAGTCACAGCCTCAACCCTCAAGTTGTCCAATAGAATTTCCTTGGAGTTTCTCAGCCCAGAACTAGACCTGCAGTTCCCCTTCAGTCCAGATGCTTGACTAACGAAGGCTATAAAATACGGTAGCCCTTCCCAAATAGGAAAGTTCAAAGTCTTATTCAGCCAATGTGCTATCTTTGGAGCTGTATAAGCAATGTGGATGGTTGTCTTTTTTAAAATCTCTTTTCAATGCATCAGGTAGTAACACTATGGTAAAATGGAAAGACCATGAGTTTGTAGAATCAGAAAACCAAGATTCAGACTCCCAGTTCTACCCCTTATCAACTGTGTCACTTTATGCAGGTCACTGAACCACACTGATTTCAATCTTATCTGGAAACAGAAAGTAAGTACCTCTAGGGATGGTTTAAAGTACTTATACCCTTAGAACATGTCAGAGGTATACTAAGTACTGAGTACCCCTCTTCTCTTTCCCCTAATTCCTCTTCCTATTGCAGTGAACAAAAACTATGTTCTTAGGGAAGTTCTGGTTTAAATGAAAAGCATTTTATAACTATAATGTGCTCTAGACAGAATAATGGACTCCATGGCCATGATTCTGTAACATAACTTTGCTTTGCCTCATTCCTAACTCAGATTATTCCATTTCTAACTCTTCAGCCTTCAAGATTTTTCATGTCCTCCTGCTTATCCTAGAATGGTGCCCATTTCCCAAGTTGCTAATTTTCTCTCTTAATGAACTTTATTTTTGCATATCAACCTCAACTGTCACTACACCTGCTATAAATCGTGGATGAATTTACCTCACTGAGCTGTTGGGAGGAGTCAAAATTTTTGAATACCAAAACCTCAGAAAATGCCAAAGCACTATAAGAGTCTTAATTGTCAGCATTACCACAAGTACAAATGGCAAAGCTGGGTGGAGTTGCCCAAAGAACATGATGTGGAAAGAAAGGCCTAGATTTGGAGTCACAAATCCTGAGCTTAAGCCCCTCATTAAGTCTGACATGAATTATAACCATAATAACTCAGATTTACTTAGTGCATTATAGCTGCAAAGTGCTTTCACATATATTCTCTCATTGATCCTCTTAATTGGTTTCTCTGTGCCAGTCTCTCAATGCTACAATGCTGCCAGCTAAAGTAAACTTCTCAAAGCACAAGCCTGATCATGTCATACCAACCATATTCTAAACCCTCCAGGGTTCCCTACTGCAAGCCAAACAAATGATATTATTTTCTTAACAATAAAATACCATGTGGCTATGAAAAAGAAGGAAGTAGTTTCACATATGTTGATATTGAGCAGTCTACAAGACACATTAGGTATGCTGTAATATGCCAGGCATTAGCAATTCATGCCTATAATCTTACCTACTCCAAAGGCTGAGATATGAAGAGTGCAGTTCAAAACCAGCCCAAGCAGACAAACATGAAAGATTTCCTCTTATTATAACATGCTTTTTTGTGTCCTGGTTCTAGGACTTAAACTTGGGGTCTTGAGCTCTTGCTTAGCTTTTTTGCCCAAGAGTAGTACTCTACAACTTAAGCCACATCTCCACTGCCAGCTTTTTGATAGTTAATTGGAGATAAGAATCTCATGTATTTTCCTGCCTGCTCTGGTTTCAAACCTCAGTACTCAGCTTTCAGCCTCCTGAGTAGCAAGGATTACAGCCATGAGCCACCAGTGTTTCACATCATACTTGCTGCTTCAGTAACATTTTCCACACTTTGTATGACTTCATGAACTCATGTAAATTCAAATAAATATATCATTTCATATTTTAGAATTGTTCTATACCTCTGATCCTCTGAGATATATGTGGAATATTGTAGTTCTACCATCTAAAATGACTAGTGATTCTTCCAAATGTGTTATGTTGACATCTATATTTTCTTTAAAGAGACAAAACACTTTCTAAATTAGTAGAACTAAAATGAATTGGATTTTAGTATAGCTAAAATGAGTTGTTGGACTATGTCTGAGGATTACTTTTGGATAATCCATCTAGACAAGCTTAGTAGAAATCATCACGTTCCACTAGTTTATCAGGTTAAAGACAGGTAAGTTGTAGCTGAGTTGAATCATTCATCATAGAAGAGATAGACATTACTTTCATCATCACAAGAAAATATAAAGCTATAGCCAAATGTGTTATAAACATACCAACTCTATTTAGCATGTAGTAGATGCTCAATAAATGCTTGGAAAGCTGGGTGGATAGGTACTTCCATAGTTTATTACAGAAGAATACCATGGGGAAAAACATTAATTACTATTCTAATTTCTCATTGTGCTCTGCTCAGCTTTGTCCAAAACAACAAAGAAAAAAAACCCACGGGTATATACCTATAATTCAGCTTTTGAGATCCTTACTGACAAAACAAGCCCCGTGATGCCAGAGTACAAACATCAACGGATATGTTAATAGTTAGGAAGTCGAGCAGGATGGATTTGGTTTTAAATATTGCCCTTGAGAGCTAGATTGGATGGACTGAATCACCATTTTATGTTCTATGGATAATACAGTGCACTTCTCAAGGTTTTGGTGACTTTCTAGGAACTTTCAGATTTGACGGTCACTTCTAGCTTAAATTTGTGCCTTTGTGATTTCTATGTCTATACTTCCATCTTTCAGATTTCTTTCAATATTTATGCAATGTACTGATCTTACTTTTTGAATTCTACCAAACAAAGAACAGTCACATAAAAATTGGATCTTCATTCACTAGACACTATGTCAACAGTGAACTATACAACTTGTGAGGGAAGGGTTGGTAAGGAAAAAAACTGAGAGAAACTGAAAGAAGAATTGACATGTTCAAAAACAAATGTACTCATTACCTGACATGTAACTGTAAGACCTCTGTACATCACCTTTACAATATTTTTAATGGGTCTTCCACTATGTTGAAAATGAACTACTGTATACAACATACGGTTGGAAGTGGGAAGGAAAAACTAGGAGAGAGCAAGGGAAGAGGTGACATTTTCCAAAAAGAAATGTACTCATCTAATATAACTGTAACTATACAGAAGTACATCACTTATAAAGGTGATTTATTGTTATTATAAGATAACAATAAAAATTCACACAAAAATTTATCTTCATGACAGAGTAGCTTGTTTTCTCCATTGCATTTAAAATGTGAGAGAACAAGCAAACAAATTGCAGCATATCTTTTGAAATCGAATCTAGGAAGTCACATATTATCACTTCTATCCATAATTGACATCATAATTGCATAATTTCCTATAATAAAAATTCAGTATCTCTTGTTCAAATAGTAGGAAAACTAGTGTTAAATACAATAAAATATAAGTCATTTTTTTCTTTCATAATCAGTCCTTCAGCTTGGTATGATATTTTATGATTTTATATTGAATATTCTAAAACTATCAGCTATAAACATAAATTGGAGCCTAATTTTGGCCTTTCATCTTTATTGTGTAATACTAGTCTAAATTGGAAACATCAGAAACATTTACTCACACGTAACCACAAAAATATGTATTTGAGCATGCATTGAGATGACTAAAAGAGATAAGCAAATATAGACTTCAGAAGAATAGAAAGAGTCCCCTAAACACAGAAAAGTCATGCAAAGCATACTCTCATGGAAGTGGAACCACCTGTAGGAAAAGGGCAGAGTGCAAACCTTTGATGCCTGGGACACACACTAGCTCAAATTTCTTGTCAGTGGCTTTTCCTAGAAAATCAGCATGCTACACATGCTATAAGACCTAGCCAAGTGCTTTCTTTTTTCCACAGATTCACTGCTTCAACTTATAATAGACAGGAACTTTCTAAGAAGGTTACAAATCCCAGCAGGGACGGATGGTGTACCTACCTCAGGCAATGAGCTTTGGTCCTAATCATTTGTACTCTCTGACAAGTCTCCCACTATAGGTGTCATGGTACTGGTAATTCAAGGTGGGGATGGCACCACCATATCTAATGCTACAGTGCCAGGGTCCATGTAAATCCAAACACTACCTATTCCACCTCACTTCTAGACCACTATTATAGACAGAATGATAATAGTTGAAGGTAAGAGGAAGAGTCCAACTAGGTTCTGGGGAGATAAAAAGTAGGTGTATAAAGGCCAAGGATCGGTCTCAGAGGCAGGAAGAGAGCAAGGAATGGGACTTCATGGCTGGCTTAGTACTTAATTGCTGTGTTCAAAGTTAAATTATGATCAATTTGAAGACAATGACTACAGAGCATTTAAACTAAAATGTAGAGCTGTTTTGAGTGGCTAGCCCTTTGTGACTACATTGGTCACAAATCAGTGAAACCAACCTGTTCCTACTTTATGCTCTTTTTCATCCACACTAACTCAGGTACACGAGGAGAGAGGCCGTGATGTTTGGAAATTGAGATGCTGGGATTTGTGGACTTTTCTTTTTTCTATTTTTGACGATCATGGGGCTTGAACTCTGGGCCTGGATGCTTTCCCTCAGCTCTTCAGCTCAAGGCTAGTGCTCTACTACTTGAGCTACAGTGCCACTTACGGTTTTCTGGTGGTTTATTGCAGGTGCGAGTCAAGCAGAAAAGGTCAGATAAGGTGATGTTAGGAAAATGAACCCTATGATATGTATTCAAGTGTTTCTTTCTTCTTTCATGCATTTGTTTCTAACGCATTTATAAGATTGTTTCTTTGTTGCTTTGTAAGTCCCTCCCCCACAGTATAACCCCTGCTTTCACTGTATTTGATGTCGGTATAATTTGTGGAGGGGAAGGGGAAAAACAAGTCATTTAAATAAGGATACAGGTGAACCCATTGCAACAATGGGATGTACAAGTTGTCATGTCGAAAACGAACTTTACAACTTTGGTGGGGGGGAGGTGGAGGAGGGGGGGGAGGCTGGGAAGGGATGGGAAGGGGAAACAAAGGAGGAGGCTACAATGCTTGATAAGAAATGTACTCATTATCTTGCCCATCTAATTGTAACCCCTCTGTACAGTATTTTCACAATAAAAAATAAAAATTAAAAAAAAGATTATCATGGCTTTTTCTGCCCAGGCTGGCCTTAAACCATGATCCTCAGATTTCAGCCTCCTGAGTAGCTAGGATTACAGGCGTGAGCCACTGGTGCCCTGCCTTGTGGAGTTTTCTTGACTCACCTCTTTTAATCCTATGCTAGATTTGGGGCTATATCTCCTTTTCAGCATAATGTGGAACTTACTCCTATGTTAACATGTAATCCAATATATTGGCAAGGGTTATAAAATACAGATGACTACATTATTAGTGCCAACACTGTGTCTAGTGCAATGTGAAGGCTCAAATAATGTTGTTGAATGAATAATCTTCCTATCCTAAATTTACATTTTAATTAAATCTAAGCTCTGTGATAATGTATTGGGAAGAATCTGTGAAACTTGCAATCTAAAAATGTTTTTGAAAGTTAACTCTACCCTTCATACAGATGTGGCATTCATTTATTTAAAACTGGGTCAAGCACTATGAGTTTCCATGGAGTTCAAGGGAATTCATTTGTAAAAATACTGAAAAATCAATAAAAATATTCAAAACATATTTACAAGTAGTATATCATTTAACAGTGAAAGTTCATATACCCTGAAAATATATTCATTTTCAATTATAATCACTGTCATGTTGTACAAACATTACTTGATGGCTTTAAATCAAGTTATAATAAATGTCAATAGGGACACATCCCAAGATATTGTTTTCTTTAACTTTTAAGAAGTAAAATATTTATTTGAATATCTGTGAAAAAGCAGAGTATAAGTTTGCTTCTGTTCATTTCCAAATTTCAATTCTGAGAGCTTTTTAAAATTACTAACATGTTTTTACAAAATCATTCTATTTGTATTATAAAATAATATATGTGTATGATTTTTAATTCTGTAGGATTATTGATATTAAATGATTCTCACCTAAATAAACAAACTCAGAGACTTTAACAAACTCACCACTTTAAAAAAACCAACATGCAGAACTATATTATAAGGGAATACTTCTCAAAACTTTAAGCTAATAAGCTTGAGAATATGGAAGAAATGGATGAATTTCTAGCAAATGTTGACATACATAAACTAAACCAAAATGATTCAACCAACTTAACAGATGCACATTGAGCATCAAAATAGAAACAGCAATGAGAGACCTCCCAACCAAGAAAAGCCCAGGACCATATGGATTTAGAGCTGAATTCTACAAGGCCTTCAATGCAGAACTCACACCAATACTCCTCCAACTATTCAATGAAATTTAAAGTGAAAGTTCACTGCCAAACTTCTATGAATCCATCATAACACTCATCCCAAAACCAGGCAGGGACTCATCAAAGAAAGAGAACTATAGACCCATTTCTTTGATGAACATCGATGCAAAACTTCATAAAATTTGGGCTAATTGACTTCAATTCATCCAAAAAATCATACACCATGATCAAACAAGATTCATTTCAGGGATACAAAGATGGTTCAATATATGCAAATCAATTAATATAATTCATCACATCAACAAGGGCAAGGATAAGAACCACATAATTATTTCAACAGATGCACAAAAAGCATTTGACAAGATCCAACACCCCTTCATGATGAAAGCTATGGAAAGACTAGGAATCCATGGAACATTCCTCAATATATTAAAGGCTGTGTATGACAAACCTACAGCTAGCATTATACTTAATGGCGAAAAGCTAAAGCCATTTCCACTTAATTCAGAAACGAGACAAGGATGTCCATTCTCTCCACTTCTCTTCAATTTAGTATTAGAATGCCTACCAAGAGCAGTAAGA
The DNA here is from genome assembly GCF_024711535.1 of Dipodomys merriami. NCBI lineage: Eukaryota > Metazoa > Chordata > Mammalia > Rodentia > Heteromyidae > Dipodomys > Dipodomys merriami. The sequence goes on from NW_027204492.1 coordinate 69,304,515, forward strand.
CAAGATGCAAACATAAAGGGGATTCAAATAGGGAAAGATGAAGTAAAACTATCCCTCTTTGTAGATGACATGATCTTGTATTTAAAGAAACCCATGGACTCAAATTCCTTGAGCTGATTGGAAACTTTGGCAAAGTTGCAGGGTACAAAATTAACTCTGTAAAATCAATGGCTTTTCCCTATACCAATAATGAGAACTGTGAAGATGAAATCAGGAGAGAAACTCCTTTTTAATAGCACCACAAAAAATAAAATACCCAGAAATTAAAGAATTGAAGGACTTCTATGATGAAAACTTTAAAAACATGAAAAAGGAAATTAAAGCAGAACTAAGGAAGGGGAAAATCCAACCATGCTCCTGCATTGGGAGGATTAACATCGTGAAAATGGCATTACTGCCAAAGGTTATCTACAAATTCAACACAATACCTTCAATATCCCAAACTCATTCTTCAAGGAAATAGAAGAAGCAAACCAAAAATTCACATGGAACAATAAAAGACGTCCAATAGCAAAAATAATCCTTAGCAGAAACAACAATCCTGGAGGAATATCATACCAAACTTCAAACTCTACTACAAAGTCACAGTAATCAAAACAGCTTGATACTTGCACAAGAACAGACCTGAGTACCAATGGAATAGAAATGAAGACCCAGAAATGAACCCAAAGACCAATAGCCATCTAATGTTTGATAAGGGAACTAAAAAAAAATAGAATGGAAGAAAGACAGCCTCTTCAGTAAATGGTGCTTGCAAAATTGGTTAATCACCTGTAGAAAGCTAAAACTAGATCCTTATCTGTTACCCTGCGCCAGAATCAACTCCAAATGGATCGAAGACATCGGCGTCAAAGCAGACATCCTGAAAATATTACAGGAAGGAGTAGGAGAAATTCTAGGTCTCCTTGGCACAGTCCTAAATTTCCTTAATAAAGACCCAGAAACACAACTCAAAGAAAGGTTGGACAAATGGGATGGGATTGAATGAAACTGCAGAGCTTCTGCATGGCAAAGGACATAGCTAACAAGATCAATAGGAATCTCATGGATTGGGAGAAGATCTTCACTAGCCATACAATGGACGAGGATCTCATATCTAAAATAAACTTGGAGCTCAAAAAATTAAACCCCCCAAAAACAAATCCTCAATGAAACAACCACCTGAGTATTAAGTGGGCTAAAGACTTGTCTGAAGAGGAAAGAAGGATGGCCAATAGATACATGAAGAAATGCTCAACTTCTCTAGCTATAAAAGAAATGCAAATCAAAACAACATTGCGATACCACCTCACCCCAGTTAGAATGGCTAGAATCAAGAAATCTAATAACAAGAGATGCTGGAGGGGATGTTGCCAAAAGGGAACCCTACTGCATTGTTGGTGGGAGTGTAAACTTGTTCAACCACTTTGGAAGGCAGTATGGAGGTTCTTCAAAAGACTCCACATAGAGCTCAACTATGACACAGCAATCCCACTTTTGGGAATTTGCCCAAATTATCATAAACAAGGTCATACCAAAGCTACCAGCACAAGCATGTTTATGGCAGCATTATTTACCATAGCTAAGATATGGAACCAACTCAGATGCCACTCAGTAGATGAATGGATCAAAAAAATGTGATATATATATATATATATATATATATATATATATATATAATGGAATTTTATGCCTCCATCAGAAAGAATACACTACCCCCTTCGTTAGAAATTGGAAAGATTGGAAAACAATTATATTAAGTGAAGTAAGCCAGACTTAAAGAAACATAGATCCCATGGTTTCCCTTATCTGCAATAACTAGTATATGTCTAGGACCAGCAGAAGAGGTCAACAGCTATGTACATATGACCATATAAACTGATGCTAAGTGAAATGAACTCCAAGATAGGGACACAAGAGATTTTATCTTTCTTGCTGTTCTTTTTAATGTACTTACAATATAGTATGTGATTTTTTTTTTGTTTCTTTGTATGTTCTTCCCCCATGGTATAACCCTTGTTGTCACTGTATTTGATTCCAGTGTCCTGCCTCTTGTATATACTTTTTTTCTAATTTGGGGATGGGAAGGGAAATAACAAAATGCTGAAATAAGGATATAGGATGACCCAATGTAACAATGAGATGTACAAGACAGTATGTTGAAAATTAACTTTACAATTTTTTTTGGGGGGGGGAGGAGTTGGGGGTTGGGGAAAAAAGGGAAGGTACAAGAAAAAAAGGAGAGGGTAACAATGCTCAGTAGGAAATGTACTCATTACTTTGCTCATATAATTGTAACTCCTTTGTACAATATCTTTACTATATATATACATATATATACATATGTATATCTTTACTGTATATATTGTTTATGATTATATATAGAGAGAATTCATATATATACATATATAAATTATATTTCCCCTAAATTAGTAAATCAGTATTTTTACTTGAAATTGTTTCAAGCCAAGAAAGGCCAAATAAGTGTCATTTGATCCACTCATATCCACTTCAAATTCAGCCATTATGTAAGTAACATATATTTAGCTTCTCTATCATTTTTTCATGGAAGGAAAATATGAAATATCCTAGGCAAGTTTGTTTATCCTACAAAATTAAGAAGAGTAAGGGAAGGGGTACATAGGGGAGGGATAAGTGAAAATGTTGAAAGGGGTGACATTGATCAAGATTCATTGTAGTCATAAATTGAATTATTAAATGAAAACTTTGCACAACTACTTAAAGGCAATAATAATTAGAAAGTTTTGAAATTGAAATTGTCTTAATATTTTAAAAAATTAAGTGATTCTGGTATTTTAAAATAAGTTATACAATATATTAGTATAAAACAACTGGTGAGAAAGAAAACAGTAGACAATCTGAGTCTAGCCAGATTCTAGAAGACAGATGATGAGATGGAAAATCTTGGCCAGCTGGGTGAAAGCAAAAATGAGAGGAAAGCTGGCCTCTTTATTATTTCCATATTAATTCAAGAATTAGGTTTTTTCTATTTGTGTAAAAATCACTTGAAGATTTTATAAAGAATCCATGGAATCTGTAAATTACATTGGGTGCTATGAACATTGTGCAGAATATCTTTTAATTTGTGTGTATGACATCTTCAGTTGTTTCATCAATATTTTGTCTTTTTCAGTATACAGATTTTTTTTACTTTTTGGTAAAGTTTAGCCTTAAAAAGGGAAAGATGAATGACATAGCTAGCAAGATCAATAGAAAGCCCACGGATTGGGAGAAGATCTTTACTAGCCATACAACTGACAAGGGTCTCATATCTAAAATATACTTGGAACTCAAAAAATGAAACCCCCAACAACAAATCCTCAAAGAAACAACTGCCCAATAAATAAGTGGGCAAAAGACTTAAAGAGAAACTTCTCTGAAGAAGAAAGAAGGATGGCCAATAGACACATGAAGAAATGTTCAACATCCCTAGCCATAAAAGAAATGCAAATCAAAACAACATTGAGATATCACCTCACCCCAGTTAGAACAGCAAAAATCAAGAACTCTAACAACAACAGATGCTGAAGGGGATGTGGACAGAAAGGAACCTTACTTCATTGTTGGTGGGAGTGTAAACTTGTTCAACCACTTTGGAAAGCAGTATGGAGGTTCCTCAAAAGACTTCACATAGAACTCCCCTATGACCCAGCAATCCCACTTTTGGGCATTTACCCAAATGTTTACAAACAAGACCACACTAAAGCTACCACCACAACAATGTTTATTGCAGCATTATTTACCATAGCTAAGATATGGAACCAACCCAATGCCCCTCAGTAGATGAATGGATCAAGAAAATGTGGTATATATACACAATGGAATTCTATGCCTCCATCAGAAAGAATGACATTGTCCCATTTGTTAGGAAATGGAAAAACTTGGAAAAAATTATATTAAGTGAAGTAAGCCAGGCCCAAAGAAACATAGGTACCATGGTTTCCCTTATTTGCAATATCTAGTGTATGTATGAGTCAAGCGGAAAAGGTCAGATAATGTGATGTCAGGAAAATGAACCCTTAGATATGTATTTTAATGTTTTTTTCTTTCATGCATGTGTCTATAACGCATTTATAAGATTATCTCTTTGTTGCTTTGTACGTCCCTCCCCCACAGTATAACCCCTGCTTTCACTATATTTGATGTCAGTATAACTTGTGGAGGAGATGGGGAAAAACCAGTTGTTTAAGGATACAGGTGGACCTGTTGCAACAATAAGAAGTACAAGTTGTCATGTCCAAAACGAGCTTTACAAAGTCGGTGCGGGGGGAGGGGGGAAGGGGGGGAAGGAGAAGGATTGGGATTGGGGGGGAGGGGGGAGGCTGGGAAGGGATGTGAAGGGTAAACAAAGGAGGAGGCTGCAATGCTTGGTAAGAAATGTATGCATTATCCTGCCCATGTAATTGTAACTCCTCTGTACAGTATGTTCACAAATAAAATAAAATAAAATTTTAAAAAAAGAAAAAAAACGGAAAGATGGAGAAAAATGAGGGAGGAAGTAACAAGTTCGACAAGAAATGTACTTACAACTTTAATTATGAAACTGTAGCCCCTCTGTACATCACCTTGGCAATAAAATTAAAATTTTTTTAATTTGGGGCATTATTTGAAATGGTATTGTTTTCTTAATTTCTATTTAAGATGATATTTGCTTTGTGTGTTGATGTTGGACCCTGTAATTTACCTAAATTCATTTACACTTCTATCAGCCCTTTGTTGAACTCTTTAGGGTTTTCTATCATATCATTTGCACAAAAGACAGTGTTGTTTCTCCATCATTTTAATGATTTTTATTTTATTTTTAAATAGGTTTTTATTGTAAAAATACTGTACAGAGGGGTTACAGTTACATGAGCAAGGTAATGAGTACATTTCCTATCAAGCATTGTTTCTTGCCTGATTGCTGTGGCTAGAACTTTCAGTACTATGTTGAAAAAAAGTGGTAAACTTAACCTTCCTTGACATTTTTCTTTTACGAGAAAAATGTTCATTTATTTTTTCCATTGTATATATTTTGGCTATGAATATTTTCTTTCATTCTTAGTTCATAGAAAGTCATGCAAAGGCATTTGATTTTGTCAAATGTGTTTTCTGCATTAGTTGAAGTGATCCAATGTCCCCCCCCCCTTTGCTCTGTTGCTGGGGTATTTTGTATTGTTTTTGCATGTTGAAGCAAGCTGAATCATGGCAATTAATCCTATTTGACTAAGCTACCCAATGTTTTCCATGTGCTTCTGAAGTCAAATTACTCGTATTTAGTTCAGAATTTGTATATTGAGTTTCTCAATATTCATAAAGTATAATTAACAGCATGCATTTCTCTTTTCTTCTAGTATCTTTATCTAGCTGTAGTATAAGGATAATGCTGACCTCTGAGTGAGTCTGGAAGAGGTATTTCCATTTCAATCTTTTTGAAAACATGAGAAGAATTATTGATTATTTGTTAAATAATTGGTAAAATACAGTAGCAAATATTCCACATATGAGAGAGAACAAGATACATTTGTCTTTTTCAATCTAGCTTATTTCACTTAACATAATGGTCTCTAGTTCTATCCCTTTTCCTGCACATGAAATAATTTCATTTTTATTGATGGTTAAATGATACTTTATTATTGTGCATATATACTGCATTTTCTTTATCCATGTATCAATTGTTAGGTTAACAGTATTGAAGTACATTGTCAGTGTATATGAAATTTCATGGTGAAATCCTTTGTACAATTAATATATAATCAATAAAAATTTTAAATAACAAAATACACTAGTGAATGAATTTGGGTTTTGGGGGAGGAAAGAAGGGTTCATGTCTGTTTCAACCGCCTAATTTCCTTTTAAATGTGTAAGTCTTTTGTGAGTTGTGTGCTTTTATGATATTGATCATTTTCACTGTGCTATCCAGTTCATTGATATTCACAACATTTTTGTATTCTTTTTATGTAATGCCAATATTAGCTCTAGTTTAATTTCTAAGTTTAATAATTAGAGACTTTTTTCCAGAGCAGATGACTGAACTCAGGGCTTTGCACTTTCCAGGTTTTTCCACTGAGCTTTTCCACTAAGCTAAATCCCCAACCACTTTTCTTCATTTCTTAATCTACCTGTTACAGTTTGGATAGGAAGTGTCCCCCACAAATGTCTTATTAATAAAGTCTTGCTCTATAGTTGCTAGTACTATTTGGGGAGCTTTTGGAACCCTTAAGAGGTGAACCCTCACTAGGGGAAGTAAGTGATTGAGGGGAATGTGTTTGAGAGTAGTACTTTGTTACTGGTACACCTCTCTCTCCCTCTCTGATCTGCTGCTCCTTGGGTACCATATGGTGACTCAAATTACTCTTCCACGCCCTCTCTACCATGATGTTTGCTTTATTATGGTCCAAACCAATGGAACTGGCCAACTATTAAATGAAATCTCAAAATCAATGAACTTAAACAAATCTTTTTACTGTCAATTGTTTTCACAGTGATGAAAAGTCTAACACATTACCTAAAGATTTGATCATTGTAAGATTTTCAAACAGCTAACATTGATTAATTTTTCTATTGTTTTCTATTTTCAGTGTATCTGTTCATTTTCCTCCCCTTTGCTAGTTTTAGATATAATTTGCTCTTCTTCCTCTAGTTCCCTAAAATGCAAAGTAAGACATTCATTTGAGAGTTTTGACTTTTTAAATTTATGTGTTTATGACTGGACATTTCTGTCATGCTTTGTTATAGCTCTTAAGTTTCTGTATGTTATAATTTCATTTTGATTTTTGTTTTCTTCTTTTCACTTTTTTTAGCTTTTACATCAGAGCCAAACTGCATGAGTCAACAAACCCCCATCATTGCCAACAATTGTAGGAATCATATTCCATCTTACATGCACCAAAATTTCATATTCAACAATGAGTTCCAGGTTGCAAAAGAGAATTTACTGTTTGTACCTGTCTCTAAAGTTT